>NC_138779.1:155604333-156204333 GCF_965119305.1 Pelophylax lessonae | reverse complement strand
TATATCTTGTGACAGTGGTGAGTACAATCGAGAGCATTCCCAGATGATAGGCCAGGTGGTAGCGGTGTGTCCCATCCACAACAAGGAGGCAGAGTCCAAACTAGCCTCCCAGACATACCTTTATATTCCACATGGCTGCCTGCTAATTCGGCAGAACCTATAATTCCACCTTTTACAGGCCCTTGGGTACAAAAATAAAATGTCACCCCAATTTATTTATTTTTTTCATTTCTTTTTTAGGGATTATCTGCTAAATTACATTGTGGAGCAGTGTAATCTGTATGCCAGCCAATATTTTGCCAGCAATCCTAATTTGTCATATGCCCACCCATTTGTGTTGAAAACCCTCACAGTGAAGGAATAGAAAAACTTTTTGGACTAACATTGAACATGGGACTGACAAAATAAATGAAGTCCATGCGTACTGGTCTACCCAACTTATATATCATATGACAGTCTATTCTTCTTTTATGTAGAAAAGAAAAAGGCCTCTTGTAGAGTAACCTAGCCTCAGCGCTTGCCCAAAATATTTCTAAACCAAAAAGGTTTAAATTATGCCATCTGTGCACATATATATCAAATCAACGAGTGTGTAAAACAAATATCTATTGTGCCATAATTAATAAATGAATCATTGAAATAAATAAATTAGATGAATATGCACACGTGGATATACAAAAATTGATAAGACTTGTGTAAGCAAATAATAAATAACAGGTGCAGTATGTGCAAAATGAATTATACCAAAAGTGCTCAGTGCACATAAAGTGAATCAGCAAACAGTCTTCAAAATGTGCAATATAATTATACCAAAAAGGTGCTCAGTGCACATAAAGTAATTCAACAAATAGTATTTGCAATAAGTCTTTATATTAAAAGTGCAGGTGCTTGAAAAATGCACTGCTCTTCCCTTTCAGCTTACAATTAAGCTGGCTTCCATCTATGGTGCGTGATCTACGCGTGAAAACATTAAATCACTCACCAGATGTGATGGGTCATGACTGTCTTATGACAGCATGACCATATGCGCTTATGTGGTAACCCCCACTGGGTAAAGATGTAATGGATATGGACCAATGAGTCTGGCCTGTGCCTGTAGGCTTCCTGGATACTTTTTCCTCCAATAGGGTCATACAAGGAAGCAAACTGCAGATAGTGCAGTATTTCCAAAAAAATGTATTTCCCACTTAGGGTATACACAAAAAATGTGGCATAAAATCATATAAGACAATGTAAAATGTGCATGACCGTCACGGTAAAAGGGTGAGCTGGAGCGGAGCGCGGTACTGCTGCTATGAGCGTGTACCTTCCGGTTTGTGTTCCACTCGGCTCCCACGTGACGACGCTACGTGCGTTCCAGCTTACGCGTTTTGTCAGCACGCTGACGTCTTCAGAGATGGGAGGGCACGTAATACATCGCTGTTTTTATTTTCACCCCGAACTCCACCCCCTTCATTACATCCCGGAACCGGCATAAAAGTTCTAACAGCTGACCATACTTCTAATGCAATCCAACCAGACTAATCGTAGCTTTACACAAAAATATAAATATATAGGTTGCATGTACTGGCCACATTTCTAATACCATCCATCCAGATAACATTAGACAAAAATTGTTAACAAATATATAAGTCACATGTACCATTAAAGGATTTGTTTTAGTAAATAGGTGGCACAAGGCTATAATTATAAACATATTCAGTACTATATCTTTATAAACCATTCTCAGTATATTAGTGTTAATAACAATAGGATTGTCACTCCACAAAACACCAGCTAGATTATACCCTGAGCCTTATGGGTCTGTATACTATCTCATGTAGGTTATTAGATATATGTCAGCAGCAATGTGTAAATAATGAAAACCCTTATATGGGAATATGAGTTGTTAGATATACAGTGGGTACGGAAAGTATTCAGACCCCCTTAAATTTTTCACTCTTTGTTATATTGCAGCCATTTGCTAAAATCATTTAAGTTCATTCTTCTTCCTCATGAATGTACACACAGCTCCCCATATTGACGGAAAAACACAGAATTGTTGACATTGTTGCAGATTTATTAAAAAAGAAAAACTGAAATATCACATGGTCCCTTTGCTGTGACACTCATATATTTAACTCAGGTGCTTTCCATTTCTTCTGATCATCCTTGAGATGGTTCTACACCTTCATTTGAGTCCAGCTGTGTTTGATTATACTGATTGGACTTGATTAGGAAAGCCACACACCTGTCTATATAAGACCTTCCAGATCACAATGCATGTCAGAGCAAATGAGAATCATGAGGTCAAAGGCACTGCCTGAAGAGCTCAGAGACAGAATTGTGGCAAGGCACAGATCTGGCCAAGGTTACAAAAAGATTTCTGCTGCACTTAAGGTTCCTAAGAGCACAGTGGCCTCCATAATCCTCAAATGGAAGACGTTTGGGACGACCAGAACCCTTCCTAGAGCTGGCCGTCCGGCCAAACTGAGCTATCGGGGGAGAAGAGCCTTGGTGAGAGAGGTAAAGAAGAACCCAAAGATCACTGTGGCTGAGCTCCAGAGATGCAGTCAGGAGATGGGAGAAAGTTGTAGAAAATCAACCATCACTGCAGCCCTCCACCAGTCGGGGCTTTATGGCAGAGTGGCCCGACGGAAGCCTCTCCTCAGTGTAAGACACATGAAAGCCCGCATGGAGTTTGCTAAAAAAACACCTGAAGGACTCCAAGATGGTGAGAAATAAGATTCTCTGGTCTGATGAGACCAAAATAGAACTTTTTGGCCTTAATTCTAAACGGTATGTGTGGAGAAAACCAGGCACTGCTCATCACCTGTCCAATACAGTCCCAACAGTGAAGCATGGTGGTGGCAGCACCTTAATGCTGTGGGGGTGTTTTTCAGCTGCAGGGACAGGACGACTGGTTGCAATCGAGGGAAAGATGAATGCGGCCAAGTACAGGGATATCCTGGACAAAAACCTTCTCCAGAGTGCTCTGGACCTCAGACTGGGCCGAAGGTTTACCTTCCAACAAGACAATGACCCTAAGCACACAGCTAAAATAACGAAGGAGTGGCTTCACAACAACTCCGTGACTGTTCTTGAATGGCCCAGTCAGAGCCCTGACTTAAACCCAATTGAGCATCTCTGGAGAGACCTAAAAATGGCTGTCCACCAACGTTTACCATCCAACCTGACAGAACTGGAGAGGATCTGCAAGGAGGAATGGCAGAGGATCCCCAAATCCAGGTGTGAAAGACTTGTTGCATCTTTCCCAAAAAGACTCCTGGCTGTATTAGATCAAAAGGGGGCTTCTACTAAATACTGAGCAAAGGGTCTGAATACTTAGGACCATGTGATATTTCAGTTTTTCTTTTTTAATAAATCTGCAACAATGTCAACAATTCTGTGTTTTTCTGTCAGTATGGGGTGCTATGTGTACATTCATGAGGAAGAAGAATGAACTTAAATGATTTTAGCAAATGGCTGCAATATAACAAAGAGTGAAAAATTTAAGGGGGTCTGAATACTTTCCGTACCCACTGTATGTCAGCAGCAATATGTAAATAATGGATCATTATATGGGAATATAAGGCCTTCTTTTAGTTGGCAAATATATTAATTGGTCCCATATTGGGATGTACCGGGCAGAAGAAATTAGACATATACCTTTATAATAATTCATAAAAAATCCTATAAAGAAATTTCTTATAGGATAATATTGTATAGTATAGGAAATAGATACAGTGCCTTGCGAAAGTATTCGGCCCCCTTGAACTTTGCAACCTTTTGCCACATTTCAGGCTTCAAACATAAAGATATAAAACTGTAATTTTTTGTGAAGAATCAACAACAAGGGGGACACAATCATGAAGTGGATATTGGATATTTCAAACTTTGTTAACAAATAAAAAACAGAAAAATTGGGTGTGCAAAATTATTCAGCCCCTTTACTTTCAGTGCAGCAAACTCTCTCCAGAAGTTCAGTGAGGATCTCTGAATGATCCAATGATGATAAATAGAATCCACCTGTGTGTAATCAAGTCTCCGTATAAATGCACCTGCACTGTGATAGTCTCAGAGGTCCGTTTAAGGCGCAGAGAGCATCATGAAGAACAAGGATCACACCAGGCAGATCCGAGATACTTTTGTGGAGAAGTTTAAAAGCTGGATTTGGATACAAAAATATTTCCCAAGCTTTAAACATCCCAAGGAACACTGTGCAAGCGATAATATTGAAATAGAAGGAGTATCAGACCACTGCAAATCTACGAAGACCTGGCCGTCCCTCTAAACTTTCAG
This sequence comes from Pelophylax lessonae, assembly GCF_965119305.1. Classification (NCBI taxonomy): domain Eukaryota; kingdom Metazoa; phylum Chordata; class Amphibia; order Anura; family Ranidae; genus Pelophylax; species Pelophylax lessonae. The sequence goes on along the minus strand of NC_138779.1, from coordinate 156,200,052 downwards.
CTCATACAAGGAGAAGACCGATCAGAGATGCAGCCAAGAGGCCCATGATCACTCTGGATGAACTGCAGAGATCTACAGCTGAGGTGGGAGACTCTGTCCATAGGACAACAATCAGTCGTATACTGCACAAATCTGGCCTTTATGGAAGAGTGGCAAGAAGAAAGCCTTTTCTTAAAGATATCCATAAAAAGTGGCATTTAAAGTTTGCCACAAGCCACCTGGGAGACACACCAAACATGTGGAAGAAGGTGCTCTGGTCAGATGAAACCAAAATCGAACTTTTTGGCAGCAATGCAAAATGTTTGGCGTAAAAGCAACACAGCTCATCACCCTGAACACACCATCCCCACTGTCAAACATGGTGGTGGCAGCATTATGGTTTGGGCCTGCTTTTCTTCAGCAGGGACAGGGAAGATGGTTAAAATTGATGGGAAGATGGATGGAGCCAAATACAGGACCATTCTGGAAGAAAACCTGATGGAGTCTGCAAAAGACCGGATGGAGATTGGTCTTCCAACAAGACAATGATCCAAAACATAAAGCAAAATCTACAATGGAATGGTTCACAAATAAACATATCGAGGTTGTTCACAAACACTCTCCATCCAACCTCACTGAGCTCGAGCTGTTTTGCAAGGAGGAATGGGCAAAAATTTCAGTCTCTCGGTGTGCAAAACTGATAGAGACATACCCCAATCGACTTACAGCTGTAATCGCAGCAAAAGGTGGCGCTACAAAGTATTAACTTAAGGGGGCTGAATAATTTTGCACGCCCAATTTTTCAGTTTTTTATTTGTTAAAAAAGTTTGAAATATCCAATAAATTTCGTTCCACTTTATGATTGTGTCCCACTTGTTGTTGATTCTTCACAAAAAATTACAGTTTTATATCTTTATCTTTGAAGCCTGAAATGTGGCAAAAGGTCTCAAAGTTCAAGGGGGCCGAATACTTTCGCAAGGCACTGTATTGTAGCACTGCCGCAGCCATAGCAACAGTGCCAAACACATCCTATCCTCCTCATAATTTCTATATATTGTGAGAGGGCCATATGGAATACCAGATTAAAATAAATAAGTAATAATAATAATAACTACTCGTCTCCAGTAGTTTTGAAGAGAAGCAGACAGAGTACTGAAAGTGTGCATATCAATATGTTCCCTATTTTCCTCTAAAGTAAAAATATGTGAAATATATATTCAGGGTTTGGATAGGAAACAATTTATGTCTGTAAGGTGCACAACTCAAAATCTATTTGGATTCATTCTGGGATACCGCTATCCTCATATTTCTCCCTCTCCCATTGGATTAAATTTTATCTATTCCAGAAAAGTATAGGAGAGTGGTGTCTCAATTGTGTTTAATTGGAAATGATTAGATGCACTATGGTACCGGGAACCCCTTTTTTATGTTGTCAATATGCTCCCCTAAATGCACTCTTAGTTGTCTCGTAGTGCGGCCAATGTACTGCAAGCTGCATGGACAGGACAACATGTATGTAACATGAGTGCTTTGGCAGGTAATTCATTTATTGATCTGGTATATATTTTTAGTGATATGGGAATGAAATTCAAGAGTTTTACATTTCCTATTCTTAATTGTTTTGCATGATTTGCATCTACCGCAAGAAAAAAATCCTTTGTGATCTAAGAATGTGGTTAATGTTTTGGGGGGGTCAGGTACATTTTTAACCAATTAATCCTTTAAATTTGGTCCCCTACGGTACACAAACTTTGTTAGGTTAGGCAAAACACCTTTTTAGTTGTTCGTCCCTTAGCAGAATGGGCCAATGTTGGCAAATTATTTGTTCTACTTTCTTGTATCTGGTAGTGAAATTTGTAATGAAGGTTAGAGAATAGTCATCCACTTTTTTGTTTTGTTTTTTCGCTAAGCAGTAACCCCCTATGCATTAGGGCCACCTCTTCTACTTTTTGTAGGGCTTGATGTTTGTATCCCTTTTCTTTAACTACCGCAATACAGGGCACTTAAACCCCCTTCCTTCCCAGGCCAATTTTCAGCTTTTAGCGCTGTTGCATTTTGAATGACAATTGCGCGGACATGCAACACTGTACCTAAACCAAATTTGTGTAATTTTTTCCCCACAAATAGAGCTTTCTTTTGGTGGTATTTGATCACCGCCAGGTTTTTTCTTTTTTGGTGCACAAATAAAAAAAAAAGTTTGAAAAAAAAAAAAAAAAGTTTTTTTGTTTAGGTTATAAAATTTTGTAAATAGATAAGTTTTTTCCTGCACTGATGATGCCGCACTGACAGGCACTGATGAGGAGACACTGATGGGGTGGCACTGATGGGGTGGCACTGATATGCAGCACTGATGGGCACTGATAGGTAGCACTGATGGGCACTGATATGTGGCACTGATAGATAGCACTGATATGCAGCATTGGTGGGCACTGATAGGCAGCGCTGATGGGCACTGATAGGCAGCACTGATGGGCACTGATCAGTGGCACTGATGGGCACTTATGGGTGGCACTGATGGGCGGCACTGATCGGCACTGATGGGCGGCACTGATATGCAGCACTGGTGGGCAATAATGGGCACTGGTGGGCGGCACTGATAGATGGCAATAATGGGCACTGGTGGGCAGCACTGATAGATGGCATTTGTGGGCAGCAGTGATAGGGAGGGCACCACTGGCAGGCTCTCTGAGCTCTGTTTGCCATCCCTGGTGGCCATGGTGGGCATCCCTGGTGGTCATGGGTGGGCATCCCTGGTGGCTCTAGTGGCACCCCCCAGGGCTGCACTGGTAATCAATGTTCTGATTACCAGCACAGACCCCCCCCCTGTGATCAGTGAGTAATTAGAAATACTCACTGATCCCCCCCGGCTGTAATAGAGATCCTCTCTTCTTCTCCTCACTGACAGGATCTTTCAGGAGGAGAAGAGATCAAAGCCGTTACAACGGCTGTTTTTACATTACATGACGGCTGTGATTGGACACAGCCGTCATGTGATCAGGAGGGCCAATCACAGGGCCCTCCTGCCACATCTTGTTGCTCTGTGTCCGAGGGACACAGGCACATCGAGATTGCGCCGCTGTGCATGCCCGCGGCGGCGCGATCTCGCTCCTTCTGAAGGAAGTTCCGGAACGTCCGATCAGAAGGACGAGACTCCCACCCGGCCGTATATGTACAGTGGCCAGGTGGGAGGTGGTTAAACCTATTTATCAACATCTCATTTTGTTCTTCAAAGTCGTTCTCTAATTTGCAGTTCCTCCGCAGTCGCATAATCTGTCCTTTTGGGATACCTTTTATCCAGCTAGGATGGTAGCAACTGTGGACCGGAATGTATCCGTTCCGGTCGGTGGATTTGAAGTGGGTCTTAGTGTATAAATGATTGGATTTTTTATATTATTATTATTATTATAATACATGATTTATATAGCGCCAACAGTTTGCGCAGCGCTTTACAATGTGAGGGAAGACAATACAATTACAATACAGTTCAAAACAGGAGGAACTAGAGGGTCCTGCTCGTTAGAGCTTACAATCTAGAAGGGAGGGTCAAGTGAAACAAAAGGCAATAACCGTGGGGGATGGGTTGATGGAGAAAATGGAGGTACATTTGTTAGGTGTGGGTAGGATAGGCTTCTCTGAAAAGGAGGGTTTTCAGAGATCGCCTAAAAGCTAATAGAGTTGGAGATAATCGGACAGATAAGGGTAAGGAGTTCCATAGGATTGGAGAGGCTCTGGAAAAGTCCTGGAGGCGAGCATGGGAGGAGGTGACGAGGGAGCTAGAGAGCAGGAGTTTTTGAGAGGAACGAAGAGAGCAATTAGGTTGGTATTTTGAGACGAGGCTGGTGATGTAGCTGGGGGCTAAGCTGTGGATGGCTTTGTAAGATGTTGTTAGTATTTTGAATTTAATATGTTGGGTGAGCGGAAGCCAGTGGAGGGCTTGACAGAGGGGAGCAGCGGACACTGAGCGATTGGTAAGGTGGATGAGTCTGGTGGCAGCATTCATGATGGATTGAAGGGGGGATAGCCTGTGTAGAGGTAAGCCAACGAGAAGGGAATGGCAGTAGTCGAGGTGCGAGATGACCAGAGAGTGAACTAGGAGTTTTGTTGTGTCTTTGGTTAGAAAGGGGCATATTTTGGAGATGTTTATACACGGTGAGGTCCAGGAAATGTACCCGATCTTTATCCCAACTTCCAGTGAATTTGATGTTATAGATGTTAACATTGATTTCTCTCAAAAATTCTTCTAATGTTTCTTCTGATCCTTTCCAGACGATGAAGATGTCGTCGATAAATCTTTTATACATGCAAATGATCTCTCTTCTTTTACCAAAGATTTCTTCTTTTTACCATTTGATTAAAAACCGGTTGGCCACACTCGGAGCGTACTTAACTCCCATTGCGACCCCCTGTGTTGCCGATAATATGATCCTTGGTGCCAAAAGTAGTTTCCACCCATGGCCAGTTTAAGTAACTTTAAAATGAAACTACGTTGTTCTTCTTCCATAGAGGTCTGCTCATTGAGTGCCCATTCTAGGGCATCTTCCTGATCAATGTTGGTGTATAGGGACTCTACATCGATGGTGGCGAGGATTACATCCTCCTCCACTTCTAAGGGATCAAGCAAGTTGATGAGGTGTTACTGTCCCGTAGGTAAGATGGATATTGTTGTACCATCGGTTGTAGGAATACGTCAATGTATTCCACAATTCGTGAAAAAAGGGAACCGATCCCACTGATGATGGGCCTTCTTGGGGGTGCTTCAGCATTCTTATGAATTTTAGGTAACTGGTATATGATGGGTAGCCTGGGCACTTCTGGTAGGAGATATTTAAATTCTTTCTTATCAAGAACGCCTTTTTTATCAGGTGGACGAATTACCACATTTTTTCTATTTTCTATTTCCTGGATTCCTGTCCATATATCCTTCTTGGGTTTGTTCCATTTTTTCTTCATATGTCTTACATCTTGTACTTGCATGGATTTAAAAGTATCCACAAAGTGGTTTAACCCACTTTTAGGATTGAAGGTGGATTTGTTCTTAAGTCTACTATGTAGGTAGGTGCTGTTATCGGGATTACTTGCATAGTCTGCTTTCCTCATGTAGTGTTTTTACATACATACATAATAGATAGGCTTTCATATCCAGTGGCGCGAGGGCTATACCCCCATTAGGTATCATATACATATTAGGGCTGCCACGACTCATCGACTACGTCGACTACAAAAATTAATCGACGTGCGTGAAAGGCGTCGTCGCGTCACGCGTGACGTCACACACCCCCTGCTCGCATTGCCGGCTGGGCCGCTGCATTGATTGGGGCCGCTGCAGGCTGCACTGCCCCGCCCCAGCCCCCGATGCGCTCCAGTCCAGAGTGTCCAGCTCTTCTACGTCAGCCGCTGTGAGCGGCATGACGTCCCTGAGGCGAGCGACGCTCTGCACACTGAGGCAGTGATGTTGTTGCAATGCTCTGCAGGTGCTGGTGCAAAAGTTAGTAAAATGCCCTTTTTATTTATTTTTGATTTTTGCCACATTTTTTACATTTGTTATAAGGGCGGACTGTGACTTTAACATACAGAGAAGTCGCAGTCTTTGTTCTATGAAGTGTAATAGAACGCCATGTGACCCTCATTTTCATCTCTCATTGGACTCAGCTGGGAGTGATTGCCTGAGACTGATCTTTATTACTTGTCAATAAACTCTGTATGGTGGATTTCCTGCGCATTTCTAGTTATTTCAGTATTTCAAACACAACTCCAGGGTAGGCACTACCCCCTCCCCCCTCAGTCACATGGTCCCCCCAACATGATTATATATATTTTTTAATATACAAAATGTTATCGTCTCTTTAAAGCAAACCTATCCATAGAGATGCATGGAGACTGTCATCCCCAATCCACTCCTGAAGATGCAGGTTGTCTGGCTGTCACAATGATAAGATGATGTATATGTTTCCTATGTATATCCTGTCCCAGATAAAGGATACCATGTATTAAAGCAGGAGGATAAACATGACAGCCAAGTAACTAGCATTTGCAGAATGTGATGTTGCTTTGACAGCCTCCATTTTTCTCTGGTGACAGGTTCACTTTACAATGGATCTTTACTGCATGTGAGCGTCACAAACCAAAAAATGCTATTTAATTCATTAATTATATTCAAAGCAACTCCTCAAACCATCCACCCATGTCCCCATCTATCCATCCAACCACATCTCCATCTATCCATCCATTCAACCGTGTCTCCATCCTTTCATCCATCCGTGTCTCCATCCTTTCATCCATCCATCCATGTCTCCATCCTTTCATCCATCCGTGTCTCCATCCTTTCATCCATCCGTGTCTCCATCCTTTCATCCATCCATCCATGTCTCCATCCTTTCATCCATCCATCCGTGTCTCCATCCTTTCATCCATCCACCAGTGTCTCCATCCTTTCCTTCATCCATCCGTGTCTCCATCCTTTCATTCATCCATGTCTCCATCCTTTCATTCATCCGTGTCTCCATCCTTTCATCCATCCATCCGTGTCTCCATCCTTTCATCCATCCTCTGTACTAGGTGGGAGGGCTTACTGAGGGGTCTGTACTGGGAGGGGGCTTACTGAGGGGTCTGTACTGGGAGGGGGGCTTACTGAGGGGTCTGTACTGGGAGGGGACTTACTGAGGGGTCTGTACTGGGAGGGGGGCTTACTGACGAGTCTGTATTAATTACAGGATTAATTAGCTAATCAAAAAAACACTCAATTAAGCAAAAAAAATAAAATAAAAATAATCGTTAGATTAGTCGACTAATCGTAAAAATAATCGATAGATTAGTCGACAGACACATTAATCGTTAGTTGCAGCCCTAATACATATTCTTCTTTTATGCCCAGAACACGGCATGAGATGATAATGAGGTTTTTACATTTCAATAATAATACCCAGTGCCCTCCTTGAAATCATCCTGATTACAACAAACTGTTAAAAATTTGGCGACTAATAAACTTTTTTTGCTGTAGCTTCAAGCAAATGTTTACACCCGACAAAAATATTTGTGTGGATGAATCCCTAGTCCACTTCCCTGGAAGGCTTAGCATTAAACAATACCTGCTTAGTAAATGGCCCAAATATGGGATAAAATTCTACAAGGTATGAGACAGGGCCACAGGATATACCTATAACTTCATCATTTATGAAGGAAAGGACAGCCAGCTAGACCGCGCTGTATGCCCTACCTATATGGGGACAAGTGGCAAAATTGTTTGGCAACCTATAGAACCTCTGTTCAAGAAGGGTTACCGCCTGTACGTTGATAATTTCTACACAAGTCTCCCAATATTCCGCCTTCTTTATCTAAAACAAACTGTGGCCTGTGGGACAGCACGGGCCAACCACAAGGACTTCCCAAGACAAGATTGGTCACCACAAAGCTAAAACGGGGAGAAATAGACAGTTTACGGAATGAAGAGATACTAGCCCCAAAGTAGAGAGATAAAAGAGATGTCTATATCCTTTCTTCAATACATGATGACACCTCGGTGGAACTTCAAACAAGAGAAGGTCCAGAAGCCAAACTGCATACACGACTATAACCTGTTCATGGGAGGGTGTGGATACGAGAGACCAGATGTTACAGCCCTACCTAGCCACCACAAATTCATTGTTTTGGTATAAAAAGATCACAATCTACTTGCTTCAGTAAGCCCTGTGCAATTCATATGTTATATTTTCTAAGTGCACACAAAGATCCCTAACCTACCTGCAACACCAATAGGAAATTGTTATAGCTCTTCTCTATCTGCATGGCCATGCCCCTGAACAAATTTACTCTGATTCTTTGACCAGACTCCATGAAAGCCATTTACCTGATATCCTCCCTCTTACCCCAAAGAAAATGTTGTGTATGTTCCAGTAAAGGAATTTGCCTTGTCGCCCAATATTACTGTCCCCAATCTTCCTCCCAGCCAGGCCTCTGTATTGGAGAGTGCTTCCCCATTTATCACACATTACAACTCTAGCAGTGAAGTATATGTGAAGTGAACATATATTTCCATTGTCCGCTATCTGCTATTTCCCTGTAGGACCTTGACTGTTTATCAACAATGCCTCTGCTTGCCGCCTGAACTGACCCATGACTATTTATTGGTGATGCCTTTGCCTGCCGCTTTAACTAGCAATCCTGTTCCTGCCTTCCACATGAATTGACCCTGGCCTGTTAATTGACCATACTTTTTGCCTGCCTCCTGAACTGATCTTTTTGCCCTAACACTCTTTGCACTCTCTGCTAGAAAATATCAAATGGGATAGAACCCTGGGAACAAAGAACACAGAGGAAAAATGGGAGTGCTTCAAAAGCATACTTAACAAAGGGATTGACCAGTGCATTCCAAAGGGAAATACATTTAAAAGAGCAAAACTAAACCCTGGGTGGCTAAACTCCAACATAAAAATGCATATTAATGCTAAAGGAAAGGCCTTCAAAAAATACAAGATTGAGGGGTCATTGGCAGCATTCAAGCATTACAAAGAGTGTAATAAGAAATGTAAAGACGAAATCAGGGTGGCTAAAATAGAACACGAGAGACATATAGCGGAAGAGAGTAAAAAGAACCCCAAGAAATTCTTTAAGTATATAAACAGTAAGAAAGCGAGGCCAGAACACATTGGCCCCATAAAAGACGATAAGGGAGTTTTGGCCACAGAGGACAGGGAAAAGGCGGTAGTGTTAAATAAATTCTTCTCTTCAGTCTTCACAAAAGAATCGGGGGGCTACACTAACCCAGCTTGTACGGCCAAACTAAACAACACACCTCAGGAAATACCGCCATGGCTAACAGAAGATAGACTTAGAACTAAACTAGAGAAACTTAACATAAATAAATCACCGGGACCGGATGGCTTGCACCCGAGGGTTCTTAAAGAGCTCAGCCAGGTGATTGCCAGACCATTATTCTTGATCTTTAAGGATAGTTTACAGACGGGTATGGTGCCAGCTGATTGGAAAAAAGCCAACGTGGTACCAATATTTAAAAAGGGGCCGAGATATATCCTGGGTAACTATAGGCCGGTCAGCCTAACATCAGTAGTCTGCAAGATTTTGGAGGGGATGTTAAGGGACCATATACAAGACTTTAGTAATGAAAACGGTATTATTAGTAGTAATCAGCATGGATTCATGAAAAATTGTTCTTGCCCAACCAATCTATTAACCTTCTATGATGAAGTGAGCTGCCACCTAGATAAAGGTAAGCCTGTGGATGTGGTGTACCTGGACTTCGCAAAGGCCTTTGACACCGTTCCCCACAAACGCTTACTGTTCAAACTAAGGAAGGTAGGTATGGACCATAAGGTAAGTACCTGGATAGAGAACTGGCTCCAGGGGAGGTTGCAAAGGGTGGTGATTAATGGGGAGTACTCAGATTGGGCGGGTGTGGAAAGCGGGGTCCCCCAGGGTTCTGTCCTGGGGCCAATCCTGTTTATTTTATTCATAAATGATCTAGAGGAGGGGATATCGAGCAAAATCTCAGTATTAGAGCATGATACTAAACTAAGCATGCCAATATCTTCTGGGCAGGATGTGGAAACCTTACAAGCAGGCCTGAACAAAATAATGGGGTGGGCAACTACATGGCAGATGAGGTTCAATGTTGAAAAATGTAAAGTAATGCACCTGGGTGCCAGAAACCAGAAAGCAAGCTACTCACTGGGGGGGGGGGGACCTCTGGGTGAGTCTAGGATGGAAAAGGACCTGGGGGTACTGGTAGACAACAGGCTTGGCAGTGGCATGCAATGCCAAGCCGCTGCAAGCAAAGCCAACAGAATACTGGGATGTATAAAAAAGGGGATTCACTCCAGAAATAAAGAGATTATTCTTCCACTCTACAAGACTCTGGTCCGGCCACAGCTGGAGTATGCTGTCCAGTTCTGGGCACCGGTCCTCAGGAAGGATGTGCTGGAACTGGAGAAAGTCCAGAGAAGGGCAACAAAAATAATTAGGGGAATGGAGGACATCAGCTATGAAGAAAGACTACAAGCACTGAACTTATTCTCTCTGGAGAAGAGACAATTGAGGGGGGATATCAATGTACAAATATTGTACTGGAAACCCTAGCATATGGAAAAACCTATTCAGAGAAAGGAAATACAATAAGACGTGTGGCCACTCACTAAAACTAGAGGAAAGGCGGTTTAACCTTAAAATATGCAGGGGGTTCTTCACTGTAAGAGCAGTAAGGATGTGGAATTCTCTTCCGCAAACAGTCGTATCAGCAGGGAGCATTGATAGTTTCAAAAAACTATTAGATGGGCACCTTAAAGACCACAACATACAGGGGTATACAATGTGTGGTTAACAGTAGACACACACACACACACACACATCATAGGTTGAACTTGATGGACTGATGTCTTTTTTCAACCTCACTAACTATGTAACTATGTAACTATGTAACACTGTATTAGTGGGATTCAAGACAGTGGAGAAAACTCAGTTTTTGGCTTTCCCTGGGTTTTGTAATTCTTGGATTAGGGTCTGCAGACCCGGAGGCTTTGAAGACATTTGTGTGGGAATAAGCCTCTACCCCTGTGCCCAGGGCTTGCCTGACTGAATCCCTAAGTCTGATGTTTCTGCCTGCTGCCATCTGACCCTGACCATGCCTCTGCGTGCTACCTATTCTGCCTGCTTATGGACCATGTTCCTGCCTACTGCCAGGACCAATACTTTGGCTGTGCCAACTGTGTCTCTGCCTGCTGCCTGGACAATTTAAATTTGTTGCTGACCACATCTTTTTCTGCTGCCTGGACCAATGCTTTGGCTGTGCTGGCAATATCTCTGCCTGCTGACAATGGACAGTGTTCCTGCCTGCTGCTTGGACGATTCCTGTCACTAACCACATCCCTGCCTGTTGCCTGGACCAATGTCAACTACGCTACTAAAACCACAGGTAATCTTTTGTTTACCCATTGCTCAGCAGAATGCATTTTGGGGTGTAATTCTTGGTATGTACATGCTCTGTGTTAGAAGCCTGAAGATGTTCCTTGGATATTGAGCCTCTGTATGTGGCCAGGCTGTGAAACAGACTCACACATGTGGTTTCGTCATACTCCGAACGAGGAGCAGAATGTATTTCTTGGCATGTACATGCTGTGTATTAGAAATATCTTATACATTGACAACTTTGTTTAAACAAAAATAATAAGTTTTCATTTTCTTTCCACATTTTACATTTTACAAAATCTTGTGGGAAAAAAAATTTACATGTTCTAAAGACTCATTATGTCTCATAGAATATACATTGGAGTGTTTGCTTTACAAAATTGGGTCATTTTGTAGTTAATTCTATTGTCCTGGTGCTCAAGGGCCTTCAAAGAACGCCTGAAGGTGCTACTTGGATGTTGGATCTCTGTATATGGCTAAGCTGTGTAAAAGTATCACCATACTCAGAAGGATTAGAAGAATGTATTTAGGAGTATAATTGCAAGAAGGCTTATGCAGTATGTGAGAAATAACTTGGCAATATGATAATTTTGAGGAAAAAAAGAAATGTCTTCATTTTCCAAATATTTGTGGGGAAAAAAATGGCTGAGGAAAAGGTTTTTAAAAACTCACTATGCCTCTTCCTAAATACCTTGGACTGTCTTTTCCAAAAAGGGGTCATTTGGGAGATATTTGTACTGTTCAGACATTTTAGGGACTCATGAAATTAGACAGGCAGTCAGTACATCGGGATTGATCCATGAGAAATGTAGCAGAATACATTCTAGCCTAAAGTTAGGACAAAATATTATTTCATTGGATATTTTTTAAAAATAATTTTTAGTTTTTACTCTTATTTTCGTTTATTTAAAAAAAAAAAAGTGGTGAATGAATACCACCAAAAGAAAGCTCTATTTGTGTGAAAAAAACGTATAAAAATGTAATTTGGGTACAATGTAGCATGACTGAGTAATTGTCATTCGAAAAAGCACTGAAAGCTGAAATTTGGTATGGGCAGGAATGACTGAGTAATTGTCATTCGAAAAAGCACTGAAAGCTGAAATTTGGTATGGGCAGGAAGGGGGTAAATGTGCCCAGCATTGAGGTGGTTAAAACACTCCTACTTGCCTTGTGTGCTCTTTGTTGCACATATTTGGTCCCATTGAGTGCGGTGCAGTAATGATCGCAGCTTATTGAATTTAGCTTTTTTTAAATTTAGAGTTCTTGTGATACCATCATGCTTTCTTACATTTTATTTATACAAAAGTGATTACACCATGATCACTGTTACCTAAATTATCTCTAACTTGCACATCTGTAATAAGCTCCATGTTGTCTGAAATGAATAGATTCAATAGAGCATTTTTCTTTGTTTGGGCTTCCACCATCTGCTCAATGAATTTGTCCTGCAGCATGTTTAAAAAATGGCAAATCTTTGTTGACATTTTAGTATATTTAAAATTGCCTATATTCCCATCCATTTAATATTGTGCATGTAGCTAAGAGTCCACATCATCTTTTGTTAGGGGGCGTACAGTATAACCTACTCCCACAAGTAATTTACTATATACTAGGCAGCACAGTGGCTAAGTGGTTAGCACATCCGCCTGGCACTACCTGCCTGGAGTTTGCATGCTCTCCCTCTCACGTTTTCCTCCGGGTACTCTGGTTTCCTCCCACCCTTCAAAGACAAGCTGGTAGGTAAATTGGCTCCTGTCTAAATTGGCCCTAGTATGTGTATGTATAATTGTGAGTTAGGTACCTTAGATTGTAAGCCCCTTGAGGGCAGGTACTGATGTGAATATACAATATATATGTAAAGCGCCGCATAAATTGAAGGCGCTATATACAGTAAGTACCTGTAAATAAATAAAATACTGCCCTCTTATTGAGCTTCAGCCATAATGACTCTGCACTATCACAGTTCACATAAGTAATATCTCTCAAACTCACTTTCTTATTGCTCTTTAAAAAGGAGGTAAACTTCCATTACTAATTTTTACCTATAGGTAAGCCTACAATAAGGCTTACCTGTAGGTAGTGTAAATATCTTCTAAATGGGCACCGTTTGAGAATTTACTGTATATGCAGCCAGTGACATCACTGGCACATGCGCTCTAAAGGAACGGCCACCTGTGCTGTTCCTTCAGAGCCCTGTGCGGTAAACAGCATGAGAGGTAGAAGTGGTGGGGACTACAGTGCTGTGCTGTAGCTACCCATAGGAAGGTCCATAAATTGGACTTAAGCCTTGGATAGACTACAGCGCAGCACAAACAGAAATTTTTAATACACCAGGGTGCTAAGAAACAGAACGTGACCAAGTACCACATGCACTTGGTCCTCTGGGGGATTTATTCAATAATCTAAAAATGAAATGATAATTTTTTTTAAAGCGTGTGCCAGATTTGCTGTTTGGAGGCTGAAGAGGAGAAAATTTGAGTGGAGAGTGATACCAGCTTTTCACTGCTGGTGACTGTTTGCATTTTTAGGGGCTCTTTCCTTGCAGTTTTTTTTTTTTTTGTCACTTTTTAAATAGCCTTTTTTTTTTTTCCCTTCCTTTAGACTACTAATTAAGGGGATTGGTAATTGGTCACAGGTGCTTCGGGTCCTATTTAAATGTCTGCAGGACTCCTTTCTGAGCTTGCCAGATTTGCTGTTTGGAGGTTGAAGAGTGGGAAATTTGAATGGAGAGTGATAAACAGCTTTGCTTTTGACTGCTGGTGACTGTTGTTTGCATTTTTAGGGGCTCTTTCCTTGCAGTTTTCTCCCCTTTTTTTACCTTTTTTTACTCTTTTCTGTCACTTTTTAAATAGCCTTTTTTTTCTTTCTTTCCTTCCTTCAGACTACTAATTAATAGGATTGAATTGGTCACAGGTGTTTCAGGTCCTATTTAAATTTCTGCAGGACTCCTTTCTGAAGCTTGCCACCTTTTTGCATGCTGGATCTCTGTCCAAGTGGACCTTGACTAAATGGTGAGTTAAAAACCAGAGTTTAAAACAGGAGATTATAACAGGAGTCTTCGGGACCAGTAAGTAACATATGAAATTTCCTATTAGTTTTATTATTGTTGTAACTGGGAAAATGTGTGCTAGCAAGATTGAAGGTTTTGTGCAGTGCACAGTGTGCCGCATGTATACAATAACAGAGCAACCGCTCCAGGATGGATACCACTGCAACAGATGTGAGTGGGTTGTCCTTCTGGAAGCTCACATTAAACATCTGGAGGAGAAAATTGTAACACTGGGCAGAACTGACAACCTTGAAAGGGGTCCTCTGCTCGCTGAGCAGGTGGCTAGTGGGGCAATGGGGAGGGTGGAAGGGTAAGTCAGGATTATCTGGTCGGAATATGGGTTAATACAGTCAGAGGCAGTGGTAGGGGCTCACAGAAAAAGGAAGGCCAGCCCTGGGTTTGAGCACCCTAACAGATTTGCCATGTTGGGTGAAGATGTGGGGGTGGCAAGCTCAGAGGTGGCAGCCCTATATGTCACTGCTATCCCTAACAGCCGGGAGAGCAGTCCGTCTAGTAGAGGTGGTGAGGGGACTATAGGTAGGGCTAGACAGTTGGTGGTAATTGGGAATTCTATAATCAGAAGGACTGATAGAATAATTTGTCGCCAGGATCACCTCAACCGAATGGTTTGCTGTCTCCCTGGTGCCAGGGTTTGGCATGTGGTAGACCGGGTTGAGAAATTACTGGGAGGGGCTGGGCATGACTCAGCTGTCTTGGTCCACATTGGAACCAATGACAGGATATATGGAAGGTGGAGGCTCCTTAAGAACCAATTCAATGAACTAGGCTGCAAGTTAAAGGGAAGGACCTCCAAGGTGATATTCTCTGAAATATTGCCTGTGCCGTGCGCAACACAGGAAAGGCAGGGGGAGATTAGAGAGATGAATGCATGGCTAAAGACCTGGTGTAAGAAGGAGGGATTTGGGTTTTTAAAGCACTGGGCTCACTTTTCATTGGGGTGCAATCTATATGCTAAAGATGGTTTGCACCTAAATGGAAGGGGTCTTTTGAGCTAGGGGAGAGGTTTATGGGAAGACTGGAGGAGTTTTTAAACTAGGATTGAGGGGGGTGAACTAAATTATAATGGGGCAGACATGTCAGACAGGGGTCAGCCCCTATTTGTGGATGGTATGGGGAAAGATGGGGGATAGTTATGGCAGAGGATGAGAAGGTTCCCATGTTACAAACAACCACTGGAAATGGTGCTTTTTGTACCAAAACAAAAAATATGCGAAATAAGTGTGCAAAATATGAATTAAAGTGTTTGTTCACCAATGCCAGAAGTCTGCCAAGCAAAATAGGGGAATTGGAAGCTCTGGTGCACGAGGAGAACTATTGTTTATTAGTATTGCTGAATCTTGGCTTCATTTTTCACATAACTGGGCTATTAATATTCCTGGCTATGCTCTCTTTCGGAAAGACAGGGTAAAACGGAGGGGTGGTGGTGCTTGTCTCTATTGGAGAAGTGATCTCAAAGTGAGTGGGAAAAAGGACCTAGTTGATGGAGAGTGTGATGAGAAATGTACATGGGTGTGCGTAATACAAAGATTATGATTGGAGTCTGTTATAGACCTCCAGTATTGATGAGGAGGTGGAGACTCAGCTCCTGGCACAGATAGAAAGGGTTGAGACAGTGATAATAATGGGGGATTTTAACTACCCAAACATTGACTGGAGTAATGTCACTGCTGGGATTTTTTTTACCAAAAATATGTAGCAGAATAAATATTGGCCTAAATTGATGGGAAAAAAACATTTTAATTTTTTTTTATTGACTGTGTTTTATAGCAGAAAGTAAAAAAAAAAAAAATATATATATATATATATATATATATATATATATATATATATATATATATATATATATATATATATATACATATATTTTTTTTTTCTTTTTTTTTTACATTGTAGCTCTTTTTTTGTTTTTAGCGCAAAAAATAAAAACTGCAGATGTGATCAAATACCACCAAAAGAAAGTTCTATTTGTGGGAAAAAAGGAAATACATTTTTTTGAGTACAGTGTCGCACGACTGCGCAATTGTTAGTTAAAATAACACAGTGCCATATTGCAAAAAAATGTCCTGGTCAGTAAGGGGGGTAAAACCTTCCAGTCCAGAAGTGGTTAAGAAAGGATTGGATTATTTGCTAGATACACATAATATAACTAGATGCTTATATTTATGGGTAAAATTGATCCAGGGAACATTTGATTGCCTGTTGGGGGATCAGGAAGGGATTTTTCCCCCTGCTTGAGCAAATTCGATCATGCTTTATGGGGTTTTTTCCATCCTCTGGATCAACTATGGGTATAGGATTGTATATATAGGGTTGCATATTTTCTGTTTCCTTTTATTGATTGAACTGGTGGACTTGTGTCTTTTTTTAAACAGACTAGCTATGTAATTATGTGTCTTTCATCTTCTAAACAAAACCAAAAGAAAATACCCAGCTCAACTCACCATTCATCTGCCGCATAAAGGAGTTGTAAAGTCAGAAGGTTTTTTTATCTGAATGCATTCAGAAAAAAAAAAAACCTTCTGGGTGTAGCAGCCGCCTCAGCACCCCTTAATCATTACCTGAGCCCCATCTCTGTCCAGCGATGTCCCTCAGCCATCCGGGACTCTCCATCCTGATTGGTTGAGACAGCCGCGGAGCTATTGGCTCCTGTGGCTGTCAATCAAAGTCAGTTAGCCAATCAGGGGAGAGAGAGGGGGTGGGCTAAAATGGACACTTGGAGCTGCAGCTCGGCTAGGGTGCCCCCATAGCAAGCTGTTTGCTTTGGGGGGGGCACTCGACAGGAGGGAGGGGCTAGGAGAGGTAAGTATAACATGTTAGTTATATATATATTTTTTTTTTTAATGAGACTTTACAATTAAATTAAGGATCCTTGGCTGACCACTGTGTGCTCAACGTTGTCCCATCAGCGATGTCCTCAACGCTGAGAAATACAGGCAGATACAATCATTCTTTAGCATCAGAGAGGCGTGCGATTAGCTCCAATTTTATTCTACAGCAGAACAACTACCCAAACATACGGCCAATATCATTAAGGATTATTTTCAGCATGAAGAACATGGAGTCCTGGAAGTGATGGTTTGTCTCCCACAGAGCCCAGAGAAAAGGTTTGACCAGAGGACTGTAGTGGTATAAAGAGCCTGTGTGGCAAGTGTAAGCCTATGTGGCAAGTGTGATAAAGTGCCATTTTACGGCTACTGTGTGTGGCCTGGAGAAGCAATTTAGGTGACGACCCAAATTGTAGTAGAGACTCAAAGGGAAGGACTCTAGAAATGAGACAGCGCCAAACCCAAGTAAATTGAGTCCTTTGGCAGAAATGACGTTTAGATACGGACAGTGGTTAAGGAATGACCCCAAGATTATTATAGGTTGGACTAAAAACAGACCAGATCCAATCCCAAAAGAAGGAGTTTATGATGAAGCAATTTGGATCTCTGTGTAGGTTAATTATCCTAGCAGATTGACAGAGTTGGATAAGGGCATTAAATGTGTACAATTTTGGGTTTTTGAAAGTATGAAACGTGATGGAATTTTGACTAGTTATGAACCTGTTAAGAGTTTTCTAACACATATTTCTGATGGGCCCAGTAAGAAAGATTTAGACAATGTAAGTTATAGGCAGAGTAAAAGGAGCAAAAAGAAAAAGAAAAAAGCAGAGAATGACAAAGTTAAAGCAGAGAATGGGGCTAGCGAGGACGAGGACAGTGACGATAGCCAAAATGAGATAAAGACCCCTCTTTCATCTAAAAGTTCATTCCCAGTCCACCCCTCAGTATCCATGTCTCCTACAGCACCCTTTCACCCAGGTCTACATTATCCTCCTCCAAGTTATCAGGCACACCCTGAGCCTAATGTCACAAAACAAGGACCTCCATACAGGGAAGCTATATGAGACTTTGAGCCTGTAATTTTTATATATATATATATATATATATTTTTTTTTTTTAAACATAATGGTAAACTGATTTGACTGGAATTGGATGATGCCTTTAACCAGTTAAATGCAGATATCCAGATTGTGCCTGCTGTATAATTGCCTGACCAAAACAAGCCCTTCCAATTTTATTGTTCTGTCAAGGGAGCCACAGGCAATGGAGTCCTTTCTCAGAGGTCACCATCAGAAACACACATAGCCGCCTATGAAAGCATACAACTGGACCCAATCCTTCAAGGAACACCAACCTGTGTAAGAACAGTTGTAGCTGCTGCATTACTAGTTGAGAAGGTTGCCATTGTAAGGATGAATCAGCCTCTGACAGTCTACACAACAAATGCAGCAAATGAAATCCTAAAAAGAGCAAAGACAAAACATTTGTCATCAGCAAGGCTGAGCAAATATGAAGCAATCCTGCATGAATCAGAAGAGATAGTAGTGAGAAGATGTACTACAAATCAACCCTGCCAGCTTTCTCCCAGAGAGGGAAGAAGACATTTAAGAGGAGGGTGATCACAATTGCTTGGAACTTATGAAAAAAGAAATGCAGCAAATCTCCCCAGTAAAGGACACTCCTCTTGAAAATCCTGATCTGATCCTGTTTGTAGATTGAGTACCAAGAATGGCATATGCTGTGACAACACTAGAGGAAGTGGTTGAGACCCAATTACTCACTTCAACACTTTTGGCGCAGGTTGCTGAATTGGTAGCACTCACCAGGGCTTGAGAGACCGCAAAGGATCAATCAGCTAACATCTATACCGATAGCAGGTATGCTCTAGGTGTAGTTCACGACTATGGACCCACATGGAAGAGGAGAGGATTCACAACTGCTGCAGGAGAACCAATTCAAAACTGGAAATATGTTCAAGAGCTTTTTAAAGCAGTCAACCTCCCAAAGAAAGTTGCTATCCTGAAGGTCAAGGCACATACTGGTGGACAAAACATGGAAGAAAAAGGAAACCAGTTGGCTGATTATACTGCCAGGAAGACTGCTGAAACACAAATGGAGAAATAAATGATTTTTCAAAAGAAGAAGAAGAGGAGGAAGCTCATAAAAGATAGGAGGAAAGTAGAGAATGAGTACAGAAGGCGAGAGAACTGATCAGGAAACTACAAGAATATTTACCCGATAACTTGTATGAAATCATGGAAAGGGGATGAAGCAAGGAAAGACCAAGATGGACTCTTGTAAGAGGAAAATTAAATATGTGTCCCAACCCAAACTGAGGAAATGATCATGCAAATAGCCCATGGACCAGGTCATGTAGGCCCTAAAGCAATGGAGAGAAACATTAAGTAGGCTGGATGGTTTATTCAATACTCCAGGGATGCATGTCACAACTTTCTTGAGGGATGCATCATTTGTGCTAAAAAAAGAAAGCCAACTAGTGTGACACAAAGACATTTGGTCAAGCCACTATTCCCTTTTCAAGGACTTCAGTTTGACTACATCCATTTACATAAATCAGGCCAATACCAATATGTTTTGGTGTGTGTGGACATGTTTTCAGGATGGGTGGAAGCCTGGCCAGTAACTAAAGCAAATGCCAAGACAGCAAAGAAGCTCCTTTCTGAAGTAATATGCCATTTTGGAGTCCCTGAAAACATAGAGAGCGACCATGGAACACATTTCACTGGACAGATCATTCAAATTATATGCAAAGACTTGGGAATTGGGCAGGCCTTTCACAAAACTTATCATCCTCAGAGTTCAGGAAAGGTGAAAAAATATAATGGAATTATTAAGAACAGATTAGCTAAACTAATGCAGGAAAGAGAGGAAGGATCAGTAAAGAAAACTGTCCAGAACTATTACCTCAGGAATGCCCCTATCAATAAGTCAGAGAATTTGAGCCCTTATGAGATTTTTTTTGGGGGCCCACCTAAGACAGGATTTTATTTTCCACATCAGACTGCTGTAATGTAAAACGATCTTGCTGCTTATGTAATTGCCTTGTACAAGTAACTAACTACGATGCACAAGCTTGTTCTTGATTCTATTCCAGATCAAGTAACTGGAACACATGACTTACAGCCATGTGATTGGATCCTAGTGAAAGAACACGTGAAAGTACCCTTGCTACCAACGTTTAAAGGATCCTACCAAGTGCTCCTGACAACTGCCACAGCTATAAATTTGGGATGAAAAATAATGTGGATGCATGCCAGCCATTGAAAGAAAGTACAGCCTCTCTTAAAAGATGAGTAAACTGCTGTTATGCCTTTGCTTGATCCTAGTAGTCAAGGCTATAGAAGAAAACCACCTGTACAAATAGCACATGGTGGGGTAACTTGAGTAATTGCTGGATCTGTTCACATAAACCAGACAGTTCAAAAAGGTATTACACCTAATAGCCAATAATTTAACCACATGGAAAACTGTATCTTTATGAGCCAGGCCAAAAATTGGCCTTGCTAGGGCCCCAGATGTTAAACCAATTTACCTTCTTAAACAATACAAGGCTGCCCAAAAACCAGTGTGTCTAGAAATGCCTCGAATGTTTTACTATTTTAAACATACACCTTATGCTAAATATAACAAAAGACATTTGGGAACATCCCCTTGCTTGGCACAAACAAAAAGGTATACAATGTGGTATTAAAAAAGAAAATATGTCAAACCCAGATTACATTTTGTATAGAGATGGTACATACATTAAGTCAGCAGAATGGTTTCTAGCCCCCAAGGACTGCACAGGAACTATGGGGCTCAGGGAGAGACCATCGTTTAAGGAGTCCCTGCGGAGGCCTCCTACAGATTGGCTCCTCCTGGGGATGGTGCGTCTGGCTGTGAACCCATGCAGCTGGGGTTCACCTGCCTTTCGGAAGCTCAACAGGCCTTTAGGAGGAAGGGCCGGTGCCTGTATTGTGGCCTTGGTGGGCATTACGTGAAATCTTGTCCTACCGGGAAAACGCTTGCACCTAAAGTCCTGTCGGGGACAGATCTTAGATGGAATTTCCTCACCCCCGATTTCCCGAAAAGATAAATTGCTAATCACAGTTGTTCTCTCCTGAGCAGCAGTTGACATGGCGATAAGGGCTGTTCACAGAGAGTCAACCTGTTTCCAGGTTATATCGTCCCCATACTACTCTGTTGTTTTGGGATACCCTTGGCTTCAGAAACACAATCCAACCTTTGATTGGCAGTCGGTCGAGATCCTCTCGGTCTCCACAATGTGGCGCTGTTTGTATTAGTGTGCCTGTTAAGGTACTTTGTACTTCCTCGGATTCAGTGTTGCCTACTGAATATCATGAGTATCAAGATGTATTTGACAAGGTGCACGCTGGTCTTCCTCCACATCGTCCGTACAATTGTGCCATAGACTTGCAATCTGTTGCCATTCCCCCTCGTGGCAGGGTTTATCCTTTCTTGGTTGCGGAGAATAAGTCTATGGAGGAGTATGTGGCATATGCCCTTGCCCGGGGGCACATTCGCAAGTCTACTTCTCCAGCGGGTGATGTTTTTTTTCGTAAAGAAGAAGGGGGGCGAGATGAGACCTTGCATTGATTATAAGGGTCTAAATCGCATCACGGTCAGGAATGCATACCGATTCCATTGAATACTGAATTGTTTGACCAATTTGTTGAATTGCTCAAGGGAGCAACGGTCTTTACCAAGCTTGACCTAATGGCCGCGTATAGCCTTACAAAAAATTTGGTGCAAAACACCTATCTCCTACGCTCTGAGAGGTAATCTTCTAACCACATCCAACCACACTCATGCGGCTACCGAAGACTTTCTACTTGGCTTTGCTTGGATACTTCGGCCTTGCAGCCCCTTTTCAAGACCAGGGTAGTCTGAGACCACTAAAATCAAAAAACAAACAAACATAAGGGCGCACTGGCCTAGTGCATT
Source organism: Pelophylax lessonae (assembly GCF_965119305.1). Lineage (NCBI taxonomy): Eukaryota > Metazoa > Chordata > Amphibia > Anura > Ranidae > Pelophylax > Pelophylax lessonae. The sequence continues at coordinate 156,178,299 of NC_138779.1, read as the reverse complement.
ATCCTCTATAAAGGTTTTATTGAATAAAAGGTATAAAAATAAGAGACAGCAACCACAAGGTATAGGGTCCTCTCAAGCTACCTAGCTTGAGAGGACCCTATACCTTGTGCTTCTGATGTGGTTGGCACTGTATCCATTTGACATGCTTTTATCAAGACTCTGTATGAGTACTTTTATAACTTTTATTCAATAAAACCTTTATAGAGGATAATGCACTAAGCCGGTGCGCCCTTGTGTCCGCGTATAACCTTGTAAGGATCAAGGAGGGCAATGATTGGAAGACCGCGTTTAATACCAGAACCGGTCATTACGAATATCTAGTGATTCCCTTTGCCTTGTGCAATGCACCTGCTGTCTTCCAGGAGTTTATCAATGATGTCTTTCGTGATATGTTGCAGCAATGTGTGGTAGTCTATTTGGACGACATCTTGATTTACTCGGACTCCATTGAATCACACTACCTGGATGTCAGTTGGGTGCCTCAACGGTTATGTGAGAATGGGCTTTTATGTAAGCTTGAGAAATGTGAATTCCACCTGTCTCAGGTTACCTTCTGGGGAAACATCAATTCTGCAAGGGTTCTCCATGGATCCTCAGAATGTTTCAGCTATTCTACAATGGCCTTGCCCTAGTGGTCTCTGTTCCATCCAGCATTTCCTTGGGTTTGCTAACTACTATCTGAAATTTAGGCCAAACCTCAGATCTGACCAAGAAGGGCAGTGATTCCCACAATTGGTCGCCTGCTGTCATCCAAGCTTTCGAAGCCCTCAAGTCTGCTTTCGACTTCGGCTCCCATTCTGTCTCATCCCAATCCTGGTTTGCCCTTCTGTCCTTGAGGTGGACGCGTCTGAGACGGGAGTAGGCGCCCTCCTTTCTCAGTGTCGGACACCAGATGGACGCTAACTTCCTTGTTGTCTTCTACTCCAAGAAGCTGTCTCCAGCTGAATGCAATTACGAGATTGGAGACAGAGAGCTCTTGGCCATTATCCTGGCTCTCATGGAGTGGAGACACTTACTCGAAGGTTCTGTGGTTCCAGTTCTCATTCTCACTGATCATAAGAATCTGACCTCTCTCAGAGGCCAAGAGGCTCACACCCTGTCCGGCCAGATGGGCCTTGTTCTTTTCTCGTTTTAACTATGTGGTCTCCTATTTGCCCGGCTCCAAGAATGTTAAAGCTGATGCCTTGTCTCGCCAGTATTCTGAGTTGTCCGGGGAGGACTCCGTGCAGACACCGGTCATACCTTTGGATCATATCCTGGCTGCCATCTGTACCAACTTAACCTCTTCTCTTGGGGAACAGATCTTGGCTGCCCAACCTGACCCCACAGAGAGACCTGCTGAAAAATGTTTTGTACCTGAGGGGTTGCGCACATACCACAATTCCAAGACTGACAGTCATCCTGGTAAGAACCAGATGTTCTGGGCTATTTCCCATCAGTTTCTAGTTTCTGTGCCCAGAACAAATCTCCACAGCACCTTCCCTTGGGCCTACTGCATTCCATTCCCAATGGGGAGCGTCCCTGGTATCACCTGGCCATGGATTTCATTTTGGAACTTCCCACGTCTCGAGGGTACACAGTTATCCTCATGGTTGTTCTCCAAAATGTGCCACTGTGTTCCGTTGCCTACTGCTCAGGAGCTTGCCTCAATGTTTCCCAGGGGGGTTTTCCACTTACAAGGGTTGCCAAAGGAGATTTTCTCGGACCATGGTGTCTAGGAAGCCAGTTTGTCTCCAGGTTCTGGAGCGTCTTTTGCTCCGAGTTAGGTGTTCGACTGTCCTTCTCCTCGGCCTACCATCCGCAGTCCAATGGTGCTGCTGAGTGTTCCAACCAAGCTCTGGATCAATTTCTCTGCTGGTAAATCTCTGACCATCAGGACAATTGGGTTGATCTGCTACCCAGGGCAGAGTTTGCTAGGAACTCTGCCATTAACTCATCTTCCAGAATGTCTCCATTTATGGCCAATTATGGGTCCCAACCCGCTGTGTTGCCCGAGTCGTTTTCGCCACAGGACATTCCAGCTATGGAGGATCATCTTCATGCCCTCCATTCCTCTTGGGTGCAGATTCAAGAGTCCTCATGGGTCTCTGCACAGCTCCAGGCAGCCCGGAGATTTTATCTGCTCCTTCATACCAGGTCAGGGAGAGGGGGTGGTTGTCAACCCGTAATCTCAACCTCAGGGTGCCCACTCCTAAACTGGCACCCCATTTTTTTTGGGACTTTTTGCATCCTCTCTAAGGTTAACCCGGTGGCCTATGCCCTTGATCTTCCTCCTGGCATGCGTATCTCCAATGTCTTTCACGTGTCCCTCTTGAAGCCACTGGTTTGCAATCACTATACTTCTTCACTTCCTCGCCCTCATCCCATTCCTGTGGGCAATCATGAGGAGAATGAGATTAGCAGCATCTTGGATACTCATCTGTTCTGAGGTCAGGTTCAATACCCGGTGCACTGGATAGGTTACGGTATTGAGGAGCGCTCCTGGGTTCCCTCCACTGATGGTCATGCTCCTGCCCTTCTCCACGCTTTCCATGCTCGCTTTCCTCAGAAACCTTTTTTTGTTCTTTTTGCTGCGGAGGAGGGGCTGTTGAGGGGAGGATACTGTCAAGGTCTTACCTTGCCTTCCTGTTGGCAGCCATCTTGGACATGTGCACACTGCTGTCTCTTATAAACTCTGTTGCATCTTCACTTGCCTGCTGCCTGGGCAACGCTCAGTGATGCTGCACACCTGACTATTTATATCACCTAATGACTTGCAGTTCTTGCCCTTTTGTTTGTGCTCCAAGGTGCTTTACTACTAGCAGTCTTCTGTTCTTTGTGTTTCTCTGTGCATGACCTGGCTTGGCTGATAACTTTCCTGGCTCTCAATCACGCATCTGCATACGTTCCCGTATCGGCAGACGACCCCGCATCGGCAGACTACCTATGTCTGGACTCGGCCCTGGCTTGGATAACTACCCAATTCTGGACTCAATCCCGGCTTGGATGACTACCTGCTACTCGACTTGACCCGGGCTGTTCCTGATTTAGAGCCTCACTCTTGCTGTGCATTTTATGGTTGTTGCTCTAATAAACGGTTTTATTTTACTTGCATCTTTGTGTGGTCTGGTTTCCTGGCACCCTCAAATGTAGAGCTGTATTTGATACTGGAGATAAGGTATGGGCATGGTTTCTAGAAATATTAGGGGGAGGCATAAATGTAGTAGCTAAAATGGAAAAAGCTCTTTATAATTACAGTGCCTTGGTTGACCAGATTTTTAATGAAACTGATAGTGCAATCAAGGAAATAGCTGCAGACCTAAGATTACTACACAAGCATACAATGCAAAATAAATTGGCCTTAGAGACTACCTTATAGCCAAAGAGGGAGGCCTATGTGTGCTTGCAAATGATACTGCCTGCTGCACCTGGTTTGAAAGCCCTGAGATACAAGGCATGATAGAAGCTCATCTCCAGAAGATGGTAAAACTGAGGAAACAGGCCGTTGATCTGAAACCCCTGAAATCTCACCCCTGAATAGGATAGTAATCGGAATCCATTTGCTGGTTTGAACATTGGTGGGTGGATGGGCTCATGGATTCAAATTCTTTATGTCCTTGTAGGATTTATTGTCATAGGATTGCTTGCTTATTTGTTTTTCAGGTGTGCTAAGTGTGGAATACAAAGGAATAACAGTAAAGGGAGCCTGTTTAAGGGCCCTGAACTCATGGGATGGTGACAGCAGAGCAAATGTTAATCTAAGTACTCTGCTCAATTGTACAGTTTTAATAAGTTGTAAAATAAATTAAAAAAAAAATAGGGATAGGATGCGATGTGGATCAACCGACCTTTATAGGTCGGTTGACTGTTAACCACTTAAGCCCCGGAAGATTTTACCCCCATTCCGACCAGGGGGTATTTTGCGATTCGGCACTGCGTGACTTTAACGGACAATTGCGCGGTCGTGCGACGCTGTACCTAAACGAATTTGGCGTCCTTTTTTTCCCACAAACAGAGCTTTCTTTTGGTGGTATTTGATCACCTGTGCGATTTTTTGATCACGCGCTATAAACAAAAAAAGAGCGTCAATTTTGCAAAAATAACAATATTTTTCACATTTTTTTATATGAAATTCCCCCCCAAAAAAATGTAAAAATCAAAATTTTTTAACATTTTCGGCCAATTTGTTTTATGCTACCTATGTTTGGTAAAAAAAATCGCAAAAAGCGTATTTTGATTGGTTTGCGCAAAAGTTAACCCGTTTACTAACAAAGGGAAAGATTTTTGTCATTTTTGTTGTTTTTTTTTTTTAACGCGTAATGGCGGCGATCTGCGATTTTTTTTGCGGTACTGCGACATTGCGGTGGACAGATCGGACCCTTGACTGACATTTTTGACACTTTTGGGGTTACCAGTGACATTTCTACAGTAATCAGTGCTATATATATGCACTGTTACTGTAAAAATACACTGGTAGTGAAGGGGTTAACTTTATTTGGGAGGGAGGGGCTGTGTGTGTCCCTAGGGGCGTGCTTTCTACTGTGATTGGCTGTGGCTTCAGCTGTAAGGACACTGATCAACAGATCTAAATAGTAGATCCATGTGATCAGTGTCTTTGCAGCGAGGAGAATGACAGGCAGCTTGTTTACACAAGCTGCCTGACATTCTCCCTCTCCCCCGCCGATCGCAGAGTGGCCGGCGGACATCGGGTCCGCTGGTCACACGCGCGGGGGGGTCCGTGACCACGCGGGAGCGCGCCTCCGGGGGCGCGCGCTCGCTCCCTACACCCTCACAAGCAAGCAACGTAGCCCTACGTTAGTTTGCCTGTGAGGGGCTGACCGCCGACGTAGATAGTTGTGCGGCGGTCGGCAAGTGGTTAAGAAATTTCTGGAAGGACATGTCACATGACCTCCTGAAATTTGTGTTCTTTTCCTATAAAAGGAGCTCCAAACGGCTATCTATAACCAGTATCAGAGGATCTTCAAAACTGTGAGCCCCCCCCACCCTCCCCTCCCTGTCGCTGCCTTGACATTATGTGGTTTGGTCACCTTTTTTTGAAAGGGGGACGGTTATTTTTGTTAATATATATATTACAACATGAGTCTTAGTGGCTGTGTTGTTGATTGGTTGTTACTAAGTACAAGTATGCATTTATTATATACTGTAATTTGTTACAAAAGTTTATACCAATAATAAAGGCCGTGGCCATTTAAACTCCACCACATATATATCTTGTCTAAGTTTCTTTATTTGCTCTATTGTGGTCTACTATCCCATACTACAATGGCAGTTATGACTGGGGAAGATGACCCACAGGAAGAGAGAGTGTTACCAGATAGTCAATCTAGCAGATACATATGATACCAAGATAGGTGATGAGAATGAGTAAAGTCTAGTATCCACATGTACCCTAAGAAGAACTTTACTCCACTTAGCAGTGAAGTAGTACTGTGACCCGTGGTGTTCTATTAGATAGGAAAAAATAAGGTAGTGACCCCACCAAGGGGTCAAGAGGAGGGAATTGAGTAAATATGGGGGTCTGGTAAATGTGTTCTCTATATACGCATATATATACTGTTACTTCTGCTTTTTTACTGTTATTTCATTTTAGAAGCTAATGTACACTTTTCTAATAACTGTAGGGAATAAAGTTTGAGTCTGTGATGACACTCACAGCCTGATGAAAACCAACCACCTACCTTCCTGTTTGATCAAAGAATAGACATTTGTGGTCAGAACCAGTTTGAACCAATAACTTTCATGGCGGACTGCTGCTAGTTTCTTTTTTGTGTCAGTCACATGATGTTAACGCCCATTTAACTTGCTAGTCAGAAGATATGGATACTGATAGGATTGATTATACGCTCACACCTAGATTACAACTTAGAAGACGCCTATGTCTTATGCATATTCACTACTATAAACAAGGCCGGACTGGGAATAAAAACCAGCCCTGGAAATAATTTCATACCAGCCCCATAGTATTATTATACCGGCCCAACAGCATAACGTCATTATTTTCTTGTTCATAAAAGGGAAAACCATGCATTTTAACGCACATTTGAAAAGTGTATTATATATAGATAAGACAGATATGTTCTGGCAAAATATGCTACAGGATAGCAACACAGGACAGGTGGTCAGAGGCTGCGTATTGAGTGGAACAGGAGACGTCTTATGCTGTGCGGACATGGTACAAGAGATTGTGTATAGGAAGAGCTGCGCTAGATTGATAATTGGCTAGGGTCAACCAGCATACAAACAAAGTAAATATTATATCAGTATACTAGCATATATATTAGAGTACACTAGCAATGATTAGGTGGTCATACATCCTGCAAGCATAAAAAAATCAACATCAGCAGTGATCATATGGTTGTATATCTTGCAGGCATAGATTAAAGTCCATCAAATAAAGTCCATAAAGGAATAAGGGGGTGTCCAGTGAGAAGAGGAAACACACACCACTTCAACGTGCCTATTCCACAAACGGTGCCGCATGCATCGAGCTCAAGTTAGGCTTACCAGAGCTCACTGGAATATGAGCATAATACACATATATCCACTAATCGGCCAACCAGTCTCCAACATGTTGTACCGCACTGCCACCACTGTATTGCTGAACAGATGACCCCGAGCAGATGTAAGAGCCCCTCAGCGTTCCACGTCCCAATAAAGAGAAGGGAGCAATAGTGTAGTATGTACACACAGTTTATTTCCACAACGGTTAAAATCACTTACATAGGTAATGGTAACAAGCGCTTGTATGTCTCTCGCTGCCGCCCGGCTTCCGGGTTGCGTCGTGGTGACGTCAGCACGCCTTCCCTACGCGTTTCGTGATTTTCGTAGCTTACCTATGTAAGTGATTTTAACCGTTGTGGAAATAAACTGTGTGTACGTACTACACTATTGCTCCCTTCTCTTTATTGGGACGTGGAACGCTGAGGGGCTCTTACATCTGCTCGGGGTCATCTGTTCAGCAATACAGTGGTGGCAGTGTGGTACAACACGTTGGAGACTGGTCGGCCGATTAGTGGATATATGTGTATTATGCTCATATTCCAGTGAGCTCTGGTAAGCCTAACTTGAGCTCGATGCATGCGGCACCGTTTGTGGAATAGGCACGTTGAAGTGGTGTGTGTTTCCTCTTCTCACTGGACACCCCCTTATTCCTTTATGGACTTTATTTGATGGACTTTAATCTATGCCTGCAAGATATACAACCATATGATCACTGCTGATGTTGATTTTTTTATGCTTGCAGGATGTATGACCACCTAATCATTTCTAGTGTACTCTAATATATATGCTAGTATACTGATATAATATTTACTTTGTTTGTATGCTGGTTGACCCTAGCCAATTATCAATCTAGCGCAGCTCTTCCTATACATAATCTATCTAGTGACTCCCACTACAGCTGCTGCTTATTTCTTTGGCTTAGCACGGTTATTTACTTTTATATGGTACAAGAGATGTCAATGGCTGTGCGGACATGGTACAAGAGATGTCAATGGCTGTGCGGACATGGTACAGGAGATGTCAGAGGCTGTGCGGACATGGTACAGGAGATGTCAATGGCTGTGCGGACATGGTACAAGAGATGTCAAAGGCTGTGCGGACACGGTACAAGAGATGTCAATGGCTGTGCGGACATGGTACAGGACATGTCAATGGCTGTGCGGACATGGTACAGGACATGTCAGAGGCTGTGCGGACATGGTACAGGAGATGTCAGAGGCTGTACGGACATGTTACAGGAGATGTCAGGGGCTGTGCGGACATGGTACAGGAGATGTCAGGGGCTGTGCGGACATGGTACAGGAGATGTCAGGGGCTGTGCGGACATGGTTCAAGAGATGTTAGGGGCTCTGCGGACATGGTACATAGTGTGTAGCCAGCCTAAGCAATCTCAGTGGAGGAAAGGCCCCGGTACAACTGTGCAAGACTGGAGTGTATCTATTTATCGCGGAGCGCACCGTGCAGGTCCTTCACACCTTTCTTGCGGCGGTTGTGTTGTGCACTCTTGGGTGAACGATCTAACTAATTTCTCCTCTCCGAAGATTAGATTACAATGTATGAGGACTATTTATATCGGGAAGATTGAGGTTATATCAACAGAGTCAACAATGCCGCATCTGGGCTGTTAAACTGCTGGAATGTGAAACCTTTCAACCACAAATTTCCAAGATGAGCTGTCACCAAGCTGGCACCGTGTGCGGCCCTGGATTGTTTTCGCTCATCCAGGGCTCTCCGGGATCACCTCAGAACACTGGAGCAAAAGTACTTGTCATTACTCGCGGGAGCTCAATCGGTTTCTTATTTTATATAGGTGAAGATATCTGGCTGCTGTGATCTGTGTACAATATACACAATATATACATGCATGAACTGCTGGTAAATGTATAATGCAAATCCCACAGCGCTGCAGGCCAGGAGGTTCAGCTTTGACCACCCTAAAATGAACCCAGTATTGTGACCACGAAGGCTTAGTGGAGTCAGCCTATGGAGTTGAATATGTCTTCCAACAGTAAAATCCCCCTGACATTGTCCCCAGTCTACCATTGTGTGTCCCAGATCCTCCCCCCCCTAGATTTGGGGGGGGGGGGATCAGCATTGTATTGGGGGGAGGGGGCCCCAGGGGGGGTGTCAGATAAGCATTGTATGAGGGGGGGGGGGCGGGTCCACATTGTATTAAGGGGAGGGGGTAGGTTAGCAGCAGCCCATTTACTCTTACCTGGCTGTCAGGCTCTGCTCCGCTCCGCTCCTTCAGTCAGTCTCAGACAGACTTGTGACCTGCGATCGATCATGCTGCTGCGGCTGGAGTGGCGTCTGTGTGGGAGGGATCGGCGCCGTGACCGTCTTGCTGCAGTCAGATGTTCCACCGCCACGAAGCCGCTCCAGCCGGATGTGACGTCATGCCGCTCATAGCGGCTGACGTAGGAAAGAAGAGTGTATCCGCCCGTCATTGGAGCGCAGCGGGGTCGGGGCTGCAGCGGCCATCACAGCGGCCAATGCTTAAAGCGGCCGGGCGGCCCCAATGCTTAAAGCGGCCGCATCTTAAAGCGGCCGCATCTTAAAGCGGCCCCAGGGCCGGCGGCCCACCGGGAAATCTCCCGGTATCCCGGTAGGCCAGTCCGGCCCTGACTATAAATTAGTTAGCCTAATGCTGGTTAGCTAGATGATCTACTTTTGTTTTTGCCCAGTTTGCTTCAAACTGAGCTTCTGTAAAACTGTATCCTCCCACTGCAGTGAATATGCACCTTTTCTTTCATCAATTTGGACTCCCTAGCTCATCTTAAAGGTCTTTTTTGAAGACTCCCTAACTGGAAGTAACAGTACCTAGAAGAATGGATGCTGATTTGAAGCCAAAGGGTAGTCACAGTAAATATTGTAATTTTTATTTTTCTTCTGTTTACCTATGTTACATATTGTAAACTGATACAATGTGAGACGCACATCCGGTTGGTGAGACGCACGGCGTCCCGGAACACCGCTACACGAGGGGTTCGCGGTCCCTACACACCTACGGATGCTGTATCAGTATTTTAAATGTGAGTACTTTGTGTTTATTTGGAAAATAAACTATTATTTAAACGGTACATCACTATATTAGTGTTCTCTATTCATATACTTTCGGATACCGTTTGCAACACTCTGGAGATCTGCTTTTTGATACCCCACATTACTACCGCTTGCTTACCACCAATCACTGGAGGGAGGAAGTAAGATATACCCCAGGAGGATCGGAGAGCTCTACCGAGATTCACCGAGGATCACCCCAATAATTCAACGCTGGTTACCCCTGTAGGGGTGCCGCTCTCTGATGAGTGCGGGCATAATTGAAAGGGGAGCACGGAATTCCCTCACCCGGCACCCACATCTTGTATCCACCACTGGGACTCACCCCCTCCATCTAAGGAATTTCTTCCGGCACTTAGTTTCACCTTACTGCCGCACTTTTTCTGAAGATCAATATTTGATCATTTCCTGTGGACTTTTTTCACCATATATTTTTTATGGACTATTTATTTCTCGGTCTATTCAATTTATTTTTATAGTCACCAGACAATATTTACATCAGCACTGGGAATCCCTATGAGTGTTTTTTAGAGATCCCAAATATTGCCTCACTTCACTTGGTACTATTCAGTACATTTATAATATATTAATTTGCACTTAGATATCCATATTTTTACTACATTGTGGAATGTTTTAGAGATATTTATTTATTTATTAATTTATTGATTGGTATATATCACTTGCACAGTTCCTACCACGTATTCATATAATTATCAACAACCAGTCTCACTTTGATATCTATATTCGCCATTCTACACCAGCACTGCCACCTAGTGTTTAATTTATTTATTACACCAGTCACCTTATATATTTATTTAACACTCACCACTTATCACCGTGATTGTTTGCACTATATTTATTGTTTTAAAGCACTATTTATATTATATCATTTTTTATGTATTCTTATCTTATTTATTGATTATCAATTATACCTAAAGTGTCAAGTGTTTACCAACTATTGTTTAAGACACAACTGTGGCATAATACCAGAACCATTGGGAGTTTATAAGGGCTATCATCTCTCTCTCTACATATATCATTGGCAGTGCTAACATTTATCACTATTTTTTACCATTCACACTTACCCAGTTCTCGCAAGATAGACTAATCTCCCGTAAATTTATTATAAGTATTGGCAGCGCCAACTTATCCTAACAATTCCTCAAAATGATAAAAATAAACAATTCAAAAATATTTTTGAAAGCATTCTTACATTACAGCATTTCTTCACACTGGCCTAAAACTTTTGCACAGCCCTGGATAGATAGATAGATAGATAGATAGATAGATAGATAGATAGATAGATAGATAGATAGATAGATAGATAGATAGATAGATAGATAGATAGATAGATAGATAGATAGACAGACAGATATTATATAGTGTGTGTGTGTATGTATGTATGTATATATATATATATATATATATATATATACACACATATACATATACACACAGTAGCTCACAAAAGTGAGTACACCCCTCACATTTTTGTAAATATTTTATCATATCTTTTCATATGACAACACTGAAGAAATAACACTTTGCTGCAATGTAAAGTAGTGAATGTACAGCTTGTATAACAGTGTAATTTTGCTGTCTCAAAATAACTCAACACACAACAATAACTGGCAAGAAAAGTGAGTACACTCCTAAACGAAAATGTCCAAATTGGACCCAAAGTGTCAATATTTTGTGTGGCCACCATTATTTTCCAGCACTGCCTTAACCTTCTTGGGCATAGAGTTTACTAGAACTTCACAGGTTGCCACTGGAGTCCTCTTCCACTCCTCCATGACGACATCATGGAGCTGGTGGATGCTAGAGACCTTGCGCTCTCCCACCTTCCGTTTGAGGATGCAATGCCCAACAGATGCTAACTAGGGTTTAGGTCTGGAGATATGCTTGGCCAGTCAATCACCTTTACCCTCAGCTTCTTTAGCAAGGCAGTGGTCATCTTGGAGGTGTGTTTGGGGTCGTTATGTTGGAATACTGCCCTAATGCCCGGTCTCTGAAGGGAGGGGATCATGCTCTGCTTCAGTATGTCACAGTACATGTTGGCATTTATGGATCCCTCAATTTACTGTTGCTCCCCAGTGTCGGCAACACTCATACAGCCCCAGACCATGACACTCCCACCACCATGCTTGACTGTAGGCAAGACACACTTGTCTTTGTACTCCTCACCTGATTGCTGCCACACACGCTTGACGCCATCTGAACCAAATAAGTTTATCTTGGTATCATCAGACCACAGGACATGGTTCCAGTAATCCATGTCCTTAGTCTGCTTATCTTCAGCAAACTGTTTGCGGGCTTTCTTGTGCATCATCTTTAGAAGAGGCTTCCTTCTGGGATGACAGCCATGCAGACTAATTTGATGCAGTGTAAGGCATATGGACTGAGCACTGACAGGCTGACCCCCCCACCCCTTCAATCTCTGCAGCAATGCTGGCAGCATTCATACGTCTATTTCCCAAAGACAACCTCTGGATATGACGCTGAGCACATGCACTCAACCTCTTTGGTCAACCATAGCAAAGCCTGTTCTGAGTGGAACCTGTCCTGTTTAACCACTGTATGGGCTTGGTCAATGTGTAGCAGCTCAGTTTCAGGATCTTGGCAATCTTCTTATAGCCTAGGCCAGTGATGGCGAACTTTGGCACCCCAGATGTTTTGGGACTACATTTTCCATGATGCTCCTATACTCTGCAGTGTAGTTGAGCATCATGAAAAAAATGTAGTTCCAAAACATCTGGGGTGCCAAGGTTTGCCATCGCTGGCCTAGGCCATCTTTATGTAGAGCAACAATTCTTTTTTTCAGATCCTCAGAGAGTTTGTTACTGTGAGATTCCATGTTGAACTTCCAGTGACCAGTATGAGAGAGTGAGAGCGATAACACAAAATTAAACAAACCTGCTCCTCATTTACACCTGAGACCTTGTAACACTAAAGAGTCACATGACACTGGGGAGAGAAAATGGCTAATTGGGCCCAATTTGGACATTGTCACTTGGGGGTGTACTCACTTTTATTGCCAGCAGTTAAGACATTAATGGCTGTGTGTTGAGTTATTTTGATGGGACAGAAAATGTACACTGTTATACAAGCTGTACACTCACTACTTTACATTGTAGCAAAGTGTCATTTACTAAAGCAAAGTGTCATTTACTAAAACTGTAAAAAACATGAAGTGTGTAATCAGGTATGCTCTCATACTACAAAGCTGGAGGGTGTATAGCCTGTTTAGGTATCACAAGCTTGGATCAGGAAGCTTAATGGCAAAGTGTCCCTTGGAAACTGTTTTATGTCAGAAGTATTTAACCGGTTGCCGACCACCGCAAGTACATATACTGCGGCGGTCGGCCCCGGCCAGGCAAAGTGACGTATGAGTACGTCACTAGCCTGTCACTGGCTTGTGAGCCAATAGCGGGCGAGCGCGCGCCCGCTGAGGCACGCGCCCACCCTGGCTCGTTCCCAGACAAGTCAGTGCGTGTGACCGGCGAACCCGATGCCAATAGCTGGTCTGATATGATGGCTCCAGCAACTTTGCAAAAACTCCAGTGGACCATCAACAAAATAACCACGACTAAATAACTCAAAAGAAACATAAAAATCTTCATTGCCTATTATCACAGACTTTTATTCAGCAATTCTGCTCACAAAGGGAGATATAGACAGGCATCACACCCAAAACATGCGCCACCACCAAGCAGCATCACTTTTGTGTATGAATTGCACATTGCACTTTAGGCATTATTTTGCATGATTATTTATTGCACCATATGAGCACAAATATTGTATGCATTTGTGCATTTAAAGAGACAGTACACTATTTGCACTTAGCGTTTTCTCAGCTTGAAAGTTGCACATTTTTAATTAATTGAATATTTATTTATGTATTTTTGATATTTATGCAATTCATGACTTAAATAGACAGTGCACTCACTTCCAGATTATTTTCTCAGGTACGGACTATTCTAATATTTGAAGTTGGTGCAGGCTCTCCTTGTGTTTTCGTTTATTTCTTTTTTGATCAGAAAGACACTAAGCCCAGTTCCCATTTGTGCGATTGCGGAGATCGCATGTAATTCAGAGCACACTGCTCCTAAGTGCCGGTTCACATTTGTGCGATGCGGGAACGCTGCGAATATGCAGCGTGATCCCGCATCGCATCCGCACTTCTGGCAGTTCACACTGCCATATGCGATATGCAGGGGGTGTCAATTAAAAGTTAACGACACCCCCAGTTGCAGTGCGATCTGCAAGTTCGCACAGAATCGGATCGCACTAGTGTGAACCACTATGCGATCAGATTCTGCTGCGGATTAAAAAAAAGCCTCATGTGGGAGTTTATTGCAGATGCGGTGCAAATTCAGCCATACAAAGTGTATGGCTGAAATTCACACTGCACATGAGATCGCATGTAATCTAAGCCCGGTTCACATTTGTGCGATTGTGGAGATCGCATGTAATTCGGAGCGCACTGCTCCTAAATTACATGCAATCTCATGTGTGGTGCGAATTTCAGCCATATGCGATAAGCAGGGGGTGTCAATTAAAAGTTAACGACGCCCCCAGTTGCGATCGCATATCGCAGTGCGATCTGCAAATTCGCACAGAATCGGTTTGCACTAGTGTGAACCACTATGTGATCCGATTCTGCTGCGGATAAAAAAAAAAAAGGCTCATGTGGGAGTTTATTGCGGATGCGGTGCAAATTCAGCCATACAAAGTGTATGTCTGAAATTTGCACCGCACATGAGATCGCATGTAATTTAGGAGCAGTGCGCTCCGAATTACATGCGATCTCCGCAATCGCACAAATGTGAACCGGACTTAGATTACATGTGATCTCATGTGCGGTGCGAATTTCAGCCATACACTTTGTATGCCTGAATTTGCACCGCATCCGCAATAAACTCCCACATGAGGCTTTTTTTTATCCGCAGCAGAATCGGATCGCATAGTGGTTCACACTAGTGCGATCCGATTCTGTGCGAACTTGCAGATCGCACTGCGATATGCGATTGCAACTGGGGGTGTCGTTAACTTTTAATTGACACCCCCTGCATATCGCATATGGCAGTGGCAGAGGTGCGGATGCGATGCGGGATCACGCTGCATATTCGCAGCGTTCCCGCATCGCACAAATGTGAACCGGCATAAAGCACTGACAGCAACATTTTCTTTTCTTTTTAGCATATTGCGTTTTTCAGATGGAACTGCCGCCAAACATGATCCATTGAACTGAATTGGCTCTGGGCTTTCACTGGTTAAAACAGGCGTTTAATGAGGTGAACCAAGTACTCTGAGCCGCCTGTCAAATGCCTCTAAAAAATGATCCACTTTCAGAGGAGTGGTAAACAGCACAGAAAAATGAACGTTAACTGACAGTTGAAGCCAGTAGATCAGCAGCACAGCCAGTCAAAGAGAATTTAGTGGTTCTGCAATGACTGCCCATTTATTTTACATGATAGGCTTGTGTAAAGCAAAAGGCAGAGAAGACACAGAAAGAATGCAGAACACTCCATTGTATAACCCAGGCTGTACTGAGGGACAAAGGTTAGGAGTCCATAAATGAGTATTATTGATAATCACTCTTTCCCATTATATACACATTTATGAAACAGATCTGCAATAAGCTTTTCTCACTTACCTGAATGATATTCAGAATGAAATCAGCGATCCAGTTGTGCTGCTAATAGCTGAGTGAATAGCATGGTCACTGCAATGATCTCTGCCTTATTTAAAGCCCCAGATTGCTGTGGAAATCCCCGTCTAGAGTGGTTTTCCCCACGTGTGTCCCTTGTAAATGTCTCCCATACAGATCACATCCACACAGGCTGAGTCAGAAAGGGGGGATCTCATGCCTGGACTGGGGTCCCTCCCTGGATCTTCCTTTTTTCTCTACGATTTTCAAAATGAAAGTGAAAGTATTCACAGCCTCATCTATTTATTTATTTATTTAATGAATTCCAACTCTTTATGTAGTGCATGTGTTTCTCTTCTTACCACTGGCCTACCACAGCATTTTTTTCATTTTATCATGTGTGTAAAAAAAATAATCAGCATGGTTTGCTAGAAAATTAAAAAAAAAAATTGTGAAGTGAGCGCTAAACCAAAAACCTTTACAGCTGCTGGCAAAAGGCAATATACCAAAACCTTCAAATAAAAAAAAAACATTAAAAATATGCAGCGCTGTGATATGTGCAAAATACAATAAAATAAAAATGAATAAATAAAATGGGATTATCCCGTGAGCTACTATGCTAAAAACTTTTACAGCTGCTGGCAAAAGGCAATATACCAAAACCTTCAAATAAAAAAAAAACATTAAAAATATGCAGCGCTGTGATATGTGCAAAATACAATAAAATAAAAATGAAGAAATAAAATGGGATTATCCCGTGAGCTACTATGTTAAAAAAAATATATTCTGCTGCTTGCACCGGTCACTCCCCTTTATGGGTAAAGGATTACTCATTGCTAAATAAAGAGATTGCGCTAAACTAAAACACTAATGTGGAAAATAAAGTGCAAAAAATGCAATAAATGCAAAAATCCAGTGCAGTAGATTGCGCTAAAAACTAAAGCGCTAATGTGAGCAATAATGTGCAAATGATGCAAAAATAAAGTGCAAATAATGCAAAATACAGTGCAAAATGCAATATTGTGCAAATGCTGCAAACATATATTAAAGTGAAAGACTAGTGCAAAATTGTTCCAAAATGTCCATAACAGATATTAATAAATAAATAAGTCCATCATATGTTAAATGGCAACGGATATCCACTTTAAAGACAAATACTTGGTAACAGATGCAGTAGGTAGCAATATACACCTCCACCAGATCACCCAGAGTGTATATGTGTTTACCAGAAGGCGTGGACCCCTTAAATTACAGGGGGTCAATCAAGCAGGTATGATCATAAACACCAGGCATCAGATAAGGCACCGTCTCCACGTATTCCAAGGTGATTCTACTCCAGTATGAACCTGGGAATAGGGCTCCCAAACAGTACACCAAGGAAAAACAACAGGGTCTCGATAGTGAAGTACGTTAAACCACACAAAGTTTATTAGAAGACGGATGCACTTACATTTAGCAGATAAATCAAAACATGAGAGATAAAAGCCGCGGTCATGGCCATGCCCCTGATGACGTCAGACAACGTACTGACGAAACGCGTCGGGACATAAGGACCTGTGACTGCGCCAATACACTTGGTGATACGCAAATGGAACGTGGAAGGCGTTTGTGAACCGGAGACTTTGGCTTTTAGCTCTCATGTTTTGATTTATCTACAAAATGTAAGTGCATCCGTCTTCTAATAGACTTTGTGTGGTTTAACGTACTTCACTATTGAGACCCTTTTGTTTTTCCTGGGTGTACTGTTTGGGAGCCCTATTCCCAGGTTCATACTGGAGTAGAATCACCTTGGAATACGTGGAGACGGTGCCTTATCTGATGCCTGGTGTTTATGATCATACCTGCTTGATTGACCCCCTGTAATTTAAGGGGTCCACGGCTTCTGGTAAGCACATATACACTCTGGGTGATCTGGTGGAGGTGTATATTGCTACTTACTGCATCTGTTACCAAGTGTTTGTCTTTAAAGTGGATATCAGTTGCCATTTAACATATGATGGACTTATTTATTTATTAATATCTGTTATGGACATTTTGGAACGATTTTGCACTAGTCTTTCACTTTAATATATGTTTGCAGCATTTGCACAATATTGCATTTTGCACTGTATTTTGCATTATTTGCACTTTATTTTTGCATCATTTGCACATTATTGCTCACATTAGCGCTTTAGTTTTTAGCGCAATCTACTGCACTGGATTTTTGCATTTATTGCATTTTTTGCACTTTATTTTCCACATTAGTGTTTTAGTTTAGCGCAATCTCTTTATTTAGCCATAAGTAATCCTTTACCACTATTTCACGTTTACGTGTTGATTGCTGCTTCTATTTTGGAATATCCACACTAATTAATTTTACACATATTAGTTAATTTTTGATTTTTTTATTCCATTTTGCGCAGGTTTTTTGGTTCACTACCATACCCACTTGTTTAACTCCCCTTTATGGTAAGTGCAAAATACTGATAATAAATATAAAAAGTGCTGCACAAATGAAATAGGAAATATAAACAATCTAATATCTATGTGAATCCATGATAAGGTGCTTATGTGATACACTATTACCAGTGAATGAATGTGATCAAAAACATCCAAAATTATCAAATGATAAAATATATGAGATACGCAAAATAATTAACACATTCAATTATAAAATACCAATGATCTGATGTTTGATCTATATAAATCCACAATAAAGTGCTTGTGTAATACAATATTGCCAATAAATAAATAAAAACATCCAAAATGTTGTTAACAAATCCGTAATTGTATGAATATATTTATATATAAATCAGTCCCAATCACCTGAGCTCAATTAAAAAATGTGTAGACAATCTGAAGACTAAATGATGCAGAACGGTTTGTCTGATGTTTCACCTCCCCTCTTGTGACCCCCCTTGGGGTGGGTGCTCACCTTATGGAGTGTGACCTCGCAATTAAAGCAAATTTCCACCCTAATTTTGAACTTCCCATCATGCATATCTATATCCCTATCTAAACTCGATTTGGCTATTTTTTTTTTTTTTTTTATGTTCCCTTACCTTATTTTTAATGAAAAATACCTTACTTTCCTCCCACTTCCTCCTTATGCGGACACGGCCGCCAACGTAATTTCCTGCTTTGCATTGACTCCTGGGAGATGAGTGTAATCAATCCCAGGAGTCAAAGCGCCAGCACCGGTGTCTCTTGTCACTTCCGGTGCATGCGCGTCATTCTCTGCCTATGGATGGAGAACAGCTTCTGGGCATGCGCAGGAAGCTGTGGGATGACACGCCTGCCCCGGAAGTGATGAGGGTATAGCATTCTGGGACTCGCGAAATCCAGGAAGAAGGACACTGCAGCTTCAGCTGCCATGTGGGCAACTCCGCTTTAAGCTTGGCCAATACCAGCATAGATTCCCAACGGGAGAAAAGTGGATAATTTCTTCCAGGGTGTGGGCTCCCAATCTGGGATGATGAGCTCATCAGTTCAGCTACTCCTTGATTTAAAGCAGGGGTGGGGAACCTGCGGCCCGCACAATCATTGCGTCCGCCCCCCCCCCCATGCCGCTTAGCCTGTGTATGCCAGCGGAAAGAGCCGATGGCTCCGGCTTGACAGTGTGAGTCACAGAAAGCTTCAGAAGCTTCAGCTTCAGAAAAGGGTGGACCCGGGGCGCAGAGCGCTGCGCCCTAGTCCACCCATTTGTGTGAAAATAGCGAATGACCCGCTTCCTGATTGTCTGAAAGGCGAATCCATGCCATTGGTCGTGGAGGAGGCGGGAGGACACGAGGAGACGCGGGGGACTGAGGAGAAACCGCCGCTGCAGGTAAGTGCATTGGCTTTCTGCATTAAAAGGGGGCACACTGTGGTCTCTCTGCATTGAAGGGGGGGCATGTTGTGGTCTCTCTGCATTGATGGGGGCACGCTGTGGTCACTCTGCACTGAAAGGGGGCACACTGTGGTTACTCTGCATTGAAAGGGGGCACGCTGTGGTCACTCTGCATTGAAAGGGGGCACGATGTGGTCATTCCGCATTGAAAGGGGGCACGCTGTGGTCAGTCTGCATTGAAAGGGGGCATGCTGTGGTCTCTCTGCATTGAAAGGGGGCACGCTGTGGTCTCTCTGTATTGAAAGGGGGCACGCTGTGGTCTCTCTGCATTAAAGGGGGCACGCCACACTGTGGTATCTCTGCATTGAAAGGGGGCACGCTGTGGTCAGTCTGCATTGAAAGGGGGGTGCGCTGTGGTCAGTCTGCATTGAAAGGGGGCACGCTGTGGTCAGTCTGCATTGAAAGGGGGCACGCTGTGGTCTCTCTGCATTGAAAGGGGGCACACTGTGGTCTCTCTGCATTGAAAGGGGGCACGCTGTGGTCTCTCTGCATTGAAAGGGGGCACGCTGTGGTCAGTCTGCATTGAAAGGGGGCACGCTGTGGTCTCTCTGCATTGAAAGGGGGCACGCTGTGGTCAGTCTGTCCTAGGTTGCTAATATGACCTTCATGCATATACAGCTAGACCTGCTAATAACCTAAATACAGTGCATATGTTTATGTGTGAGAGACAAAAGCAGTTATTTACTGTGATTTTATGTTTGGATGTCATATAACGGCCAGCATTCTCATTCCACCAGAGAAAGGAGATCTGTACAGACACAGATCCACAGAGCAGTTTTATGGAAGCAAGTGGTCAAAATAGGTAATTAACAGTTATATATGTTCCTATTGTTAGTAATGTGATTAGAACTGTATACTGAACTAGTTATGTGTTCACTTGTAGTTCCACCGAACACAAATACGCAAGCGAACACAAACAATCCATACGTCCTAGCAAAGTTATACCAAACTTCAAAAGTTATATCAAACAAATACGCAAACTATCGAACAGTTGAACCACCATTTGTTATACTTTATTCAGCACATGTTTGTACATGGACTGTCTGCTGCAAAGTGTCAGTGTTATCTATGAAGAAAAGTTGAAGTTAATAAAGAAGATATCTTAAGCGTTTGGTGTGCTCTTTAAACCTACTGCTTTCCATAGAACGGTATTAGAGGAATTTATAGGGTAACAGACAGTCTGGTTAGACTGAAGTCAGAGAAATCAAGTTCTTCTAATGCTACAGTGCATAAGGCGCTTTGTAGGTCTGCGCCTACCACACGATGTGGTCAGTCTGCATTTAAAAGGGGGCACGCTGTAGTCAGTCTGCATTGAAAGGGGGCACGCTGTGGTCAGTCTGCATTGAAAGGGGGCACGCTGTGGTCAGTCTGCATTGAAAGGGGGCACGCTGTGGTCAGTCTGCATTGAAAGGGGGCACGCTGTGGTCAGTCTGCATTGAAAAGGGGGCATGCTGTGGTCACTCGCACATCATCAATATCAGCTAACATCACACACCTCACCAAAGAGAAGCAGTTCCAGCCATCACATTAGGGGTGAGTTAATTAAATGTTTGACCAAATATAACAGGCTAATTTTTAAGTTGATCATTTTGTACGGCCCCAGAATAATGTTACAAAAATCCAAATGGCCCTTGGCAGAAAAAAGGTTCCCCACCCCTGATTTAAAGGATTGTTTTCAACACAGCTTCAAAAATGCTGCAAAGACTGTATCAGTTATTCTAGATTCTCAGGAACACGTCTGCTTTTTTTTTTTTCTGCTCTCTTTTGGATTATTTATGCAATTTATGCACTTTATTTATTTGCACTTTATGAAAGGAGGGTAACACCATCCCTGCGCTACGGAAAATCTGTTTTTTTTTGTGATTAATTTTAATTTATGTATAGTTGTCATTGAGGCTTTATCAACTGTGCGATGTGAAAATCACCTGCAAGACGCACACTACTATGCGACCCAAAGTTGTCGCTAAATAAAGCAGATGTGTGTGACGCAGAGTAGCAAAGCCTTTTGCGGTGGACTTAACGCTTACAACAAGAACAGCCGTTAAGTTGTCACTGAGGCTTTGGCAACTCTGCGCAGTGAAATTCACCTGCAAAACGCACACTGCTATGCGACCCAAAGTTGTCGCTAAATACAGCAGATGTGTGTATCGCTGAAATGTATTTTGCACAATAGCTGACTAGCAAGCACGTATACCTGATGTAGATATATCAGCAGTGCAACATGCTCACTAGACGGAACCCTGACACTTAAAAGTATCCCTACAAAAACTAGATTATTGAATCTAACTATAGTGGTATATAGTACCCTAACTACACTGCATATTCCTTTCCTCACACTAAAAGAACAGCTCCATACAGCAGAAGATAATTTCTAACTGACACTGTCCCTTTAATGTTTTTTTTTTTTTCTAACTCACACAGCACAATCGCTGTATTTCTAACTACACTGACAATCTTTCTGTAAGCTGACTGCTCTTCTGCTGATATGGAGCTTTACAAGCAATCGGCTATGCAGCAACGTTGTTTAACACAGCAGGAGAAACACAAATGCTTCCACTCTCTTCCAAAGCCTCTGTATTACAGTGCTAGAGGTTAGGCGGGGCTATGTTATATACTGGGGGGCGTATTCACTCCTGATTGGCCTCTGGTCCCCGTAGTCACTCCAATCACGTTCCTAGCAGACTCCTGCCCCCTCATTGGCTTTTACTGATGTTTCTGGACCAATCACGGGCTTTTAAAGCCCACTTCCTGTCCCATTGCATTTTGGGCGGTTCTGGTGACCGAATTCCGAACTTTTACCGCAAAAAGTTCAGAATTCGGCCGAATTTCGAACACCCAATGTTCGGGTCGAACCGATGGTCGACCCGAACCGTTCGATCATCCATAACCACTAGTACCAGCCAGCAGTACCCACAAACACCAGCCATAAGTACCCACTAACAGTCCTGGCCACCAACAGTACCCGCCAGCAGTAACAGCCAGCAATACCCACCAACAGTACCCGCCAGCACCAGTCAGCAATACCCACTAGCAATAACAGCCAGCAGTACCAGCCAGCAATACCGACCAACAGTACCAGCCACCAGTACCCGCCAGTGGTACCAACCAGTACCAGCCAGCAGTACCTGCCAGCAGTTCCAGCCAGCAGAACCCACCAGCAGTACCAGCCAGTAGTACCCACCAGCACGGGCCAGCAGTACTATTCAGCAGTACCAACCAGCACCAGCTATCAGTACCCAGTAGCAGTACCAGCCAGCAGAACCCACCAGCAGTACCAGCCAGCAGAACCCACCAGCAGTACCAGCCCTGTAGGACAGCCAGCAGTAGCCATCACTGATACCTGCCTTTGGGACAGCAGCAACCAGCAAAAACCTGCAGTAATCCTGAGGAAGAAGTGAAGATTGAGGTCAGCTGAGGTGCAGGTAAACAACATCCTTGTGAAAGAAGCTTCAGGCCCCTTTCACACAATCGGTCTAATTGGCTCTGCCTGTCTGTTTTTCATGTGGACCCAATTGGACCTTCTATTCACTTCTATAGAGCGGCAGATGTAAATGGACTTGTGTCCATTTATACCCGCCTATCTCCAATCTGATCCACTTAAAAAAACAGAAGGGAATCCGTCCCCTTCTGTCTGGGCGGATCAGAGGGCCCATAGAGTAGAGCGGGATTTGTCCGTGTCTGCTCTGTAAATGCTGAGTGGACATGGACCTGTCGTCTGCCCGCTCCGCTCATTGTGGCCCACGACCAGTTACCAAGGCGCTAAATTGGCTTTTACTGACGTTTCTGGACCAATCACGGGCTTTTAAAGCCCACTTCCTGTCCCATTGCATTTTGGGCGGTTCTGGTGACCGAATTCCGAACTTTTACCGCAAAAAGTTCAGAATTCGGCCGAATTTCGAACACCCAATGTTCGGGTCGAACCGATGGTCGACCCGAACCGTTCGATCATCCATAACCACTAGTACCAGCCAGCAGTACCCACAAACACCAGCCATAAGTACCCACTAACAGTCCTGGCCACCAACAGTACCCGCCAGCAGTAACAGCCAGCAATACCCACCAACAGTACCCGCCAGCACCAGCCAGCAATACCCACTAGCAATAACAGCCAGCAGTACCAGCCAGCAATACCAACCAACAGTACCAGCCACCAGTACCCGCCAGTGGTACCAACCATTACCAGCCAGCAGTACCTGCCAGCAGTTCCAGCCAGCAGAACCCACCAGCAGTACCAGCCAGTAGTACCCACCAGCACCAGCCAGCAGTACTATTCAGCAGTACCAACCAGCACCAGCTAGCAGTACCCACTAGCAGTATCAGCCAGCAGAACCCACCAGCAGTACCAGAAAGCAGAACCCACCAGCAGTACCAGCCCTGTAGGACAGCCAGCAGTAGCCATCACTGATACCTGCCTTTGGGACAGCAGCAACCAGCAAAAACCTGCAGTAATCCTGAGGAAGAAGTGAAGATTGAGGTCAGCTGAGGTGCAGGTAAACAACATCCTTGTGAAAGAAGCTTCAGGCCCCTTTCACACAATCGGTCTAATTGGCTCTGCCTGTCTGTTTTTCATGTGGACCCAATTGGACCCTCTATTCACTTCTATAGAGCGGCAGATGTAAATGGACTTGTGTCCATTTATACCCGCCTATCTCCAATCTGATCCACTTAAAAAAACAGAAGGGAATCCGTCCCCTTCTGTCTGGGCGGATCGGAGGGCCCATAGAGTAGAGCGGGATTTGTCCTTGTCTGCTCTGTAAATGCTGAGTGGACATGGACCTGTCGTCTGCCCGCTCCGCTCATTGTGGCCCACGACCAGTTACCAAGGCGCTAAAGTGGCTTTCTCTCCTCAAAAGGTTGGACAGCCCAACTGTAGGCGCATGAGTCCAGGATGGAGAGGTGCGCTGTAGCAGCCTCCCCCCTTAGTTTTGCCGTGGTGTGTGGCGGAGGGAAGGAATCCCAGATGGAGCTACGGTTTAGCGCATCAGAAGACCTGCGGTGAAATCATAAAGATCTCCTGTGAAGTTGATAAGAGTTATGGTTGGCCTTAACGTTTCAAGCACGTTTGTGGGTGGCAGGTCTCACTATTCTTCCCTACCTCCTCTGTGCTGAGAGGAAGTGGCATATTTTTAAATGTGTCACTGCTTTAAACAAGGTTAGGACTGTATGATTCATTAAAACAGTTCTGTAAGCAACACCCTATTTTCTGGCAGTGCCCCTCCCGAGACTAGACTCTTTATCTGCCCCTGGTATGGCAGCTAAGGAGTTAAAAAGTTGTCGTGCTAAAAGTTCTACTATTTTCGTGGAAATAATGTTTTGAGCATGATAGCATAGCAAAAATGGTTCTGAAAGATGTGGTATAATGTATGGACATATAAATCAATATTGCTGCGCCAAGTGATCAAAATCAATAAAGGTAAATTAATAAAAAACATATAAATCAATAAAAACTGTGTGTAAACATAAATCACCATATACGAATATACTGGAATGCTCCAATATAAATGCCAAAGTGCAAATGCAACTAAACCAGTGCAAATATAAAATGTCCAAAGTGCTATAATAAAGTTATCAAAAAAGAGGGAGTCCCAAACTCAATCTTAATCAAAAAAATATTAGGATATCTCCATCCGTGATCCAATGTGTTACAGGTGCAATCGTGCTCCACACTTCAACCAAGTGCTCCCAGTGATTGGTGCAAGATTAGCAGCTCACCTGAAGGTTAGACTCCAAGGAGTCTTGCAAGCATTAGGATAATTTAATGGACAGCCTGTTCCTTCCACACCTTCCACTTCACCTTCACTGGTACTCAGATGAAACTCAGCAAAAAATAAAGGAAGAGGGATCTAGTGCTCTCAGTATGGATACTTTATTAAATTAGCAAAGAAGGAAACACACTTACATTTGCCGGCACTTCACGCAGTGCGGGCTATGAACAGCTGATAGTAACTCCGTGGCAGAACCTCCCTGGGTCTGACGTTCACCGAGTAGGCTCCTCCCCCGTACGCGTTACGTCAGATGACTTTGTCAGCGGGGGAGAAACCTACTCGGTGAACGTCAGACCCAGGGAGGTTCTAGACCCCGCTGACGAAGTCATCTGATGTAACGCGTACGGGGGAGGAGCCTACTCGGTGAACGTCAAACCCTGGGAGGTTCTGCCACGGAGTTAATATCAGCTGTTCGTAGCCCGCACTGCGTGAAGTACCGGCAAATGTAAGTGTGTTTCCTTCTTTGCTAATTTAATAAAGTATCCATACTGAGAGCACTAGATCCCTCTTTAAGGAGGGGTGGGCTCCCTCCAGTCATCTGTCCTCCATCTATCTCATCAGAATGCATGTGCTTCCATTGTGGAGACTCTTTAAAGGTAGAGTTAGGGACTGCAGATATCAGGGTGCCTTGGCGTGGCCTGCAGCTTACGCATGTATTTGCAAATGTGTGCAACTAAACCCGTTTTTAACGCATACTGTTAGACAGGTTAATTTGGCTGGTTTCTGGCTGGTTGGTAAGTAGTGACTGGAAATCCCTTCGTTTTTGATCTGCGTTTGCCCTTCCAGTGCTCCTTACTATCAAGACCAGTTATAGGTGGGGGAGGTGGCCACTTTTTGCAATATCGTATAACGTTTATATTGGTCAGGCAACGCACTGACACCTTTGCTGCCATTGTGCTATATGCTGGGTGTTCAGTGTGACCCTGCGCCTTTAAGGAGGGGTGGGCTCCCTCCAGTCATCTGTCCTCCATCTATCTCATCAGAATGCATGTGCTTCCATTGTGGAGACTCTTTAAAGGTAGAGTTAGGGACTGCAGATATCAGGGTGCCTTGGCGTGGCCTGCAGCTTACGCATGTATTTGCAAATGTGTGCAACTAAACCCGTTTTTAATGCATACTGTTAGACAGGTTAATTTGGCTGGTTGCTGGCTGGTTGGTAAGTAGTGACTGGAAATCCCTTCGTTTTTGATCTGCCATTATAGTGAATTTGAGTGAGCGTTAAGTCCACTGCAAAACTGCGCTCTCTGCTAGAAAATATCAAATGGGATAGAACCCTGGAAACAAGGAACACGAAGGAAAAATGGGAGTGCTTCAAGAGCATACTAAACAAAGGGATTGGCCAGTGCATTCCAAAGGGAAATAAATTTAAAAGAGCAAAACTAAACCCTGGGTGGCTAAACTCTAACATAAAAATGCATAATAATACTAAAGAAAAGGCCTTCACAAAATACAAGACTGAGGGGTCATTGGCAGTAGTCAAGCATTACAAAGAGTGTAATAAGAAATGTAAAGACAAAATCAAGGCGGCTAAAATAGAACATGAGAGACATATAGTGGAAGAGAGTAACAAGAACCCCAAGAAATTCTTTAAGTATATAAACAGTAAGAAAGCGAGGCCAGAACACATTGGCCCCATAAAAGACGACAAAGGAAATATGGCCAGAGAGGACAGAGAAAAGGCAGAAGTGTTAAATAATTTCTTCTCTTCAGTCTTCACAAAAGAATCAGGGGGCTACACTAACCCAGCTTGTAAGGCTAAACTAAATACACCTCAGGAAGTACCACCATGGCTAACAGAAGATAGACTTAGAACTAGACTTAGAACTAAACTAGAGAAACTTAACATAAATAAATCACCGGGACCGGGTGGCTTGCGCCCAAGGGTTCTTAAAGAGCTCAGCCAGGTGATTGCCAGGCCATTATTCTTGATCTTTAAGGATAGTCTACAGATGGGTATGGTGCCAGCTGATTAGAAAAAAGCCAACGTGGAACCAATATTTAAAAAAGGGCAGAGATATATCCCGGGTAACTATAGGCCGGTCAGCCTAACATCAGTAGTCTGCAAGATTTTGGAGGGGATGTTAAGGGACCACATACAAGACTTTAGTATTGAAAACGGTATTATTAGTAGTAATCAGCATGGATTCATGAAAAATCGTTCTTGCCAAACCAATCTATTAACCTTCTATGATGCAGTGAGCTGCAACCTGGATAAAGGTAAGCCTGTGGATGTGGTGTATCTGGACTTTGCAAAGGCCTTTGACACCGTTCTCCACAAACGCTTACTGTACAAATTAAGGAAGGTAGGTATGGACCATAGGGTGAGTACCTGGATAGAGAACTGACTCCAGGGGAGTGTACAGAGGGTGGTGATTAATGGGGAGTACCCGGATTGGGCAGATGTGGAAAGTGGGGTCCCCCAAGGTTCTGTCCTGGGGCCAATCCTGTTTAATTTATTCATAAAATGATGTAGAGGAGGGGATATCGAGTACAATCTCAGTATTTGCGGATGATACTAAACTAAGCATGCCAATATCTTCTAGGCAGGATGTGGAAACCTTACAAGCGGATCTGAACAAAATAATGGGGTGGGCAACTACATGGCAGATGAGGTTTAATGTTGAAAAATGTAAGGTAATGCACTTGGATGCCAGAAACCAGAAAGCAAGCTACTCACTAGGGGGGGGGGAACCTCTGGGTGAATCTAAGATGGAAAAGGACCTGGGGGTACTGGTAGACAACAGGCTTGGCAGTGGCATGCAATGCCAGGCCACTGCAAGCAAAGCCAACAGAATACTGGCATGTATAAAAAAAGAGGATTCTCTCCAGAAATAAAGAGATTATTCTCCCTCTCTACAAGACTCTGGTCCGGACACTTGGAGTATGCTGTCCAGTTCTGGGCACCGGTCCTCAGGAAGGATGTGCTGGAACTGGAGAGAGTCCAGAGAAGGGCAACAAAAATAATTAGGGGAATGGAGGACATCAGCTATGAGGAAAGACTACAAGCACTGAACTTATTCTCTCTGGAGAAGAGACGATTGAGGGGGGATATGATATCAATGTACAAATACTGTACTGGCGACCCTAGCATAAGGAACAAACTATTCAGAGAAAGGGAATAAAATAAGACACGTGGCCACTCACTAAAACTAGAGGAAAAACGGTTTAACCTTAAAATACATAGGGGGTTCTTCACTGTAAGAGCAGTAAGGATGTGGAATTCTCTTCCACAAGCAGTCATATCAGCAGGGAGCATCGATAGTTTCAAAAAACTATTAGATGGGCACCTTAAGGACCACAAAATACAGGGGTATACAATGTACGGTTAACAGCAAACACACACACACACATCATAGGTTGAAATGGATGGACTGATGTCTTTTTTCAACCTCACTAACTATGTAACTATGTAACATGACGATAGAGAGCCTGAATAGCCTTATGTGAAAAGAAATGCATTTTCGGGACCTGCCACTGTGGTGCAGCACATTCCACAAATTTGCGAAAGGGAGCTGAGTCTCCCAGATGAAAAGGCAGCAACTGTAATGCTAGAAATTTGGCCAAGGTAGAATTAAGACAGGACAGGACAGAACCTTGGGGGACCCCACTTTCCAGGTACTCACCTTATGGTCCA
The DNA here is from genome assembly GCF_965119305.1 of Pelophylax lessonae. Lineage (NCBI taxonomy): Eukaryota > Metazoa > Chordata > Amphibia > Anura > Ranidae > Pelophylax > Pelophylax lessonae. The sequence goes on along the minus strand of NC_138779.1, from coordinate 156,149,818 downwards.
TACCTACCTTCCTTAGTTTGAACAGTAAGCGTTTGTGGGGAACAGTGTCAAAGGCCTTTGCAAAGTCCAGATACACCACATCCACAGGCTTACCTTTATCTAGGTTGCAGCTCACTTCATCATAGAAGGTCAATAGATTGGTTTGACAAGAACGATTTTTCATGAATCCATGCTGATTACTGCTAATACGGTAATACCATTTTCATTACTAACGTCTTGTATATGGTCCCTTAACTTCCCCTCCAAAATCTTGCAGACTACTGATGTTAGGCTGACCGGCTTTTTCCAATCAGCTGGCACCTTACCCGTCTATATACAATCCTTAAAGATCAAGAATAATGGTCTGGCAATCACCTGGCTGAGCTCTTTAAGAACCCTCAGGTGCAAGCCATCCGGTCCCGTTGATTTATTTATGTTAAGTTTCTCTAGTTTAGTTCTAAGTCTATCTTCTGTTAGCCATGGCGGTACTTCCTGAAGTGTGTTATTTAGCTTGGCCTTACAAGCTGGGTTAGTGTAGCCCCCCCAATTATTTTGTGAAGACTGAAGAGAAGAAATTATTTAACACTACCGCCTTTTTCCTGTCCTTTGTGGCCAAATCTCCTTTGTCGTCTTTTATGGGGCCAATGTGTTCTGGCCTCGCTTTCTTACTGTTTATATACTTAACCACTTAAGCCCCGGAAGATTTTACCCCCTTCCTGACCAGGGCCTATTTTGCGATTCGGCACTGCGTGACTTTAACGGACAATTGCGTGGTTGTGCGACGCTATACCTAAACGAATTTGACGTCCTTTTTTTCCCACAAACAGAGCTTTCTTTTGGTGGTATTTGATCACCTGTGCAATTTTTTGATCATGCGCTATAAACAAAAAAAGAGCGTCAATTTTGCAAAAATAACAATATTTTTCACATTTTTTTAAATGAAATTCCCCCAAAAAAAATGTAAAAATCAAAATTTTTTAACATTTTAGGCCAATTTGTTTTATGCTATGTTTGATAAAAAAAAATAGCAAAAAGCGTATTTTGAGTGGTTTGTGCAAAAGTTATTGCGTTTACTAACTAAGGGAAAGATTTTTGTCATTTTTGTTGTTTTTTTCTTTTTTAACGAGTAATGGCGGCGATCTGCGATTTTTTTTTTTTTGCGGGACTACGACATTGCGGCGGACAGATCGGACCCTTGACTGACATTTTGACACTTTTGGGGTTACCAGTGACATTACTACAGTAATCAGTGCTATACATATGCACTGTTACTGTAAAAATGACACTGGCAGTGAAGGGGTTAACTTTTTTTGAGAGGAAGGGGTTTAGTGTGTCCCTAGGGGCATGCTTCTAACTGTGATTGGATGTGGCTTGTTGTGTAAGAACAGAGATCAACGGTCCTACATAGCAGAACCGTATGATCTCCATTCTTACACAGGGAAGAATGACAGGCGGCTTTGTTTACATTAGCCGCCTGACTTTCTCCCGGTGTAACGGACAATCGCGAGTCCACTGGGCACACGCGCGGGGGGGTCCGTGACTGAGCGGGAGTGGCTCGCGCTCACTCCCTAGAGTCTTACAGGCTAGCGACATAGTCCTACGTCGCTTTGCCTGTGAGGGGCTGACCGCCGCAGTAAATAGTCGTGCGGCGGTCGGCAAGTGGTTAAATAATTTTTTGGGGTTCTTTTTACTTTCTTCCGCTATATGTCTCTCGTGTTCTATTTTAGCCGCCTTGATTTCGTGTTTGCATTTCTTATTACACTCTTTGTAATGCTTGAATGCTGCCAATGACCCCTCAGTCTTGTATTTTTTTGAAGGCCTTTTCTTTAGCATTAATATGCATTTTTATGTTGGAGTTTAGCCACCCAGGGTTTAGTTTTGCTCTTTTAAATTTATTTCCCTTTGGAATGCACTGGCCAATCCCTTTGTTAAGTATGCTCTTGAAGCACTCCCATTTTTCCCCCGTGTTCTTCGTTCCCAGGGTTCTATCCCATTTGATATTTTCTAGCAGAGAACGTAGTTTTGGGAAATTGGCTCTTTTGAAATTCAGTGTTCTTATATTACCCTTATGTTTCCTATTACTATGATTAATACTGAAACTAATTGACCTATGGTCACTGTTTCCTAAGTTGCCCCGTATTTCTATATCCGTGAGCAGGTCTGTATTGTTGGTAATCAGTAGGTCAAGTACCGCATTGTTTCTTGTCGGTGCATTCACCATCTGACCCATGAAATTGTCCTGCAAAACATTTAGGAACTGCCGAGCCTTGGCTGAATGCGCGGTTCCTTCTGCCCAGTCTATATCTGGATAATTAAAGTCCCCCCATTATAATGACATTTCCCATCCTTGCTGCCAATCCTATCTGTAAAAGGAGGTCTGCCTCCCCCTCCTCCCTCTTTTTGGGGGGCCTATAGCATACGTCCAATATTACCTTCCCCACAGTGCCTTCCCTTTGAAGTTCTACCCATAGGGATTCTACCTTGTCCATAGCTACATTATTAATATCATCCCTCATATTTACCTGTACACTGTTCTTAATATACAGACATATCCCTCCCCCTTTTTTACCTTCTCTATCTCTGCGATAAAGGGAATACCCCTGAATGGTCGCCATCCAGTCATGAGAGCTGTCAAACCAAGTCTCTATTATCCCCACAAAATCTAAGTCCTCCTCAAACATCAGCAGCTCCAGCTCTCCCATCTTGTTGGTCAGGCTTCTGGCATTGGTATATAAACCTCGTAATTTTGACCGGTAACATATATCCTCATTTGATGTTTATAGGCTGCTTTTGAGATTTTCCCCCATACCCACCCTGGGTTTAGAAGCTCTGAACACCCTACCGCTTATGTCCCCATTTGTGCCCTCTGAATCTTGCTCTACACTGGCAAATTCTACATCGGTAACCCCCCCCCCATCACCTAGTTTAAAAGCCCCTCTAACTTTATGGCCATCTTCTCACCCAGTACGGATGCACCCTCCCCATTTAGGTGCAATCCGTCCCTACCAAAGAGCTGGTGGCTGATAGAGATGTATAGAACTGTTCGCCGGCGAACAGTTCCCGGCGAACTTAGCATGTTCGCGTTCGCCGCTGCCGGCGAACATATGCGATGTTCGGTCCGCCCCCCATAAGACATCATTGAGGCAAACTTTGACCCTGAACTTTACAGTCAGCAGGCACATTTCCAGCCAATCAGCAGACTTGTATAAAGTACTCAAAATTTCTACTTGAGTAAAAGTACAAGTACTCGATCAAAAAGTTACTTAAGTAGAAGTGGAAGTGCTCACAGAAAAAGTTACTTAAGTGGAAGTACAAAAGTATTCAACATTTTTTCTACTTAAGTATTGCAAGTAGTTTTTTTCCAAAAAATTGCTACTTAAGTAGAAAAAGTAAAAAGTACAAGTAGTTTTGAAAAAAAAATTCTACTCAAGTACTGAAAGTAGAAGTAGAAGTACTGTGTTATGTAGTTATTAAAGAAAGAAGTCAAAAGTTTGAACATAATATTTGTTTTTATTACTTCAAATGATTTATTCAAATGATTAACCTAAAGGACAATCACAATTCCTTAGGCTGTAACTTTTTATAAACAAAAACAGATAAAGTCCCTCCCTTCCCCTTTTAAAGCATCCCTCCTTCTCTTCCCTGCCTGTTTTTTTTTTCTCCACAGCTTATTGGTGCACAAAATCATATATAAACCAATGTGATATACAACAATATATTCCAATAATGAAATAAAGGAAGAGTGTATGAAATCTAAGTCAATAAAAAGTTCAAAATATTGTGAATCTTCAAATATATATATCATATTCATATGTGACAAAAGATGAATATAATTTCATATCTGCTGTTAATGGGAAAGAAAGAAGTGAACCTCCCAACCAGGGCCGGCCTTAGGTGTTCAAGACAAGCGGCCTGTGCGAGCTGATCCTGTGGCGCCCCCACCAGCGCCCTGCACATTTTTTCTTGCACTTCATTTGACTTTTCTTTTTTATGATCACTACAAACTTGGCCCCCCTTACATTAGAGACCCCCCTTACATCAGAGACCCCCCAACGGAGCCCCCCTTACAACAGAAACCCCCCAACGGAGCCCCCTTACAACAGAGAGTTCAGAAACCCCCCATAGAGGCCCCACTTACATCAGAGACCCCCCACACAGATCACCCTTACAGCAGAGACCCCCCAGCCCACACAAAGAGCCCCCTTTACATCAGAGACCCCAACACAGAGCCCCCTTACATCAGAGACCATCCCCACACAAAGCCCCTTACTTTAGAGACCCCTCACACAAAGCCCCCCTTACATCAGAGACCCCAATACAGAACCCCCTTACATCAGAGACCATCCCCACAGAGCCACCCTTACATCAGAGCCCCCCATAGAGCCCCCCACAGAGCTCCCCTTACATCAGAGCCCCTCCACACAGAGCTCCCCTTACATCAGAGCCCCCCACATCAGAGCCCTCCCACACAGAGTCCCCCTTACATCAGAGACCCTCCACACAGAGCCCCCTTACAGAGACCCCCACACATCAGGGACCCCAACACAGAGCCCCCTTACATCAGAGACCATGCCCACACAAAGCCCCCTTACTTTAGAGACCCCTCACATAAAGCCCCCCTTACATCAGAGACCCCAATACAGAGCCCCCTTACATCAGAGACCATCCCCACAGAGCCACCCTTACATCAGAGCCCCCCATAGAGCCCCCCACAGAGCTCCCCTTACATCAGAGCCCCTCCACACAGAGCTCCCCTTACATCAGAGCCCCCCACATCAGAGCCCTCCCACACAGAGTCCCCCTTACATCAGAGACCCTCCACACAGAGCCCCCTTACAGAGACCCCCACACATCAGGGACCCCAACACAGAGCCCCCTTACATCAGAGACCATGCCCACACAAAGCCCCCTTACTTTAGAGACCCCTCACATAAAGCCCCCCTTACATCAGAGACCCCAATACAGAGCCCCCTTACATCAGAGACCATCCCCACAGAGCCACCCTTACATCAGAGCCCCCCACAGAGCTCCCCTTACATCAGAGCCCCCCACATCAGAGCTCTACCACACAGAGTCCCCCTTACATCAGAGACCCCCCACACAGAGCCCCCTTACATCAGAGACCCCCACACATCAGAGACCCCCACACAGAGCCTCCTTACATCAGAGACCCCCACACAGAGCCCCCTTACACCAGAGACCCCAGGCCCCCACACAGAGCCCCCTTACATCAAAGACCCCCCACACAGCGCCCCCTTACATCAGAGACCCCCCACACAAAGCCCCCTTTACATCAGAGACCCCCCACATCAGAGACCCACCACACAGAGCCCCCTTACATCAGAGACCCCCACACATCAGAGACCCCCCACACAAAGCCCCCTTTACATCAGAGACCCCCCACACAGAGCCCCCCTTACATCAGAGACCCCAGGCCCCCACACAGAGCCCCCTTACATCAAAGACCCCCCACACAGCGCCCCCTTACATCAGAGACCCCCCACACAAAGCCCCCTTTACATCAGAGACCCCCCACATCAGAGACCCACCACACAGAGCCCCCTTACATCAGAGACCCCCACACATCAGAGACCCCCCACACAAAGCCCCCTTTACATCAGAGACCCCCCACACAGAGCCCCCCTTACATCAGAGACCCCCCACACAGAGCCCCCTTACATCAGAGACCCCCCACACCAAAGACCCCCCCACACAAAGCCCCCTTTACATCCGAGACCCCCACACAGAGCCCCCCCTTACATTTGATGCAGGAGAGAGTTTACTTACCTTAGTATGGAGGCTTACCACGAGAAGGGGCGGGAGGAGGAGGAGAAGGGGCGGGAGGAGGGGGAGCCGACGATCTCTCCTCTGGCGTCCCTGGCCTGGAGAGGAGGGGATCTGTCAGTGGCGGGCACTCAGCCCTGCAGCTATAGAAGACACAGGCACAGCCGCACAGTGGAAGGTAAGCGGCGGTCGTGGCCTGTGTTAACTCTCTCCATGCCGCGGTCGCCGCTTACCTCCCACTGTGCTGCCTGATCATGTACGAGCTGCGATGGCCGCACGGCGCCCCTTTTGCCCATGGCGCCCTGTGCGGCCGCACAGCTCGCACACCCCAAAGGCCGGCCCTGCTCCCAACCAAGGAGAGTCACAAGCGTACATAGACATTTTTTCTGGTAAGAGGCTGATTTTGTTTTTTTCACTGAAAGTTAAGAGCACAGGTTTTGCAATTTTGTTTCACTGGATCTATTTTGGATATTATTTTGCACTTACCTTCATCTGCCGGGTAAGGGGGAAATCCACAAGGTGGTGGGAGTCTGCACCTATTTGGAATAGGTCCTGTTTGATTCCTGCACCTTTGAAAATATATTCATCTTGTTTTGTCACATATTTCAAGATTCACAATATTTTGGACTTTCATTTCATACACTGTTCCATTATTGGAATATATTGTATATTGCTTTATATACGATTTAGTGCACCATATATTTAATTTATCACAGATTCATTTATTTTTGTCCTGGTTGCAGCTTTTTTACATATCAGCATCAGCAGCCAGCAGCGCACCCTTAATATTCACATTTATTTCTCCACAGCTTATTCCCTGCAGTGTGCATAAAGCAGTCATTTTTGGAAGTTACGCATTTTCTTTTCATCCTCAACTTGTTAGGGCAACTAAAAGATCTCAAAGGCCAGTAGGCCACATTCAAGTATTTCTTATGCAACAACAAAAGTGATTAGAGCAAAACATTGAGCTTAAACAAAAGCAGATCAAATATGCCCCTTTAAAGCATCCCTACCCTCTCTTCCCTGCTTGTGTTTTTTTTCTCCACAGCTTATTCCCTTCTTAAATATATTTATATGACTGCTTAATGCATACCAGTTTAAGTTAGAAATCTTTGGTTTATCCTCAAAAGTAGTTGGTTTTCAAAATTGGAACTAGTCAGTCTCGCTCTTCTAGGGCTAAAGACTAATCCTGCAATACTAAAAAGCCTCTCGCAGGCTGCTGATGCTGGAAGAGGTGTGTTTAACTTAACAGACAACTTGCACACAGCTGGAAAAGACTTGAGCAAGTCCATGTTATCTGCTGAACATGACAAGTACGCATCTAGCTGTTTGGCACTGTCTTGTGCCTTCGAACCCTGCATGCCAGAAAAGAAGTCGTCTTCATCAGATGAGCTGGACCTGTTGACCTCTGTACAGTGCAACGAGGGGTCTTCAATACTTCGTTTGATATATTCCATTCCTGAAATATAAGAGTGTGTTAGCTTAGCTAGCTGTTCATTTTATTCAATTGTATATGGTAGAAAATTAGACTATTAGTCAAAATAATGAAATCAAAGTGCTGACAACAAAGCATCTCAACTTGTCTGCATCAAGTGGTCTACTCTTCGCGCACTCCTCCTCATGAATGAGATGCATGGTTGGTTGTATGAAGTTAGGCCTAAGGGGTTTTGCAAGTAATTGCAGAGAAGTACTAAAGCAGAATACATGAAGGATCTTTGGTTATGGGGTTTCTTGCTTAAGTTTGATTTATATAGAATTATTGTGGAACTTATACAATAATAAGAGTTTCAACCCATGAAAGTAAACACAGATTTGACATGATGACATTGTCGGTAGATGATTTTAATGGAAATAATAGTGGCGACTTTATAATTCAAATAATTCCCTTAAACAAAAAGCCTTTTGCAGCATTTACAGCCTGGTGGCAGACCTTAGACAGGAAGGCTTGGCTGCCAATGCCATGATACCGCTATGCTAAAGAGGAAGTCTCCCATACTACCACATCATTTCTCACTCTAACATCATAATGCCCTGGTATGTTTGCAATAACTTCTATGCAGGACAAGCTCATGTGTGTTTGTTTTCATATAAAAAAAAAAAAAATTAAAAGTAATCCCCCAATATTTGAGCTGTACTGCTGTATGGTATGTAAATTTGTGATTGCACAAAAAATACACAATAATTCACCCATACTACACTATATATCTTACCCATTTTGATTGTCTCCTCCTCCTGTGTCCAATTTGTCCTGAATTTTGGAAGCAGAATAGCAGCGGCCACCAGCTCTGGGTCTTCCATCATAGGGCCAAAGCGATTCTGAATGCCCACCTGCAAGGCATCCACAAGTGGCTTGCAATACTTCAGAGGCATCTTGATCCTGTTCAGCTTGATTTTCAGGAGCTTGACGGTTGGGAGCAGCCACCCCATCTGGACATTGGTTTCAGCTTGCAAAATGTTAGTTGCTTGGGCGACTGGAGACATGACAGCAGAATACTCAGACAAGAATGTGAGTTCAGCTGGATTAAACCTATGAAGAAGACAAGAACATATAAACAATAAGAAACAAAAAACAGCATTGCTACATGATTGGATGTGGTGATTATCATGCAATGAATTTGGTACATCGTTCAATGTTAACCATTCAATTAAATGTTGTACAAGTAGACAATATGGACCAGAATTGAGTTTGAACAGAAAGAGTACCATAAACCATTTTTAAACTTACATTGGAACCTTCAAATCTGTGCAGAAAACTCTCATTGTTGCCTCTCCCTTTTCTTTCACTATCCTGAGCAGTCTCTCCACAGCCATGAAGACAGAGTTCCACCTTGTTGCATTTGGTCGCACGAGCTGGAGGGAGCAAGCATCTTCCACAATTTCAGCTGCTGTTGAGGATCTTGAACACTTATTCCAAAGTGCATTGCACTTGGCAAATGTTGAGTAGTATAATTTCTTGTACGCCTCATTGGACACTGCTTTGCTGGCATCGGCAGTGGCTATTAGGTTAAGAATGTGGCATGCACACCGCTGGTGCTTCGGGAGCTGGAACTCAAAACCATCATCCTCATCCAAAAGTGAAGATACATCGACAAACTCGACCTCCTCCTCATCTTTGTCTGCTTCTTCCTCCTCCTCCTCCTCCACCTCAACTAGAGCACCAGCATTTCCATCTTCACCGAAGAGTTTGAAGGCTTTAATGAAGTTGGAGCCATTGTCCGTGGTTGTTCTGACTATCTTCCCTCGAATGTCATACTCAGCATGGATATCATTAAGTGCATTTGCCAGAAGGTCGAAAGTGTGAGAGCCTCTTAATCTTTTACAGGCCAGGGCCACTGAGCACCTTTTTAAACTTTCCGGGTCCAGCCAGTGAGCTGTGACCCCAATGAAACTACGCCGCCTGGCTGACCAGCAGTCAGTGGTTGTCGCGATGTGGTCAACAGTTTGCATGGCCTCAATAATCTTGATCTTCATCTGTTTGGCAGCATCATCAATCATAGATGTGAGTGTGATTCTTGTCATTATTTTGGTATTTGGTACCAGGTCTAACACAAAATCGCGGAAAGCTGCTTGCTCTACAATGTTGAAAGGCTGAAGTCCTCGGACAACATACTTCATGATTGCCTTGTCAATGGATCTCTGAGGCATTGTGCTCCAGCTACCCATTAATGTCGGCTGCTTGATGGAAGGGGAGGGAATCGGTGTCTTCTTCTTTCGCTTTGCAGATGTGAGTTCCTCGTATCTATTCAAGTGGCAGTCATGCTTGCTCTGAAAAGAGACCAAAAAATATATTGTTTTACCTTCACAGAATTATAAAGTTTTACGTGACTGAGCAACATAGCTAGGTGAGTGTATAACCCACACTATTAATAAAAAGCAAAAATAATTCAATTAAAGTCAGTTATACTTATCCACCATAATTCGATATACAAAAAACTAAGCAAGAAACCCCCATAAGCAAAGATCCTTCATGGATTCTGCTTTAGTACTTCTCTGCATTCTTGCTGCAAAACCCTGTAGGCCTAACACTTGATACAACAAGCATGGTTCATGATGAGAAACATGAGTGCGCGAAGAAGACCACTTGAGATGCATGCAGAGCAGACAATTTGAGATGCTTTGTTTGTTGTCAGTCAGCACTCAGCACTTTGATTTCATCACCAAAAGTTTATTTTGACTAATAGTCTAATTTTCTACCATATAATTGAATAAAATTAACAGCTAGCCAACTTACTTTGCACTTTTTTTCCTGTTTTCACCTCACTCCAGTCTAAACTAGGCTAAAATATTTTTTAGGGAATTTTTCTACACATTGTCATATATAATTTTATATATAATTTTATAAATAACCTGAAATTACTGCAGTACACCAAGTTAAATCCTAGTACTAATTGGGGTGTCATAATGACAAATACCCAATAAAGAAGTACCTAGGTCCTAAAATCAATTGTAGAAAGGAAAAGGGAGGAGGAGGCATGAGGACTTTCTGGGTACACTAAGGCTACATTATGTTAAAAAATCATATAAGTTTATTTGGTCACTCTCACTCACAACAATATATTAAGAAAGTTCAGAAAGAGTAAGTAAGACACAAACAAGGTGTCTAAAAACAACACATATGAAGGAATACTCTCATGATACCACAAGGACACAGTGCCTAATGTGTAGATTTCTTGCCCAACATGCTTTGCGGTATCTTGTCCACTTCGTATAGGGGTCTTATGTTAACAGAGAGTTCCTAAACATCTAAAGAGAGAGCTAGTTGCATAATGCATTCAAATAAATCTATCAAAGAAATAGATAAGTTAGAGAAAAATAATATAACAACAATATATCAAAAAGCCACTCACCAAAAGAAGGTCAGGCATCAAGCATGCATAGCACTGCTATGCTTGACGCCTTTACATTACCTCTCTGACCTTCTTTTGGTCAGTGGCTTTTTGATTTGTTCTTATATTATTTTTCTAACTTATCTATTTCTTTGATAGATAGATTTATTTATAGCAGCAATAACATGACATTTATACATACATAGCTGGTGATGACATTCCTGCGAAGGAAGGTGGCCCCACGACGACGACTTAGCCAAGAAGATGGTCCAGGCCGGGCAGGAGGGGGAGGCAACCACCAAAACTGAGCGGAAACGCCTCCTAGACGGACATGGGAGTCCTATGTTGGAGTAAGAAATGGACAAATGGCAGTCAGAAAGTAACTAAGCATATTGGAAAAGTGTTACTAAATATGCATTTAATCGATTCAAAACATATATATTAAAATGTGCAGTGCTGCACAGTCTGCACTCTGCAGACATCAAACAATTGTAAAATTAAAAGGGAATAAGGGATATAAGGACCAGGACCAGGAGAGAGAGAACTTTCCTCCATATTGTAAAAATAAATAGAAAGATATGTTCATCATGATCATTATGTTTGCCTCGCATCCCTTGCTAAACAAAAGCAGGTGCAAGCAGAAAAATATATGTATATATATATTATTTTTACACACACAGTAAAAAAGTACTGTTATATAATAATATCAGCAGACAGTCCAGTCAGCAGCACTCAGTCAGACTCAGGCTCAGCAGTGAGCACACTGCAGACAAAGACTCACCAGGGCAGGGAAGGAAGGAGGGATGGTAAAGAGCCAAAGAGAGGTGCCTCAAAAAAAAACTGGTCAATTAGAAAAGGAAGACCAGCAGCAGGTCACAAACAGAAACACACACTGTGGAAGCCACGGACGGCCCGGACGGGACCACATGGTCAGACTACCATGCTGGGCTCACTGCAAAGAAAAGAGAGTCATATAAAAGTTAAATGAGCCACAAGAAAGAGAGTGCCTGACATCATGATAGGATAGCAAGAGTGTGGACCCCGTCACCCCGAATGCATTTTTTACCAAGTAGTTTAACCACCTCCTCCGTCCCGTCCTGGGCCGTCCGTGGAGCCTGCTGTGCTAATGTCTGTGTAGTCGTGGCCGAGGCTGGCTGACAGGCATCTGCCGACATTTTATAGGACTCCGAGTCCTGTCCGGCCGCTCACGCCCATCGGCGTGTGACGCGGCCGGACCCGGACCCATAATGCGCATGCGCAGATGGCTAGCGCAGCTGACTGTCTGTACGACGGCAGGCGGGGAGGCAGATGATGGACATCTCCACACCCCCCGCTCAGCCAATCAGCACCCGGAAATTCGGAATGGAGAGCCATTCCGGCCGGGTTATTATGGTTATGGGCGCATCTGACCAGTCACACTCACCAGCGCTGCGTAACGTAACCATATAGCAGCCATGATGGAAAGGGGAAACAAGACACAAGACAGTACTTAACTTAATAACTAGTTACTTAACATATATTTTTCTGCTTGCACCTGTTTTGTTTAACAAGGGATGATCAACTGCAAATAGAGGCAAATGAATTGAATATGAATATATATCATGAACATATCTTTCTATTTTGGAGGAAAGTTCTCTTTCTCTCCTGGTCCTGGACTGGTCCTATGATCCCTTAACATTACAAGTTTGATACACTTTAATATAGGTGTTTTAATTATTAAATCATTAAATGCAACACATTTCCAATATTATGCTTTAGTTACTGTACCGTCCATTTCAGTCCAACATACATAGGACCATCAAGCTATAATGATGACAGTATAAATAAAATAAATGATGTTATGCTATGCTTTACTTTACATTATTACCAGGCTGAACGGCTCTGACCTTCTTTTTGGTCAGTGGCTTTTTTGATATATTGCTCTCTTATATTATTTTTCTAACTTATCTATATTCCTTTGATAGATCTTTGCTTTGAATGCAAGCTCTCTGTTTGTTTAGGAAGGACGTAGGAGGAAAAAGTCTCTGTTAACATGATAAGACCCCTTGGCCCTTACGAAGCGGAAGCGGAGAAGATACCGCGAAACATGTTGGGCAATGCCAATGCCAATAGGCAGCAACAGGGCAAGAAATCTACACATAGGCACTCCACTGTGTGTCCCTTTGTGGTAGTCATGATGAAAGTATTCCATTCCTTCATTTATCTGTGTTGTTTTTAGACGCCTTGTTGTTTGTGTCTTTATATATGAACTTTTTTAATGTGACCAAAAAAACTTGTATGATTTTTTTAACATAATGTAAGATTAAATCTTACTGGATGGGTCAAAAACACGATTCAACGCTGCGTCATAGCCTTTATGAAATTTATGACAGCTAGTTAACGCGTTAACGTTAAGCATGTCGCTAACTCGCTAATCGCTACGCTAAAGGGCTTACAGTTACAGCTGATAGCTCAAGCTGGTGTGATTTTGATATTTGTAAAAAATTGTAACTTACCTTGATATGTTTCTTCAAATTCGACGGTGAATTTTTGAAGGCCAGTATTTCACAACCTTTCGGGCGGCAGAGTAAGCACCTCATTCTATATGACTTGTCTTTCACACCGACATATGAGAACATCGACTCTAAGTAGGGCCAGGGGTGGTCTCCTTCATGAGCTTCCTCACTCTCACAGCCAGGCAGATCACTTGAAGTTGAAGGGCCAGGGGTGGAAGGTGGTGTTTTTGGTTCGTCCATCTTTTCAGCTGAGGCAGAATGAGCATGCGCAGTCTAATCACGGAATCCGCGGATTGATTTGATTCGCTTGATGATGGATGATGATGTGCCAGGCCAGCTTCACAATCACAAACCTTAACCTACAACGCTTAAAAAGTGAAAAATGCATCAAAAACTACTAACAAAGTGGCTGTGCTAAAAATGCTAATAAAGTACCTGCAAATGCAATTATATAATAATAATATATATTCTTCTTGTATTCAAAATCAGATTAATCGTCCACAGTATCAAAAATAAAGTGACATGTCTGTGCTAAATGCAGTGCAAATTATTCCCACAATGTAAATTTAATTCATATAAAATATATTATATGACAATACCACAATAAAATAAGTTGTGATTGTGAATAAGTTAGGTGCAAGATTAAGTGTGTAAACTAAACTTTATAAGGAAAAGTCCATAACTGAATTCCAGTGTGCAATCTAAGAAGTGCTGTCACTTGCTGTCAGATGCTTCCACCTTTCTTCTGTGATCTGCTCAAGTAAAGTGGTGGACTGGATAGCCTCTCTCTCTGTCTCTCTCAGTCTCACCTTAGGAGCAGCACTGGCACTGCACTGGTTCAAAAACCTGTCTATATATATTATTTTCATTATAAGAACTTGTCAGAACATGCTTCCACCACCTGTCCTGAGTCCTGACTCCTTCACACTAGTGCTCATTTGCTTTGCTCAAGTCAAGTGCCTGTGCCACTGCCAGTGGCCACTGCAGTGCGGGCACAGCCGCACAGGCAGAGGGAGGCCGCAGGAAGCACAGGCACCAGTCCACCTCACCCACACACACACAACACACTTATGGTCCAGGTGAGTCCATGGACCATGGATGATCGGATAAATAATCATCATAGCCATCATCGTCATCTTGGTTCAAAAAAGCCACCCAGCCGCCCATGACCCGGGCCGGCCCAGGCCGTGCCCGTGTGTGTGTGTATATTAATATAATATATATATTTTATATTGATATTTGATTCTCAAATGGCACATTGCCATGGTGGCAGATGGCAAGGATTAGGCCCTCTCAGTCTCTCCACGGTCCACCTCACTCACCTCACCTCATAGAAGAAGAAGATGAGAGAGATGCCAAAGAAAATGCTCCGAGTCCTGCTTCCACGTCACAACTCCTCTCAGACTCAGTAAGGGCCCTAAGGGGTGGAGTCTGAGTGACACATCACGTTTAGAGGCGGAGAGACCTCAAGCGGGAAGTGGCAGCACGGCTCCTCCAGTGCGGTCTCTTAACTTGATGATCATGATGACGACAGTGATTCCGCGGGCCGCGGCGCGAGCGAAGCTGTGGGATTGATTGAATTGAGTTGTGCTGCCTGCTACACGCTACTACCTACTACTACTACTACTAAATTGTGAGTCAGTATGTATATTTATTTCATTTTTATATATAAAAGCGGACCGGTATTGTTGAGCTGAGCACTACACTAGATCTCCTGGCTGTCACTTTGTCACATGTTGGGAAATCACAGTGGCTCGGCTCCAGAAATGGCGGGTGTCCCCGTCATCCTGCCAGGGCCGCCAAGAAGTTCATCACCTAAAGCAATCTTATCTTTAATCTTACACACTTCAACTTGTTGCACGCACCTGACCTGACCCTAAGTCACCTAACTTATTATTTCATAACTTATTTTATTGTGATTTTATTTTCATATTTTATTTTTATATGAATTGAATTTACTGTTACTACATTGTGGGAATAATTATTTTCAATGCATTTAGGCTTTAGCACTGTTGTTTTTTTTGATACTGTGTGGACTCGAAGTGTGGGCAGGGCACACTGGGGGCAACGATGATATTATATAGATTGCACAGGCACTTTATTCGCACAGCCAAGTTGTGTTTGTTAGTAGTTTGTTTCTTGATGCACTTTAAGCGCTGCCGCTGTAGCACCTTTGTTTGTTTCATATTTTCTTTTTATTGGAAAGATTTGGTATAGCAGCTTTTATTATACACTGCCTTTATTTTCGTATGCGCTGATTTACAAATGAATGACATTATACACATTTTTTGGAGCTTTATGCAACCTGCCATCTACTGTTCTGGCAGTGGTAATTTTTTTAAAAGTAACGAGTAACGATGCAGCACAAAAAAAAAATATCGGAGTAGAAGTATCGAAATCATCGGAAAAATGTAGTGAAGTAAAAGTAGAAGTAGGAGAAAAAAATTCTACTTTAGGAAAGTACAGATACCGCATTTCGGTACTTAAGTACAGTACTTAAGTAGTTCTACTTCGTTACTATACATCTCTGCCAATCAGCATACCTCCCTCCCACACCCTCCCACCTCCTATAAATAAGCAAGGGCAGCATCCATCTTAGATCATTCTGAAGCAGTGTGTGTAGTGAGAGTAGGGAGAGAGCTGCTGCTGCTGCTGCTGCTGCTGCTGCTGCTGTTAAGCTAGGGACAGTTAGTCAGTGTTCCTGGTCTTGCAGTGTTCTTGGTCCACTACTGCTGTAAGGACAGCACCCCAAAAAGCCCTTCTAAGGGCTGGTATTTGTGTAATTTTTTTATATATATATATATATATATATATATATCTATCTATCTAGTGTCCCCAAAAGCCCTTTTAAGGGCTGGTAATTGAGGTTTTTTTTTTTATTTATATATATACATATATATATATATAGCGTCCCCAAAAGCCCTTTTAAGGGCTGGTAAGGTAATAGAGTTTTTTCTATATATATATATATATATATATATATATATATATATATATATATATATATATATATATATTGTACACTGTGACTGCAGTTGCCTGCCCGCTGTGTGTGAGAGGCCACAGACCTACCACAGACTGTACTGTGTGCACACCACACTCATTTCAGGTGGCACAGGCACAGTACCTTGTATTTTAAAAAATATTTTTTTTTTCCTCTGTCATAATTGCAGTGAGTGCTGTGTCAGGTCCACAGAGTGTACTGTACCCACTGCAGTGCACTGCCCACCACTGATATATATACGGTGGCACAGCATCTTGTTGCAATAAATTGAAAAAAAAAAAATATTTTTTATTATTGCAGTTGCCTGGGCTGCCAGTGACTGTCAGGTCCACAGAGTGTACTTTGCCCACTGCAGTGCCACTGTGTGCCCACCCACCACTGATATATAAGGTGGCACAGCAGCTTGCAAAGTAAAAAGAAAATATATATTTTTTTTAAATTGCAGTTGCCTGGGTGCCAGTGACTGCTGTCAGGTCCACAGAGAGTGTACTGTGCCACTGCCCACCCACCACTGATATATAAGGTGGCACAGCAGCTTGCAAAGTAAAAAAAAATATATATTTTTTTAAATTGCAGTTGCCTGGGTGCCAGTGACTGCTGTCAGGTCCACAGAGAGTGTACTGTGCCACTGCCCACCCACCACTGATATATAAGGTGGCACAGCAGCTTGCAAAGTAAAAAAAGAAAAAGCCAGCCGCAGAGAAGCCATATTCCTGAAAATATAAGAAAAATGCTGTTTTTTAGGGGTTCTGGACATGCTACAGAGCTGAAACTTGACAGGTACACTTTTTAGACCCCCCAGACACTAAATACAAAAAATGACATGCCTGCCTTAAAAAATGCCCGCTAAATGCCTGCAAGAGAAAAAGCCAGCCGCAGAGAAGCCGTATTCCTGAAAATATAAGAAAAATGCTGTTTTTTAGGGGTTCTGGACATGCTACAGAGCTGAAACTTGACAGGTACACTTTTTAGACCCTCCAGACACTAAATACAAAAAATGACATGCCTGCCTAAAAAAATGCCCGCTAAATGCCTGCAAGAGCAAAAGCCAGCCGCAGAGAAGCCATATTCCTGAAAATATAAGAAAAATGCTGTTTTTTAGGGGTTCTGGACATGCTACAGAGCTGAAACTTGACAGGTACACTTTTTAGACCCTCCAGACACTAAATACAAAAAATGACATGCCTGCCTAAAAAAATGCCCGCTAAATGCCTGCAAGAGAAAAAGCCAGCCTCAGAGAAGCCGTATTCCTGAAAATATAAGAAAAATGCTGTTTTTTAGGGGTTCTGGACATGCTACAGAGCTGAAACTTGACAGGTACACTTTTTAGACCCTCCAGACACTAAATACAAAAAATGACATGCCTGCCTAAAAAAATGCCCGCTAAATGCCTGCAAGAGAAAAAGCCAGCCGCAGAGAAGCCATATTCCTGAAAATATAAGAAAAATGCTGTTTTTTAGGGGTTCTGGACATGCTACAGAGCTGAAACTTGACAGGTACACTTTTTAGACCCTCCAGACACTAAATACAAAAAATGACATGCCTGCCTAAAAAAATGCCCGCTAAATGCCTGCAAGAGAAAAAGCCAGCCGCAGAGAAGCCATATTCCTGAAAATATAAGAAAAATGCTGTTTTTTAGGGGTTCTGGACATGCTACAGAGCTGAAACTTGACAGGTACACTTTTTAGACCCTCCAGACACTAAATACAAAAAATGACATGCCTGCCTAAAAAAATGCCCGCTAAATGCCTGCAAGAGAAAAAGCCAGCCGCAGAGAAGCCGTATTCCTGTAAATATAAGAAAAATGCTGTTTTTTAGGGGTTCTGGACATGCTACAGAGCTGAAACTTGACAGGTACACTTTTTAGACCCCCCAGACACTAAATACAAAAAATGACATGCCTGCCTAAAAAAATGCCCGCTAAATGCCTGCAAGAGAAAAAGCCAGCCGCAGAGAAGCCGTATTCCTGTAAATATAAGAAAAATGCTGTTTTTTAGGGGTTCTGGACATGCTACAGAGCTGAAACTTGACAGGTACACTTTTTAGACCCCCCAGATGCTAAATCCAAAGAAATTTTTTATTTTTATTTTTTTTTAATTTTTCCAATAATTGGCTCTCTATCAAAAAATTATAATTTTTAAGAACTTTTTTTTGCGTGATCCCTCTTCGGCATGCCACAGTCCAGGTGTTAGTCCCCTTGAAACAAGTTTTCCATCACTATTGTGGCCAGAAAGAGTCCCTGTGTGTTTTAAAATTCGCCTGCCTATTGAAGTCTATGGCGGTTCGCCCGGTTCGCCGGTTCGCGAACATTTGCCGATGTTCGCGTTCGCCGTTCGCGAACGGCGAATTTTAGGTTCGCGACATCACTAGTGGCTGACTGAGAAGTCTGCCCAGTTCTCCAGGAACCCAAAACCCTCCTTACTACACCAGCTCCTCAGCCACTTGTTTCCTTCCCTAATCTCCCACTGCCTCTCTGGTGTGGCTCGAGGTACAGGTAGTATTTCGGAAAATACTACCTTGGAGGTCCTATTCCTCAACTTAGCTCCTAAGTCCCTGAAATCGTTTAGGACTCTCCATCTTCCTCTGCCTATGTCATTGGTACCCACGTGTATCATGACAGCTGGGTCTTCCCCAGCCCACCCAATAATCTGTCCACCTGATCCGCGATGTGCTGAACCCGAGCGCCCGGTAAACAACAGACTGTTCGGCGCTCACGGGCTTTGTGACAGATTGCACTGTCTGTCCTTCTAATGATTGAGTCCCCTACCACCAGCACCTGTCTTTCCTTTCCCTTTCTCCCGGACTCACTGGAGGAGTTCTTCCCCTGGCAGCTAGGGGCGTCGCTCTGCTCCAGCAATGCTGGTCCCTGACTGGTTTCCCCAACATCACGCAATGGGGTGTATCTATTTGGGTGCTCCAGCCCAGGACCGGCCTCCTTGCCTTGTCCCCTTCTACCCCTCCTAACTGTCACCCCTCTACTCTGCTCTGATGCCTGCAGCTCCAATACTCCGCTCACCTCTGTGCATGCCCCTGCCTGCGCCTGATGGGTACGATCCCGGCTCTCCTTTGGTATGGACATTCGGCTCAGTGTTGCCAGCTGCATCCCTAGATTCAGGACCTGAGCTTCCAGGGAAGCAACGTGCTTACATTTTGTGCATTTGTATTCGCCCTCGATCGCATGATTGAGGAACGCATACATATCACAAGATGCACACCAAATCGCATCTCCACACCCGCTGGGCATTGTACCTACTAATCTAATCTAATGGGGATTCAGTAATTTTAGTCTACCCTGTGTGGCTGTTTCCTAGCTTCCTAACTCTACCTTCTAACTCTCTGGTACTCCGCCACACTCACTTGACACTCAGTCGCACCGCACTCACAATCGCACAGCCTGGTCAGACGCACAACACTCACAGTCTCACACCACTCACAGTCGCACCACCCGGTCAGTCGCACAACACTCACAGTCGCACAGCCCGGTCAGTCGCACAACACTCACAGTCACACAGCCTGGTCAGTCGCACAACACTCACAGTCGCACAGCCCGCTCAGTCACACAACACTCACAATCACACAGCCTGGTCAGTCGCACAACACTCACAGTCGCACAGCCCGCTCAGTCGGACAACACTCACAGTCGCACAACACTCAAAGTCGCACAACACTCCCAGACGCACAGCCTGGTCAGTCACACAGCCCGGTCAGTCGCACAACACTCACAGTGGCACAGCCGGTCAGTCGCACAGCCATGTGGAAGGTAGTGTT
This sequence comes from Pelophylax lessonae, assembly GCF_965119305.1. Classification (NCBI taxonomy): domain Eukaryota; kingdom Metazoa; phylum Chordata; class Amphibia; order Anura; family Ranidae; genus Pelophylax; species Pelophylax lessonae. The sequence continues at coordinate 156,129,962 of NC_138779.1, read as the reverse complement.
TTGGCCTCATTGGACAAAGCGGTCAGCAGGAAGGTACACATTACTGCTGACTCTTGGACCAGCAGGCATGGACAGGGATGTTACATTTCTTTCATGGCACACTGGGTAACTCTGCTGGCAGCTGGGAAGGATGCAGGACAGCTTGTTTTGCAATTACACCTCCAAAAGCTGGTGCTGGTTCTGCCTCATCTGGCTAATACACCACCACCTCCTCCTCCATGTCCTCTTCTGTTTAATTGTCCTCTGAAGCAGCAATGCTCCCTAAGCGTTCAAGGGGTTACGCAAGCAGTTGGTCTGTCTAGGGGATAGGAGTCACACCGGGGCAGAGATTCTGTCAGCTCTGCAGGGGCAGGCTCAGAGATGGTTGATGCCATGACAGCTTCAGTCAGGAATGGTTGTATGCGACAATGGCACCAACCTTCTCTCCGCCATCCGACAGGGACACTTGACACATGTTCCATGCTTGGCCCATGTTCTGAATCTGGTGGTGCAGCATTTCTTGAGCAGATACCCGGGCTTCCAAGATCTCCTGAGGCAGGCCAGAAAAGACTGTGGCCATTTCCGCCGTTCGTTCAATGCCAGTGCTCGCTTATCTGACATTCAACGGGAATTCAACCTGCCCACCAGCCTCCTCATTTGTGACATGCCCATCAGGTGAAACTCAACGTTGGCAATGCTGCAGCGGCTGCACATGCAGCAGAGGGCCATCAATCAGTACCTGTGCGAGTATGGCACAAGGACAGGGTCAGGGGAGCTTGCCTTTTTTTCGCCACACCAGTGGCTTTTGATTAAGGATGCATGCATCGTCCTGTCACCAATTGAGGAGGCTACAAGGATGGTGAGCCAGGACAGGGCACTTGAGGCAGAACAGCGCAAAGGAAGAGGAGGACTTCCTTTCCTCACATGGCCCCCTTTATGCAGATATCATTCCTGCAGGGCCACAAAACACACAGGAGGAAGAGGAGGAGGAGGAGGATTTCGGCAGCATGGATGTAGAGGATAGTATACAGCAGTCTTTAAGGGATGGCTTTGATTCCCTAGAAACCCCAGGAGTTGTACATGGTTGGGGAGAGGTTGCTCCTGCTGACAATGTCATCCTTAGTGACCCAGAGGACTCAGAAGCTCATGCCTCCTCCAACTTATGTTGCATGGGCTCCCTGATTCTGCAAAGCCTGTGAAAGGACCCAAGGATTCGTGCTGTCAAGGAGAGGGATAATTACTGGTTGTCAACCCTTCTTGATCCACGTTACTAGGGTAAAGTTGCAGAGATCATCCTGCCTTCACAGAGGGAGCAGAAGATGAAACATCTTGAGGAGGCCTTGAAAAAAAAATTGTGTACCCCCTTTCCAGACACTGGGAGGTCAACATTCTCTGGACGTGTTTCTGAGGCATCATTCAGCCAAAAGGAGGAGCGGTGGAGAAGGCGGCCAGCTGACCGATGCCTTTAAACAGTTCTTTTGTCCTCAGCAACACCCAGGGCTGTTAGGTTTAAGCAATCATCGGCAGCGTCTCCATCATATGGTGCATGATTATCTAGGCGCAAAAGCAGACTTGGAGACCTTTCCAGCTGAGCATCCACTGGGTTACTGGGTCTTGAGGATGGACCACTGGCCAGAACTTGCTCAATATGCAGTGGAGCTACTAGCCTGTCCTGCTTCCGGCGTGCTTTCCGAACGGACGTTCAGTGCTGCTGGAGGTTTTGTGACAGACAAAAGTGTGGGTCTGTCCACAGACTCTGTGTAACGCTCCTGCGTTTTACGTATGATGTGGATTTTCAGCTGCAGAAATATTCCACTTCAGTAGTCATGTAGAGAAACGCTGAGACACCATTCCCAACTCTCAATGACTCGTCATGTGTGGATGATCTCAATTCAGCAAGTAAATACACACACTCAATAAGATGTTTCCTAGAGTGACTTATGTATATAGTAACACAGTGATGATAGGCTGAAGAGACAGGTTGGGTAGAGATGGTAGATGACAGACACTTGAAAGGAAATGTTCTTGAAAGTAAGATAGTAGCAGATGGGATGCAGATAGGTTTAGCAATCATGTATGGTAGTAGATGACAGAGTAGCAGGTGGACATACAAGAGAGATCAACCCAGTGCAAGAACAGGTGGTAGTAGGCTCAAGAGCTAGCAATCTTAGATAATGCAGATGTAGTAATAGTCCTTAGTATGCAGAGCTAGATAGTGTAAGCTTTAGTATAAAGGTTATAGAGGTTTCCCCTGTGGGGTACTTATCACTAATAGCAATGTAGCAGAGGAGAGGTTCGGCAAGAGCGGATGATCCGGTAGCGGGATACAGGGATCAGCGCAGCGTGGTTCCGACAGCGAGGTATGCTTGCAAGCATGAGAGCTTCAAGACAGGTTAGCATCAAGGCACAAAGCAGTTTGAACGAACACATGTGAGTGAGAGCCGGCGATCTAAATAGCCATCCAGTCCGGCGCTCAGTGATGACAGCATCAGTCTTAAAGGTGTATGCGCACCATACCAAAAGAGAATGGTGGGGCGCATACACTTATGAAAGAGTAATTAGGGTACCCAAAGGTACCAGAACATTACACTCTGTTGACCAGCTGACTTATCAAAATGAACCAGTCCTGGATCAACAAGAGCTATCAAGCCTCTGATGCTGATGTAACTGATTGAATTTGCTAGGGGTCTGCCATCCATTGAAGACTGCATATGCTGCCTATCTTATTCCTCTACCTTGATTCTGCTAGCTTCCAACAATGTTTTAGCTTTAGGTCACTACCAACCATCAAGGCCTAATTTTTCTGCACTTGTATTTCTGCAATTCTTACAAGCAGGTCCCATTCCTACCCCCAGCAAGAGTATCTGCGAGGGCTTGGTTATGGTGTTCAGGCACCACCAACAGCAAAGGCCCAATTTTTGGCACCTGTATAGCTCATGCAATTTCAAATTTGTATGTAATTCTTACCAGCAGGTCCTGTTCCTGCGCCCAGCAAGAGTAACTGCGAGGGGTTGCCATGTTCAGGCACCACCAACAACCAAGGCCCAATTTCAGTTTCAGTTCCTGCTGATACTAACCTTCCAGGTCCCCATTACTCCAGCCAGTTTCCATAGCCACCACCCAACCTTGGCCAGATCAGATGACAGCACAGCGCCCCCCCCCCCCCCACTAGATCACTGATAAGAACACATACAAAACTTGATCTTTGCCATCTTAAAATTAATATGGAATTTTTACCAGCAGGGCCCTTTCCTGCGCCCAGCAAGAGTAACTGCGAGGAGTTGTGGTGTTTAGGCTCCACCAACACCCAAGGCCCATTTTTTCTTCACCTCTATGACAAGTGACAAGTACATGCGATTTCAAACTTGTGTGGAATTCCTACCAGCAGGCCCCATTCCTGCGCCCAGCAAGAGTAACTGAGAGGGGGTTACGGTGTTCAGGCACCACCAACACCAAAGGCCCAATTTTTCTGCACCTGTATGACAAGGAATATGTTTCTCCAGTATTCCCTTAAAGAGCCAATCCTCCTTTCATGTACATTGACATTTTTCTCATAAATTAAGTGACCTTGACATAATAAAGATTCTTTTGTCAGGGTGTATGTTGTAAATGCTGCAGATAGTTTTGTAGAGTAGATAGGATGTATCCCTTCTGCTTGCTTCCAAAGATCTGGAGGAGAATGGTGTGTCAAGATATGGCTACGCACTTATGTTGAATCATTTTGTTGGAAAAAAACAAAAAAACAAACAAGAGTACAGCATGAGGTGGAGGTTGTCATTGCTTAGTAGGCATAGCAAACAATATATGCAATAATCTCTAGCCAAGTACGGCAGAAGAAAAATTAGAAAAATACAGGAATGCAGTAGCCATAAGACCTAAGAGATACTTCCATAGTATGTAAAGATACACTTGCATTAACATCGTTAGAAATAACTCTTTCTAATACCTGATATAAAATAACGTAGAGAAAAGAAAAAAGCATATCAAAGAGAACAGTGAAAGAAAAAGCAAAAAAGTGGGAAATAGAAAAAAAAAAAGAGGGGGGGGGGTAATGGAAAGAACAAGGATGGCCAGTACACATGGGAGGCCCCTGGAACAACCAATCCTCAACTTGTTGCAGAAAGAAATAGATGCAATGTCTGTCTGGGTCGGCCCTGACGTCTTTGGAACTGTCAACCCAAAGGAAACTTTCCTATTTAGAAATTCAGTTTTTGCTTATTTATTGTTGTGTTTTCCTTTGCCAAGCGGAATGCCACATGTAATCGTTTGTTATTTCCCTTCTCCATGCCCCTATTTAGTATAGGATACCCACACTTTTTTTTATTTAGTGGGAGTGGATGTAGCACCCTTCGAGTGTAAAGTGAGCTGTGAGGTAAATTTAGTTAGCTTCCCTGTAATCAGAGGAGCAAGGGGTTGATTAATTACAACTTTTCAGTGTCTCAAAGGCTGTTGCTCTGTTGCTTCTCCCTGTCTTCTAGAGGATTCCAGAACCATAGTGGAAGTAAGGGCAGGGCATACAGCCTAAATATTTATGGGACTACAGCCAATCCCGGGAAGGGAGTGAGAGTTCATAAATAAAAGCCTGCGCAGCAGAAGACTTCCTGGGTCCAGTGCTGCTTTGGGAGACCCCTGTGGAGGAGCACTTCCCCTTGCCCAGATTTCCAGAAGAATCTATTTGGGGGGCATATTCACAAGCTTGAGTCCAGGGATCAAAGTGGGTTTGAAGAAGCTCACTGGAGAGAGCCAGGATGATGTTAATGGGGGAAAAGTCCAGCTGTCCTATGCTGGTATGAGTTTACATCTTCAGCCTGGTAGATATCAGCAGGAGGCGATCAATGATCCTGTGGCTAAGTGAGTAAGCAACCCCATTGCTGAGGAGTTAGCAATGGGGTTTTAGACTCCAGAAGTAGTACTAGTCACCATCAGCATAGAGATCCTGTGGGACTTCCATTTTTGTACTGTGCAGCCAGAAATTCAAGGAGTCCTCAAGTTACACTATATTGTCAAAAGTATTGGGATGCCTGCCATCCCATCCTTAGTCCGTAGGGTTCAATATTGAGTTGGCCCACCCTTTGCAGCTATAACAGCTTCATCTCTTCTGGGAAGGCTGTCCATCAGGTTTAGAAGTGTGTCTATGGGAATGTTTGACCATTCTTCTAGAAGTGCATTTGTGAGGTCAGGCACTGATGTTGGATGAGAAGGTCTGGCTCACATTCTCCGATAGAAGTGTTCTATCGGGTTGAGGTTAGGACTCTGTACAGGCTAGTCAAATTCATCCACCCCAAACTCACTCATCCATGTCTTTATGGACCTTGCTTTGTGCACTGGTCCAAATAATTTAGTGGAGGGGGGGGGGTATGGTTTGGGGTTGTTTTTCAGGGGCTGGGCTTGACCCTTAGCTCCAGTGAAGGGAACTCTTAAGGCATGAGCATACCAAGACATTTTGGACAATTTCATGGTTCCAAGTTTGTGGGAACAGTTTGGGGAAGACCCCTTCCTGTTCCAACATGACAGAGCACCAGTGCACAAAGCACATGACTGCGCACCAGTGCACAAAGCAAGGTCCATAAAGGCATACTTACAAGCAGACTAAGGGGACCCCCAGGTCCTATATTTAAAAGAATTTTTAATTTTTATTGTTTCACTTATCTTTTTAAAAAGGCAGTGCCCTGGCAACCCTACTATTTTAATGGCCAATAACTTGCATATAAGCCCTCAAAATGGGGACTTTTGATTTTTCAAGTTTGAGTCCCATAGACTTTAGTAGGGTTTGGGGTTTGGGCCTGAACTTTTGCGATGTTCAGCAGTTCTGGCGCAAACCGAACTGGGTTTGTTTGGACAAACTCAAATTGGTACATAGGGATGCTGGAATTAGAAAAAAAAGGTGAACTTAGCCTTTAACCGCTTTTCCCCCACCCACCATAGATGTACTACGTCGCTCGCTCTGCTGATGGTCTGATTGGGTTCAGAACCGATCAGTCATCAGGTCCAGGCCAATGATTTTTGGCCTGGACCTGTTGATCGGTCCTGCCCAATCAGATACTGTCTGTGCCAGTGTAATGTAAACACAGGCACAGAAAAGACCCGCTCTCTCCTTCCCAAATCCTTTTTGGATTCATCGAGTGGATCTAAACTGTGAGTACTGCACCAAGCACCCACACACACGTAGATAGGCACATTTAACACCCAGTTAACCCCTACACCCCCTGTCACAACACACACTGTATACAGTATATAGCATTTTCCTATATACCTGTATTAGTGTGACTTGTGACCTGGTTTGCGGACGTTCCTTTTAGGCTTAGGATACCCGCCACCCCCCCATAAAGATTTAACCCCCTGATCCCCCCTGATCACCCCCAGTTAACCCCTTCCCCCCTGTCACATTGCACACTAATATACAGGTAATATAGTGGTTTACTGTATTTTGTAGTAGTGTGATTGTGACTTGAGTTAGCGCTAGCGAGTTCGTTTCTGTCCCAAGTAGGTTTAGCGTCTCCGCCACCCCCCAAATAAAGATACAACCCCCTGATCACCCCCATTTAACCCCTACACCCCCTGTCACAATACACACTGTATACAGTATATAGCAGTTTCCTACATACCTGTGTTAGTGTGACTTGTGACCTGGTTTAGCGATTGCGGCCGTTCCTTTTAGGGTTAGGATACCCGCCACCCCCCAATAAAGATTTAACCACCTGATACCCCCCTGATCACCCCCAGTTAACGCCTTCCCCCCTGTCAAATTGCACACTATACGTACACAGGTAATATAGTGTTTTTCTGTATATCTGTGATAGTGTGATTGTGACTTCAGTTAGCGCTAGTGAGTACATTTCTGTCCCAAGTAGGTTTAGGGTCCCCCCCACCCCCCCCCCAATAAAGATAACCCCCCTGATCACCCCCAGTTAACCCCTTCATTGCCCAAAATGCGGTGTTTGCACGATCAGCACTGATTCCTGCCAACACCTGCGTTTAGCCCCTCGGCCCAGCCCACCCCACCCCACCCCACCCAGGCAAGTGTAGTAATCAATAGATTACTGTCACTTCCAAAAAACACAACACACAAAACCGCTGTGTTAGCACAGTCAGGCCTGATCCCTGCTAGCATTAGCAGTGTTTTTTGGTAGTGGTTGAAATAGTCCTTGACAACCATATGCTTTTTTACCTTTGAGTCACACTACTGTACCTGTAAATTTAGCTGCTAAAATGACCAAACGGTGGTACAGTAGTGCAGAGGCCTACAGTATACTGACCATGTCAGATGAGAGCGATGGGGAAGCCTCACTGGCAGAATCAGGGTCAGTATACGAAACCTGAAAAGAGCAGTGGCTCCCTGACAGACAGCTCTGACGACAGATGGGTCCCTGTTAGAACCAGGCGTACCCGACCCCATTCTGGAGTTGTTGAGGTGCAGAGATCGCAAGGTGCTTGTATGGAGCAGAGTGTCGGTACTAGTGCCGCTCAGCCTTCTGGTGATCTGGCAAGCACCAGCGGCCTAGTACAACCCTGGACCTAGAACAACCAGCACTGCAGTATCACTTGGTGACGTGGCGAGTCCCATAAATGCAGTTGAAGCTGGTGCAGTGGCTAGCATAATTAGTGACCCACAGCCACCGTGTATTCGAAGACAGGCCCGAAGAGCCAATAGTGCCCTCCCTGATGCGCTGGCATATCCTGATTGGCAGCCCACTGATACTCCAGTGCCGTACTTCCCCCATTCACTGCCCAACCTGGGATCCATGTGGAAACAACCAATTTTACTCCCCTGAATTTTTATGAGCTGTTTTTCATGGAAGATCTTTTAAGATCTATTGTGGACCAAACAAATTCATATGCTGGTCAATTCATCGCCACCAACCCAAATTCACCCCTTGCTAGACAATTCGGCTGAAAACCTGTAACGGTTTCCGAGTTTAAAACTTTTCTGGGCCTTTCCCTCAACATGGGCATAACCAGAGAGAGTAAGTTGCGGTTATATTGGTCCACTAGCCCAATTCACCATATGCGCATGTACTCTGCTTCCATGTCCAGGGCGAGATACAAGCAAATTCTGTGGTTTATGCAATTTAATGACAATGAAATCTGTCGTCCTCGGGGAGACCCTGAATATGAACGGCTCCACAAAATTCGGCCCCTCATAAACCACTTCAATCAGTGGTTTGCAGCCTTGTTTACCCCCCAACAAGTTGTCTGCGTTGATGAGTCCCTGATTAAGTTTACTGGCCGCCTTGCTATGAAACAGTATCTCCCCAGCAAGCGTGCCAGATATGGGGTCAAGCTGTATAAGCTCTGTGAGAGGGCCACAGGCTATACAGTTAGTTTCCGGGTTTACGAGGGAAAAGATAGCTCTGTGGAGCCCCCCAACTGCCCAGACTACATAGGGAGCAGCGGCAAGATAGTTTGGGACTTGGTGTCACCCTTATTTGGAAAGGGGTACCATTTGTACGTGGACAATTTTCATTCAAGCGTGCCACTTTTTACTCACCTGCTTGAATTTCAAATTGGCGCATGTGGCACCCTGTGACCTAATCGCCTGGGCTTCCCCCAACGGCTTGTAAATTCCTGTCTTAGTCTAGGGGAGAGAGCCTGCATGAAAATGGACAAATTGCTTGCAGTGAAGTGGAGGGATACACGGAATGTTTTCGTTCTGTCCTCCCTTCACGCAGACACGACAGTCAAAATTGCTACGGCAACTGGTGTTATGGAGAAACCCCTCTGTGTCCACGACTATAACCTTAATATGGGAGGGGTGGACCTTAACGACCAGCTTTTGGTGCCGTACTTAGTTGCCCGTAAAGCCAGACGCTGGTACAAAGAAGTGTCTGTTTATTTATTCCAATTGGCTATGCTGAACACCTTTGTGCTATACAAAGCGTCAGGACGAACTGGATCCTTCCGAGAATTCCAGAAAGAGATCATTGGAGGCTACCTGTACCCAGGAGGCGCTCCTGCCCAACTTCCCCTTCCAGATGCAGTGAGCTGGCTGCATGAGAGGCCTTTTTCACATGTCCTCCCGAGTACACCTTCCCAAAGATACCCCCAAAGAAGATGTTGTGTCTGTAGCAGGCGCGGATTTAAGCGTGACACCCGCTATTATTGTCCCGACTGTCCTGACCAACCTGGTCTCTGCATCGGGGACAGTTTCCGTCGCTACCACACACTAGTGGAGTATTAGCATAGGGTACAGCACGACACAGTTTAGGGCACACTAACACAGGGTCTCGAAAGATGTTCGATGGCTATCGACATTTTGAGAAACCCTTACCTGGAAAGTGGCAGTTCACAAAAAAACAGTGTAAAAAAAAAATTACAAAAAAAATTACAAAAGCTACAAAAAATTTACAAAAACAATATAAAATAAAAAAGCCAGAAACAATTGTCGTTTGAGTTATTTTTCTGTTCTTCTACTCTTCCTACTGTACTTTTACTTTTATACCAGGATAATGCCTGCAGATTTAGGCATCATCTTTGTATTGTTTTTTACAGCCAGCGGTCAGCTTACATGTAAAAGCAATCCTAGCGGATGATTGGCTGCTAGACTGTTTTTACAAGCAGTGGGATGGGACTCCCCCCCCCCCGCGCCGTGGCCTTCCGCCGCCTTCTGTGGTTTTTCTCGGGCTCTCCTGTACCACCGGTTAACTCGAGAGTGCAGCTGATGGTTTAATTAATTAACCATAGAGCTGATTGGAGACGAGAATGGCTCCAATCATCTCTATGGCCTAAGATACCGGAAGCTACGAGCATTTCATGACTTCTGTTTCGCCAGAAATAAACAGCGCCATTGGGAAATTGGGAAAGCATTTTATCACACCAATTTTGGTGTGGTCAGATGCGTTAAGGTCCGAGGTGAGATCTAGAGTCTAAAAGACCCCAATTTAAAAAAAAAAAAGAGTACCTGTCACTACAGATTGCTATCATAGGGGATATTTAAATTCACTGTGATAACAATAAAAATGATTTAAAAAAAAAAAATGAAAGGAAAGGTGTCAAAATAACATAAAAAAGCAAAATAAAAAAAAAATCAAGCCCCCTGTCCCTCCGTGCTTGCGTGCAAAGGCACATGCAAGTGTTGGTCTAGTGTCATATGTAAACCGCAATTGTAGCATGCATGTGAGGTATCGCCGCGAATGCCAGGTCGAGTGCAGTAATTCTTGCTGTAGACCTCCTCTGTAAGTCTAAAGTGGTAACCTGTAAAGACTTTTAAAGGCATTTAAAAGTATATGTAGTTTGTTGCCGCTGCACAGGCGTTCACAATTTTTAAAGCATGTCATGTTTGGTATCTATGTACTCGGCATAAGATCATCTTTTACATTTTACCAAGCAATTTGCAATTATATAGTGTATTTGTGCATTAAATTTTAAAAGCATTTATTTTTTTCTCAGAAATTGCTTTTGGAAAATCTGTGCGCAAATACCTTGTGACAAAAAAATTTGCAACATCCACCATTTTGTTCTGTAGGGCCTCTGCTTTAAAAAAATATATAATTTTTGGGGGTTCAAAGTCATTTTCTAGTAAAAAAAAAAAATTCATGTAAACAAAAAGTCACAGAAAAGGCTTGGTCTTCAAGTTGTTAGAAGAGTGGGTGATGTGTGGCTAAGATTGAGCATAAAATGCCAGGACAGTTCAAACAACCCCCAAATTACGCCTTTTTGAAAAGTAGACACCCAAAGCTATTTGCTGAGAGGCATATTGAGTCCATGGAGTATTTTATATTTTGCCCTAAGTTTTGGGAAGGTGACAATTAGTTTTTTTTTGTTTTTTTTCTTTACACAAAGTTGTCACTAAATGATATATTGCTCAGGCATGCCATGGGTATATGTGAAATGACACCCCAAAATACATTCTGCTGCTTCTCTTGAGTACAGCGATGAAACATGTGTGAGACTTTTTGGGAGTCTAGCTGTGCACAGGACCCCGAAAAACCAATCACCACCTTCAAGTTTTCGAATGGCCTAAATTGTGCATTTTACTTCCGCACTACCTGTCACAGTTTCAGAGGCCCTGAAATTTCAAGATAGCACAAACCCCCCCCCCCCCCCAAATGACCCCATTTTGCAAAGTAGACACTTCAAGCTACTTGCTGAGAGGCATGGTGAGTCCATGGAATATTTTATATTTTGCCACAAGTTTCGGGAATATTATTATTATTTTTTTTTGTTTTTTTACACAGAGTTGTCACTAAATGATATATTGCTCACACATGCCGTGAGTATATGGGAAATGACATGCCAAAATACATTCTGCTGCTTCTCCTGAGTACACGGATACCCCATGTGTGAGACTTTTTGGCAGTCTAGCCGCATACAGGACCCCAAAAACCAATCACCGCCTTCAGGCTTTCTAAGGGCGTAAATTGTTGATTTCACTCCTTACTACCTATCACAGTTTTGAAGGCCATAAAATGCCAAGATAGCACAACCCCCCCAAATGACCCCATTTTGCAAAGTAGACACTCCAAGCTATTTGCTGAGAGGCATGGTGAGTATTATGCAGCTCTCATTTATTTTGGAAAATGAAGAAAAAAAAGGAAAATGCATTTTTTTCCTCTTTTTTTCAATTTCCAAAACTTTGGGCCTGATTCATAGTACGGCGAATTGGCGTTTCGGCGTGATTTTGCGAAGCGGCGATTATTTAAGTCTGAAATTGGCATTCAAAGAACGGCGGGCGGAAAATAGCGCCTAGTGTGAGATTCATTAAGATGCAATATGGTCAGAGCGCGACTTAAAACCACGCCAGCTAAAAGCTCGACTAAAGTTTAGCCAAATTTTCCCCTGTACCCCCAAAAATCCCAAATCACTGTGGAAGGTGTGGAAGTCAATTTGGAGATGACTTGCGTTTAAAAAATCTCAAAAACTGACTTAGAAAGAGAGATATCTGCGAAAGTGTGGAAAGGTTAAACAGCTCCTCCAGCCGCGAGCTGCGAACTCGCGAATGTGCGCATGCGCAACGCCAAATTGGCTCAAAAAATTTCGCCAGCGCGATTTTGGGTCAATTTTTTTTTGAATACCGCTTGCAAATCCGCTGTCTCGCCCATAGAAAATGGCAAAAACCGGCGGAATTGGAAAAACATGCACACTTCCAACAAGGGATCCTTTAGTAAACACCATCACATTCCATACACCTTTCCTGCTAACTCCGAAATCATAGCAGTCAAATCTACAGTGTTTATATAGAACCTCCACATTCTCTGAAAAAACCCACAAAATATTACATTGGGGAATTGGTCGTCAGATAGAAAAAAAATAGATGTAAAACATATTTCAAAGAAAGATTATTAGCATTTTACACATATCAAGGAAATGTCACAATTTTGACAATATTTTATGTGTTTCCAAAGAATGTTTTTAGAAATATATTGCAAATACTACCTTTTCTTCCATATGGGTATGGCCAAGTGTTACCATTTTACTACACATTTAACTGAAGGTATATATATATATATCCCTTATACTTGGCTAATTAGCAAAGTATGCCCAACAAACAAATAGAGCTTTAGCTCACAATATTGCTACATATTGACTTTATGGGGCATCTTTTGTATTTTGTTCATGTCTTTAGATTAAAAGTTTGCTGATACACATGCCTTTTTCAAACATGAACAAAATTAATGATGTCAACATTTGGAGGATTGGAGATATCCAAGTGTTGCCCATACAGAGGGCACCTTCCGGATTCGAACTTACAAACCTACAGCAGGAAGGCAGACTCCCTAATCATTGTGCTATTTCTCAGTGAGCGTTGGGTGTTTTCCTCATGCCGTCAAAATGCTCACATGGGAACAGGGGCCATTGAACTGAATAGGATTGGATTTTTTGCCTGTTTTGGGAGCTGATCCTTGAGCTGGACAAATCCCCCTCAAACGCCCCCAAACGGGCTACGTTCACATGTACGTGTTTGTGGTCTGTTTTTGGGGCTTTTGTAGGTGATTTCATATAACAATGCCTGCCCAAAAAATGCATGTCAAAACGCCTGTGAAAACGCCAGCCAAAATGCACATAAGAACGCCTGATATAATTGCCACGCCAAATTTAGGGATGTTCATGAGTGATGAGTCAGATTGTTGGCTTACATATCTGTTCAATCGTCACAATCTCACTTCTCAAATCCCAAAAGGTGTGTTTCAATTGTTTCCCTAAATATATATTTCTCTCTCTCTCACGTAATTGTATATATATGTATGTATTCCTGTATCTAAACATTCTAAATAATGACTAGCAAACTTCAAGAAAGAATTTTTTCAATTCACATATACTATACACACCTACATACATTTCTATTCCTCATTTCTATTTCCCTTGTTTTGGCAACTGAGCATGCTCCAAAACACACAGGATACACACAGTTAATTTTTGGACTGGGCGTTACCATTCTGGGTGTGTTTGCTTGGATTATATATAGCTCACTCAGACATCAGGAAAGATTTGACCTACGAAGAGGTCCAATATATTTGTGTGTCACATGTTTTATGGGTAACATTTTTGGCCCTTTGTTATTTATGGAGGTGAGATTTGGCTGTGTTGTGTGTTGACTCTCTGTAAGTATTTATTGCTGTTAACATAATTCTGTCAATCTGCACATGCATCTGTTGATTATGGGCTCTTTGTCGATGTATATGGTCTAAATGTTGTACAAAGGTTGTTTTGGTTTGAAAAATACAAATGTAATAAACAGCATGTTTCCAATTTTTTTTTTAAAATGTCTTCATGTGTCTAAATAAAGTTTTCTGGTGTCCACAAATGTATGTATTTGTATTTCTTTTTCTAAGTTAAATCTGCTTAATGGTTGTGTATGTTCACTATTCGCGAATTCGCGAATATACAAAACCGCGTTCTCACATTTATACATGAAACCGGAAACTAAACTTTTGGTGCGTGCACACGTTTCCGGAAATTGTCCAGGCCCTGTCGTAAGTGTGCATCATGGCTCCTGCACTGTTTACAGCCGAAATAGTGGCATTTGTGTGTAAGGTAAGGAGGGGGTGTGAATGTGCAGGGTGCGGGATGGGGGATGGTGGCTGGGTGGGTCGCTTATCTAGCGGGTGTGCAAGAAACTTTTGGTCTGCTGATCTGCGCATGCACTTTCTGCCTATTAGACGTGATCTACAAGCTTCCTGTTATAGAAACTTCCTAGATGTGAACCTGTTCCCTATATATATATATATATATATATATATATATATATATATATATATATATGTATGTATATATGTATGTGTGTATATATATATATATATGTGTGTGTATATATATATATATATGTGTATATATGTATATATATGTATATATGTATATGTATATATATATATATATATATATATATATATATGTGTATATATATATATATATGTGTATATATATATATATATATATAGATATATATATATATATATATATATATATATATATATATATATATATATATATATATATATTATGTATGTATATATATATATATATATATATATTATACAAAATATATTAGACAATATATATACTATGTATATATTATATACAATAGATACATTATAGAATATGTTATATACCATATATTAGTGTATATAATAGGGAACAGGTTCACATCTCTGAACTTTCTATATAGATATAGATAGGCATACCCTGCTTTAAGTACACTCACTTTATATACAATCGTGAGTAAGGACACAGCTTGTTCAGCTTGCCATGACACTGCTCACAAACCATAAGTGACAGGGATAACAAACTTAGGGAGCAACGACAGGGTACCCAGGTACCCAGGACTACACCATATCCATTTTGTGGCTGGCCAGCTTGCCTAGGTAATCTATCATGTCATAGTCCTGGATCCCCTTAACATGCTCCCACATGGTTTGGGAGTAAGGCTATGTCAATGTGGCCAAAATTTACAATGGAGCTGGTGTATTTTCATGCATCGAGAAAAGAAAAAAGGGATTGCTTCACTTTAAGTACATTTTCAGTTTCCATACATGCCCTGGTCCCATTGTGTACTTAAAGTGGGCTATGCCTGTATATAGATAGATTTGATTCGTTTCAACTTTTACACAAAATGAAACACAATTATCTGTGACAGATTGCTCTGACGCTTTGGAATCTGTCTAGATAAAGACAAATGTATTGACCCTTTTCATATATGCAAGATTAGAAACATTATATTCCCTAAATGCATAATGCCAAAAATTATTGCCTTACATACATCCATACACACTGCAAGCTCGGCCCCGTTTGTCTTGTCTGACACTCTTACCATCATAAGCTGGATCTGCACACAGCAGCTAATTGGTTCACCTGAGATGGAGTCAGTGATCACAAAAATCTGGAATGGTCATGTCTTCAAAGGATTGCCTTGAACAAATCACCTCTAAAAGAAACACATGAGTGTATAATCACTTGTCTCAATGGATCACATTCCCAACACACCCATCTCACACTGCCATATGATAATGAATGGGGGTGTCCATTGCAAGTTAAATACACCCCCAGATCACATTGCTTTGTTAATTTACAGATCTAACTGGAATCTGATGGCACTGCTGTGAACCACTATGCCATCAAATTCTGCTGGGGACCTTTAAAAAGGATTATGTGTGATTGTGTGGATAATTATGCCACCTTAAATTTGCATCTCCCACATACCATGTGCAACTCTTGCAGGAATTGTGAATCAAGGATAATTCAGCACAGCTTAATGAACAGACACATTGAGGAGTGTAGGAACACACCGTCAGATTACCCGATCACACTATGGGGTTTTAACTCCTCCATAATTTTGCCACTTTGGAAACCAAGTGCTTACTTTATGTATACTTTTTAGACGGAACTACAATTTCTAGTAGGGTGATATCATTGCATGAGATTTTCCCTCACTTCCTGTCTTAGTGTCACCAAGACAGGAAGTGAGGGGAATATCACTGTGGGGAAATAGCTTGCAATTGTTGCCTTATAATGTCCATAGTATATATAAAAGGAAAGAATTGCTGGCTGTATCCCCACGGGAGATTCCCTCACTTCCTGTCCTGGTGACACCAAGACAGGAAGTGAAGGGAAATCTCCTGCAATGATATAACACTGTTACATGTTCTAGTTATGTAGCAAACTTAAGAATATACAAAGCAAACATCTTTTTTTTTCCATTTTGGCAAAATCATGGATTCATTAAAAAACTATCTTTGTTTGTCCCGTGGCTTGCAGGAAAAACATTTTGCCTTGATTCCACCATCAACACAGACAGGGGAAACCCTCCTGCGGAGCCATTGTGTTCTCCTGGTGCTGCCCCTGCCAGGAAAACACAGTGATTATTGCTAGTGCCTACAAGAGATGCTAGCGATAAGTGTGTGTAAAATCTGACAGACTGGTTGTACGTTGTCCTCCAGGTGATCGACCAATCAACTTGGGTACCTTCAGCCTGGCCATACACAGTTTAAATCTGCATCTCAAATGAAGCAATCCCATTTACATATAACACTCCATAAAGGAGAATTGAGGGGCTTATCAGGTCTGCGTCAAAAATTAACAGCCACACCCAATCAGACAGCTCGTGTTAAAAGGGACCTGAAAAGCAATCTGCATGGCTTGCTTTTCCAAGCATTGGCTAGTTTAGTGAGCCTGGACTAATAACAGTCACTGTAATGCTACCCATACTGCTGTCCTTTTAACATGGTGACAAAAGTTGATACCTATGCTACATGTGTGTAAAGTTACTTGCACCCTGCTAAATGGACAGCAATAAGGTTGTAAATACAGTGACTGCCTGTCCCCCCCTGATGGCGGCCCTGGGTGTGTCATGAAAGGCCAATTGAGAAAATGGCTATATCATGTAGAGGAAATCACCAGTGTGGGGCAACCTATGTCATGGAGGTAGATTTGGACATCGATGTATATGTATCACCAGAAATGGAATTCTTTGTTCTACAATATCTCAAAGACGACCTAGCATGTTATTTGAAGACTGTACTATTTTGGACATACTTGGACTCAAACATACACTGCTCTTTCCACAGCTCCTCCTCCTCTGGGGGTATGATAAAGTTTATACGCATCTTCACCAAAAGCACAAGATGATGTGTCGTCTCCGGATGAGGCTGCAGCGGAGATTTCAGTTTCTGCCTGAGATAGTGGATCTGCAGCGGGCCTGGAGTGATGCCAAAAGGCGCTCACCCAAGCTCCTGCTAAAGGCTGTGGAGCAAATTTCCGGTAAGTAAAAATATACATTACATGTGACCAGATAGGTTTCAATTTTTTGGGTAGGTGGACATGTGTTTAGCTATGCAACAACACTAATACCAACACCCCCCCCCCCCTCCCTCTCGCTCCTACCTTTCCTACCTCCATCAAGTGTCTCTTCACAACCTTTAATACTACTATGTACATTCGTATTTTTTATGTTTTTTTTTTTTCTTCTGCTTCTAGCCAAAGCGGACGGACGGCACCCTCTTGTGCTTTTGGTGAAGAAGGGGAGGAGGAGGACGGCCACACTCCAATACGCAATCAGAGGCAGCGAGCCATTTGAGCAGCTGAAAATTGTGGATCGTAAGTAGAAAATAAAAATGTTAGAAATTTCTAATCTCTAATCACATTTTACAGAGCCCCCTTTACATCGGAGTCTCCAGACTTACTACACTGTAAGAGGGAAGTGTGAAGACTCTGATATAAGGAGAGTTTGGGAACCATTATTTGAGGGGGGAAGCTGGGGACTCTGGTGTAAAAGGGAACTCTGTGTTCCCCAAAGCTCCCCCATACATCTGAGCTTACAGAGACCCTCTTACACTTCCCTTCCTCAGTCCACCACAGTCAAGGGCACAACAAGTCCCACTGCAGAAGGCTACCTGCTTGGACTTGTAATCCTCTCTGTAGGGGAATGAGGAAATACTGCCTGCTATGCTAAGACTTGTAGTGCCCTCTGTTAGGGACTAAGGATTCCTCAGTCCTCAACATTCTAGGGCACTATAAGTCTCAGCATAGTGGGCTGTCATACCTCAGTCCCTCACAGCTCGGGTCAAAAGCAACACAGTTAAACATCTAAAGGACAACTCCAAACAAAACTACCAATAATGGACAGAGTCCATATGCTCTATAATGTCAAAGACCCGCTACCACTCACCTTCCACCTCTGGTGCTGTCATTGTGTAGGGCAAAGGGCTCCATCTACACCATGTTTGGCTTTCAGGTCAGATAGGCAGGACTTGCTCAGCTCCACTCTCTTTCTTGGCAATTGACTCTGGCGTCATTGTGGATCTTTCCTCCTCTAGAAAACACCCAGGGGCCCTCTCCTTGTCCCCCAGCCACCCAGGGCCTTCTTCTCCTCCTCCTCCACCAACCATTTTCAGACTCTTCCAACTTCCCTTGGGCAACTCAACCCCTTTGCATAGTGGACACAACAAATCTATGACCAGCCTGCAAAATATCAAGTCTGGGCCTGGTTACCTGTATGTTCCGGGTCCAGGGCGGAGCTCTCCTCCCAGAGCAACAAATGATGATAGCAGAGTGAGTTGACCGGCCAGTCACTTCCTACTGGTGCAGGTACACACCTACCGATTCCTCCACATCTTAGGATAACATGATCAGACGGCCAATCCCCAGGCAGAGAAGGAGGAGTAAGTGTCAGCGGACAACAGACACCTGGCAGACGCAGTGAAGGGACTGCAGCACACTGCTGCAACTTTTTGATCCGAGGATTGAAAGCAATCTTTTACTTGGGAGATTTCCCTGACTGCGCCCTTCGAAATGTTGGTGCTCCGCCACTGGCCGCAAGGCCCCTGTAGGTGCGAGGCCTTAGGCGCCCGCTTAATTTGCATGGTGCCCTCCTGTTTTAAAACATGGTCAATGCATCTCATTGGTGTAAGTGCACTTCTATGTTCTGAATTGTAGGGGCATTGAGTATGGTGCTAGCATGATGAGAGGTTACTGCCTATTTGTGTCCATAAATAATATATAATGTTTTTCTTTTATTTTAGAAACCAGTGATCAGGATGTTGCGGCTCAGCCTTCTCAGGCCCCCTGTAAGTAATGTGGATGTGCTGGTGTGTTGTGTATTAGGTCGAACTTGGAGGAATGATTGTTTGTTTTGTTTTCTTTTGTGGTTGATGTAACTTCAGCAAGAGAGGAGCCTCAGGCAGGGCCAAGTCGCCTGGATCCGGGCCAGGAACACATTGGTGCCCAAGAAGAGGCCAATTGGTCTCAAGCGGATGAGGACCTGGGCTCTCCTCAAATGGGAAGTAAGTATTCTACATGTGTTTGTGTGTTCAATGTGTCCTGGGAAATCTAAGGGCTGTAATATCTATATTTTGCCATTGGGGTTATGTAGCAGCTGACATTGAGGATGTTAGTTGTGGAGGACTGGGGAAGAGGGGCTGCTGCTTACCCAGTCCAAAGTAACTACTACCTTCAATGTTTCCCAACTACTTTCTGTGTGCCTTTATCAAATAGCTTTGGTTAAAGGATTGTATTTGTGTCTTTGTGTTTCTAGGAGATACGACGCCATCCCCCCATGAAGGGACACCATCCCCCCATGTAGGGTCTCCCCCATCCTCCCCCACTCCAGGCTCCCCTGAACTAGTCTGTAAGTACCTAAAATTAGATTCTCACATGAATTGTGTGTGCTAGGATGATGTGTATCTAGGATAATCTAAGTTGGAGTCTAAGCAAGTGTAGTTTTGCTATATGTGACAGGAAGGTTGGTCATGAAACACTCTTGCTTAACCTTCATGTTTGCAAGGTGGTTTTGGGGAGCTTTACAGGACATGTTATCTTTTGTAAGTTATCTCAAGCCACCCTATTCTAAATTGGTGTTAGTTTCTCTACATTGGAAATGGTGTGCTTTGTACTTGTAAATTTTTTGTGGACATTGTAATTTAATCATGTCCTGATTTAGTCAACACTGAAAATGTGTGTTTGTCAATCTTTCATAAATACTCTTCCTCGGTAATGTACCACATTCCAGTTCACAATTTGTGTTCTTTTTGTGCAGTTTCTCCCGAGCCAGCCACGCCATCAACTTCGGGGGCCCAAAAAAAAACTGATGATGGTAAGTTGTGTGCTTTTCCAGTAATGTGTCTACTTAGTAAGTGGAGAAATGCTAACTGTGTATGTCCCCGCTCAGGCTTCAAGTTCCTCTAAAGGCAGCAGGTTCTTTATGTGAATGCATTCTATGCATTAGTATTCCAAGTGATAGGTGTGCATATTCCCCCTCAGACTTACTGGGACCATTTTTTACTGTCCACATTTTTGCACTAATACTTGTCTGGAACAGACTCCCCCTCCTCCTTAACTGAGGTGACAGCATGCCAATATTGCCTCCTGATGCTGTCACTCCTAATCATTGAGACCATCGGAAGGGAGGGGGGCAAGGCTGGCTCACAGTTAGGTGCCTGAACAGGCACAGGGTGCTTGGCTTCATCTCATGTGCCTCCATAGCAAGCTGCCTGCTGTGGGGTCAACCAACAGGAGGGAGGTGCCTAGAGGTGTGTACAGGGGCCATGTAAAAAGGAGGATTGTTATTTATCTTGTCCCCAAAAACCTAGAGAGTGTAAGTCTAACCTGATTAGTTTTCCACAGCCCTCCCAAAATATGTTTCCAACACTTAGAACAGGCAGGGCTGAGGCCCCAAAAACATCCGAAAAACACAATCAGCACAAAAGCAGGGAGTACGTATCCTTAACGCTACAAGCTTCACCCAGTAGAATGACGCTTGCACTGTACAAATCTGCATCACCACCATATCAAAGTCTAAATAAAACTTTCAGGGAAATGTGGAGGGGTAATGAGTGGGTGTTAGAGCGTTTTCATGACTGCCTAACCTACAGTTAGCGTGAGTCCATTTGTTGATAAACTTTTTCTTCTCTCTTAACACAGCTGGGATGGCGGAAAGGAGATCAGGGGAGCAGACACATCTGCTCCGTCCACAACTGGCCCTCCGAATTCCAAAGGGTAAGTCTCTACTATGTGTCAGGTTCAATCTATAGACAGTAAGAGGGAGAGAGAACGCTACACAAACTCCAATGGTGATAGAGATAAATGTGTGCACATGTATCGTGTTGACCAATTGAACCCAAAACACCTTACATTCTTCTAAATGATTGCTTGTGTTGACATGAAGAAAAGCCTTTTACTTAGCTTTGGTGAAACTGCTACTAACATTCCAAGCCATCTTATGTAACCTTTTGAACAATTTGCTGTGAAAGTTTGAGTTTAAGGTTTACACCAGCAATTTAGCATATTTGCTTCAGAGTGTTGATAAAAGCCAACCAATAGACTCCTAAGCATATTTGTTGAGGCACATTAATTACAATCGTTGTTTGGATCATTTTGCATAAAACTAATTGTCATGTCTTTTTCTACCCAGGACACACGCACCTCACCTATGAGGTCCTTTTGGAATACGTAACATGGTGCTTTGACAGAATCTTGGTTTTGGAAGAAACTTATGGGGCCGATCCAGCCCCTCAGGAGCCATTTGTCAGGAATGTTTCCCCCTTAAAAAGATTATAGTTTTTATTTTTTAATTTGTTTGGTTAATTTTACAATGTTTTTTAACTGTCACATTTCGACATTCTAAAAAAAAATATAACAAAAAAATTTAAAAATTAAAAACCCTTTTTTTTGGGACCAAAAAAAAAAAAAAAATAAAAAAACCCTCGTTTTTGGGAAACAAAAAAAATAAAAAATTAAAAACCCTTTTTTTTGGGACCAAAAAAAAAAAAAATATAAAAAAACCCTCGTTTTTGGGAAACAAAAAAATTAAAAAATTAAAAACCCTTTTTTTTGGGACCAAAAAAAAAAAAATATAAAAAAACCCTCGTTTTTGGGAAACAAAAAAATTAAAAAATTAAAAACCCTTTTTTTTGGGACCAAAAAAAAAAAAAAAATAAAAAAACCCTCGTTTTTGGGAAACAAAAAAATTAAAAAATTAAAAACCCTTTTTTTTGGGACCAAAATATAAAAAAACCATCGTTTTTGGCAACCAAAAAAAATATAAAAATTTAAAAAAAACCCTTTTTTTGGGCACCAAAAAAAAAAAAAAAAAAAAAAGCCTTGTTTTTGGCAACCAAAAAAAAAAATGTTTACAAAAAAGCCTTGTTGTTTTTGGTAACAAACTAAACCAAAAATGTTTACAAAAAAGCCTTGTTGTTTTTATGGCAACCGACAAAACCACAAATGTTTACAAAAAAGCCTTGTTGTTTTTGGTAACAAACTAAACCAAAAATGTTTACAAAAAAGCCTTGTTGTTTTTGGTAACAAACTAAACCAAAAATGTTTACAAAAAAGCCTTGTTGTTTTTATGGCAACCGACAAAACCACAAATGTTTACAAAAAAGCCTTGTTGTTTTTGGTAACAAACTAAACCAAAAATGTTTACAAAAAAGCCTTGTTGTTTTTGGTAACAAACTAAACCAAAAATGTTTACAAATAAGCCTTGTTGTTTTTATGGCAACCGACAAAACCACAAATGTTTACAAAAAAGCCTTGTTGTTTTTGGTAACAAACTAAACCAAAAATGTTTACAAAAAAGCCTTGTTGTTTTTGGTAACAAACTAAACCAAAAATGTTTACAAATAAGCCTTGTTGTTTTTATGGCAACCGACAAAACCACAAATGTTTACAAAAAAGCCTTGTTGTTTTTGGTAACAAACTAAACCAAAAATGTTTACAAATAAGCCTTGTTGTTTTTATGGCAACCGACAAAACCACAAATGTTTACAAAAAAGCCTTGTTGTTTTTGGTAACAAACTAAACCAAAAATGTTTACAAATAAGCCTTGTTGTTTTTATGGCAACCGACAAAACCACAAATGTTTACAAAAAAGCCTTGTTGTTTTTGGTAACAAACTAAACCAAAAATGTTTACAAATAAGCCTTGTTGTTTTTATGGCAACCGACAAAACCACAAATGTTTACAAAAAAGCCTTGTTGTTTTTGGTAACAAACTAAACCAAAAATGTTTACAAAAAAGCCTTGTTGTTTTTGGTAACAAACTAAACCAAAAATGTTTACAAAAAAGCCTTGTTGTTTTTATGGCAACCGACAAAACCACAAATGTTTACAAAAAAGCCTTGTTGTTTTTGGTAACAAACTAAACCAAAAATGTTTACAAAAAAGCCTTGTTGTTTTTGGTAACAAACTAAACCAAAAATGTTTACAAATAAGCCTTGTTGTTTTTATGGCAACCGACAAAACCACAAATGTTTACAAAAAAGCCTTGTTGTTTTTATGGCAACCGACAAAACCAAAAATGTTTACAAATAAGCCTTGTTGTTTTTATGGCAACCGACAAAACCACAAATGTTTACAAAAAAGCCTTGTTGTTTTTATGGCAACCGACAAAACCACAAATGTTTACAAAAAAGCCTTGTTGTTTTTATGGCAACCGACAAAACCACAAATGTTTACAAATAAGCCTTGTTGTTTTTATGGCAACCGACAAAACCACAAATGTTTACAAAAAAGAATTGTTTTTGTGAAAACCTTCCAAAAATGATGTCAAAACATAAAAAATGTTTAAAATGTTTATCTAAATTAAATTAAAGTATGTTGCTCTTTGCAACACAAATGTTACATTGGCAATTTAGTTCATTCTATTATATATTGTAATATATTTTTTGTACGCTACAGTTGGTAGACACCCACATGTGTTATTAAAACATTTATTTTATTACCCAAGTTTTCTTTTTGGTGTACACATCGAATGTCTTTTGTGTTGTATTTGTTTACTTGAGTGGTGTGGTCTGTAATTGTTAGTATGTTGGCTTTGGTTTATGTTAGCCTTGAGACTTGTTTTGAAGCTACATTTGAAGGGAGACCTTTTCTTGGGTCGTTATGTGAACATTGAGTTATCTAAATTTACATGAAATCATATGTTTGGAGATAGAGAAGCACGTGTGTATAAATGCCTACATTAACCAGGGCCATTACTTGGCCACCAACACTCCTAAAAAACCAAAGAGCAAACACAAACTAATCATTTTGCATAAAATTTTATTTCATCCCCAAAAGAAGCACTATAATAAATCATATTGTGCCACCCTCAAATTAAAAAAAAAAATGGCCCAAAAAATTGGCCAATGTAAATCATTAACAAAACTAAACCAAATTAAACAAAAAAACAAAAAATCAAGTTGGTGGTCATGCCTGAAGCAGTGTGGTGAGCACTGTTAAGTTTCCTGCCATCAAATGGTGTGCCAAGAGTTCCATCTGGTCTGGGGTTAACTGTAGAGTTGTGCTCAAGTGGCCCATTAGGATCATATCTTCTGTCTGAGGCTGCTGATGATGCAGGGTGTTGAACGTTGGAAATGTCCCAGACAGAAGATGTTCGGCCAATAGTGTCATCTGCTCTGGGGTCAGCCTAAGCATTTGGGCAACGTGTGCCATTACCATGAGATGGGATCGTTGCTGCTCCAAGGCTATTTGATGCTGCTGGTGGTGCAAGGGTTGTGAAGATGTGTGGGGAGTGGTGGTTGATTGTTTGTTGTGGTCCACGGTGCGGGGGCAAACGACATGTCGCATTGGTGACAAAAAAGAAGAACGGCCTGGGGAGGAGTGAAGTGATAAAGGTGTGGAGGGAATGTAGTCAGGTGGAAGGGGTACTGTGGAACCAGTGCGCATTGAGGTTGTGCAGGAGGATTGCTCATTGAGGGGTGTGGGAGTCCGAACGGAGTGTGAAGTGCTAGGAGTGGCTACAGGAGGAATTGTCCCATCCCCAGCTGCCTGACAAGTGGCCAACACTGGCATTACCCTCCCACTACCACAACCTGCAGTGGCAGGTGAGTGAGATGTTTGGGAGGGCTCTGCCAATGGGGCATCTTCAGATCCAAACAGGCATTGGCGTGTGGCCAGCACCTGAGTGTCAACACTTTGCCGATCCCGTTGATGCTGGTCTGCTAAACTTACCAAGCTGTTACGCATATCCTGTTGAACCTGTAACATATCCTGGTGAACCTGTACCATTGTTGCTACAGATTCCTGTATGAGCCCGAGCAGACGTACTGCCTCAGTAGATTGCTGAGTACGCCTCCTTAACTCATTTTGGACCTGATACTCATCAAGCAGCCTCTCGGCTACATCCAGCATAGATGGACGAAGTTGGGTAGGTGACAATCCCTCTGCATCTAAGGCTACCTGAAAGCAGAAGAAATAGACCAAATCATTATCAAACATCATGACTAAATATTTCAGATTAGTTTGACAACTTAACACCCCAAGCAGAACGTTGAAAAGTTTGATGTGCTTCTAATGAGTACTTGTTCATTGTAAGATTATCCAAGCTAGCAACACTTCTGATAATGGGTACATATTATATTGGTATGACTAATATGACAAAGGCAAAAAAGATTCAACATGAAGGTGTTCCCAATTAACCCTGGTGTGGTAGGTTGTTTATGCTTTTGGTAAATCTGTTACTACACCAATGACTTTATACATCTACGTATGTTGTCTAAAATCTTGCCATCAATCGGCTACAGGACAACCCAACCAAACGATACCCATGAATTTGGACCTGGAAAATCAAAGACGGGCCGGACTTTAAAGATCCTGGATGTTTTTGGAACATTAGTGGCACACCAAATTATAACATAATTCCCTGATGTTCAAGATAGAACTCTTGTTGTGCTGGTGCATCGTCAGAATGTCATAGCACTAATTTAACACACACAATGTAAGCCACATCTAGTCCAAAATCAATGCTACCATTGAAATGTTACATGTGCACCTTGTTCCCTTATATCACATACCACAGCACTGGATGCAGAATCGTCGCCAGCTCCTGATCCAACTCCAGCTGCAACGTCAAGAGGGGCCTGATGTTCTTTTAAAAACAAAAAAAAGAAAACATGTTTAGTACATAACCTTAGTCAGTAATGATTATGGCCAGATTGCCCTCCTAGCTTCATGAATGAAGCATTGAGGCCAAACATTCAAAAGTGCTTTCCTGGGCTCATAGGACACTTGCTAAACCCTCCCAAAGGTTAAGAAGGCTTGGTCTGCCTACTAATGACGGCACCCATTAATGCTGTCAACTGTGTTTTGCAGGGTAAACATCTAAAAGGCAACACTCTTTCCTAAGAAAAAACATGTGTGTTAATGGGGTTAATAAGATTCAAAAAAACATTATTTGACTAGACATACCAACACCTTCCTCCAGGCCTAGCTGCACTGGGTGTGTTCCCTGCTGCGGATCTTCTGTAAAGGACATAGCAATATGAGCTATCTTGGAAAAAAAAAAAACATCTACATTGTTTGGCACAGTATGATATTGGACCTACCAGGAGGAGGGTCAGCACTGATGTCAACACCTGTGAGTCCGTCTGGTTCGCCAAGCTGCATGGGCTGTGGAGGGGCTGAGATCCGTGCTACAGATGAACAAATTGCAGGTTGGGGAAAACAAAAAAAGGACAATTGGAAGGGCAAGTATCACATTCTCTTAATGTCACACATAGGATAGTAGTTAATCTTTTCCAAACAACTCACACAATTGACATCCAAGATAATATCCTACCTCGGTGCAAAGCATCCGAATCTAAGTCCTCTCTGGGAAAGATGGTATCGGGTCCTATGATGTTCAAGAAAGGTAATTGATAATCCCAGAGAGAACTTCGTGCACGTTCATCCAGCCGACCTTGACGGTCATAAAGACCCTCCGCAGCCCATGCAATTAGCTTCTTCCGAACGGACCCACAGATGTCGTTGACCTTCTTCCGCACACTGTCACGGTGGCGAGGTGCTTCACCCAGTGCATTTACAGCATCCCGGATTTCATCCCACAATCTGTTCTTCTCTGTTACTGAGTAAGACGCGGCCCTGGTCCCATGTATCGCCTGATATCTGGCCATATAGGCGTGGACCAGGGCACAGCACTGATTGTGGGTGAAACGGGGAAGCCGGGGTAATGTGGACAAGCTGACTCTGGTGGACGGACCCGCTCCAGGACTACTGTCAGAAGAGCCAGCTTGTCCACTTGGTGTGTTAACACCTCCCCCGGCTTCCTCCTCCGGGATGGGGATGGTGGACTCCCTCATGGATACAGCTGGAGCCTCCCTCACACCAGAGCCAGACGATCTGCCCACCCTGCCCCCCCTGCCCCCCCTGCCCCCCCTGGCCCCCCTGGCCCCCCTGGCCACCCTGCCCCTTCTCATCCTTCCAGTGGGTGGGGCCATGGGAGCACGAGGTGGGCAGAGAATCTGGCTGTCCAGCAGCAGCAAAGAGCCCCAAACTCCTAAATCTGAAATGACAAAAGAGAAAACAGAAAAAACAGGATTTGCAGATTGCTCTTCATATACAGTATAATTAGTGAACAGTTACAGAACACACTTACCTAATGGCACAAACAGACTTGGTGGTGGTGGTGGTGGTAGTAGTGGGCAAAGAGCAGAAGAGGCTGCAAAGAAAAGGAAAAAAAAAACACATAAGAAAACGCATATGGGTACAAATCACACGAGGCCCTCCAAACACTTACCTAATGGCACAAACACGGTGGTGGTGGTGGTGGTGGCAAAAAAAGCAGAAGAGGTTGCAAAGAAATGTAAAAAAAAAACACATAAGAAAACGCATATGGGTACAAATCACACGAGGCCCTCCAAACACTTACCTAATGGCACAAACACAGTGGTGGTGGTGGCAAAGAGCAGAAGAGGCTGCAAAGAAATGGAAAAAAAAAACACATAAGAAAACTCATAGGGGTACAAATCACACGAGGCCCTCCAAACACTTACCTAATGGCACAAACACAGTGGTGGTGGTGGTGGTGGTGGTGGTGGTGGCAAAGAGCAGAAGAGGCTGCAAAGAAATGGAAAAAAAAAACACATAAGAAAACGCATAGGGGTACAAATCACACGAGGCCCTCCAAACACTTACCTAATGGCACAAACACAGTGGTGGTGGTGGCAAAGAGCAGAAGAGGCTGCAAAGAAATGGAAAAAAAAAACACATAAGAAAACGCATAGGGGTACAAATCACACGAGGCCCTCCAAACACTTACCTAATGGCACAAACACAGTGGTGGTGGTGGTGGTGGTGGTGGTGGCAAAGAGCAGAAGAGGCTGCAAAGAAATGGAAAAAAAAAACACATAAGAAAACGCATAGGGGTACAAATCACACGAGGCCCTCCAAACACTTACCTAATGGCACAAACACAGTGGTGGTGGTGGCAAAGAGCAGAAGAGGCTGCAAAGAAATGGAAAAAAAAAACACATAAGAAAACGCATAGGGGTACAAATCACACGAGGCCCTCCAAACACTTACCTAATGGCACAAACACAGTGGTGGTGGTGGTGGTGGTGGTGGTGGCAAAGAGCAGAAGAGGCTGCAAAGAAATGGAAAAAAAAAACACATAAGAAAACGCATAGGGGTACAAATCACACGAGGCCCTCCAAACACTTACCTAATGGCACAAACACAGTGGTGGTGGTGGTGGTGGTGGTGGTGGTGGTGGCAAAGAGCAGAAGAGGCTGCAAAGAAATGGAAAAAAAAAACACATAAGAAAACGCATAGGGGTACAAATCACACGAGGCCCTCCAAACACTAACCTAATGGCACAAACACAGTGGTGGTGGTGGTGGTGGTGGTGGCAAAGAGCAGAAGAGGCTGCAAAGAAATGGAAAAAAAAAACACATAAGAAAACGCATAGGGGTACAAATCACACGAGGCCCTCCAAACACTTACCTAATGGCACAAACACAGTGGTGGTGGTGGCAAAGAGCAGAAGAGGCTGCAAAGAAATGGAAAAAAAAAACACATAAGAAAACGCATAGGGGTACAAATCACACGAGGCCCTCCAAACACTTACCTAATGGCACAAACACAGTGGTGGTGGTGGTGGTGGTGGTGGTGGTGGCAAAGAGCAGAAGAGGCTGCAAAGAAATGGAAAAAAAAAACACATAAGAAAACGCATAGGGGTACAAATCACACGAGGCCCTCCAAACACTTACCTAATGGCACAAACACAGTGGTGGTGGTGGCAAAGAGCAGAAGAGGCTGCAAAGAAATGGAAAAAAAAAACACATAAGAAAACGCATAGGGGTACAAATCACACGAGGCCCTCCAAACACTTACCTAATGGCACAAACATAGTGGTGGTGGTGGTGGTGGTGTAATCCTTTATAGGCAAAAGGAGGCTGCAAACATTAAACATACATGAGAAATCGCATGACCTACATACGTGCACATAATAAATTACAGTTATCAGGAAAGCAAAAATGGTGTCTTTGGAAGCTGGGAAGGTAAGGGGGCAGGTTTAGATGCCAAATCTAGACTGCACACCTTTAACAAACATGAGAAAACACATGTCCAAACCACATGCACATGGGGCCAACTGCCAATGATTAAAAGACACTTGAGGGGTTCCCAAGCTATTGTGGTTGGAGGGGATTCACCATAGACAACTTAAGCACACCCAAGATAAGTACAAATTGTCTCCTTCCTTTTTTTTGGGAGAGAGAGATACAATTGTCTTACCTCCAGATAATGTAGGTTGTGGGTCACAGGGTCTTGCTAGCACATAAGAAACATCGATCTATAACATCCAGCAGCCATATTGGCCATGTGCTCCTTTTATAGCTGGCTCACAGGTGTGATAATTAGCGGCCGTTTCTATATATATCTGCGCATTCGCGAATTTGCGCGTTCAAAATGGAGGACGATATCCCAGACGCATTAGATGGTGCAATGCTGGCATTTATTGGTGCCTTGTTTGAGGAGGCCCTGGCACAGGAGGCAGCAGAAGGTGGGGAAGCTGCAGCAGCAGCAGCAGCACCTCCAGCAGCAGCACCTCCAGTCCGTGTGCCCTTACCTCGCCAGCCACGCATTTTTGCTCCAAGGATCTATTTGGACAAGCTGCGGGATTCTGATGTCAGGAGGAAGTTCCGGCTCGAGCGAGGAACTATTCTACACCTCTACCAGCTCATAGCAGAGAAAATTGACCCGGACACACAGCGCGGCCATGCGGTGCCCGGCATGGCCAGATTGCTGGCCACTTTGTATATTTTAGGGCGTGGCAGCTTCCAAGCCACTTCGGGAAGTATCATGGGCATTAGCCAGCCCACAGTTTCAAGGGTGTTCATGTTGGTCATTAATGCCATAGTGGATATAGTGCCCAATTTTATCCACTGGCCACAGAATGAAAATGAGTGGAATGAAGTCAAGTTGGGTTTCTACCGGCGGGCACACATGCCGCAAATCCTAGGGGCAATCGATGGCACCCACATAGCCATTAGGCCCCCAAGGAGCCACGAAAGTGAATACCGGAACCGCAAGCAGTACCACTCCGTGAACGTCCAATTAGTGTGTGACGCCAAACAGCGCATCATGAGTGTCAACACTGGTCACCCAGGGTCGTGCCATGATTCCAGTATGTTAAGAACAAGTACTCTGTACGAGGTGTTTGAAAGTGGACAAATGCCCGAAGGGTGGCTTATTGGTAAAGTATTTTGTCTTAACAACATAAACTGTAAGATTACATAGACATAGGAATAAGCTACATCGGTGTACACCCTGATTTAAGCAAAGCCTACCTAAAATGGATGTGTTAGGAGTTGTCAGGCTGTTCACACACAACCAGATCAGCAGCTTAGCAGCTCACAAAAGAAAGATTTGCAAAGTTGTCTTTGAGTCCAATGAAGGTGGTTAACCAATGTGTAAATGGTGTCCTCTAGCCACCCAAAGAAAACCGACAAATGATTCCAATGGTATTGCCATATCCCCAAAGTACTTTGCATAAGTGAGTCAATATTGGTTTCCTCACTCTAGTTGCAGATATATTCCAGAAGTAAGACCTAGGCTAATGTAATAGGAACAAAATAGGGGCCAAGTTGTAACTTGCAAGAGAAACCCACCACTTTGTGTGTCCTTTTTCCCATTTGTATTAGTGATTTAGGCAGTTAGACAGAGTTGAGATGTTTCATATGATTTTTTGCAAACAGACGAGCAGGTTGTTTAGTAAAATGCCTAATTGTCTCCCATTTTGAGGAGTCATCTAAAGTCACATGATATGAATAACTAATGTATATTTTTCTTATTTTTCAGGGGATGCTGGTTACCCGCAGCTGACGTGGCTGATGGCTCCAATCAGGTACCCCCAGGGCCCAGCAGAGAGGAATTACAACAGGGCCTTGCGGAGAAGCCGGAGTATCATTGAGTTGACCATAGGTCTTCTCAAGTCCCGGTTTCTCTGCTTGGCCCGGCCTGGGGGTGAACTCCTGTACTCTCCTACAAAGGCTTCCAAGATCATCCTGGCGTGCTGCGTGTTGCACAACATGTGCGTTGCCCGGGATGATTCTTGGGAGCTGACGGAGGAGAGGGAGCCAGAGGTCCGTCAGCCGGCGGCCCCCAGGCGGCGGAGCACCGCTGCCGGTATGGCCACCCGGAATACCCTGGTTGCTAGCCACTTTACATGTAAGTACTGTAACCGGTCAAGATAGGGCATGTGTATTAATTAGCTAGTTAGCAGAGGTGCCACTCACAGGGAGACAGAGGGTGATTATCATCTGCCAATGACACTTGCCATTGTAGATAAAGTGTAGTCAACATTGGTAAAATTGTGTTACTTGAGCAAAAACATGCACCTCTAACCATAAACATGTTGGTATTGTGAATAGTGTAAAGGGCTGAGAAGAGCTGGCAGGTGTTTATTTGTGTCTATGCCACCTGTGTAGTTATTGATAACATGAACGGCTGCTTGGTATCTTATGGTGTTGTAATTTTCCAGAACATCAACATCTTGGAATCATGGCACGTACCATGGGAAGCCTGTGGTGATGGGCTGTCTGGCGTCACAGGTGTGTATTCAAATGTTTACATTAATGATTTCTGGTTTGTGTAAGTTGGCATAAAATGTGTTATTTCACTCGTGATGTCGAAATTAAATGAAGTTCAGAATGAAGCAAACAGGCATTAAGATGTGATTTTCATTATGAAATGTCTTATCCTTTGTTTTATTTTTCCAGGAGTGGTACTGCTTGCGGGTGTAGGTGGTAGAAACCCACCTTGATGGACTCCACTCATTTTCTTTTGTGGTCAGTGGATATTTGGTAAGGCACATGGCCAATGACCAACATGAACACCCTGGAACTTCGAAAGTGGCTTGGAAGCTGCCCAGCAACCTTGCCATGCCTGTCCCCTATGAGCTGGTAGAGGTGCAGAATGGATTCTGAACTCTGCCGGAAGTTGTGGAAGACATCAGAATCCCGTAGCCATGGAGCAAAGATCGTGGTCTGGCGCTGTAAAGGCACACGGACTGGAGAGTGACAATATTCTTTTGCTGCATCCCTCCTTCTGCTGTCATTCTCAAATAAATAAATACATTAGAATTGAACATGTGTTTTTTTGTTTTGTGTGGGTGCCTACAGACAAAAGGGCCATCCACACTGTAAGATTTAGAGAAGACTTTATCCTTCAGATTGACATTTTCTATGTAGTGCAAGGGCCTGCCTGATTGCATCCAAATTGAAAGTGTTGAGGTTTGAGCTTCTATTATATGGTTTGGTTAAGTCTACAGGAAAAAGTCTAGACAAATTGTTAGTGTATGGCCCATTAAGCTGCCAAGGCCGGAGTTTTGCACTTTGCATGCTGCTTGTACTGGTGATGTGAGGGGTTGTAATGTAGAGTAGGGATGTGACAGTGTTGTGTTGAGGTGTGAGGCAAATGTAGTGTTGGACTATGAGGGTCTGTGTTGTTGAAATATGGAGAGAGTCCAATATCAGACACCTATGTTTATTGGTCAAGAAATTGTAAGAACCATGGTAAATATGTAAAGAATTGCATCTCGATAAAACTAGGACCACACTCATAAAATCAAAATTGTGTTGTTTCCATTGATGTGCTTGAAATTTGGGTAGGACACCCCCCTCCCCCCCCCCAAATTCAAGATAGTTTAAAAAAACTGTTTAAAAAAATGAGAGTGAAAAGAGATCCCAAGTGTAGTGATGTGATTTGAACCCATGACGTTGTGAACTGCAGTGAAGTTGCAAAGCACTTAGCTATTGTGCAGAATAAAGCTGTATGGTGGAAAAAATGGAGTGTGTTAAGGCTAAAAAGCACATATAGCTAAAGAACTAAACATTGTATGGAATGTGGGAAGAAGACCATGGTAAAATTGTGAGGTTTCATCTTGCCCTGAAGTAGGGTAGGGGTTTGGTCACTTGCCTTTGGTACTTTCCTTCATAAGATCGATTCGACACACAGACAAGATCAAAAAAACACTTAAAATGGTGTAAGCTTGCAAGCGCTTCTGAGTGTAACATTATTTAGCAATATATATGATGTAATCCGTTACATTTTAGCAATATAAACAAAAAAAGAAAATAAAAAAGTAGGTGGAGATGGTAAGCCTCGAACCTACAGCAGAGGGAGATGAATTACAGACATGTGATGTGTGCACTAATCCACTAGCCCACATCGCTATGTGAAACTGCTATAAGCACGAAGACATAAGTTTGCGAATTGGCGAAGCCGCGATCGTAAGTGAATCCCGCTGACGGCGGAATTCATTATTGCTGTTTTACTCGCCAATTCGCCGCAGCGCCAGTTAATTGATTTGAACGCGGCGAAACTGAAACACGTCATAGATGTTTGAAGCTGCAGTTTCTTTAAATCCGGCCCTTTGTGACAAAAAGTGAGATCTGCAAAACACTCAAAATGCCTCTCTGCAAATAGCTTAGGGTGTCTACTTTGCGAAAAGGGGACAATTGGGGGGGGGGGGGGTTGTGCTGTCTTAGTATTTCATGGCCTCAGAAACTGTGATAGGTAGTCAGGAGTGAAATCAACAATTTACGCCCTTGGAAAGCCTGAAGGTGGTGATTGGTTTTTGGGGTCCTGTACTCAGCTAGACTGCAAAAAGTCTCACACGTAGGGTATCCCCATACTCAGGAGAAGCAGCAGAATGTATTTTGGGGTGTCATTTCACATAAACCCCTGGCATTTGTGAGCAATACTGTATATCATTTAGTAGCAACTTTGTGTAAAAAAACAAAAATAAATAAATAAATAAATAATTTTCCCAGAACTTGTGGCAAAATATAAAATATTCCATGGACTCACAATGCCTTTTAGCAAATAGCTTGGAGTGTCTACTTTGCAAAATGGGGTCATTTGGTAAGGGGGGGGGGGGGGTTGTGCTATCTTGAAATTTCAGGGCATCTGAAACTGTGACAGGTAGTGCGCAAGCAAAATGCACAATTTACACCATTAGAAAACCTGAAGGTGGTGATTGGTTTTCGGGGTCCTGTACACAGCTAGGCTCCCAAAAAGTCTCACACATGTGGTATTCCTGTACTCAGGAGAAGCAGCAGAATGTATTTTGGGGTGTCAGTCCACATATACCCATGTCATGTGTGAGAAATGTATCTTTTAGTGACAACTTTGTGTTAAAAAATATTTTAAAAAATGTAATTTTCCCAAAACTTGTGGCAAAATATAACATATTCCACGGACTCACCATGCCTCTCAGCAAATAGCTTGGGATGTGTACTTTCCAAAATGAGGTCATTTGGGGGGTTTTGTGCTATCTTGAAATTTCAGGGCCTCCAAAACTGTGATAGGTAGTGAAGAGTGAAATCAAAAATTTACGCCATTAGAAAACCTGAAGGTGGTGATTGGTTTTTGGGGTCCCGTACACAGCTAGGCTCCCAAAAAGTCTCACACATGTGGTATCCCTGTACTCAGGAGAAGCAGTAGAAAGTATTTGGGGGTGTCATTCCACATATACCCAGGCCATGTCATGTGTGAGAAATGTATCTTTTAGTGACAACTTTGTGTTAAAAAAAAATAAAAAATAAATGTAATTTTCCTTAAACTTGTGGAAAAATATGAAATATTCCATGGCCTCTCAGCAAACAGCTTGGGTGTCTACTTTCCAATATGGGGTCATTTGGGGGGTTTTTGTGGTATCTTGACATTTCAGAGCCTCCTAAACCGTGATAGGTAGTGAGAAAATGCAATGAAAAATGGACGCCCTTTGAAATTCTGAAGGTGGTGATTGGTTTTGGGGTCCCATACACAGCTAGGCTCCCAAAAAGTCTCACACATGTGGTATTCCTGTACTCAGGAGAAGCAGCAGAATTTATTTTGGGGTGTAATTACACATATACCCATGGCATGCATGAGCAATATATCATTTGAATGACAACTTTGTGTAAAAAAAATAGTTTTCTTTTTTTAGTAATTTTTCAAACACCTGTGACAAAAAAATGTAATATTCAATGAGCTCAACTTGCCTCTCAGGACCTTCCTTAGGATGTCTACTTTCCAAAAAGGCGTAATTTGGGGGGGTTTTGTACTGCCCTGCCATTTTAGCACTTCATGAAATGAGATAGGCAGTCAGAAAGTAAAAGCTGCATAAATTCCAGTATTTACACCATAGTTTGTAGACGCTATAACCTTTGCGCAAACCTATAAAAATGCGCTCATTGAGATTTTTTTTGTCAAAGACATGTAGCTAAATACATTTTGGCCAAAATATATGACATAAATTGAGTATATAATATTGGATATTATTTAAAAGACAAAGTTGAAAATTTCAGTTTTTCTCAAAATTTTTGCTCTTTTTTTTATTAATATCGCAAAAAATAAAAAGTGCAGAGGTGATCAAATACCACCAAAAGAAAGCTCTGTTTTTGGGAAAAAAAGAACGTAAATTTCGTTTGGGTTACAGCATTGCATGACCGCACAATTTTCAGTTAAAATCATGCAGTGCCAAGTTGAAAAAAGGGGCCTAGTCTTTGAGCAGCCAAATCCTCTGTGGCTAAAGTGGTTAAAATAGGTTTTAGTAATGCCCTGCACATTACCAGAGTTAAAGGAATTGTGTACAGAGGATGCTGCAGATGGTGGAACTGGGGGACATGAGTTACTGATGAGGTCTAAAGGAGAAGAAGCTGACTACACCACAGCTGCAGCATCACTGTGCACAGAAGCAGAACTAACAACAGTGCCATATTTAGCATTTAAGGTAGCAATAAGTTTAGACAAAGAGGTTGAATGACACAGAATTTGAAATCTGTTAAACATAGAAAAGTGACGGCAGAAAAAAGACAGAGTGGTCCACGGAGTCTGCCCGTTTTCTAACTTTTTAATTCTTTTGTTAACTTTTTTGTCCGAGTATAGATCTATGTTTCTCATAAGCATGTTAGAACTAGAAGCCATTTACTGTTGACTGGCTCACTACCTCTGCTGGAAGTTTATTCCCAGCATCAAATACCCTTTCAGGAAAATAATACTTTCTAAGATTAGTTTTGAACTTTCCTCCTGGTAGTTTGAGTTCATGTCCCCATGTTCTTAATTTTGGTTTCATATTGAAAATACTGCTTCCAGAACCTTATTCACCCTCTTGATGTATTTAAAGGTTTTCGTCATGTTTTCCCTTTCCCTTTTTTACTCCAGACTGTACATATTATCCCCCAGACCTTTCACGATTTTTGTTACCTGTCTCTATACTTGTTCTATTTTATCAATTTATTTTTGTAAGTGAGGTCTCCAGAACTTGACACAGAATTCTAAAATAGGTCTCACTAAAGATCTATATAGGGGAATCAGGACCTCTTTCCTTAGGCTGGTGATCCTATAGTGATGCATCTTAGGATTAGGGATCACACCTGGGCGTTTTTGTAGCTGGCGTTTTTTTGGGCATTTTTTTGGGCGTCTTTGGAGGCAGGCAAAACATCTGAAATTCTGTATAGGGGTATATATACACACACACTTATATGTATTTATACACATACACATATATAGGTGTGATAGGAGCGGAGCCATATGCCTGTTAATTATTTCTTTAGCGCAAGCATAGTGTTCTGCTACTTTCACACCTATATATGTGTATGTGTATATATACATACATGTGTGTGTGTATATATACCCCTATACAGAAGTTCTGATGTTATGCCTGCCTCCAAAGACGCCCAAAAAATGCCCAAAAAAACGCCAGCTACAAAAACGCCCAGGTGTGTTTTTGCAGTAGGCGTTTTTTTTGGGCATTTTTTTGGGGTCTTTGGAGGCAGGCAAACCATCTGAAATTCTGTATAGGGGTATATATACACACACACTTATATGTATTTATACACATACACATATATAGGTGTGATAGGAGCGGAGCCATATGCATGTTAATTATTTCATTAGCGCAAGCATAGGGTTCTGCTACTTTCACACCTATATATGTGTATGTGTATATACACATACATGTGTGTGTGTATATATACCCCTACACAGAAGTTCTGATGTTATGCCTGGCTCCAAAGACCCCCAAAAAATGCCCAAAAAAAACGCTTGCTACAAAACCGGCAAGGTGTGAAAATAGCGGAGCCATATCCCTGTTCTATATTAATTCTAATACAAACATTTTTTCTGGTTCTGGTTCTGGTTCTGGACATGCTACAGAGCTGAAACTGCACAGGTACACGTTTTAGACCCCCAGACACTAAATCCAAAGAAATCTCAAATTTTTTTTTCAATAATTTTTTCAATAATTGGCTCTCTTTCAAAAATCACAATTTTTAAGAACTTTTTTTTGTGTGATTAATAGTCCCTGGGGCATGACCCAGAACCCTAGGCACTTTTTAGGGGCATTTATTGGGTTTTAGGGCTTCAAAATGGTGTTTTTTTTTATTACCGAAGTTCGGGTCCCATTGATTTCAATGGGGTTCTGAAACCTGGGCCAAACTTATGGGAGGTTCGGGTGTTTTCAAAAGTTCGATCATGCCTTCTTAGGATTATATTTGCTTTTCCCACTGCCTGGTCACATTGTTTGCTAATTTTGCATTCATCTGAAATAAGCACTCCCAAATCTTTTTCCTTTGTAGTGCTGGCCAACACTGTACCCCCCCCCCCCCCAATGTTGTACTCTCTCAAGGTGCATTATGTTACAGTTAGAAACATTGAACTGCAGTGTCCACTGCTTTGACCATCCTTCAGCAATTCCAAATCATGTTCTTTGTTACAGACAGCTCCAGGGATATCAACCCTATTACACAATTGGTACAGTATTGAAGCCGCGCTTCAATACTGTACCAAGATTTACCTTTTCTATGTAGTGCAAGGGCCTGCCAGATTGCATACAAATTGAAAGTGTTTAGGTTTGACCTCATATTATATGGCTTTAGTAAATCTAAAGGAAAAAGTCTTCAGAAAATCTTATAGTGTGTATGGCCCATTAGCTGTCAGGTAAACCCATTGGGCTAATTTTTGGGGCCTGGAATGGCTGACACTTACTACTTTATCCCGTGAATGCCTAATTTTTCAGACTGGAAATGAAAAACAATGGGTCTGTAAAGGTTTTGCCAAATTGTTGAATGGATGCGGACCCATTTTACAGATGTGTGAATGGACCCTATATGTTTTAGACTATTTGTGCACAGCTAGTACGTCTTTTGTGGCTGCAAATATGATCTAAATGTTTTTAAAGTTCGCCTCCCATCAAAGTCAATGGGGCCCGCCGCGAACTCGCGGTTCGAACTTTTGAGAAAATTTTCAGCTGGCGTTCGCGAACCGCCCCCCCGGCCGATGTTCGTCCATCACTACCACTGGCCCCCCAATACCACATATTGACGTGGGGTGTAATCTGAGTATACTTTCACAAGTGTATTTGTGTCCTGCAACAGTATTGCCTCTTTTGCTGAGTGAAGTCTGATACACACAGTGCCAAACTCACTGGCCAATTGTTTGAACAACTGGTGTGATAAACCAGTGGCCCCCCAATACCACATATTGAAGTGGGGTGTTATTTAACAGTATAATTTTCTAAGATTGTATTTTAGTCCTGAAAAAATGTGGCCTATTTTCTGTGTTAACTGTGCTACACACATTGACAACAGATACTGGCTAATTATTTGTAGAACTGGTGTGATAAACCTGTGGCCCCAGAATACCACAGATTGAAGCGGGGTGTTATCTACACAGACACATGGTCTAGCAAACACGGGCAGGGAAAGTATATATCACTTTTACTGCCCACTGGGTGAACCTTCTTCGTTAAGCATGCAACCCGTGGCACCCATCCATTGAATGGCAAATTTTTGGGGCCTTTCAGGGCTGACAATTATTTTTTCTGTGAATGCCTAATGTACCTCCAGCCACCAAATACTAAATTTTTTGCTGTCCTTTCAAACCATGTGAGCTAATTTTTGCGGCCTATACAGGCCGACACTTTCTGTGTACTGTGAACACCTACCATACCTCTAGCCTATACAGGCCAACACTTACTTCTGTATACTGTGTGAATGCCTAATGTACCTTCAGTCAGTTCTGGCTGATTTATGAAAAAAATATAAAATGCTGTAAAAAAAAAAAAAATAAATTTAGTGCAACTTTTTCAATTGCAATACTTCTGTTATGACATTGTCCATGTGCTGGAAATATTTGTGCACAGCTAGTACATCTTTTGTGGCTGCAAATATGACCTAAAGGTTTTTAAAGTTCGCCTCCCATTAAAGTCAATGGGGCACGCTGCAAACTCGCGGTTCGCAGACTTTTGAGAAAATTTGCGGCTGGCGTTCGCGAACCGCCCCAGCCGATGTTCGTCCATCACTACTCCCAAACATTGGAGAGAAGGAGGAAATACCCACCCTCGATCCCTGGCCCTGAATGCCAGCATTTCAAAATTACTTGCCTTTGAAATGCTGTCATTCCGGCTGGTGGAGATGGACGGTTTCAAACAGCTGATGGCGGTGGCTATCCCCCAGTACGTTGTTCCCAGCCACCACTACTTTTCCAGGCAAGCCGTCCCTTCCCTGCACAACCAAGTGGAGGATAAAACCAAGTGTGTGCTGTGCAACGCCATCTTTGGCAAGGTCCACCACAGAGAATCGCAGGGCATTATTCGTTGCCTCCTGTTGCTGCTTCCTCCTCCTACTCCGCATCATCCTCCTCCTCCTACTCCTCTTCTACCACCCCCACATCCGGTCTTCGAAAGAACCTCACCCCCAACTTCAGCCCAGGGTAAACGTCAGCAGGCGATTTTAAAACTCATGTGTTTGGGTAAAAACCCCACACCACACAGGAGCTTTGGAGGGGCATAGAACACCAGACCGATGACTGGTTGCTGCCGGTGAGCCTCAAGCCTGGCCTGGTGGTGTGCAATAATGGGCAAAATCTCGTGGCAGCTCTGGGACTCTTTGACGCACATTCCTTGCCTGGCACATGTGCTGAATCTGGTGGTGCAGAAGTTTCTTAAAAACTACCCAGACATGTCAGAGCTGCTGATGAAAGTGCGGTCCATATGTGCGCACTTTCGGCGTTCTCACCCTGCTGCTGCTCGCCTGTCTGCGCTGCAGCATAACTTCGGCCTTCTGGCTCACCGCGTCATATGCGACATGCCCACCAGGTGGAACTCCACCTTACATATGCTGGAGAGACTGTGCGAGCAGCAGTGGACGATAGTGGAGTTTCAGATGCAGTATGCACGGGTCAGTGGCTCTGCGGATCAGCACCACTTCACCACCAGTGACTGGGCCTGCATGCGACACCTGTGTACCTTGTTGCGGTCTTTGGAATACTCAACCAACATGGCCAGTGCTGATGACGCCGTTGTTAGCATGACAATACCCTTCTATGTCTCCTTGAAAAAAATATTACGGGGATGATGAAAGAGGATGCGGCACAGGAGGAGGAGGAAGAGGGGCTATTTCACAGCGTTTCGGGCAGGTCATACAGAAGTGGCTCAGAGGGTGGGTTCCTGCACCAGCAGAGGCCAGGTACACATATGGACAACCAGGGCACACTTCTGGAGGAGGATGAGGTAGAGGAGGAGGAGGAACCAGTTTCATTGCAGGGTGGCACCCTATGCAGCTCAGGGCCATCACTGGAGCGTGGCTGGGGGGATACGGAGGACACAGATGATACACCATCTACAGAGGACAGCTTATCGTTACCTCTGGGCAGCTTGGCACACATGAGCGACTACATGCTGCAGTGCTTGGGCAACGACAGCAGAGTTGCCCACATTTTAACTACTGCTGACCACTGGGTTGCCACCCTTCTGGATCCCCGATACAAGGACAACGTGCCCACCTTAATTCCCACACTGGAGCGTGATAGGAAGCTGCGCGACTACCAGCGCACGCTGGTAGACGCGCTTCTGAGGGCATTCCCAACTGACACGGGGGGACAAGTGCAAGCACAAGGCGAAGGCGGAGGAGGAGGAGGAAGAGGTCTCCAACGCAGCTGTGTCACGGCCAGCTCCTCAGACAGCAGGGTTAGCATGGCCGAGATGAGGAAACGTTTTGTCAGCGCGCCACAGCAAACTGCACCACCAGCTGATAGGGAACGTGCTAGCAGGAGGCAGCATTTCAACAATATGGTGGAACAGTACGTGCACACATGCCTCCACGTACTGACTGATGGTTCTGCCCCATTCAACTTCTGGGTCTCCAAATTGTCCACATGGCCAGAGCTTGCACTTCATGCCTTGGAGGTGCTGGCCTGCCATGCGGCATATGTATATTGTCTGAACGTGTATTTAGCACGTCAGGGAGCATCATTACAGACAAACGCAGTGGCCTGTCCACAGCCAACGTGGACAAGCTCACGTTCATTAAAATGAACGAGGCATGGATCCCCCAGGACTTGTCCGTACCTTGTGCAGAATAGATATTTATAACTGCCTCGCCCTCAACCAAACATTCTTGTACTCCAGGGCACTTCTTTATTGAATCCTCTTTTTTTAATTGTACCATTATTTTGGGGGCAACCTCAAGTTGAATGAACCTCTCCTCTGTCTGGGTGTCAGGGGCCTACAATTCAGTTAATCGCCTGCTGCTTTGGTGCGTGACAGTAACCTCTTTCTGCTGTCAAATGACCTCTCCTCTGTCTGGGTGTCAGGGGCCTACAATTCAGTTAATCGCCTGCTACTTTGATGCGTGACATTAACTTCTTTTTGCTGTCAAATGTCCTCTTCTCTGTCTTGGTGTCAGGGGCCTACATAAATGATAAAGGCCTGTTCCATTGCAGGTTGACCTGAGGCCTGTGTTGCTATTACGGGACCGCTCTCCTCTTTGCCATGGTCCTGAATTAGTGAATGAGGCCTGTGGCACTACTGGGTGAAATAAATACTGTTTTGGCATGATTGTAACTCTCCTTTT
Source organism: Pelophylax lessonae (assembly GCF_965119305.1). Classification (NCBI taxonomy): domain Eukaryota; kingdom Metazoa; phylum Chordata; class Amphibia; order Anura; family Ranidae; genus Pelophylax; species Pelophylax lessonae. Next base: position 156,087,940 of record NC_138779.1, on the reverse strand, counting down.
TGTGGGTGCCATGGGTCTGAATCTGTGAATGAGGCCTGTGGCATTGCTGGGTTAAATCAATATTGTCTTGGCGTGATTTTAACTCTCCCCTTTGTGGGTCCCATGGGCCTGAATGTTTGAGTGAGGCCTGTGGCCCTGCAGGCAGACATGATTCCTTCTTGGCTGTGATGACAACTTCAATTCCCATGTATGGTTGCCATTGGCCTGAGTCTGTGAGTGAGGCCTGGGACACTGCTGGCAGACATGAATCCTTCTTGGCTGTGATGTGAACATCAACTCCCATAACATTCCCACCTGACGCCACCCCAACCTCCTCCATTGAGGATACAGATGATGAAGCCTTTTTAATGTTCTGTTTAATGAAGAATACTCATAGATAGAAAAACGATGATGTTGTAAGCCACATAGAAAGATGTCTACAGCATGACAGAATACAGTGGAATGATTCCAGAGAGAAGGGAGGGGATATACAAAAGTACAGTAAGAGAAAAAATTCAGCTTAGACAGGAGGGACACTGCTTAAAGACACAGAGAAATGATAAACCAATTTATGATCACAGAGAAACAATAACAAATCACATAGTATAACACAACACTCCCTGCCTAAAATCTTTAGATTTCATATCCCTAAACTATATATACAGGTATATTATTATTATTATACAGGATTTATATAGCATTAACAGTTTGTGCAGAGCTTTACAATATGTGGGAAGACAATACAGTTACAATACAATTCAATACAGGAGGAATTGGAGGGCCCTGCTCGTTAGAGCTTATGATCTAGAAGAGAGGGTAAAGCAAAACAAAAGGCAATGATGGAGAAAATGGAAGTACAGCTGTTAGGTGTGGGTAGGATAGGCTTCTCTGAAGAGGAGGGTTTTCAGGGATTGTCTAATCGGACAGATTGGGGTAAGGAATTTCTTAGGATTGGAGAGGCTGTTGAAAAGTCCTGGAGGCGAGCGTGGAAATGAGGTGACGAGGGAGCTAGAGAGCAGGAGGTTTTTAGAGGAACAAAGAGAGCGATTAGGTTGGTAATTTGAGACTAGGCTAGTGATGTAGCTGGGGGCAAATTTGTGGATGGCTTTTTAGTTGATGATAGTATTTTGAATGTAATTCATTGAGTGAGCAGAAGCCAGTGGAGGGATTGACAGAGAGGAGTAGCAGACACTGAGCGATTGGTAAGGTGGATGAGTCTGGCAGCAGCATTCATGATAGATTGAAAGGGAGATAGCCTATGTAGAGGTAAGCCAATGAGAAGGGAATTGCAGTAGTCGAGGCACGAGATGACCAGGGAGTGAACTAGGAGCTTTGTTGTGTCATTGGTTAGAAAGAGGCGTATTTTGGAGATGTTTCACAGGTTGAGGCGGCAAGATTTGGATAGTGATTGGATGTGGGGGCTTGAAGAAGACTACAGGACTACACCTAGGACATTGGCATGTGGGGATGGGCTGATAGTTGTGCCATCGATTTTGACAGAGAGGTCAGGGGAAGGGGCACGTGGTGAAGGAAAAATTATACGTTTGGTTTTGGATAGATTGAATTTGAGGAAGAAGGTGTGACATCCAGACTGATATATCTGCTAGTAAATTAGTTATACGTGAGGAGACTGAGGGAGTGAGCTGAGGGGTGGATAAATAGATTTGGGTATCCTCAGCATAGAGAGGGTATGGAAAGCCATGAGAGGCTATCAGCTGACCCAGAGAGGAGGTGTAGATTGAAAATAGGAGAGGTTCAAGAACATAACCCTGGGGGACCCCGACAGAGAAAAGAAGGGGAGAGGAGGATGTAGAATTGTAAGTAACCATAAAGGTGCAGTTGGATAAGTAAGAAGAGAACCAGTGAAGAGTACAGTCACGGAGACCAAAAGTGTGGAGTTTTTTGAGGAGGAGGGGGTGGTCAACCGTATCAAAGGCAGCAGAAAGGTCCAGGAATAGGAGTACAGAATAGTGTCTATTGGTTTTGGCAGTTAGTAGATTGTTTGTTAGTTTTAGGAAAGCAGTTTATGAGGAGTGTTGAGGCCAAAATCCAGAGTGGAGGGGATCAAGAAGGCTATTCTCGGCAAGGTGGTTGCTCAGTCAGTTGTAGAACAGACGTTCAAAGAGTTTGGATAAAAAGGGAAGCAAGGAAATAGGGCGTAAGTTGTTCTCCTCACAAATTGTATCAATCTTCTGTTTGAAGTAATTGGCGATCTCCTGGGCAGTGAGTGAGTTAGTGGGTGGAGGCAGGGGAGAACGAAGTAGAGAGTTGAAGGTAGAGAAGAGTTTCTGGGGATGGGATGATAAGTTATTAATGAGAGTGATAAAATAGGTCTGCTTGGCAGTGTGGAGACTGGAATTGTATTTTTGGAGGGCAGATTTATAATGGTTGAAATCTTTCGGAAAGCTAGTCTTGTGCCATAGGCGCTCAAGAGGACGGTTATACTTTTTCAGACTTCTGGTGTTATCTGTTTGCCAAGGCTGAAAGGGTCAGGGCCTGATTCGATGTGTGGTGAGGGGGGCCAGTGTGTCCAGGGAGGTTAAAAATAAAGCGTTGTAGACAGAAGTGACTAGGTTGGTGCAGGACAGGGGTGAGATTTTGTCATAGAGGTGGTCGACAGCAGAGTAGAGAAGAGGAGTTGAGTTGACACAGGTTTCCATGGGTAACTTTAGGACAATGGGAGGGAGAGAGTAAAGCTAATAAGGTAGTGATCAGACAGAGGGAAAGGATAGTTGGAGAGGTTGCATGGAGTGCATAGGTGGGAGAAAACAAGGTCAAGGATATTGCCTTCAGAGTGAGTAGAAGCATATATCCATTGCTTCAGGTCAAAGGAGGAGGTTAGTCTGAAGTTTTGAAGTGGCAGGAGTGTTAGTATTAATAGGGATGTTGAAGTCACCAAGAATGATTGTGGGGATTTCAGAATAGAGAAAGGCCAGAAACCAGGCAGAGAAGTCATCAAGAAAGGTTGATACTGGTCCAGGGGGGTGGTAGATCACCTTAGAGAAACTGGAGAAAAGACAAATGCAGCTTGCCCCAAATGAGGAGAGTGACAGAGAAGGAGGTGGGTGAAGTACCTGAAAGGTGCTATGTGGGGCTAGAAGGATCCCAATACCCCAATACCCCTCCCTTGCGTTTACTGGGTCTAGGGGAGTGAGTCCAGAGTAGACCACCTTGGGATAGGGCAGCAGAAGACGCAGTGTCAGATTCATAAAGCCAGGTTTCAGTAATGGTGAGTAGATTAAATGAGTTAGCGATAAAGAGATCATGGAGAGAGGTGAGTTTATTACACACAGAGCGGGCATTCCAAAGGGCACAAGAGAAAGGGAGTCTGGTCTTGGGAAGAAGAGCAATGGGAACTAAATTGTGTTGATTGCGGCTGCAGCCAGAGGGTGCAGGGTAATGGGTGTGTTGAGTACAGGTAAATGATGGAGGCCCAGGGTTTTGGGATAGAGGCCCAGGATTTTGGGATATATCTCCAGAGGTTAGGAGAAGCAGAAAGATGAGGGAGGTAAAATGAGAGTGTGATTTATATGAATGGACATGCCCTAGTGTCCTGGAGATTTTGTGTGCGTGTGGATTTAGAAATAACAGGGGATGGTGAGTGCAGTAATAAGGAGAGGACAGAATTGAAGGTGATACAGATGCGTAACTAGAACCTTCAGAGCCCCGGTGCAAGAAACCAAGAAGAGCCCCCCCGGACCACTGGCCGGTACCCTTCCCTTCAAGCCTGGGTCTCTTCCCACTGATCCTGGGGCACATTACTCTCATTGTGGGGCCCTTTATTATGGTCCAGCAGCGGGACCATTTCACAAGTTCTGCAGTGGGCCCCCTTCCTGCCATCTTGGAGCCTCCCCACGGTGGTGGAATGCCAGGGCCCTGTTGCATGTGTGACCTTTGCAATCCTGGAAGTTCACCCACTGGTGTCAGTAGTTTTTATTTTTTGGTATTTTAATTGTATTATTTTTTATCATTTTTATTTTATTTTTTTACAATGTCACTGACTATGACTCTGTCCATTCAGAAAAGGAAGGAGCTGGTAAATTACATATTTACCGACCCTTTCCTGGTTCTCTAATTTGACAAATCCCCTGCAGCAGCCGGCAGGAGAGGGGAGAGAGCACAGTGGTGTGGGGGGGGGGGGCAGCACGGTGGGGGGGACCAGGGGAGCACACGGGGGCCCAGAGCCCCCCCCTCCTATCCAGGTGTGCAGGGGAGCCGCACAGGCCCCCTGGAGCATGTGGCCCGGTTGAAATTGCAACCCCTGTAGTTAAGGAGGGGTGAAGGAGAGAGAGTTTAAGAATAGAGGACACGACTGTAAGAGGGAGTGGTAGAGAGTGCATGTTACAGAGAGAAAGAGCTGAAGGGGTAAACAAGGTTACCTGTAGTCTGTGTATAATGTTCATCTCAGCATTTCCTGTGTTCATTCACTTTGTGCAATCGCTGAAGTGTAGAGTCAGAAGTGATCCCTCTTATAGAAATAGTCCCACTTTGAGAAAGCGCTCCACAGCAAACGTGGCTCGACAGCAAACGTGTCCCCCTTTGCAAACGTGCCTTCCCCAAGAGATGCTTAGTTATATGCTGTTAGAGATGGGGGTGGGTGCTGTCCAATTAGCTAATCATGAGTTCATTTAGTAAGGCTGGCTAAACAGAGCAACATTTTTCATTTCAGAAACCGATTTACAAGAGGACGGGTAATAAAGATAAGAACAGGCTATAATTTAAGGTAATAGGAGGACATAAGGAGAAAATAAAGCATTGTAATGGCAACAGTCTACATATGGTTAAGCAAAACAACCATCCAACAGTTAAAGACAAAACATAAGGAGAGCAGTTTTCAATATCAGTTTTGGGTGGAGTTGCAGCAGTAAGAACACACCACAGTTAAAGACAAAACAAAAGGAGAGCAGTTTTCAGTATCACAACTTTGGGTGGAGTTGCAGCTTTAAGAAAGTACCTGTGGAGGAAAAGAGAGGCAGAGAATACATTTTCAGATGACAAATTCAGATGATAAGTGTAGAGTCAGAAGTGCTCCCACTTATGGAAATAGACCCACTTTGAGAAAGAGCTTTACAGAAAACGTGAATATGGATGGCATTAATGTGTGCTATTAAAGGGGGGCACAGAGTTCTAGAAGCTTCCTGCTATTCTTTTATTTCTACTGGAGCAAAATGCTTTCTTGTTCTCTCTCACCTTATCGATCACAGCAGGAGAGTCACTGCTTTAAGTTCAAGAGCCTGTGTTCAGCCTTCTCCCCAGATCACAACTGCTGCTCCATCCACTTTACAGAAAGCCCACTGGATGAAGATTTACTTGTAGTGATAGACAGTGTACTTTGTGTACTCATTGGCTCAGGAGGCAGCAGGAGGTTCTGCACCGCCCCCTGCTGCCTCCCCAGCCAATGGATAGCTGAAACTGCATAAGTCCCTCCCTCATGGCATTACCCTGTATTCTTCTGAGTTCCTGTCTGCCTGCATAGTAAAGAGTCAGGCCGGCCCGGGACTGACATGTAAAGAATGAGAAAGTGCGGCCGTGCAGTTCCTGCAGCTAAAGCAGTGCAGCCTTTTTTACAGAGCATCACAGCGGTCTGGAAGAAATTTCCTCCTTGCCCCCCTGGCCCAGTCCTCCCCTGCTTCCATTGATGCCTGTAGATATCCTTGGGGTCAATTTCACTTGAAGATATTACAGCAGTCCCAATCTTTTGATAAGAAGCGAAGCTCGAGCAAGGATCACTGGAGCATCAGGATCAGAAGATACCGGCACTAAAGGTTTTGCATTCACTATGGCAGACACTTCAGCGAGAAAGTTAGACAAAGTCTCATGGGTGAGTGGTAAAAACTTGTGATTCTGCAACATGGAGTCAAGAATTCTTCGTGCTGCTCCAATCATTTGTTCCCAGGATCCTCCCATATGTGAAGAATGTGGGGGGATAAACAACCAAGTACATCCATTGTTGAAGAATCCATAGACTTGATAACTTCTATGTGCATTGCTCGGATGCTAAGACAGGTAAACAATACAGCCCACCTTTTAATATTGGCAGCTCCACCACAAGTTCTTTGAGTGATGATGGACCATAAGCCGAAAATGTCTGCTCCAACATAGGTGAAAGGTGAATCTGTACTCAGGCGATCAGCTGGAAGACTTGCCATTTGTTGCTGTTGATGTTTTCTTCTTCACTTGACGCACCTGAAGAGCAGGGAGGAGACGCACACTGTTTTATACCAACAATCCACAAGCCAGCTGACCTGATGGCAACTTCTGTAAACTGACAGCCTTGATGTTGCACCTGTTCATGGTGGTGATGAACCAGAAGAGTAGTAACATGATGGTAACCTGGTATTCTGCTATTTGCTTCAAAAGTCTGATTTTCTGATGTGGCCACCAACTCTCAGCAGCGGATTGGCATCAAATACAGGGTTTAGATTGAAGAATTAACTGTTTTTAGATAATTTGGTTCCATTTCTGATTCTCCAAAATTCCTCCTGATACACCTCTTGTTGCACACAATGGAAAATTGCATCTTCTGCAGGTTCAATATCTGCTGCTGTGAAGCATCCAGAACAAATGTGCCAACCATGACACTCTGAGGTGGCAGCCATAAGCTGTCCTGAAGAACTGCTGATGACACAGCTCTGGTACCACAGTCAGCTGGGTTGAGTTCAGTGGGAACGTGATGCCATTGATTTGGTAGAGAGAACCTCTTTATACGTTCTACCCTGTTACTGACGTACACATAAAACTGTTTTGTTTGATTATATTATATATTTAACCAAGTACTACCTTCCAGTCTGTATAAAAGGTGAACGAATCAATTCTAGTATCGATTTCACTTTATATGACTTTGGCAATTCCTACTGCTAGCACAGCTGCACAGAGTTTAAGTCTTGGTATGGTATGGTATGGTATGCACAGGTTTCGGAGTGAGTTTGATCTTGCCTTGAGCAAAACTACAGTGTGATTCTCTATTAATTTTAGAGGTCTATAAATAGGCTACTGCAGCAATAGCTTCAACTGATGCATCAGAGAAAATATGAATCTCTCTCTGGCCAACAGTTGAAATGGAAGATGGAACATAGCAATGTAACATTTTAGGTTTTTCTAGTGACCTCAAAGAATATCTCCACCTTTCCCACTTGTGTTGATTCTCACTAGGCAAATGAGTATCCCAGTCTATGTTCTAGATAGATAACTGTCTTAGCATAATCTTACCTTGAATGGTAACTGGAACAATGAAACCCAGTGGATCAAAGATGCTGCTCACCACCAACAGAATTCCCCTCTTAGTGAAGGGTTTGTCACAGGTTGTCACTTGGAAGGCGAATGTGTCTTGTTTAACCACTTTACCACCGGAGGATTTTGCTGCCTTACGTCTGGGCCACTTTTTGTGATTCGGCACTGTGCGATTTTAACTGACAATTGCGCGGTCGTGCGACACCGTACCCAAACGAAATTTATGTCCTTTTTTTTTCCCACAAACAGAGCTTTCTTTTGGTGGTATTTAATCACCTGTGCGATTTTTAATTTTTGCGCTATAAACAAAAAAAGAGCGTAAATTTTGAAAAAATAATATTTTTCACATTTTTTTATATGAAATTCCCCCCCCAAAAAATGTAAAAATCAACATTTTTTTAAATTTTTGGCCAATTTGATTTCTGCTACCTATGTTTGGTAAAAAAAATCGCAATAAGCGTATTTTGATTGGTTTGCGCAAAAGTTATTGTGTTTACTAACTAAGGGAAAGATTTCTGTCGTTTTTGGTGGTTTTTTTTGTTAACGAGTAATGGCGGCGATCTGCGATTTTTTTTTTTTTTGCGGGACTGCGACATTGCGGTGGACAGATCGGACCTTTGACTAACATTTTGACACTTTTGGGGGTACCAGTGATATTACTACAGTAATCAGTGCTATAAATATGCACTGTTACTGTAAAAATGACACTGGCAGGGAAGGGGTTAATTTTTATTGGTGATCAAGGGGTTAATGTATGCCTGGTGCTTACTGACGTGTGTGGGGGGAGGGGGACTATGTGACACAAGGACAGATCGCAGGTTCAGCTATGCTGAACCCTGCAATCTGACCCTGCCTGTCACTTAGGAGATCCGCCCGCTTGTGTTTACACAAGCAGGCGGCTCTCCACACTCGATTCCCCGATGAACGGGGAAGAGCAGCGGCAATCGCCGCCGTTCCACCCCTGGTCTGACTCCCGCTGTGACTGAGTACAGCGGGAGCGAGCCTCCGGCGCCGCGCGCGCGCCGCCGAGAGTGGGGAATGTCTGGTGACGTAGGTCTACGCCGCCAGACGTTATCCAGCCACTTTGCCGCAGTAGAGCTCTAGTGAGCATCGGCAAAGTGGTTAATGTTCCACAACAAACCCAGACTTTTCTGTACTGGAGACACATCTGTACCTAAATCAAGGTTTTTTAGACTAATCCTCAGAATTAGGGTTGAGCGAACACCTAGATGTCCGTGTTCGACGGGTTCGGCCGAACTTTAAAAAAAAGTCCGGGTCCGTGTCCCGGACTTTTACCGAACTTTTCCCGGACACCGAACCCCATTGAAGTCAATGGGGACCCAAACTTTAAGGCACTAAAATGGCTCTAAAACACCAAAGGAAAGGGCTAGAGTGCTGCAAATGGCAGCAAAACGTAATTAAGAGCATGGCAAGTGCTCTGCAAACAAATGTGGATAGGGAAATAACTTAAAACAACAAAAAAAAAACAGAAAAATAAAACAATGTTCTTCTTCATCTCTGAAGGACGAGGCCCATATGGAGTAGGAGGGAGGTTGAGGTGGTGGTGGATGTGGCGGTGACATAGGCGTGCGCACAGGGTGTGCTGGGTGTGCCTGGGCACACCCTAATCACCTAGGGCACATAGCATTGCCAGTGAGGAGATGGGAAAGATCTCCCTGGGACCTGCTCTGCTCTATTTCTCCTTGCCTACAGGTACATGGCCCCGATACATTACTCTCCCTGCTGGCAAACACATGCATGTGTATTTCAACTTTGGGGTGCACACCTTAATGCAATAGGCTGCGCACACCTATGGGCGGTGTAGGTGGAAGCGGCGGTGGAGGAGGACCAGGGCCGGATTAACAGCATCATGGGCTTGGTGCTGAGGATTTTGAAGGGCCTTAAGGGCCGTGCCTTGCCATGCACCCAGAGGAGGAAGGGTGCAGCCATGCATGCCTAATTCAACATGGGATGCTGTCTCTGAAGCCCATAAACACATCCATGCATCGCCAACTGTCCCTCCTTGTCCGGCCTTCACGCTGTGTGGGGAGGTTCTGAGGGTGCTGCCTGGGGAAGCGAGCATAGAAGCCAGACTTCTGTGTTTACAAGTGACAGAAGAGCGGTAACAGTGAATATGGCCAACCCGGGGCCTATATAAAAGGTAGGGGCCTGGAGCTGCAGCTCCAATAGCCCCTACATTAATCTGGCCCTGAGGAGGAGGACGAGGTAGCCAACACTGCTTCTTTTCAAAAATTTTAAATGAGGGTACACCCCAAAAGAGTGAGAAAGAGCAAAAATGGAACAATGGGTGGGTAAGGTCGGTATCCATTGCTATTCTGCATAAGGTACGGAAAAGTCCCGTGGGATCCATGCCTGGTTCATTTTAATGAACGTGAGCTTGTCCACATTGTCTCTGGACAGGCGGCTGCGCTTGTCTGTTATAACGCCCCCAGCCGTGCTAAATACCCGTTCAGATAATACACTGGCTGCAGGGCACGCCAGCACCTCCAAGGCGTAAAGGGCAAGCTCAGGCCATGTGCCCAATTTGGAGACCCAGAAGTTGAAGGGGGCAGACCCGTCATTCACTACATGTAGGCGTGTGCACACATACTGCTCCACCATGTTGGTAAAATGCTGCCTCCTGCTAAGACGTTCCATCTGAGCTGCTGGTGCTGCTGTTTGTTGTGGCGTGCTGACAAAGCTTTTCCACATTTCGGCCATGCTAACCCTGCCTTCTGAGGTGCTGGCGGTGCCCTGGTTGCGTTGGCGACCTCCTCCTCCTCCTCCTCTGCCTTGTGCTTCCACTGTGGCCCCGCTGTCAGATGGGAATGCCAGCAGCATGGCGTCTACCAGCGTGCGCTTGTACTCGCGCATCTTGCGATCGCGCTCCAGTGAGTGAATTAAGGACGGTACGTTGTCCTTGTAACGGGGATCCAGCAGCGTGGCCACCCAGTAATCAGCACAAGTTAGAATGTGGGCAACTCGGCGGTCGTTGTGGAGACACTGCAGCATGTAATCGCTCATGTGTGCCAGGCTGCCCAGAGGCGACGAAAGGCTGTCCTCTGTGGGAGGTGTATCGTCCGTGTCCTCTGTATCCCCCCAGCCACGCACCAGTGATGGCCATGAGCTGGCCTGGGTGCCACCCTGCTGTGAACATGGTTCCATCTCCTCCTCCAGCTCCTCCTCCTCCTCATCCTCCTCATCCTCCAGAACTGTGCCCCTGCTGGACAATTGCGTCCCTGGCGTTTGCGTGTGCAGGAACCCACCCTCGGAGCCCCTTGCGAATGACTGCCCTGAAAGCCTTGGAAATGTTACCTCTTCATCCTCCTCCTCCTCCTCATCCTGTGCCACATCCTCTTCCATCATCGCCCGAATTGTTTTTTCAAGGAGGCATAGAAGTGGGATAGTTAAGCTGAGAACGGCGTCATTGCCACTGGCCATGTTGGTGGAGTACTCAAAACAGCGCAACAAGGCACACAGGTCTCGCATGGAGGCCCAGTTATTGGTGGTGAAGTGGTGCTGTTCCGCAGAGCGACTCACGCGTGCGTGCTGCAGCTGAAACTCCACTATGGCCTGCTGCTGCTCGCACAGTCTTTCCAGCATGTGCAAGGGGGAGTTCCACCTTGTGGGCACGTCACATATGAGGCGGTGAGCGGGAAGGCCGAAGTTACGCTGCAGCGCTGCCAGGCGAGCAGCAGCAGGGTGAGAACGCCGAAAGTGCGCACAAACGGCCCGCACTTTCTGCAGCAGCTCTGACATATCGGGGTAGTTTTTAAGGAACCTCTGCACCACCAAATTCAGCACATGCGCCAGGCAAGGGATGTGCGTCAAACCGGCTAGGCCCAGAGCTGCTATGAGATTTCGCCCGTTATCACACACCACCAGGCCGGGCTTGAGGCTCGCTGGCAGCAACCACTCATTTGTCTGCTGTTCCATGCTCCTCCACAACTCCTGCGCGGTCTGTGGTTTGTCCCCCAAACAGGCAAGTTGTAAAACTGCCTGCTGTCGTTTACCCCTGGCCGTGCTGAAGTTGGTGGTGAAGGTGTTACGCTGTCCGGATGAGGAGGCGGTAGAGGATGAGGAAGCGGAGTAGGAGGAGTTACGAACAGGAGGCAAACTGAAGCGCCCTGCAATCCTCGGTGGTGGAAGGACATGCGCCAAATTGCTATCCGCCTCAGGCCCATCCGCCACTGCATTTACCCAGTGTGCCGTTAGGGAGATATAACGCCCCTGACCGTGCTTACTGGTCCACGTATCCGTAGTTAGGTGGACCTTGGCACAGATGGCGTTGCGCAGTGCACACCTGATATTTTCCCCCACTTGGTTGTGCAGGGAAGGGATGGCTTGCCTGGAAAAGTAGTGGCGGCTGGGCACGACGTACTGTGGGACAGCCACCGACATAAGGTTTTTAAAACTGTGCGTCTCCACCAGACGGAATGACAGCATTTCAAAGGCCAATAATTTTGAAATGCTGGCATTCAGGGCCAGGGATCGCGGGTGGGTAGGGGGGTACTTCCTCTTCCTCTCAAGTGTTTGGGAGATGGAAAGCTGAACGCTTCCACGGGACATTGTGGAGATGGTTGTTGGTGACCCAGGTGGTGGTGTTGCTGACAGATCGTCTGTTTGCGGGGTGGCAGGTGCCGGTATCACTACAGATGTGGCTGGAGCGGCCGAGACTGCAGCAGAAGAGGAAGCAGGATGAGCCAGAGACGTTTCTTGGTTTTGAAGGTGTGTACTCCACTGCAGCTCGTGCTTTGCACTTAGATGCCTGATCATGCAGGTTGTGCTCAGGTTGAGAAGGTTCATGCCTCGCTTCAAGCTCTGATTGCACAGGGTGCAAACCACTCGTGTCCTGTCATCAGCACATTTTCTAAAGAACTTCCACGCTAGAGAACTCCTTTGAGCTGACTTTGGTGCGCTCGTTCCCTTGCTGCGTTGGGCAGTAGCGGGCGTAGTGTCTAGGGCACGGCCGCTCCGCTTCTGCACCCTGCTCCCTCTTCTGCTGTGCTGGTGGCTCTGTGCGACCACCGCCTCTTCCTCCAAACTACTCAGGTCACCTGCATGACGTTCATTCCATGTGGGGTCGAGGACCTCATCGTCCTCCACATCATCTTCCACCCAGTCTTCACCCCTGTCCTCCTTGTCGGTCTCCACAATGCTGAACGCCGCAGCAGTTGGCACCTGCGTTTCGTCATCATCGGAGACGTGCTGCGATGATCCTTGCATGTACTCATCTTGAGAAATAAGTGGTTGGGCATCGCTGCACTCAATCTCTTCCACTTCTGGGGCAGGGCTAGGTGGATGGCCCTGGGAAACCCTGCTGACAGAGTCCTCAAAAAGAATAAGAGACTGCTGTATGGCTTGGGGCTCAGACTGCTGGCCTGATTTGCAAGGGGGTGAGGTGAAAGACGGTTGGACATTGGCTGCAGGTGCCAACTCTGACCTTTCTGCAGTAGACTGGGTGGGAGACAATGTGAAGGAACTGGAGGCACTGTCAGCAGCAAACCAATCTACTATCGCCTCAACTTGTTCTGGCCTCATCACTTCTAGGGGCGTTTGATGCCCTACCAAATACTGATGCAGGTTCTGTCGCCTACTCACACTTGAGGAAGGTGTTTCACTTGTGCGTGTAGCTGGCACAGATCGACCATGTCCTCTCCTTGCAACAGGAGCTCTACCAGCAGCACCACGACCCAGGCCACGGCCCTTATTTGACGGTCTCCTCATATTTCTGTAATTTAAGATCTTGCCCTAGAAAGGTTTTTATTGAATAGCGGAATAGAAAATATGATCCAAAAAAAGTGTATGTATATCACACGTACACAACCACACTAGGCCCCAATTACTATTGTTTGTACCCCTAAAAGGCTAGATGAGGAGTAGGGGGAGTATGGAACAGGCAGCACCCTCAAACCTTCAGAAGTATGAGATGAACCCCAACAACTTGGAAAGGTGGATCTCTCTCACACGTACCGACACAGACTATCCCGCAATTCAATTGATCCTCAAAGGTTTTTATTGAATAGCGGAATAGGAAATATGATCAAAAAAAGTGTATGTATCTCGCACGTACACAACCACACTAGGCCCCAATTACTATTGTTTGTACCCCTAAAAGGCTAGATGAGGAGTAGGGGGGGTATGGAACAGGCAGCACCCTCAAACCTTCAGAAGTATGAGATGAACCCCAACAACTTGGAAAGGTGGATCTCTCTCACACGTACCGACACAGACTATCCCGCAATTCAATTGATCCTCAAAGGTTTTTATTGAATAGCGGAATAGGAAATATGATCAAAAAAAGTGTATGTATCTCGCACGTACACAACCACACTAGGCCCCAATTACTATTGTTTGTACCCCTAAAAGGCTAGATGAGGAGTAGGGGGGGTATGGAACAGGCAGCACCCTCAAACCTTCAGAAGTATGAGATGAACCCCAACAACTTGGAAAGGTGGATCTCTCTCACACGTACCGACACAGACTATCCCGCAATTCAATTGATCCTCAAAGGTTTTTATTGAATAGCGGAATAGGAAATATGATCAAAAAAAGTGTATGTATCTCGCACGTACACAACCACACTAGGCCCCAATTACTATTGTTTGTACCCCTAAAAGGCTAGATGAGGAGTAGGGGGAGTATGGAACAGGCAGCACCCTCAAACCTTCAGAAGTATGAGATGAACCCCAACAACTTGGAAAGGTGGATCTCTCTCACACGTACCAACACAGACTATCCCCCAATTTAACTGATCCCCAAAGGTTTTTGATTAAATAGCGGAATAGAAAATATGATCCCAAAAAAGTGTATGTATATCACACGTACACAACCACACTAGGCCCCAATTACTATTGTTTGTACCCCTAAAAGGCTAGGAGTAGGGGGAGTATGGAACAGGCAGCACCCTCAAACCTTCAGAAGTATGAGATGAACCCCAACAACTTGGAAAGGTGGATCTCTCTCACACGTACCAACACAGACTATCCCCCAATTTAACTGATCCCCAGAGGTTTTTGATTAAATAGCGGAATAGAAAATATGATCCCAAAAAAGTGTATGTATATCACACGTACACAACCACACTAGGCCCCAATTACTATTGTTTGTACCCCTAAAAGGCTAGGAGTAGGGGGAGTATGGAACAGGCAGCACCCTCAAACCTTCAGAAGTATGAGATGAACCCCAACAACTTGGAAAGGTGGATCTCTCTCACACGTACCAACACAGACTATCCCCCAATTTAACTGATCCCCAAAGGTTTTTGATTAAATAGCGGAATAGAAAATATGATCCCAAAAAAGTGTATGTATATCACACGTACACAACCACACTAGGCCCCAATTACTATTGTTTGTACCCCTAAAAGGCTAGGAGTAGGGGGAGTATGGAACAGGCAGCACCCTCAAACCTTCAGAAGTATGAGATGAACCCCAACAACTTGGAAAGGTGGATCTCTCTCACACGTACCGACACAGACTATCCCGCAATTCAATTGATCCTCAAAGGTTTTTATTGAATAGCGGAATAGGAAATATGATCAAAAAAAGTGTATGTATCTCGCACGTACACAACCACACTAGGCCCCAATTACTATTGTTTGTACCCCTAAAAGGCTAGATGAGGAGTAGGGGGGGTATGGAACAGGCAGCACCCTCAAACCTTCAGAAGTATGAGATGAACCCCAACAACTTGGAAAGGTGGATCTCTCTCACACGTACCGACACAGACTATCCCGCAATTCAATTGATCCTCAAAGGTTTTTATTGAATAGCGGAATAGGAAATATGATCAAAAAAAGTGTATGTATCTCGCACGTACACAACCACACTAGGCCCCAATTACTATTGTTTGTACCCCTAAAAGGCTAGATGAGGAGTAGGGGGGGTATGGAACAGGCAGCACCCTCAAACCTTCAGAAGTATGAGATGAACCCCAACAACTTGGAAAGGTGGATCTCTCTCACACGTACCGACACAGACTATCCCGCAATTCAATTGATCCTCAAAGGTTTTTATTGAATAGCGGAATAGGAAATATGATCAAAAAAAGTGTATGTATCTCGCACGTACACAACCACACTAGGCCCCAATTACTATTGTTTGTACCCCTAAAAGGCTAGATGAGGAGTAGGGGGAGTATGGAACAGGCAGCACCCTCAAACCTTCAGAAGTATGAGATGAACCCCAACAACTTGGAAAGGTGGATCTCTCTCACACGTACCAACACAGACTATCCCCCAATTTAACTGATCCCCAAAGGTTTTTGATTAAATAGCGGAATAGAAAATATGATCCCAAAAAAGTGTATGTATATCACACGTACACAACCACACTAGGCCCCAATTACTATTGTTTGTACCCCTAAAAGGCTAGGAGTAGGGGGAGTATGGAACAGGCAGCACCCTCAAACCTTCAGAAGTATGAGATGAACCCCAACAACTTGGAAAGGTGGATCTCTCTCACACGTACCAACACAGACTATCCCCCAATTTAACTGATCCCCAGAGGTTTTTGATTAAATAGCGGAATAGAAAATATGATCCCAAAAAAGTGTATGTATATCACACGTACACAACCACACTAGGCCCCAATTACTATTGTTTGTACCCCTAAAAGGCTAGGAGTAGGGGGAGTATGGAACAGGCAGCACCCTCAAACCTTCAGAAGTATGAGATGAACCCCAACAACTTGGAAAGGTGGATCTCTCTCACACGTACCAACACAGACTATCCCCCAATTTAACTGATCCCCAAAGGTTTTTGATTAAATAGCGGAATAGAAAATATGATCCCAAAAAAGTGTATGTATATCACATGTACACAACCACACTAGGCCCCAATTACTATTGTTTGTACCCCTAAAAGGCTAGGAGTAGGGGGAGTATGGAACAGGCAGCACCCTCAAACCTTCAGAAGTATGAGATGAACCCCAACAACTTGGAAAGGTGGATCTCTCTCACACGTACCAACACAGACTATCCCCCAATTTAACTGATCCCCAAAGGTTTTTGATTAAATAGCGGAATAGAAAATATGATCCAAAAAAAGTGTATGTATATCACACGTACACAACCACACTAGGCCCCAATTACTATTGTTTGTACCCCTAAAAGGCTAGGAGTAGGGGGAGTATGGAACAGGCAGCACCCTCAAACCTTCAGAAGTATGAGATGAACCCCAACAACTTGGAAAGGTGGATCTCTCTCACACGTACCAACACAGACTATCCCCCAATTTAACTGATCCCCAAAGGTTTTTGATTAAATAGCGGAATAGAAAATATGATCCCAAAAAAGTGTATGTATATCACACGTACACAACCACACTAGGCCCCAATTACTATTGTTTGTACCCCTAAAAGGCTAGGAGTAGGGGGAGTATGGAACAGGCAGCACCCTCAAACCTTCAGAAGTATGAGATGAACCCCAACAACTTGGAAAGGTGGATCTCTCTCACACGTACCAACACAGACTATCCCCCAATTTAACTGATCCCCAAAGGTTTTTGATTAAATAGCGGAATAGAAAATATGATCCCAAAAAAGTGTATGTATATCACACGTACACAACCACACTAGGCCCCAATTACTATTGTTTGTACCCCTAAAAGGCTAGGAGTAGGGGGAGTATGGAACAGGCAGCACCCTCAAACCTTCAGAAGTATGAGATGAACCCCAACAACTTGGAAAGGTGGATCTCTCTCACACGTACCAACACAGACTATCCCCCAATTTAACTGATCCCCAAAGGTTTTTGATTAAATAGCGGAATAGAAAATATGATCCCAAAAAAGTGTATGTATATCACACGTACACAACCACACTAGGCCCCAATTACTATTGTTTGTACCCCTAAAAGGCTAGATGAGGAGTAGGGGGAGTATGGAACAGGCAGCACCCTCAAACCTTCAGAAGTATGAGATTGTGTTCACTGTACCCCACAAAGATTGAGTTCACTGCACCCCACAATGATTGTGTTCACTGCACCCCACAAAGATTGTGTTCACTGTACCCCACAAAGATTGTGTTCACTGCACCCCAAAAAGATTGTGTTCACTGCACCCCAAAAAGGATGTTGTTCACTGCACCCCAAAAAGGATGTTGTTCACTCCACCCCAAAAAGATTGTGTTCACTGCACCCCACAAAGATTGTGTTCACTGCACCCCAAAAAGATTGTGTTCACTGCACCCCAAAAATGATTTTGTTCACTGCACCCCAAAAAGGATTTTGTTCACTGCACCCCAAAAAGGATGTTGTTCACTCCACCCCAAAAAGATTGTGTTCACTGCACCCCAAAAAGATTGTGTTCACTGCACCCCACAAAGGATTTTGTTCACTGCACCCCAAAAAGATTGTGTTCACTGCACCCCAAAAAGGATGTTGTTCACTGCACCCCAAAAAGGATTTTGTTCACTGCACCCCAAAAAGATTGTGTTCACTGCACCCCACAAAGGATTTTGTTCACTGCACCCCACAAAGATTGTGTTCACTGCACACCAAAAAGGATTGTGTTCACTGCACCCCAAAAAGATTTTGTTCACTGCACCCCAAAAAGATTGTGTTCACTGCAGCCCAAAAAGATTGTGTTCACTGCAGCCCAAAAAGATTGTGTTCACTGCAGCCCAAAAAGATTGTGTTCACTGCAGCCCAAAAAGATTGTGTTCACTGCAGCCCAAAAAGATTGTGTTCACTGCAGCTCACACACAGAAAAATGGATGTGGATCACTGACACCTGCCTATCTCCAATCCCACACCACACAGCAATATCGATTGTAGTTTGTAGAACACAGTTTCCCTAAAATTCAGCAGACTCTGTCCCTAACAGGATTGAGAAGAGATCGTAGATCAGGATTGAGTGCAGACCCCACCCCCCACACAGCAATATCGATTGTAGTTTGTAGAAGACACTGACCCTATAATTCAGCAGACTCTATCCCTAAAATGCCTACAACTCGCCCTGCCTAAACACTCCGACCTGTCCCTCAATTCTATCCGGACACAAATGGTTTTTTTCCTGCCTATCTTTCCCTAATCAGCAGCCAGCACGTTGATGTGTGCTCTGTCCCTGAATCTAAGCAGCATAATGACGCCGCTGCGGCTGCCTCGAACTTATAAAGACTTGGTCACATGCTTCAGACGGCCAATCACAGCTACTGAGACATTTGCAGGCATGGCTGGGATGGCTTAAGGCACACCAGTTAAACGATTGTTGATTGGCTGTTGAAAGCCCGCCATGAAAAGAGCGCCAAAGCATGCAAAACCCGGAAATAAAACGACCGAACACGGACTTTTACCCGAACATACAGTAAAGTGTCCGTGTCCGTGTTCGGGTACAAAAAATCCAATTATTCGGTACGAACACGAATAATACAGTCCGTGTTCGCTCAACACTACTCAGAATAAAAGGCATTCATAAGTTTCTGGCTTTTGGATAAATTCTTGTGAAGTCTAAGGTTTGCTACAGACAGCATCTCCTTTGTTCTAGTGAGAAGATCGATTGCTTCTTTAGTGGATGGAAAAGACCTAAATACATTGTCAACGTAGAAGTTTCTTTCAACAAATTAATAAGCGTCAGATCCATATTCTTCTTCTTCTTCTTCAGCCTGAGCCATTTTCCTTAGCTTATAAGTTGCCCCTGCAGGGGAAGGACTGTTACCGAAGACATGTACCGTTATTCGATACTCTTTCACTTCCTTTGTTGATGTCATTGTCTTTGTTACATAGAAACCTGAGGTAGTTTCTGTTTCCTTCTCTGACAACGAAGCAGTGAAACATTTGTTAAATGTCGTCCATTACTGCTACAGGCTCATGTCTGAAGGGAATGAAGGCTCTTATTAGACTGTTGTTAAAGTCGGGCCCCGTAAGCAGCATGTTGTGAGAAACCCCTTCATGCTGAGCACTGGAATCCAAGACAACTGTGATTTGATCTGGTTTGTGTGGGTGATACACGCCAAAGGATGGAAGGTACCAGCATTCTTCTCCCTCCTTTAGTGGGGGTGCAGGTTATGCATGGGCTCTGTCAAATATATTTTGCATAAAGTCCACAAAGTGCTTTTGCAATCTCTAGTTTCCTGCGTAAGTTGCGCTTTAAGGAGGAGAATCTGCTGGTGGCCAGCTGCAAGTTGTTGGGCAACCCAAAGGTAGGGGTGCTACCCAATTACTGGAGTTGTCTTGATAAATTATTTGCCTTCCATTGAAGGAGCCAGTATATCATCTTCACTGGTTGCATTAAACACTGTAGAGCGAAGGCCGTCATCATGGCGGGAGAAAGGGCTTGTGTCACCTGAGATACCATGTTGCCATTTGCAGCTGGCAATCTTCTCTTTCACCCAGTAGTGATGTGGGCATGGCTCAAAGTAAGTGTTTTGACCATTTGACAGAACATTTGTTTTGAATGACAAAATGTTGGTAGGTCTCTTTATTTTGCCTATACAGACGTTGTCTATGATGACCCAACCTAGATCCATGCACTGGGCAAATGGGGCATCTGGGGTCCACTGACTTGCCTTTGTACCATTAGAACTCTTAGAATGTCTCTTCCTAACAGAAGAAGGATCTAAGCATCTTTGTCAAGCGGCATTATTTCATTTACTATTATCTTCAGGTTAAGGTGATGGAAGGCAGAAGCTCGAGTAGGGATTTCTTCCCTGTTAGCGGGTATCTGACTGCACTCAACAAGTGTAGGTAGGTGTAATTGCAAGTTACCTTTAATAGAAGATACCATGAGTCCACGAGCCCTTACAGGTTGAGCTTTGCCCTTTATTTCTAATAGATCAAACAGTTCCAGTGGCGGCTTGTGCATAGGGGGCACCGGAGTGCCGCCCCCCCCAAAAAAAAAGTAAAAAAATAAAATAGAAAAAAAAAATGACAAAAAAATAATAAAGTTTTGAAAAAAAAAAAAAAAAAATCGTGTTCGCAGGCCTATGCGCTCGGCCTGGTGGATATGGGGGGGTGGGGTGGCTGCCTTCTGGGGGCGTAACCTGGTCGCAGGAAAAAGCGCTGAGCCACCCCCACCTTCGTGATATCCTGGCTGTGATTGGTCCAGTCTCCAGCCTGGACCAATCATCATCCAGGACATCGCTGACTCGCAATGGGGGCGGTGCCGGGGCGTGCGTCAGTCACGCACCGTCACCGCCCGATCTCCTTCCCGCCGCCCGGACCGGAAGACAGAAGACTGAAGAGGAGGACGTCCACGGCGCTGCTCGTCTCAGTTCCCGAAATCCCGCCATCCCGCCGCCGTCAGAAGGTAAGTGATTGAAGCCGACCTGTGCCCTCACCTGTGCCATGCCTGTACCATCACCTGTGCCATGTCTATGCCATCACCTGTGCCATGCCTATGCCATCACCTGTGCCATCCCTATGCCATCACCTGTGCCATCACCTGTGCCATGCCTATGCCATCACCTGTGCCATGTCTATGCCATCACCTGTGCCATCACCTGTGCCATGCCTATGCCATCACCTGTGCCATGCCTATGCCATCACCTGTGCCATCACCTGTGCCATGCCTATGCCATCACCTGTGCCATGTCTATGCCATCACCTATGCCATCACCTGTGCCATGCCTATGCCATCACCTGTGCCATGCCTATGCCATCACCTGTGCCATCACCTGTGCCATGCCTATGCCATCACCTGTGCCATGCCTGTGCCATCACCTGTGCCATGCCTGTGCCATCACCTGTGCCATCACCTGTGCCATGCCTATGCCATCACCTGTGCCATGCCTATGCCATCACCTGTGCCATCACCTGTGCCATGCCTATACCATCACATGTGCCATGCCTATGCCATCATCTGTGCCATGCCTGTACCATGACCTCAAAGTCATGCAATTTTTTTACCGCGTTTTTTTGCCGCGAAGCAATACCTATTACATTTTTCTTTTTGCGCCCCCCCCCCCCCCCCCCAAAAAAAAAAATTTGAGCACCAGCCGCCACTGAACAGTTCTTATTTTGCAAGTGATATATTGCTCTAATTATCTAAGATAGCATATGCCTTTAGAGTCTTTTCTGGTTGATCCTTGTGGTATATGTTCACCCAGCATATTTTAGCACAGGACTTATCACAGCGGTCTTCCCCACAATCTTCAGTTCAGGATGAAGAAATTGGTCTGTATTTTCCCCGACATGCGTTGATCTGGGAGGAGAGTTTGAAGGTTGTGCAGAGCTGGGCTCAAGCAGATGGAGGGCTTGCACATGTTCTTCAGAGCCATACTCTAAGCACTTGATGGGCATATTACAGTGCTTAGCAAAATGTTCAGTAGAAGCACAACACCTGAAACATACCCCAAACGTCTTTAAAAGCTCCTTACGCTGTTCAAGAGGCCGTTTCCATTTTTGAGGGGGTGTGGCTTCTCGTGAATGGGATACTCTCGGTTAGGCTTTTCAATTTTCCTACTCTGTTTGCGGCCACAACTGTATGATGACCCTAGTGCAGACCATTTTTCTTGCAAATCATATGGGAGCTTGGAGATAGTTGGATTAACCCCTCTGGCAGTGTCCAGGTAGCTGAGTCCGGGTAGTTTTGGGTCTGCCTTGGCTAGCTTAAGTTCAAGGAGACTCTCTCTCTGGAACTCCTTGTTGTCCTTACCAGATAACTTTGGGAAAGTTTCCAGACGCATTACCAGGCATTTTAAAAAGCTTCTGGACTGCCATAACTTTGCACTCGTCGATCCCATGCAGCTGTGAGGCCTGCTTAAGGGTTGTCCATGAAAACTGATCTTAATGGTTTTACACATGCAGCAGATAGAGGAGCAAGCCACCTGATCAGCAGATCTAATTCTTCACCAGTGGCAATGCCAAGATCACTGACAGTTCTGAAGGCACAATTTAAACTTCTGTAGTTCTTAGGTTGGTCATCAAAACCTGTGAGGCCAGTCTTTGTGAGCTCTCTGCAAAGTATGTACCTCACAAATTCTAATGTCTCAGTTGTCTCTGCCTTTATGCAAGACGTTGCTGATTGTGCTATCTATGACATTGTTGTTAAAGGACACAGGGAAATATGCTGCAGCAGATGCATTCAGTCGAGTTGCTTGCTTAAAGTCAGTTGTTTCACTGGCATGTTGATTTGAGGTTGTACTGATGAATGAAGATTGATGACTTGCTTGCAGCTTGCTCTGATGCTCTCTGACATATGAAGAAAGGTTAGGTAGGCACACAGGAAAGGCACTGGAGTGATTTTGCATGCAAGACGTTGATGGAACCTCTTAACTTGCAATGAAGAAGTCTCTATGCTGTCAAGAGAATTGGAGACGATGGAGTATATACTGCAGTGGCTTAGGACATAGTCTTTAGTGCGTTTGAGGGGATCTTCCATATCTGCTATGTTTAGGTTGATGCTGTCTTTCTCACTTGCACCTTCATCTGCATTGATAGCTTGCTCTAGGACCCTTAGCTTTGCCATAGCTGCATCATGTTTACACTGTTCATTTAAGATTTATATTGTTGCTCTCTGAGATTCCAACTCTGCTCTTTGACGTGCTCTCTGAGCTTCCAACCTTGCTCTTTGACGTGCTGACTGAGTTTTTAACTCTGCTCTTTGACGTGCTGCCTGATTTTCCAACTCTTTTCTGCGTATGAGACATGCACACTGCTGCCTTACACTTCAGCGCAGGTATTAGTAAGTCACTCGCTGAGTGATGAGTATCTTTATAGATTAAGAACCTGGGAACTGTTTAATTCCTCTAGCGAATCTTACGTTTTCATAATTTGTAGAGCAGTAATACATTTTTTGCTGGTAAACTAATAAAGCTCATATGAGGCAGAAAGTTGTTTAATGGGGTCCTCTAGTGGCAGTAGTTCACTATCAATACACAGTGCATTAGAGTAGCAGCCTTTTCCCATAAAAACTTCAGGCTAGTTGACAGTTCAGTTCTTAAAGTTTCATAAGTCTCTATTACATTCCAAGTTGGTTTGAATGAGTGTTTGGGTAACTCAGCTGGCTCAGGAATTTGTGCTTCCTTGTGTGAGAGGGAGCCTTTGTAACTCATGCTGACACAGGCAAATAATGACTGAGTGATAAGAATAGCTTGTAGCCGTATATGCTGTAATATGAAACTATGCAGCTTGGACTCAGGTTATCAGGCTTACATGTGCTGCTCTGTTCTTCCTTGCATTGAGGGCTGTAAATCGTGTCTGTATCAGTACTGTCACTCAGAAATCTTGTAATTAGGCTGTGAAACTCCATTTTTCTACTGTTCTGACTCAACTACAAGGCCATTATCTCCAGTGACATACGTATAGGACTTATAGGACCTGGTGACCTCTTTATCCCTTGCATCAATTCAAACAGTTTTATTAAACTCATGTTGAGGAGACAGAAGATGAAGCCTTTCGAATGTTCCGTAGAATGAATGATACTCATAAGCAGAAAAATGATGATTTTGTAGGCCACATGGAAAAAGGTCTACAGCATGACCGAATACTGTGGAATGATTCCAGAGAGAGGGAAGGGTAGGGGATATACAAAAGTACGGTGAGAGAAAGAGTTCAGCTTAGACAGGAGGGGCACAGCTTAAAGACACAGTGCAAGGAAAAACCAAGTTATGATCACAGATTGTTGTGGAAATTTTATTATGATTAGTGTCAACATTTTTCAGGATATGTTTTATTTTTAATTGCCATTGTGTCTTCCAGTGTCAGTTTACCGGTAATCGCTATGTACAGCGAATATGGCTTTAACCACTTCCCGACTGCCTAACGACGATTTACGTTGGCAGTCAGCCCCTCACAGGCAAAGCGACGTAGGTCTAGGGAGCGCCGCTGGAGGCGCACTCCCACTCGGTCACAGACCCCCCCCCCCCCCCGCGCGAGTGACCGGCGGACCCGATGTCTGCCGGTCACTCGCGATCGTCGGTTACAGCAGGAGAAAGGCAGGCGGCTAATGTAAACAAAGCCGCCTGTCAGTCTCCCCTGTGTAACAGCACAGATCATACGTTCCTGCTATGTAGGACCGTAGATCTGTGCTGTTACACACACAGCCAGAGCCGGTACAAGGGCGGGGCAGAAGGGGCGGGTGCCCTTGGCGCTAACATTTACTGGAGAGAGGGGGGCGCCACTACTGGAAAACTGCCAGCCGCTATCTGCCTGCTGTGCCGAGTGCAGGAGGAGCGCACTCGGCACAGCCTAAAGCCGTCTGTTCTTCTATTTCTTCTGTCAGGGAGAAAACACCCCCCCCCCCCTGACAGGCGCTCTGTAGTCTGTCCCGGCCGTCGCCGTGACGTCACGCACTGACGCTTCTGCTGAAGCCTTCAGCCACTACCTCGAGGAACTGGAAGAGAGGAGAAAGCAGAAAAGAAAAGCACATCCACAGCCTCGCACTGTCTGCCTGTCTCTGTCTGCAGCAGCAGCGTGAGTGAAGCCTACCTGCCCTGGTGAAGTGAACCATTCAGATGGAGGGGGATGGGGGGGGGGGTCTGTCTGGCTGAGTCTAGAGCAGGTAAACTCTTCAGAAGTTCAGATTAGTGTGAGGGGGGGGTCTCTCTGGCTCAGAGCAGATAAACCCTTTAGATTAGTGGGGGAAACTAATCTAAAGAGTTTACCTGTTCTGAGCCAGAGAGACCCCCCCCCCCTCAGCCAGAACCCCCCCCCCCCACTAATCTAAATAGTTTCTCTGGCTCAGAGCAGGTAAACTCTTTAGATTAGTGGGGGAAGGGAGGGGGGTTCTGGGTGGGGGGGTCTGTGTGGGCGGCTGAGAGCAGGTAAACTATTTAGATTAGTGGGGGGGGGTTCTGGCTGAGGGGGGGTCTCTCTGGCTCAGAGCAGGTAAACTCTTTAGATTAGTGGGGGAAGGGAGGGGGGTTCTGGGTGGGGGGGGTCTGTGTGGGCGGCTGAGAGCAGGTAAACTATTTAGATTAGTGGGGGGGGGGGTTCTGGCTGAGGGGGGGGTCTCTCTGGCTCAGAGCAGGTAAACTCTTTAGATTAGTGGGGGGCGGGGGAAGGGGGGGGGTCTGGCTGAGATTAGGGTGGAGTCTGTCTGAGATGAGGTCAACTATTTAGATTAGGGTGGGATGGGGGGGGGGCTCTGTGGGGCTGAGAGCAGGTCAATTATTATTTAGTTTAGTATTATTTAGTGCGGCTACTCACTGACCTTTAACCACTTGCCGTCTGCTCACTCGAGCACTACTGCGGCAAAGTGGTTCGTTATCGTCTGGCGACGTAGACCTACTCCCCTTTCTCTGCGGCGCGCTCCCGCTGTATTCAGTCACAGCGGGAGTCGGGCCAGGGGAGGAGCAGCGGCGATCGCCGCTGCTCTTCCCCGATCGTCTGGGAATTGAGTGTGGAGATCCGCCCACTTGTGTAAACAGAGCGGGCGGATCTCCGAAGTGACAGGCAGAGTCAGATTGCAGGATTCAGCATAGCTCAACCTGCGATCTGTCCCTGTGTCACACAGTCCCCTCCCCCCACACACGTCAGTAAGCACCAGGCATACATTAACCCCTCCCTCTCCAATAAAATTAACCCCTTCCCTGCCAGTGTCATTTTTACAGTAACAGTGCATATGTATAGCACTGATTACTGCAGTAATGTCACTGGTACCCCCCAAAAGTGTCAAAAATGTCAGTGAAGGGTCCGATCTGTCCGCTGCAATGTCGCAGTACCGCAAAAAAAATTGCAGATCGCCGCCATTACTCGTTAAAAAAAAACACCAAAAATGACAGAAATCTTTCCCTTAGTAAATGCAATAACTTTTGCGCAAACCAATCAAAATACGCTTATTGTGATTTTTTTTTTTTTTACCAAAAATATGTAGCAGAAAACAAATTGGCCTAAAATGTTAAGATATTTAGATTTTTTAATTCTTTTTATTGGGAATGTTATATCGCAGAATGTGAAAAATATATATATATTTTTTTTTCAGAATTGTCGCTCTTTTTTTGTTTATAGCGCAAAAACATTTAATTGCACAGGTGATCAAATACCACCAAAAGAAAGCTCTGTTTGTGGGAAAAAAAAGACATCAATTTAGTTTATGTACAGTGTCGCACGACCGCGCAATTGTCCGTTAAAGTAATGCAGTGCCGAATCGCACAAAATGGCCTGGTCATTAAGGGGGAAAATACTTCGGGTCCAGAACTGTTTAATTCACACTGACACTGGTGCCACTAATGCAGCAGTGACTAGGGGCAATACAATAATTCTCTCAAGCTGCATGCAAACATTTCCATCAATGCTGGGGAATTTTATTGCATCTGCTGACATCAATGCTGGGAGGTACTGTTAGTGGAGCAAAGGGGCTTATTTTACTCCTACTTGCTCTTCAGTCAGTCCTCAACATTTTAACTTTAAGGGTCCTTTCACACAGGTGATCCGATCAGATCCGTCTGTCAGTTTTTTAGGCGGATCTGATCGGATCCTCCATGCATCTCTATGGAGCAACGGATGTCAGCGGAGACACCTCCACTGACACCCGCTGCCAACCGTATCCAATCCTGTCCGTGAAATCTGGATGGGTGGATGGATCTGGATGGATGGATGGAAACCCTATTTTCCATCTATCCAGGGGCCGCTCTCATCCTATTCCCCATAGAGAGCAGTGGGGCTCTGACACCTCCCTCTCCACACACAGTGCGGAGACGGAGCTGTCATCCTCCAGCTCATCGGGGATCGGCGGATCGATCCCCGCTGAGCAGCACGGATCCGCCTACGGAGGCGGACCGTGTGAAAGAGGCCTAACCCATGAAGGTTGAACAGGTTTAAAATAAAACTGTGGGAGCACTGGAAATACTAAGGGGGGAGCTAAAGAAGGTAGCTTCCAGCATAAGATGTCAATGTCATCTTTCAAATAAAATAGTTTATATATTTTTTTCTTTTAGTCAAATGCATTCAGCATTTCCTGAACAGAAGTCCAGAAAGGGTTACTGACTGCAGCATCACAAAAACAAGTAAAGTAAGTTTAGTAAATGTATTGTACGGATATATTGTACTACAGTAAAAAGTACTGTAGAATTTTTAGGAGTTGTTTTTACACCATCAAGTTGGTGATCTTAGGGTCCTTTCATATGGTCCGCACCCGCTGATGGAGTCATTCTG
The DNA here is from genome assembly GCF_965119305.1 of Pelophylax lessonae. NCBI lineage: Eukaryota > Metazoa > Chordata > Amphibia > Anura > Ranidae > Pelophylax > Pelophylax lessonae. Next base: position 156,060,697 of record NC_138779.1, on the reverse strand, counting down.
CTCAGGGGAGGATCGATCCCCGCTAAGCAGGCGGATGACAGCTCCGTCTCCACTCTGTGTGCAGAGACGGAGCTGTCAGATCCCCGCTGTCCTCTATGGAGGAATCTGATGACTCTGAGAATGGACCGCCTGTCTGTTCTCATCCGATTCCGACAGATCCGATCCACTGGACGGATGAAAATAGGGTTTCCATCCGTCTGGATTTCACGGACAGGATCGGAAGCGAATATCAGCAGAGATGTCTCTGCTGACATCCGCTGCCCCATAGGGATGCATGGAGCATCCGATCCGGTCCGCCTGAAAAACTGACAGGCGGATCTGATCAGATCGTCCGTGTGAAAGGACCCTTAAGGCTGTTGGTGTGTGTGCTAGATGTAAATAGTGCTGATGCACTGATCCTGGAGTATCACATTGTTCTTTTTTTTTGCTAGAACTTTATTTATTTCCTTATAAATTTCCTTAAAGCGGAGTTCCACCCACATTTTCAACTTAACGGATTTGAGTAGTCATATGCTTTTTAAGAATTAATTGGGCAATATATTTTTTCTTTTTGGGGTCACTTACCATATTTTAGACGATTCTTTGTCCTACTTCCTTCTCAGCGGCCGCAGCCCTGGACATCACTTCCAGCTTTGCATTGCATCCTGGGAGATTTGAGTCATCAATCCCACGAGGCAATGGGCATCGCCGGCCGCTCCTCTGATTGCTGATCACAATCTACAGCGCATGCGCGAGATTGCGATAGGCATTCTGGGTAGCCAGAAACCAGGAAGAGGGGACACAGCGGCTTCAGACACCCACACTGGAGATGGCCGCGCTCTGCAATCAATTTTAAAGGTAAGAAATTTTCTATAATCAAATACTGTACTGTAATCTGTGAATAGAGTTACTGTAATTGGTGATATGTTAGGATTAAAGGGGTATTTTTATCTTAAAAAAGGATTTTTGGCCGGAACTCCGCTTTAAGTTGTGTGAATACAGTGATATTTTAGTCGGCATTCTCTGATTTACAGTTGCTGCATGAAAATCCCTTTTTGAGTGGAGTTTGCTTGGTATTCTTGTTCTCTAAAGAATGTCCAAAAAACCATCTGGAGCAGAATTCCGAAAAAGAAGAAAATTAGTAGAAGAGGAAGCCACAAAGTTATCTCAACAGTGGCAGAAATGGTTGAAACAAAGCACAAGCAACGTTTCTCTGAATACCACCACATCAGAAGAAAGCACAAGCAACGTTTCTCTGAATACCACCACATCAGAAGAAAGCACAAGCAACGTTTCTCTGAATACCACCACATCAGAAGAAAGCACAAGCAACGTTTCTCTGAATACCACCACATCAGAAGAAAGCACAAGCAACGTTTCTCTGAATACCACCACATCAGAAGAAGTTGCCAGCACAAGTTCTGCAACTGATAATACTTCAGCCACGAATATCAATGTCATCACCATAGATCAACAGATGATTGCTGTCAGTGAGGCTGATAAATGTTTGGAGAACGTGTTTTGTACAGAAGAGAATGACACAGAGCCAATCGTTTCTGAAGCCCAAGCAGCAGAAAAGCAAACCACACCAAGTGAGCCCTCTTTAGAGGATACCTTGCTTGAAGCTGAAGGTTATATCACAATTAATCCAAATGATCCTCCCTCATGGCCCACTTTAACAGACAAGATTAGGTGTTATCTGGTTGAAAAGGGCCCAGATCAAGGAAAAGATGGTGATTTTGGAAATTGTAAACCACAAGAAGGATGCACTTTCAATGCCACTTGGTTTACTAAAAATGTACCTAGTGGTAAAAATATTGATTGTGCATGGTTGATTTATTCAAAAATCTCAAATTCTCTGTTTTGCTTTCCATGCATTTTGTTTGGTAAGCACAACTATGCATTAACCGACCCGAAAAAGGGATTTTGTGCATGGAAACACCTGAATCCTCGTATACCTACACATGAAAATTCACCAGAACATCGTGAATGCTATTCAAAGTGGAAAATAATGGAAAAAAGTTTGAAAGATGGGAAAGTAATTGGCAGTGCACTGGAGAAAGTTATCAATACTGAAAAAGAGAAGTGGCGAAATGTCTTAAAATGTATTTTGGATTGCATATTGTTTTGTGCCAAAAACAATATTGCACTCAGAGGTTCCGAAGATGTCAATGGTAGGCCACATTCTGGTATATTTCTTGACATTTTAGAAGTAATAAGTCATCACAACATGTCATTAAGAGAAAAAATTGAAACACATTGGAGGCACACCGTCAGTTACTTCTCCAATAAAATTCAAAATGAATTTATCAATTTATTGGCCAACACTGTTCGCTCTACCATTTTATTAAAAATAAAGGAAGCAAAGTTTTTTTCATTGCTTTTTGATTGTACTCCAGACATTTCCAATCAAGAGCAAATGAGTGAAATTATACGCTATGTCACTGTTGTTAAAGGGAAGGTGACAATAGAAGAGAGCTTTATAGATTTTATTCATACAAAAGAGAAAACTGGAAGTGGCCTAGCCTTAGAAATTATTAACAAGTTAAAAACCGATGGAATTAACCTTACGGATGCAAGGGGTCAGGGCTATGATAATGCAGCTAACATGGCTGGCAAATACAATGGTGTGCAGGCAAGAATTCTGCAAGAAAATCAACATGCAAGATTTGTTCCATGTGCAGCCCATAGCCTAAACCTGGCAGGGGTACATGCAGCTTCTGTGAGTCCAGCAGTTAAAACCTTTTTCGGAACTGTTCAAAGAATGTTTACATTTTTCTCCAGTTCCACATCCCGCTGGGAAACCCTAACAAAACTTGTAAAGATAACTCTAAAGGGTCATACAGATACTCGATGGTCTTCAAGAGCAAACGCAATAAAAGCTTTGTTTACACAGATCACCGATATATGTGTAGCTCTTACGGACATTGTAGAAAACTCGTCAAATCCTGAATCCGTATCAACATCTGAAAGTCTTCTGCTGCAGGTTAATTATCCTTTTTTGTGTACACTGTTTGTGTGGAACAGAATCTTGAGTCAGGTCGATCGAGTAAACCAAGCTATCCAGGCCAAAGGGATTTCCATACTACAGGCATCTCATATGATTGATGGCTTAAGACGCACCTTTCAAGAAATGCGTAATATGGATGTTCAGGAAATATTTAATTATGCTGCAGAAGTATGTGAAAAACTTCAGATTCCTGCAACATTTCCTCCAAAGAGGCAAAAAAAAACTAAGACCAGAGCCTTATACGAGTCCTGAGATGCTCAGGTCAACCTGAGTGAAGAAGATCGTTTTAGAATCGACTTTAACCAGGTTTTTGATGTTCTAATCGCTGACTTGACATGGAAATCGAAAACACTAATGGAAACATCCCAAGACTTTGAGTTCCTCTCTTGCCCTGCTCTTGTCACAATAACTGTAACAGAATTAAAAAAATCAGCATTTAACTTGGCTTCCAAGTATAACAAAGATCTGGATGCCTTGGAAATTTCTGCTGAGATTGAAAGCTTTAAATTTATCATTGAGTCTATACCGTCAAATTTAAAATCTGCAACACCTCTCGATCTGTGTCAGATAATACATGACTATTCTCTCACTGCTTGCTATCCGAAAATTTTTTTTGACTCTTCCTGTTACTGTTGCATCTTGTGAAAGGAGCTTCAGCAAGCTCAAACTCATTAAAAATTATTTAAGATCAACTGCGTGTACCTGCGTTTTCTAGGCTTTGTTTTAATGTGGTATGTTTATTTGTTTATCCAGCTGTAAACTGGAGCTGCTATATGCTTTCTTACCTTAAATTTATAACCATTACAGCCTTTAACCTTTAGAGGTATCCCCCGGTTATCTGTAGATCTTTCTGAAGTGAAACCCAGTGCCAGCTAACCAGCCCTAATTTATCAATTCCTGATTGCTTAATTGGATAAGCCCCCACCCCAGGTCTAAAAGTATATAAGTGCAGCATCACTTGGGGACAGCACATTTGCAGGGGGGCACATTTGCTTTTGGGGGGCTCTCTTCTCTAAGTGGGGGGGACGATTTCTACAAGTGGCATTGCACTTCTGATTCTGCACTTCAGAGAATGCACACAGGAAAGGCTGAGATATATACCACATATACTGCAGGTGATCTCCATCAGGTTTTTTTTTTTTTGTCTCACCTCTTCAGCTCTATCCTGGTAAAATGCACTCTCTGCCACTTCTTCTGACTGCCCTATCCTCCATCCTTAAATTCTCTCTACTTCACCCGTCTTCTCCACCCCACAGCTTATATATATCATCCTCACTTCTGTCCTCACCTTATTACTGCACTCACCATCTCCTGCTATTTCTAAATCCACATGCACACAAATCTTCAAGGACACTGAGGCATGTCCCTTCATATAAATCACACTCTCATATTACCACCCTCACCTTTCTGCTTCTCCTGGCCTCTGGAGACATATCCCCAAACCCTGGGCCTCCATCTACCCATGCTCAATACACCACCTACCCTACACCCTCTGGCTGCAGTCGCAGTCAGCACAATCTAGTTCCTATCTCTCTTCTTCCCAAGACTGGACTCCCTTTCTCTTGCGCCCTTTGGAACGCCCGCTCTGTCTGTAACAAACTCCCCTCTCTCCATGACCTTTTCATCGCTAATTCATTTAATCTACTCGCCATCACCGAAACCTGGCTTCACGAATCCGACACTGCGTCTTCTGCTGCCCTATCCCAAGGTGGTCTTCTATGGACTCACTCTCCTAGACCCAACGGACGCAAGGGAGGGGGTGTCGGGATCCTTCTAGCCCCACATAGCTCCTTTCAGGTACTTCAGCCGCCTCCCTCTCTGTCACTCTCCTCATTTGAGGTACACTGCATTCGTCTTTTCTCCCCTGTCTCTCTAAGGATAGCTGTGATCTACCGCCCCCCTGGACCAGTATCAACCTTTCTTGATGACTTCTCCGCCTGGCTACCCTACTTTCTCTCTTCTGAAATCCCCACAATCATTCTTGGCGACTTCAACATCCCTATTAATACTAACACTCCTACCACTTCCAAACTTCTCAATCTAACCTCCTCCTTTGACCTGAAGCAATGGATACATGCTTCTACTCACTCTGAAGGCAATATCCTTGACCTTGTTTTCTCCCACCTATGCACCCCGCACAACTTTTCCAACAATCCTTTCCCTCTCTCTGATCACTACCTTATTAGTTTCACTCTTTCCCTCTACTCCACCTCCTCTCCCTCCAGCTACCGTACAGTTACCCGCAGAAACCTACGCCATCTCAACCCTTCTCTTCTCTACTCTGCTACCGACCACCTCTATGACAAAATCGCACCCCTGTCCTGCACCAACCTAGCCACTTCTGTCTACAACACTTCACTCTTAGCCTCCCTGGACACATTGGCCCCCCTCACCACACACCGAATCAGGCCCAGACCCCTTCAACCTTGGCAAACCGATAACACTAGAAGTCTGAAAAAGCATAGCCGTGCTCTTGAGCGCCTATGGCGCAAGACTCGGTCTCAGAATGATTTCAACCAATATAAATCCGCCCTCCAAAAATACAATTCCAGTCTCCACACTGCCAAACAGACCTATTTTATCACTCTCATTAACAGCCTGTCATCACGCCCCCGGCAACTCTTCGCTACCTTTAACTCTCTACTCTGTCCTCCACTACCCCCTCCCACCGACTCACTCACTGCCCAGGAGATTGCCAACCACTTCAAACAGAAGATTGACACAATTCGTAAGGAGATCGTTGCTGTTCAGATACCTTCCTCCATGCCTTATGCTTCACGCCCACAAGTGCGATCATTACTTCCCTCATTCAACCCCGCCACTACAGACGAGGTTGCTAAACTACTTGCTAACGTCCACATAACAACCTGCCCTCTGGATCCTGTTCCCTCGCAAATGCTACGTTCACCTTCTGGCCCTATTCTACACTCTCTAACCCACATCTTCAATCTCTCTCTCTCTTCTGGCATCTTCCCCAACTCTCTAAAACATGCACTAGTCAGCCCCATACTTAAAAAGCCCTCACTGGACCCAACCGATCTGAACAACCTACGCCCTATTTCCTTGCTCCCCTTTTCATCCAAACTCCTCGAACGTCTAGTCTACAACCGACTGTGCGACCACCTTGCTGAGAATAGCCTCCTTGATCCCCTTCAGTCTGGATTTCGGCCTCAACACTCCACTGAAACTGCACTCCTAAAGCTGACAAACGATCTGCTAATGGCCAAAACCAATGGACAGTATTCTGTACTCCTACTTCCGGACCTTTCTGCTGCCTTTGATACGGTTGACCATCCCCTCCTCCTCAAAAAACTCCATGCCTTTGGTCTCCGTGACTGTACTCTTAACTGGTTATCTTCCTACTTATCTAACCGCACCTTTAGCGTTACCTACAATTCTACTTCCTCCTCTCCTCTTCCCTTCTCTGTTGGAGTTCCCCAAGGCTCTGTTCTTGGACCCCTCCTATTTTCAATCTACACCTCCTCTCTAGGTCAGTTGATAGCCTCCCACGGCTTCCAATACCACCTCTACGCTGACGATACCCAAATCTACCTATCCACTCCTCAGCTCTCTCCCTCAGTCTCCTCACGTATCACTAATTTACTATCAGATATATCGGTCTGGATGTCTCACCACTTCCTCAAACTCAATCCATCCAAAACCGAGCTTATAATTTTTCCTCCACCTCGTGCCCCTTCCCCTGATTTCTCCGTCAATATCAATGGCATTACCATCAGCCCATCCCCACATGCCAAGGTCTTAGGTGTTGTCCTGGACTCTGAACTGTCCTTCAAACCCCACATCCAATCGCTGTCCAAATCTTGCCGCCTCAGCCTCCGCAACATCTCCAAAATACGCCCCTTTCTAACCAAAGACACAACAAAACTCCTAGTTCACTCCCTGGTCATCTCGCGCCTCGACTACTGCAATTCCCTTCTCATTGGCTTACCTTTACACAGGCTATCCCCCCTTCAATCCATCATGAATGCTGCCGCCAGACTCATCCACCTCACCAATCGCTCAGTGTCCGCTGCTCCTCTCTGTCAAGCCCTCCACTGGCTTCCGCTCACCCAACGAATTAAATTCAAAATACTTACAACATCTTACAAAGCAATCCACAGCCTAGCCCCCAGCTACATCACCAGCCTCATCTCAAAATACCAACCTAATCGCTCTCTTCGTTCCTCTCAAAACCTCCTGCTCTCTAGCTCACTCATCACCTCCTCCCATGCTCGCCTCCAGGACTTTTCCAGAGCCTCTCCAATCCTATGGAACTCCTTACCCTTATCTGTCCGATTATCCCCCACTCTATTAGCTTTTAGGCGATCTCTGAAAACCCTCCTTTTCAGAGAAGCCTATCCTACCAACCCCTAACAAATGTACCTCCTTTTTCTCCATCAACCCATCCCCCACGGTTATTGCCTTTTGTTTCACTTGACCCTCCCTTCTAGATTGTAAGCTCTAACCAGCAGGGCCCTCTAGTTCCTCCTGTTTTGAACTGTATTGTAACTGTATTGTTTTCCTTCACATTGTAAAGCGCTGCGCAAACTGTTGGCGCTATGTAAATCCTGTATAATAAAATAAAAAGACAGGCTTTCAAACCTCAGCATACTTTCTATTGAGTATGCAATTGCAAAAGAGATTAATTTTGATAGTGTCATAGATGATTTTGCTTCCATGAAAGCAAGAAAGGTGTCTTTGTGATTATGTCAGAATACTTGCTTTTCAGTAGGAGTATACTTGACATTTTTGCAATTGTTTTCAGCAACTTTACAGAAATATTTATTAAGTATGAATATTTTGTATTGGAGCACTGGCTACCTCAAGACGGATTACAGTTGAAAGTTATATATGTTTCAGTGAGAAATATGAATGTAATCCCTTGATTTTGCACTTTTACGTATTAATAGTTTGTATTGATGGTCCTTTTTTTGTTGAAGGCCATGTATGTTGGTGGAGAAATGTTTTTTGTTTGTTCTTTTTTTGCACTTTTCATATTTATATGAATAATTTATACTGGAGAACTGGCTACCTCAGGAAGTATTATATTTGACAGTTACCGGTATATGTTTCAGTGAGAAATCTTAGTGTAATACTTTGATTTTGCACTTTTATATAATAATATTTTGCATTGAAGGTTCCTTTTTTGCTGAAGGCCATGTATGTTGTTTGATAAAGGTTTGTTCTTTTTTGCACTTTTCATATTTATATGAATATTTTGTATTGGTAGGGGCACTGACTACCTCAGGAAGGATTACAGTTTAAAGTTTTATATGTTTCAGTGAGAAATATTAGTGTAATCCCTTGATTTTGCACTTTTACGTATTATAGTTTGTATTGATGGTCCTTTTTTGTTGAAGGCCATGTATGTTGGTTGAGAAGTTTGTGATACTTTTTGTTTTTGCATTTTGTGAATATTTGGTATTGTGGCACTACCTCACACAAAATGAATGCAAAACCGAAAACTTTAGTATGTTCGCATGGGCCCTGACAGAAAAAACAGTTAACAGGCCTTTCTATAAGCACTTTAAGTGCCTCCAATAAAAATACATATAATTAAAATGTGTGAGTGAACTCTGTTTCTATCGCATTAAACCTAATTGAATTTGTATTGTTTTAAGTATTTTCTTGTTTTGAAACTACATTGATTCTTATATTATACCCAGGACGGGATTGGGGACAGGACCGGGGGGGGGGGGGGGGGGAGCGCAGTTTGCCATCTTCGCCCTGGGCACCAAATGACCTTGTCCCAGCCCTGCACACAGCCACATCCAATCACAGTAAGAATCACGCCCCTAGGGACACACTTAACCCCTCCCTCTCAAATAAAGTTAACCCCTTCCATCCCAGTGTCATTTTTACAGTAACAGTGCATATGTATAGCACTGATTACTGTAGTACTGTCACTGGTAACCCCAAAAGTGTCAAAAATGTCAGTCATGGGTCCGATCTCTCCGCTGCAATGTCGCAGTCCCGCAAAAAAAAAAAAAACACAGATCGCCGCCATTACTTGTTAAAAAAAAAAACAATAAAGATGACAAAAATCTTTCCCTTAGTAAACGCAATAACTTTTGCGCAAACCAATCAAAATACGCTTTTTGCGTTTTTTTTTTTTTTTTTTAACCAAACAAATGTAGCAGAAAACAAATTGGCCTAAAAAGTTAAAAAATTTTGATTTTTACATTTTTTGGGGGGAAATTTCATATAAAAAAAATGTAAAAAATATTGTTATTTTTGCAAAATTGTCGCTCTTTTTTTGTTTATAGCGCATGATCAAAAAATCGCACAGGTGATCAAATACCACCAAAAGAAAGCTCTGTTTGTGGGAAAAAAAGGACGCCAAATTCGTTTGGGTACATCGTCGCACGACCGCGCAATTGTCCGTTAAATTCATGCGGGCCGAATCGCAAAATAGGCCCTGGTCAGGAAGGGGGTAAAATCTTCCGGGGCTTAAGTGGTTAACCTGCATTGAGGAAACCTTCCATGAAATGGAGACTGCATCAGCACAGCAAAGTTCTTTGCGCACCTCAGTTTTATAAGTAGCGAATTGCTATGCGCCAAGCCACATTCATTTCCACCACAGTAAATGGCGAGCCAGGTAGTTCTAACTGAAGGTTTATGACTTCACAGTGGAAAAAGAAGAGAGTGAGTAGGGTCTGGTGCAACTAAAGGCCGGCTGTTTGTGGTAAGACACACTTCATTTCTGTTTTTGAAATTTTTTGTTGCTTTAGACCAAAGTTTACTTTGTCCGCTGTGGAAAGTACAATCCCAGCTTAGCAAAGGACCTTCTTTTTGGAGATTTCTTTTGTAAAAAGAAAAAGGGGTATTTTATATTAATATTTGGGGCTGTGGATAGGTCAATTAATTGGGGGCGAAACTTATACTGCAGTCCTCTATATGTTCTTGGTAATACCTAAAGGGGTTTAATATGGGGTTGTGATATGTGTGACTTTCCCTTTTCAGCATCTCTGTTGTAGTATCAGTTTCGGCGTGTATAGTGAGTTTCGATAAGATAAAAATAGATTATCAGTAGTCGGTGTTGGTTTTGGCTGTGTATATCGCTTCTTAGTATAGCAATAGGCTTGTGTATTACACCAAGATTCACGTGTTTGCTCTACCTTTTTGTTTTTGCCAGTTCTATTGTGGCTGTTGGCTCTCTGTGTGACCATTTTGTTTCAACCACGTGTTTGTCCGCCATTTCCTTTGTGTGGTCGCATTTTGGGTTCTCCTGAGTCTTGACATCCCCATTTTGTTTGGTGGTGTTGAAAACCATGTGGTTGAGCCACCATTTTGAGTTTTGTCACACCACTATTTTTGTTTTCCTTTTAGTTTTAGCATTTCTATATTTTTGTTTAAAGGGCAACTTGTTATAGAACTATTACGTAGTTTTTGTACAGCATTTCAGTTTTAAGTGGGGTTTCTTCATTTTTAATTCCAGCATTTAGGGATGTTCTATAGGATTAATACAGTTGTTTTTAGCTAGCCTTGTTTGTCTTTTTGTTCAAATTTACCATTTATATCCAATTCATCTGTTTTTTATGTTTTATCTCTGTTTTCGGGTTTAACTATTTTCTTTTTATAACTTTTCCAGTTTTTATGCAGGCATTTGTATTTTTGTCCCACTTTTTGTTGTATAACCATAATTTTTCAATGATAGACTACTGTGTGGAGTTTAACTGATCCATTCTAAAGCCTCGTACACACGCGTTGAAAATTGGCAGGGAATTTTCGTCCGATCTGCCGATTTTCGGGTTGTTATTATGATGCTTCCGACAACCGACTCCGACTTTTTGTCCGAAAAAAATCTGGTGTGCAGACTATAAAATTTTTGTTGGCCGTCAACACAACGGCCGATTTTCCGTCATTCAGTACAGATTTCGTCAGACAAAAATCTACTAATCGGAACACGCATGATCGGAAGCAAATAACGACCCGGAAGAATATTCTGAAGAAAACTAGCCATTGTATCAAGAAAGAACTTTCGTCTCGCGGCAGTCAAAAAAATATATGAAATGCGGAGCACATGCTCATCTTGGTTAATGTGAGAAGAAGGAAGCTGCTGCTCATAATTCTATACTTTACAATTAAAGAGGCATGTGTTCTGTTATGATGATGATGATAATCATTTGGCTATTCTATATGGTGCATGTATTTTTAAAATCAAATATTTAAAACTCTTCACCATTCTCTTTGTTTTAGGACTGCAAATATCTAACTATTGATGTGTCCCTTTATTCATTTTGGAATTAATGTATAAAACATATATTGCTGCTTACTCCCAATATCCTACATTTAAAAAAAATAAAGATAGGCAAGTAGTTTGTTTATCATGATATTTATTTTCCAAATCATCAAATTCCAACATAAATATAGAAATACTCTCCGTATTCAAAATATTAAAATAAAAAAGGACATTTCCTCCTCATATAAACTATAAATAAATAAAAAGGGGTAACACAAAAAACAGGTTATAAATTAGGGGCATTTATATCTGTGAATACGTGTAATCATGTGACCATGGGGGTAGGTGGGGATCAGGGGCATATTGCCACTGACTGCCATGTTGCAGTTGTGGCTGGGGTGGAGGTGGTGGCTGGGGTTGCTGTGGTGGAGGTGGAGGGGGTGGGTGAGAATCAGAGAGGTGGGTGTGCTCCTGAAGTTCCTCCAACACCCCTTTATTGAGCACCTGCAGGATGAGGAGCTCTGCCCTTTGGCGCTGCTGCACATTCATTTTGCGAAGTTTGTTTGTGGTCAGCGATCCAAATGATTCCTCCTCATCAGGCTTCCTCTTGAGGGCTATAGAGGACTGGCTGAGAAAAGCCGTTGTTATATCCTCCAAGTTTTTGGTTTTCATGCGGCGTTTTGCAGGAGGTTGTGTTGATCCAGACGCCTCCACAGACTCCTGGCTGGCACTTGCCTCCTCCACAGTGACACTGGCGATGTCATCAACAGTGACACTTTCCTGTTGATGAAATGATCAATTTATTATAATGTTATAGTGTATATAAAAAGTCATGTTTGTTGGATTATTTTAACCAAATAGCAGACTTTACATTAAGGGTGAATTATTGTCTTGATAATATTTTTATTGCATCATTATGTTTATTGCAGACAATATATTGTGAAATGCTATACCTGTATCAAGTTTGGCTCCAGGATATCTTCCTCCTGGCTTGCACCACATGAGCCCTCTGCTGACGTGGAAGGGAGCGTTGACAGGGATGGCCTGGATTCTGCATGTTCCGTCAGGAACCGAAGGCTCTCAAAGTACCAGAGCCTTGGAGATGTAGATGTCCTCGGCAGCAGCTCCTGACTTCTCCGACTTTTTTATTTTGTTAAGCTCCCTTTTGTACGTGGTGCGGAGGTTACCGATTTTGCCCTTTACATAATTTATGTCTGCATTATGGCAAATCGGTTTGCATAATTTCACCAATTTTAGATATGCCTCGTTTTTTTCTTTTGTTTGTTAGAGTAATCCCTACTCTTGACCTTCCACAAACAAGGCAATTTTCTATATTCATCAATGAATATTTGTAGAAAATCTGGAGATGTAAATGTATCTACCATGATGTATATATGCCTGCAAGACACAACACAACACAAAACATAGTCAAAGAGCATGTATTTTGTTACATAGTAAAGATAGGCCCAATATAAGCTGTATAGGGCTCAAAACACCCGCTTTTGAATCAAAAGTCGTACCTTTGTTTGTGGTGAAGAATCGTGGTTCGCGATCGATCATGCTCCTCGAAATGATCTGTCCGATGGCGAATCAACGAGCGAACGATCTGGTGTCCTTTAAATACAGCGCATGCGTCAACTCCGCCTCCAGTGGCACGCTGACGCAGGGGCGTGTACGTGCCGAATATTAAGCTGCATGCGACACACACGTGAGTCGGTGGAAGATTAGTTGCGCAGATGGCAGAATCGCGGAGTTCAAGTGAAGGCCGAAGTGGTTGGGCAAAGAAAAAAACAAAAGCCACACCTATGAGCAAGGGGGAAATGGTGGAGATGGTGGCCATTCTTGAAAAAAATGACTATGATGGCAGGCTGCAGAACTATGAAAGGCCCAACTCCAGAAAAGACCGAATTCTGGATAAGGTGATAGCAGCTTTAAACAAGATTTATGGGGTGGAGCGATCAAAGGATCAAGTAAGAAAAGATGGTCCGATTTGAAACATCGGGAGCAAGAACAGCTTGGTCACATACATCATATCCTGAAAAAAGTAAGCAAAATTTTTTTTTCAAGCAATATGTTTTGGGTATATTTGGTGTATGTTGTATAGAAATGTATAGATAATAATGTATATGAAAACTTTCCCTTTTTTTTTTTTTTTTATTGGTCATGTCTTGATTTTATTGATATTTTGATGATTTATTTGTATATTACATTAAAAGACACGAATCCACAGTAAACTATGAATGCATTTTATTGCAAAGAATTTTCTTTATTGCAAAGAATTTTCTTTAAAAAAACTCATATTTGTTCCATAATCTTTTTTTAACCTTTAAATAGGGAAAAAACAAAAAATTAAACAAAAAGAACGTCAAAAGATGAGGAGAAGTGAAGCTACAGTGTCTGCTCCATCCACATTGGATAAAGAACCAGAGGACATGGGCCCAGATGGTGTGACACATTCCCAAAAAGGTAATTGTTTCCTATGCTGAGTCAAACATTAATGTCCCTACTTTTTAGGAGGTAACCATGTACATGTCAGAATATTTTATGTGAAAATAGCTGTCAAGCAGTGCACCATGTCCTAGCAAATTTCCCTCCTGTGAATTTTATGACATGCAACATTTTTATTATTATGTAGATAAAGAACCAAGAAAACCCACTGTGACCACTAGGGAGGAAATGGACAGTAGTCCAGAGTGCAGCATGGTGGAGACAACAAGTGTGCAGCAAAGAAGCATACCACCACAGCAACAGCAAGGTTGGTAGGCACGGATTTTTTTTTAGTGGGATACGAAAAATATGTTTTTTTGCGATGATTGTTTAACCTTCTATTGTTGTATTTCAGACAAAATGGACATTGCAGAGGTTCCCTCATTTTATCCATGGGATGTGTCACCTCCAGTCGGATCTGATGTCGAAATTCGGATACAAGATCCCCAGCCAGCATTCCAACCATAATTGCAAGTGCGTCTCCACAAAATCAAGAACATGAAACAAGTGTTGGGGAGCCAGTTTTGTGCCCAAGTAAGTATTTTTAAAATGTTGTTTCTAGTGTATTTCTCGTTTGGTGTATTTGATGTAATGCTTCAAAGGAACTACCTGTTTGCTACATTATGTGAATCAGGTTCGCAAAACTTATAAATAATGTGTCACATATATAATCATATAAAAACAGAAAAAACACTGCGCTTTAGGAGAAGCAGCTAACACCTGAAACAATAGTACAAGTTCCAAATAAAATAATAAAAACAGAATGGTGTAGCGCTAAATTATGAATGACAAACACTTATACTGAATCAAAGTATGATGTTAACATATACAGTCCAAAAAATGAACACTGAAGTCCACAAAGGAAGGTATTGGCTGAAACAGATTCCCAGGAAAGGAAAAGCTCCAAACAAATGAAGAAAGGTGAAGATCAGGTGTGCCCAGGAGTAGAAATGAATCCACCAGACAATATAGTGAGAGATGGCTCCTTACCAAATAGCTCTTGCCACTAGATTATAGGTGGAACGCTCATATGAAAGAGAGATCCTCCAATGTAGTGGAATGGCCAGGCAGGAGCATAGGTCACTCTCTCCGGGGACAACCAATCATAGGTCATAGGGATATCCAGTGTATAACCATGGAAATAAAAATGGGAAACACTCCCATAGTGCATTACCAATGTATAACTTTAATAAATAAAAAGGGATGCACTCATATGTAAAAACTTTGTATGTCAGCGGAACAAACAATGACATGCAGCCGCAGCGTTCCTGCAGAACATTCCTCCTCGGATCGTGGATCACCCGGCAGTATGGTGGAGAGCTAACGCTGATGATCCATCTAAACACCAGGGACCAATACGAACTCTCGCGCCATCAGGATAAACCACTACATGTTGACACAAATAGCTCACTACCTACACCTCTTCCTACCTTCCTTTGTGGACAATAATCATATAGTGACAAATAATCAACATTTTACTCCATTTGTGTAGATTTGTCACTATATGATTATATATTTGACACATTATTTATAAGTTTTGTGCACCTGATTCACATTTTCTACCTAACATATATTTTAAACGTTTGCAGGTTTTCTTATTGTTCATGCAAACTTTCTTCACACAACATCACTGTTTGCTACATTAGCAAGGTGTGAAACCATACAGTGCTAATGTACATATTAGACAATGCATTACCATGGGGGAGGAAGAGGTGTAGGTAGTGAGCTATTTGTGTCAACAGGTGGAATTGTTTATGAGCCACAGACACCAGTGTAAAGAGAACATAATGTTTGCAATGTGTACTTTCATATTAGTATAGGTGTCATAAGGGCAAGCTGGTTACACACAACAATGCACAGGGTAGGTATTAACTCTTCATTAGTTTAACCACTTAAGCCAAAGAAGATTTTACCCCCATTCCGACCAGGGGTTTTTTTGCGATTCGGCACTGCATGACTTTAACGGACAATTGCGTGGTCGTGCGACGCTATACCTAAACGAATTTGACGTCCTTTTTTTCCCACAAACAGAGCTTTCTTTTGGTGGTATTTGATCACCTGTGCGATTTTTACTTTTTGCGCTATAAACAAAAAAAGAGCGTCAATTTTGCAAAAATAACAATATTTTTCACATTTTTTTATATGAAACTTCCCCCCCCAAAAAAATGTAAAAATCAAAATGTTTTAACATTTTAGGCCAATTTGTTTTATGCTACATATGTTTGGTAAAAAAAATTGCAAAAAGCGTATTTTGATTGGTTTGCGCAAAAGTTATTGCGTTTACTAACTAAGGGAAAGATTTCTGTCATTTTTGGTGTTTTTTTTAACACGTAATGGCGGCGATCTGCGATTTTTTTTTTTGTGGTACTGCGACATTGCGGCGGACAGATCAGACCCTTGACTGACATTTTTGACACTTTTGGGGTTACCAGTGACATTACTACAGTAATCAGTGCTATATATATGCACTGTTACTGCAAAATGACACTGGCAGGGAAGGGGTTAACTTTATTGGGGAAGGAGGGGTTAAGTGTGTCTCTAGGGGCGTGCTTCTAACTGTGATTGGACATGGCTACTGGTGTAGGAACAGTGATCAACGGTCCTACATAGTAGAACCGTGTGATCACTATTCCTACACAGGGGAGAATGACAGGTGGCTTGTTTATATTAGCCACCTGCCTTTCTCCGTTCACGGCGGACGATCATCGGGTCCGCCGGTCATACGCACGGACTTCCCAGGGAACGAGCTCATCTAGTTGCTTGGCATGTACTTAATATATTATTTTTTAGTAACAGGTCATGTTATTCCTAGTTGCACAATAGCCAGGATGACAGTTGAGGCTTTACAATGTTGCTCTGAGCTGGAGAAAATGAAGGAGGCTGCTACAGCATTACAAAAGAAAAATGTGCGACTTTGTTGACATGCTAGCGAAATTTTAATCTTATTTATGTATAGATTTTTTTGGTTTTTATTGGGATCTTTTTGGTTTTCCTGATGATCGTTCAAAATTTTCTGGCCTATTTTCTGGCCAAGACATCATCATCTGCAAAAGGTGTCCCCAAGTTTTTTACTGTTTTATACAGGGCTCCTATGCATATGAAGCACTTTACAACACCCTAACCCTAACCCTGTGAATGTGTTTTATTAAAAAATGTTTACACTCAACAATGTGTGTTCGAATCTTTCTTTGACTTTCGGTGGGGGGGCAGGTCTAAAGCTGGGGAAAGTAGCAAAAAATGTATGATGGCTGTCCTGTTCACATATTTGAATGTTAATTAAAGCATTTTTGATTGTGTGTATAATTATCAGCCGGCCAAAATGATTGTTCCTTCAGGACCAGTGGACATCTAAAACAAGTGATATTCACTAGTACACTGAATGCACAATGATATCTGTGAACTGAGTTGCAATCAGTCTAGAAATATACAGGTTCTATTTAAAGGACTAGCACTCCTAGGATTCTATATGCATTGAGATGGGTACTAGCAATCAGTGTAGGGAGATCAGTGTAATATATAGTGTATTGCTGCTTCGTTTGTCTATTTCACTTTACATTACCTATATATAACACTTATATCTCTACACTGAGCAAGTTTCACATAACACTGACATCTCCTTACATTGGTGGGCAGTGAGAAGGATGTCATAAATTAACACAACATAACAGGTGGAGGTAAGTTGTTATTACACTAATGTATTACAAAAAATATATAGTATGGGCACCTTCTGCCCAATGACCACCAATGTAAGGTGACATTGGATGAACCTTGGGTGTGACCTACTTTTCAATGTGAGAGGGGTTTTAGAAATTACCAGGGGTGCTGTATTTTGACCACTGGTAAACAAAACACACATGGCCATAATCGCATTTGAACAGCTGGGGAGAGACAACAGTAGATAAACACACTGATGAATGTATTACCCTTCTAAAGTCACACATATATAACACATGATGAACCCAAAAAATGTTAATTTTGAAATGTGCCCAAATTATAATAAGACACAATACAGAATAATTGCAATATTTTTTTATTGCACAAAGATTATATATATCAAAATTATAATGTTTCAGGCAGAAATTCCTGCCACGAAACAGCCCCTCTCCCCACAAAATATTCCAGATATTTTGCCTAATATCACGAGCACTTCGGGATGCCAATCCAGAACGGGCGACTTCCACTGATGTCATGGACTCCACTTGCACACGTAGTTGTGCCTCTCCATTCGGCCCTGGCATGGCAGGGTCAGTATCCACTTGCTGCAAACTGATATAGGTCTCAGCATTCCTGCGCAAATAGTTGTGCAAAATGCAGCAACACAGGACCACATGATCGATTTTGTAGAGTGCCAGATGAATGGAAGTCAGGAAAATCCTAAAACGGTTCGACATGATCCCGAAGGCATTCTTCACCACTCTTCGAGCTCTGGATAACCTGTAGTTGAATATCCTTTGCTCGGGGGTGAGGTTCCTCTGAGGGAAGGGCTTCATAAGATGCTCCCCAAGCGCAAAAGCATCATCTGCCAGAAAGACAAAACTCAGCCCCTCAATGGTTTGCTCCCTGGATGGCAAGTTGAGAGTGCCATTCTCAAGCCGACGAGCAAACTCGGTCTGGTCAATAACTCCCCCATCCGAATTGCGGCCATTTTTCCCAATGTCCAAAAACATGAACTCATAATTAGCATTGACTATGGCTAACATGACAATGCTAAAAAAAGCCTTTGTAGTTGAAAAAATATGAGCCAGAATTTAGCATGGGTGGGTGGGTAAGTAAAACTATGCCTTTATACATCTTTAAGGGATTGTGCCCACTGAACGTTTTCACATCATAAAATGTACATACACAATCATAGGTTGGATTTGATGGACTGATGTCTTTAAGATAACTCATAAACTAGGTACTAATTCCAGAGGAATAATTGGTTCTGGGAAAGTCAGAAAATGACACATATTCAATATACTGTTAACAGGCAATGCGTTTAGGGACACATCGGAGAGAATGCTGGGGTGGTTACTGGGTAATTTTTGCGGACAGAGGGTAGTTACAAAATAATGACATCTGTAATTTGATGTACATCCAAAATAAGCTAAATTAGGATGAGATGACATATACATGGAATGTAATATAAAAAAAGGAAACATACCTTGATATAGTCCTTCTGCAAGACTTTGATGATAGCAGAGCAGGTCTCGGGGATGATGACTCCAAGAGCTTGGGGGGAGATACCTGTGGTGAACTTGAGATCCTGCAGGCTTCTCCCTGTTGCAAGATATCTCAAGGTTGCAATTAACCTTTGCTCAGGAGTAATTGCAAGCCGCATACATTTGGCCAAACAGCTTCGTGGTACGTGAAGTCTGCATTTGGTGCTTGGGCCATAAGACCCCTCAAGAAGTTGCATAAGTGGTCCAAGGGAACAAGTCGGTGCACCCCTTTGGAAGTTACCTTTGATGTCTGGAGATGGGAGAAGTTCATTATTGAATTTATGACTAGACCCCAGGCAACAAAGATGTTAGAGGTAGCACAACTGTGGCTTCAGAGATCTATTATGGTCAATCAGCAAGACATACATGAGGCGGTTTCAGTCCGGAAGAACCGCATTATGTACACTTGGCCTAATGAGATAGCCGAGTCCAGCGATCCGATGAGGGAACAAGAGGAAGCTATTTTTGGGCTATCTTTACTGAGATGAACCAGATCCGCTGACACTGAACCTGCTACTATCTCTCCTGATTCACGACCTGTTATTGACTCTACTGTCTCTGTCTCTTCACATCCATTTTCTTTGGCTCACAGTATAGACCTCGATACTGTTATCACCCTTTCACCTCCCACTGTCTCTATCACTCAACAGTCTGTCGTAACACCTGAACCCTCTGCTTCCAACTCTGTGCCAAACTATGAGCTCTTTTAAATTAGGGACTTACAAGCGTTGTGTGAGTCCCTAAGGGACTTCTATTCCAAGGTCCGTTCCCTGTATCCTTCTCTGGGGGATTGCATGTCAGAACCAGTTGTGGGTGAAACCGTGCATGTTAGTTCCCCGATACTTATCCAGTCCGGGTACAACAATATGAAGGTGCCCCTGTGGAGAGAGAGCAAAGGGGGATAGAATAATGTGGCACGTCTCTTTTACATCCTCAGAGATCAGGAGCATCCTGGCCAACTTGCCTGGCTATAGGACAAATCCACGGGGGTTCACAAGAATTTTTGGGCAAACTCAATTAAATTACGGCATGAGCGGAATGGATTGCACCCAGATTCTAAGAGCTAAGGTGGAAGATGAGATGGCAAATACAATAATGTCTCATTGTCATATCACAACCAAGGAGTAGACAACCTCAGGGAGGAAGGTATTTTGTGTGGCCCTCCTGGGAAAACTTCCAGATCTGTATAGTACAACCTCCACTACTGATGTAATGAAGCTGAGGCAAAATTCAGGGGAGGAAGGCATTTGTTTCTGGCGTCACCTGAAGCAGGCTGCATTGGTACAGATCTGAATGTTGGCCCTGACACTCCAGTTTAGGGTGGGGTACTCAAAGCCATCCATCTTATGCTAAGAGCCAAGTTTTTAGAGGGGATCCACACGAAAATTTGAGGCTGGTTATTAGCTAGACCAAAAAAATGTATGTCCATGCCTGCCATTCTGTCTACCCTCACTGCTATATAAAGGGAGATGGATCATAAGAAGCAGGATAAGACATCCACGGTTTTTGTCCAGGCCCCCTACCCAGAGCGAATGGTAGAGCATATCTCAGAGCGCTCGCCGGAACGAATACGCCAAGGGTCCAGAGATTCTACCCAACCTAGGAAGTAATGGGTTTGCTATGGATGTGGAAAGTCAGGGCACATCAGGTGTAATTGTGCGACCAACCTGGCTGGTCCACAGGGTAAGTGGCAATTTATTCCGAATGATCCCGAAACTCGAATGGTAGGTATGGCCAGCAACGACTATGACTTATCATAGGGCATTGGTAAACTGATGTCAGCCCACATCAATCTATTTATCAAGGAATTAAAATATCCCCTCCCTTGCCTCATTGACACCGGTGCAGCTAAAACTGTTCTAATATCTCAAGACCTTAGAGGCAAAGTTTCCCTTTCAGGGAAGACAACCCCCACCGTAGGTCTCATGGGCCAGACCATGTCTTTGTGAATGATTGAACCTCTCCATTGCAGGCTAGGACAGCACACAGAAGCCGTTAGGTCTGTACTGGTATTGAATGATGTTCCAATTAATCTGTTAGGGGCTGATATTTTATCAGAAATAAAGGCAATTATCGAGTACACTCCAACAAGTATTGTGGTAAGCAGCGCACTGTTGGACGAACGCTTATATACGATGGTGGCACTGCCATATCTAAAGGAACCAGGTTGTGTCATTGAGTTGGATGTGTTGGCTGAGGTGGACCCGAAGCTCTGGGAAGTTGATAAGTATGATGTGGGGCTTCTGCCAGTTCCGCCAACTACAATCAACATCAAACCAGGGAGCATCTTGCCCCGACTACCACAGTACCCTTTGAGTGTGGCTCAGATGGATAGTCTTAAAATCCAGATAGACCGATACCTACAGGTAAAGGTCCTCACACCCATCAAATTGCCCTGTAGTGCTCCTTTATTTCCAGTGGTCAAAAAGTCAGCCAAAGGCCAAGAAACAACATACCGATCTGTACATGACTGGAAGGCTTTGAATACGATCATTGTCAGTGATGCTCCTTTGGTGCCTAACCCACATACCTTGTTAGCCTCAATACCACCAACTGCAAAGTTTTTCACTGTCATTGATCTAACCAATGCATTTTACTTGGTGCCTGTACCTTTTTTGCTTTTACATTCCAGGATCAACAACTAACTTGGGCACGTCCCCCACAGGGGTCAGTGACCAGTCCCTCGGAATATAGTTGCAAACTTAAGCTTGTGTTGAATGTTGTGATGATCTGTTGCTCTGTGGTCCCACACAGGAGGCCTGTTATCAGCATACTGTATCATTGCTTAACCATCTGGCATCCATGGGCAATAAGGCTAGTAAGGAGTAGTGATGAGCCGAACATCCCCCGGTTCGGTTCGCACCAGAACATCGTGAACGGAGGACAAGTTTGTACGAATAATCAAACTCCATTAAAGTCTAAGGGACTCGAATGACAAAAATCAATAGTCCTCATTTTAAATGCTTAAATGCAAGTTATTGCCCAAAAAAAGTGTATGGGGGTACTGACCTGGGTGACATGTACCAATGCAAACATTTTTTTTTAAAAAACAATCTTTTTTAAAGGAGAAGTGATTTTAATGATGCTTAAATTTAAAAAATAAAAATTAAAAATTAATTTAAATATCGTGTCTGGAGGTTCCTCTTAATGTGCCTGCAAAGAGGTGCATTTGTACGATGTATAGATCTTGCTACAGCAATATTGACATTTGCGTATTTTAAACTTGCTCGCGCTGTAATGTATTGTCGGCTCCCTGCAATACTGATTTAAAAAAAAAGAAAAAATGGCATAGGGTCCCCCCTAGTCTCTTAGGGTCTGGTACGCCAAAATTATTTAAAAAATGCGCAGGGCGCACGAACGAGCCCTGCTGTTAAAAATTCCATAGAAATTTGAAATAGCATGTACTTGTCATACAGGTGCAGAAAAATTGGGCCTTGGTTGTTTGTGGGGCCTGAACACTGAAACCCCTCTCAGTTACTCTTATTGGGGGCAGGAACGGGCCCTGCTGTTAAAAATTCCATACCAATTTGAAATTGCATGTACTTGTCATACAGGTACAGAAAAATAGGGCCTTGGTTGTTGGTGGTGCCTGAACAACGCAACCCCTCGCAGTTTCTCATGCTGGGCACAGGAACGGGTCCTGCTGTTAAAAATTACATATAAGGGGGCGTGGCTAAGATGGCGGCGTGAGCAGACATCTTCTCCGGAGCTCTGCTGTTATACCGGCTCATTTATCCGTCTCCGGGTGGCTGATCCCTCCTTGTGCTGACTCTCCTTGCTGCGGATGCCGACCAGATCATCGGGTAGAATGAAGGGCGGAAGGAAACTGCGCTTTCCCCCGGGAATCCCGGTCCTTTCTCCTGCTGCAGCCTCAGGCAGCGTGCAGCCCTCGCAGTGCACAAACATGGTGTCCCCTAAGGAGCGAGAGGTGACCTTGCCTGCTCAGTCCCCTGGTATTCCGGAGGTGATGGCGGCCATTACGGCCTGTCAGACTGCTCTCACTAACAAGATAGAGGCTGTGCAGCTTGACGTCGGACTTATCCATCAGGATCTGGATAGGATCCGAACGCGCCTCACTTCAGCGGAGGAGCGAGTGGGGCAGGTGGAGGACACAGTGGCGAACCACTCAGCGGCCATTCGCACCCTGCAAACGAAGGTGAGGACCCTGTAATATAGAGCCGGGGATGCAGAAAACCGCTGTAGATGCAACAACATTCGCATCATAGGCCTGGCCGAGGGTGCGGAGGGTAAGGATGCTACTACTTTTGTGGAAGATCTGTTTCGTGGCCTTCTCCCTGCGGCCGACTGTCCCCCCATTTTACTGTGGAACAGGCACATAGGGTCCCCCCCTCAACCGGGACCTCCTGGGTCTCCCCCACGCACTTTAATTCTCAGATTGCTGAACTTTCGTGACAGGGATGAAATTCTCCGGGCTGCAAGGGCTGTGGGGGAGCTCCGCCACCAGAATAATCGCCTGACCTTTTTCCCGGACTACTCCATTGAAACGCAAAAACTGCGTAAGTCCTATGATTCCGTCAAGGCCTCCTTGTGTTCCCGAGGGATTAAATACAGTGTGCTTTTCCCTGCTAAACTTAGGGTGGTGGATGGGGAATCTGTCTGCTTTTTCAACCCCTCTAAGGATGCTGCTGCTTGACTGGAGACCCTTCCCCCTCAGGACAGAGGCTGATGACCACTCTGCATTCTGGGGATGTATGTCCGTGTTCTATCCTTGTCCCTGACGCTGGAGCGGAGGGGGTTTCCTCCTTTTGATTATAACTATGGGCTGCTGTTTTGTCCCTGCTGTTCTGGATCTGTTGCTGTGCCGCATTTGGAACACTCACCTCTTGTGAACCTGTTGGACGTTCTACCCTGCTGGATGCGGTTGAGGGAGAGCGCCTGACGCTGTAACTAAGTTATACTTCTCCACGTAAGACTGTGCCCCTGGCTCTGCTGGGTGTTTATCTCCTGTTTTGGTACTTTGCCATTCAGCATCTCCTTGTGGGATAGACTGCCGTAAGAACTCCGGACCCTCAGTTCCACCTGGGTTCCCGGGACTCCGGGGTCCCTTAGGGCGGTCCGGCTAGCCATGTGCCTCCTCAATGTTTTTTTCTCTCGGGCTTTTGGTTTGGGACCTGTGCGACCCCAAGTTCGGGGGGGGGGGGTTCGCGGGGTGGGGGGAAGGGGCTGTTGGTTACTGTTAGCCGGACTGGGGGCCTCCTTTTCGTTTGTTATTTTTTTATATGTTTTGCTTGTTTTCTTTACAGGTTCCTAGTTGCTATGATTTTGACACATGTATGGTGGTTGCAGCTGTTTCTGGTGGTCTTTGGATCGGGGAGTGGGTGGGGGGAGTTTCTTCTGTTACTCTTCTTCCTTTTGGCCTGCTGCTGCTCCCTGCCTGCCCCTTGTCTGTCCTCTGCCTTATTTTTCTTTCTGCACTGTTCTGATGCCTGACATTATTGTTCTCTCCTGGAATGTCCGGGATTGGGTACGGCGGTGAAGCGCTCCCTAGTGCTTAATTGCCTACGTCAGCAGTCCCCTCACATATGTATTCTGCAGGAAACGCACTTTCTGGGGTCTAGAATTCTGGGTCTGAGACGCGCATGGGTGGGCACTCACTATCACTCCGTGTACTCTAGTTATGCTCGTGGGGTCAGTGTTTTGATTCATCGATCGTTGCCCTTTACTCTCTTGGATCTCTGCACTGACCCGGAAGGTCGTTATGTGATCGTCCATGCCCTTGTAGCGGGGTCCCCCCTGGTTATGGTGGGATTGTATCTCCCGCCCCCTGCTGAGCCCCCCCTTCTGACTAAAATTATGGAGGTGGTTCTCAGCTATGGGGTGGCTGACTTTCTCATAATGGGTGATTTCAATATGGTGATGTGCCCGGAGCGGGACAGACTGCACTCCTCTGCCTTGGGGCCCTCCCGCCTTGCGCATTGGGCTGAGGCCTTTGCCCTGACTGATGTCTGGCGGCATTTTCACTCCACCACTCGAGCGTACACCTGTCATTCGGCGTCTCATCGGTCCCTATCCCGGATAGACCTGGCGTTTGCTTCCCATACTGCCGTACGTAGGGTTTTGGAGATGTCTATCCTGGCTAGGGGTATATCAGATCATGCGCCACTGATGGTGTAGTTGAGGGGGATCCCTCGGGTGGGGGCTTGTGGAGGCTCTCCAGATTCTGGGCCTTGCACGAGGGAGTTCAGGAACATGTACTGGAAGGGATTGAGCATTTTTGGCGGGATAACGCAGAGACTGCAGAGCCACCCGTCCTTTGGGACTCATTTAAGGCTTGGCTTCGGGGAGAATATGGGCAATGCATTTCGGAGGTGCGCAGGGCCTCTGAGAGATCTCTGGGGGAACGAGAGGAGGAGGCTTGGGTGCGGGAGGAAGCGTATGTAGCTGACCCCTCCTTGACCTCCTATGGGCTATGGCGGTGTGCTCTTAGGGAGGTCCAACTCTTTCGGGCTGAGATGACTCGTAAGTCGATGTTGTCCTCGGCTCAGAGGGTCTATGAATATGGCAACAAGAATGGTAAGCTCCTGGCCTGGTTAGCGAAGGGTATTGCTCCTCCGGTTCATATTAGTGGGATTAGGGCTGCGGATATCGCGCTCCTCCGGTCTCCGGAGGACATTACTGCCAGATTCCAGTCCTTCTATGAATCGTTATATTCCTCTAGGGTGGATTACACAGAGGCTGAGTTGGGTTCATATTTGGACTGGGTGGACTTTCCCATCCTGGAGGTGGAGGTCAGGCAAACTTTGGAGGCGGACATAACATTGGAGGAGGTACAGGAGGCCCTTGGTATCCTGCAGTCGGGCAAAACCCCTGGGGTGGATGGTATTTCTACGGAGGTGTATACGGTCGCACTTCGGGGGGCATCTCCGGATCCTTCCCACTGCAGAGAAGTACCCGTCAGCGTTGTCCACTTTCACCCTCTTTATTTGCACTAGCCCTTGAGCCCCTGGCCATCTTGATTAGGGGATCGCCCTCTGTCTGCGGGTGGGCCCCCTGGAGGAGAAAATATCCCTGTAGGCGGACGACGCTCTTCTGTACCTGCATGATGCTGACTCCTCCTTGCGGGCTGCCCTCGAGATTTTTGACGAGTTTGGCAGATTCTCTGGTATTAGAATCAACTGGTCCAAGTCGGTCCTGTTCCCCCTTGGACGCGGGGGCCAGGACTGGAGCAGCTGTGACCCCTCTGCGGTGGGTGGACCAATTCCAGTATCTGGGTATAGAGGTTCGTAGGGACCCGACCTCCTTTCAATCCTTGAACCTTGATCCCCTTGTTGCCCATCTTCGGGACAGATGTGCGCTCTGGGCCTCCCTGCCACTTAACCTCATGGGAAGAATTAAGTTACTCAAGATGATTTTTTTGCCCAAGTTCTTATATTTTTTTAGGAACTGTCCGATTTGGCTGCCTCTATCCTTTTTTAAATTCATTGATGGTATTGTGGGTTCCTTTATCTGGGCAGGAAGGTCTCCCCGATTAGCGAAATCTACCCTGTGTCTTCCAACCAGCTGTGGGGGGTTGGCCATGCCTGACTACCGGACCTACTACTGGGCGGCGGTGCTGGTCACCGTTGGCTGGTGGTATGCACAGTCACGGGG
The DNA here is from genome assembly GCF_965119305.1 of Pelophylax lessonae. Taxonomy (NCBI): domain Eukaryota; kingdom Metazoa; phylum Chordata; class Amphibia; order Anura; family Ranidae; genus Pelophylax; species Pelophylax lessonae. The sequence goes on along the minus strand of NC_138779.1, from coordinate 156,034,227 downwards.
GAACGCGGCTGTCTGTCTGGAGGCGGCTCTGGTGGGGTCCTTGCAGGGCCTTAGTAACTTGGTGTATAGGGGGATCCGGGCCTGCCCTCAGGCTCTTCTGCCCACTAGAGTTACCTTGCGGGTTTGGGTGATGGCCCGGCGGCGTTTTCTGCAGCCTACTAGGTGGTCTCCGGTGAGCCCCCTCTGGGGAAACCCCAATCTACGGCACCTATGGTCTTTGCAGGACCCCCGGATATGGGCGAGGTATGGGGTGAGGACTCTCTGGGATGTGTGTCCAGCGGGCTCCATCCTACCCTTCTCAGATCTTCAAAGAGCAAGGGGCCTGCCGAGATGGATGTACTTTCGGTACCTCCAGCTACGTCATGCCATCCAAGCTCAGTTCCCTGAGGGTTTAATCTTGGAAATGGACCCGGTGGAGGAGTTGTTGGCACATGAGGTCCTGGCCAAGCCATTGTCCTCCCTCTACCTTACCCTGCAGTGTACTCACTCTCCCTGAATTGATAAACTATGGGATTCCTGGAAGGGTGACCTTCCGGACTTGGACAGGGAGGACTGGGACTAAGTTGATGATTTCTGCCAGGGATCGTTTGATTCAAACCAAGTTTTTGCACAGAGCCTACTAAACCCCTCAGAGATTACATAGAATCTTCCCCCAGAGGTCCCTGAACTGCCCGCGCTGCCTCACTATGGTGGGGACTTTCTTGCATATGTTTTGGGACTGCCCTAAGGTAGCACAATTTTGGTTGCAAGTTTTTGATGTTATTAATCACAGGTTGGGAATGGCTCTCCCGGTCTCGCCCGGCCTGGCCCTCTTGGGTATTGCGGATGACGATCAGAGACCTAGGCCCACAAACCTGCTCATCAATTATTTGCTGTACTATGCTAAGAGAGAGATTATTCTAAAGTGGATTGCCCCTTCTCCCCCCTCGGTGGTCTCCTGGGAACACTCTATAGATGCTGTTCTGCCATTATATAAACTGACTTACCTGCTGAGAAATTGTCCTAAAAAATTTGACCGGGTATGGCAGCCTTGGCTAGCACCTATGGGTTAGGAGCAGGTGCTGGCCCTGCTACAGATCTGGTGTTCCCTGGTGGAAGTACAGAGGGAAGGTTAAAAAATGTAATCCTTTGTGATTGTTTTGATTTATGCAGTACTGCTTGTTGATACTTGTATCTCCTGTTACGCTGTTTTTGTATTGTTTATCTATTGAATGTGTCGTTCCAATTTTTTCAATAAAGGAACCGTTTGAATCGTAAAAAAAATTCCATAGAAGTTTGAAATTGCATGTACTTGCCATACAGGTGCAGAAAAATTGGGCCTTGGTTGTTGTTGGTGCCTGAACACCGCAACCCCTCGCAGTTACTCTTGCTGGGTGCAGGAATGGGCACCTCCCAGTGTCTGGAAAGATGTTACACAATTTTTTCTTCAAGGCATCCCCAAGATGTTTCATCCTCTGCTCCCTCTGTGAAGGCAGGATGAGCTCTGCAACTTTACCCTTGTAACGTGGATCAAGAAGGGTTGCCAACCAGTAATAACCCCTCTCCTTGATACCACAAATCCTCTGGTACTTTCGCAGGCTTTTCAGAATCATGGGGCCCATGCAGCGTAAGTTTTAGGAGGCATGAGATTGAGTCCTCTGGGTCACTAAGGATGAAATTTTCAGGAGCAACCTCTCCAAGGCCACGTACAACTCTTGGAATTTCTGTGGAATGACAACCAACCCTTGAAGACTGCTGTATGTTATCCTCTACATCCATGCTGCCACAATCCTCCTCCTTTTCCTCCTCTTGCTTGTGTTTTGTCACCCAGCAGGAATGATATCTGCATAAAGGTGGCCTTGTGAGGAAAGGAAGTCCTCCTCTTCCTCCCGCTGTTCTGCATCAAGTGCCCTGTCCATGATTCGACGAAGCATGTGCTCCAGCTGGAAGACTGGAGGGATAGTGTCACTGATGCATGCATGTCCTGGCTCACCATCCTTGTGGCCTCCTCAAATGGTGACAGGACAGTGCATGCATTCTTTATCAGCATCCACTGGCGTAGCGAAAAGAAGCCAAGCTCCCCTGAACCTGTCCTTGTGCCATACTTACACATTAATTGATGGCCCTCTGCTGCATGTGCAGCCACTGCAGGATTGCCAATGTTGAGTTCCACCTGGTGGGAATGTCACAAATGAGGCGGTTGGTGGGCAGGTTGAATTCCCGTTGAATGTCAGATAGCCGAGCACTGGCATTGTACGACTGCCGGAAATGACCACAGACTGTTCTGGCCTGCCTCAGAAGATCTTGAAAGCCCGGGTACCTGTTCATGAAACGCTGCACCACCAGATTCAGGACATGTGCCAAGCATGGAACATGTGTCAAGTGTCCCTGTCGGAGGGCGGGAAGATGGTTGCTGCCATTGTTGCATACAACCATTCCTGGCTCAAGCTGCCGTGGCGTCAACCACCTCTCAGCCTGCCCCTGCAGAGCTGACAGAAGCTCTGGCCCCATGGGGCTCCTGTCCCCTAGACAGGCCAACTGAAGCACTGCATGGTATCTTTTAGCCTGACTGCAGGCGTAGCCCCTTGAACGCTCCGGGAGCACTGCTGGTTCAGAGGGCAAGTCAGAAGAAGAGAACATAGAGGAAAAAGAAGAGGAGGAGGGGGTGGAGTAGACTGATGTAGCAGAATCAGCACCAACTGTTTGGAGGCATGGGGGCAGAACAAGCTCCAGCATTGAACCCTGTGCTGCATCCTTCCCAGCTGCCAGCAGAGTTACCCAGTGCGCGGTAAAAGAAATATAACGTCCCTGTCCATGCCTGCTGGACCAAAATTCAGCAGTAATGTGAACCTTGCTATTGACTGCTCTGTCCAAGGAGGTCAAAACACTACCTTCCACATGATGGTAAAGAGATGGAATGGCCTTACGTGAAAATGTCTTTTTGGAACCTGCCACTGTGGTACAGCACATTGCACAAATTCACGAAAGGGGGCAGAGTCTACCAGATGAAAAGGCAGCAGTTGTAGTGCTAGCAATTTGGCCAAGCTAGCATTTAGACGCTGAGCATGTGCATAGCTGGGAAAGTATTTATTTTTACACTTCAGCAACTGGGGTAGCGAAGTTTGCCTGCTGGTCAAATCAACAGGTGGTGTACTGCTAGCAGATTGGGTGCAAGTATCTGTGGCACTTATTGCTATACCATCATCCCTCTCAGTGCAGGTTTTTGAGAAGACATGAAGTATAGTAGGGGTAGAGATCTCATATGAGGAGCAAGGTGAAGTATACTTTTTTTTTCTGATGTTGGTCTTACAGGTGCTGTTGCCAATGGACTACATGGCAGGTCGTCATATGTCTTGTCAAGCATGTGGTGCCTAAGAGGCTGGTGTTCTGGCCACGCTTGATCCACTTCAAACAGAGATTGCAACCAGCAATGCTGCAGTCTACTGCACGTGTTGAAAAAATCCCACACCAATGAACTTTTGGAAGTCAGCAGGCAGTTAGTAGCGCCCTGCACCTGTGGAATAGGGTGTTTTCCTTAAGGCGGTCCCTGGAGCACATCTTGCCTCGTTGGAGTTGTGCCACCTCCTCCTCACTTTCCTCCTCTATTCTCTCAGGCACCCAAGTACAGTCAGTGACCTCATCATCCCCTCCCACCTCGTCACTAGAGCAAACTTGGCTCACGTTATTCCCTTCGTCAATCTGGGAACCAACATCAGAGCATTCGAGCTGCTGCGCATCCTCCAGCATCATGCAACTGACACTATGATCGAATAATTCAGGTGACTCCTCCATGCATGATGGTGAGGCTACGGAAGGAGAAGCTGTAGACAAGGATCCAGTGGAATGGGCCACTTTGACAGTTGCGTTGGAAGGCAAATTACTATGAACATGTGTGACAGAGGACGAGGAGGTTGAGGACGGCTTAGTTATCCACTCCACCAACTCTTCTGCATGTTGTGGCTCAATAACACGGCCAGCACAGGAAAAAAAAGGACAAGCGTGCCCTGCCTGCAGAGGATGCAATATGTCCATGGCCACCACTTTTCACTGTGGACACAACGGCTGCTTGCCCTCTTTTAGTGGCCTGTGAACGTCTTCCTCTCCTTTTTGGTTCTTTCAAACATGATGTGGATTTTGGGGTGTTTTTTCTTAACTGATTATTTTAGAATGTGTGATGGAAATATGATGCTTGGGTGCAATAATTTTGTGCTTGGTGCACTATAAACTGTTTTATTATTGTGTTTTATTTTTTGGGGGGGGGGGGGTTTGATAACTTTTTAGTATAGAATGGGGAAAGGAAATAGGGTGTTTGGGTGCAATACTTTCGTGCTTGGTGCACTATAAACCATTTTATTCTAGTTTTTTTATTAATAAAGAAAAAAATGAATAAAGCCCAAGAAAAAGAAAACCCCTGCTGAGGCAGAAAGAATAAGGCCTGATATGCACAAAAGGGTACAGCAATTATGGCCCTAATATTATTGTTACTGGTTCACCACCCACCCAAAAACACCCACGTCTGGAGCTGAAGGAAGAGCGCCTGAGATGCACAAGGGGGTACAGCAATTATGGCCCTAATATTGAAGAAAAAAAAGGACAAAACGTCCTCCCTGCGCTATGGTAATGCTAATATTACACTGATGCAGCTATTCATCAGCATGTGATTGAATGGAAAAAAACTGTGCAAACAGTGTAGATGTCCCTCTCAAAGTGATCCTCTTAGTGCTAAACAATCTGATATTAGTGGTATTTTGTTCCACAAAACGTGATACTGAAATTGAAATAAAATAAAATAAAAATGCACTCTATATGAACCTAAGCAATATGTCAATGAAATATATCTAGACAAAAACACAATATTCCTGTGCAATGTTAATAATCAAAAGAAATTCCCCACACAGCAGAAATAGTGACAAGCATGTGTCCAGTGAAAGTTCTGTGCCTGGAATCAAAAAAATAAAAGTTGATAGATGTCCCAGTAGAATGTCCCAACAAAGAAGTTTATTCTGTGCAAAAACATATTCTCTTCTAATGTACAGTGCCAATCCGTGACTTTTTCCAATCCTTTTGTGCTCCACACCCCACCTATGAGTGCACTTACCAGAAACTGTGGACCCCCTAGCAAAACTGCATATGTGTCAAATAGGCTCAGACTGGTAAGTGTAGGCACTCCATAGGACTCCTCTTGGAATGTCACGCAGGGCAGGATAGATGCTATTTGTCTCTATGTTCCCCCTCTATGTTTCACTCAGAGCAAGGAAGATGGAAAATAACATAGTGTAATACGTTCCAAAATTTATTGACTATAAAAAAGCAGTGTGGCAACTTACAAGGTTTCAGGTAAATAAATGCTTCTCATACATAACAAGCTGGTACAGGGTGTTCTGACTATCTTTGTCCGGTGGTAACACTGTGGTAGGCTCCTTCCTTGTTTGCGTTCCACGCCAGACCGGAAGTGACGTTCTGACATTGCTGACAGGCTGGAAATTGCGTTGACGCGTTTCGCCGCTCCCAGTGGGCGTTTTCACAGACGTCACACCCCCGTTGAAGTCTATAAGGACAAAACGAGTTCGATCCATTGAGTTTGCTCCATAACATTGTGCCAATTCTATTTCCTTGTGATCACATTTTTTTTGCATCAGAACTGCCTGTTATCTATTCATGAATGTACGTTTTCTACTTTTAATAAAGTCTATCCCCCATGGTTTTACACTATGAAGAGGCTTTTTGTTTTCTTGGGTACCCGAGTTCCTTTATGCCTATCAAAAGATCTGAGGAGAAGGGGGGAACCATTGTGAGACCATTGTACTACAAGGGACACCACTTACTGTTTGAATTACTCTTTATTATTATTATTATTTCAGGTTCTTATATAGCGCTGTCAATTTTACGCAGCGCTTTACATATACATTCCACATTCACATCAGTCCCTACCCTCAAGGAGCGTACAATCTAAGGTCCCTAACTCACATTCATACATACATAGTGGGGCCAATTTTTTTTTTTATATATACAGGATCCAATTAACCTACCAGCATGTCTTTGGAGTGTGGGAGGAAACTGGAGTACCCGGAGGAAACACACGCAGGCACAGGGAGAACATGCAAACTCCAGGCAGGTAGTGTCGTGGTTGGAATTTGAACCACTGACCCTCTTGCTGCTAGGTGAAAGTGCTAACCACTACACCACTGTGCCACCCAACCCATGATATTTGAGTCCACTAGCTTTGTTAAGCAACAAATGATTATGGCGCTCTATAGTGGACCTTGAAAGACATTGATTGAGTATCCACCCGCAGCTTAATAAAGTCTATCCCCGATGGTTTTACACTATTAAGAGCTTTTTTGTTTTTTTGGGTACCCGAGTTCCTTTATGCCTATCAAAAGATCTGAGGAGAGGGTGGCAACCACTGTGAGACCATTTTACTACAAGGGACACCACTTTCTGTTTGAATTACTCTTTACCCATGGTACTTGAGTCCACTAGTTTTGGTAAGCGCTCCTGACTCTTCCATTTGGTGATGGTCGCACCCAGGGTGACAATTCTCCATTTCTGAACACGTGAAGTTCTTGGATATGGACTTTATTTTCTAGAGCACTTTCCTTATAGGATTGAGGACTTTATTTCACTCATTTATTTGTTGGTTTATATTTATGATTCATAGAATTGGTTTATTTTTACCATGGTCATAGTGTTTATCTATTCACATTGCACATGTTTTTGCAATTTGATGTTGATCATTGCATATGTGTAATTTTGTATTTTATATACATTGCACAATTTTTGCACTTTATATGATTCTGTAATCACAGATATACATAACTGCAATAGGTTATATGCAGCACTGACTCTGGTAGTACTCTCTTGTTCAATAGCGTGGAACTTTTTCTTGTTTTCTCCTATTTTATATGAGTAACTCTTAAAAATAATGTTGCCATTTCTATTGCAATGTACTTCAGTGTCTGAACAGGAAGGAACTGCCCCACTTCAAAATTAGGAATGCAACAAATATTAACCGGAACCAGAGATTTGTTGTGCTCTGACATCCAAACCATATGTTTTAAAAGGTCAATGTGCACTTTCCCCCCACGCAGACTACACTTTTACTAGTTCTTAGTAAAAGTTTCCTGTACATTTCTACTTCTTAGTAAGAAAAAACAATTACCACACAGGAAACAATTTGAAGATGTCACACTGATTATTTGCAAACCAAATTAAAGTCAATAGGTGATAACATTTTTATTTTAATTAAAAGGAAAAACAAATCTGCTGTTGATGCCAAGAGCTTGCTGCAAATAATTTTCATCTGTGAGACCTGCAACTCCCTTTAGCCTCTTTTACCATTTCACTACCATTGTACATTTTAGAATGATAGAGTGATGGCCATGATGTTCTGGAGCAACTGTTTAAAAGGCCATAATATTGACATTGTGTGTGCGCACATCAGCCAAAATACACTGCTCAAAAAATTTCAAGAACACTTTGAAAATACATCAGATCTCAATGGAGAAAAATATCATGCTGGATATCTATACTGATATGGCATGCGTAATGTGTTAGGAACGAATGGACGCCACATCATTTGATGGAAATGAAAATTATCAACCTACAGAGGGCTGAATTCAAAGACACCCCAAAAATCAAACTGAAAAAATGATGCAGCAGGCTAGTCCATTTTGCTGAAATTTCATTGCAGCCATTCAAAATGGCACTCAGTAGTTTATATGGCCCCCACATGCTTTTATGCATGCCTGAAAAAGTCGGGGCAAGCTTCTAATGAGACAACCAATGATTTCCTGGGGGATTTCCTCCCAGATCTGGACCAGGGCATCACTGAGCTCCTGAACAGACTGAGGTGCAACCTGGCGGTGTCTGATGGACCAAAACATAATGTTCCAGAGGTGTTCTATTGGATTTAAGTCAGGCAAGCATGGAGGTCATTCAATTGTATCAATTCCCTCAGCCTCCAGAAACTGGCTGCATACTCTTGCCATAGGAGGCTGGGCATTGTCATGCACCAGGAGGAACCCAGGACTAACTGCGCCAGCGGTCTGACAATGGGTCCAAGGATTTCATCCAGATACCTAATAGCAGTCAGTGTGCTATTGTCTAGCCTGTAGAGGTCTGTGCGTCCCTCCATTGATATGCCTCCTCAGACCATCACTGACCCACCACCAAACCGGTAATTCTGAACGATGTTACAGGCAGCCTAACATTCTCCATGGCTTCTCCAGACCTTTTTATATCTGTCACATGTGCTCAGGGTGAACATGCTCTCATCTGTGAAAAGCACAGGGCACCAGTGAGGGGCCTGCCAATTCTTGTGTTCAATGGCAAATGCCAATCAAGCTCCACGGTGCTGAGCAGGGGGCACAGGGCCCACTAGATGACGTTGAGCCCTCAGGCCACCCTCATGAAGTTGGTTTCAGATTGTTTGGTCAGAGGCATTCACACCAGTGGCTTGCTGGAGGTCATTTTGTAGTGCTCTGGCAGTGTTCATCCTGTTCCTCCTTGCACAAAGTAGCAAATATTGGTCCTGCTGATGGGTTAAGGACCTTCTACAGCCCTGTCCAGCTCTCCTAGAGTAACTGCCTGTCTCTTGGAATATCCTCCATGCTTTTGAGAGTGTGCTGGGAGGGAAAGCAAATCTTATGGCAATGGCACTTATCGATGTGCCATTCTGGATGAGTTGGACTGCAAGTGCAACCTTGATAGGGTCCAGGTATTGTCTCATGCTACCAGTAGTGACACTGACTAGCCAAATGCATTTCATTAATACCAAAGCAGCTGAAATTGATTAACAACCCCTCTGCTACTTAACTGACCAGATCAATATCCCAGGAGTTTAATTAACTTGATGCTATACTCTGGTTAAAGTGTTTCTTTCATTTTTTTGGAGCAGTGTACAAAAAGCCAATTAGTATGGCTTTGTGCCTTGTTATAGTGTTATTGCTCAGTTACAGTGATCACACATCTAAACAGTACTACTATTTAAATTTTAGAATCCTCCCCTTCCTCAACTGAGAAAAGGGAGGAAGGACAATCTTTTAAATGGAGATTAACCATTTGACCTCCAGAAGGTTTTACCCCCTTCATAACCAGAGCATTTAGTGCCTTTTCATCACTGTGCTAGTTTACCTGGCAATTGTGCAGTCATGCAACACTGTACACAAATTAAATGTATATCATTTTTTTACACAACATAGATTTTTTTTGGTAGTATTTTATTATTTAAGTTTTTCTTCCTTTCTGTTTTAAAATTTTGCAAACGTATAATCTTTCTTCCTTCATAAATTTAGGCCAAAATTTAGTCTTCTACATTTCTTAAAAATAACATAAATCAGTGTATATTATATAGCCTTGGTCAACACGACTGTTGCGACAAGACAGTCCCACGACTGTTAATCCGACTTTGCCGTGCACTATCGGTCCGACACCAATCCGACTTCCATGCAAATTCAATTAATGGGATCCGATTTTGATCCGACTTTAACCACTTCTGGACAGGAAGATTTTCTCCCTTAATGACCAGGCCATAATTTGCAATTCGGCACTCCGTTATTTTAACGGACAATTGCACAGTCGTGCGACGCTTTACTCAAATAAAATTGATTTCCTTTTTTTCCCACAAATAGCGCTTTCTTTTGTCATTTCAAAATGAGAACTAAGCAGACAGTTCAGGGTTATCTATGAGGACCTCCGTGCTCATAGATAAAGACAGTACATGATTTTTTGACAAGTCCTTTTGTAAAAAAATAAAAAAGATTGTCCCCTGATGTAGATCCCTGTTGTGGAAATTTTAATAATATTTTTGTGGACATTTTTCAGGATGTGTTTTTAGTTAAATTGCCATTATGTCTCCCAGTGTCAGTTTACTGGTATTCGTTATGCACTGCGAATATGGCTTTAACTGGCATTGAGGAAATACCTGTATTTGTGGAAACCTTCCATTAAATGGAGACTGCATGCTACTTGCCTGATCATCCCTACCAGCTGGCGCTCTGAGCGGCTATCACAAACGAGTGAGCGTCGGGTCCGGATAAATGGCAGTGCGATGCGAACTCCACTGCACAAATGTATATCAGCCAGCTGGAACCCCCGGTATTCACTGGCGGAGGTATGTTTGTGATGTGGAATTATTATTGTTGTGATAAGTATCTGCCCTTTTGCTGGAATAATGGCTGGTAGCTTTCTATTATGCTTGACCTGAATGATTGAAATACTGCTGCTATTTTCCTTTGCAGATATATTCTCATTTACTGGAACAATAGCATATTCACTATCAAATATGGTTTTTATGAACTATATTATATAGGATTCACTCTAACAAGTTATGACGGGAGTGCATGCGTATGTGGCCGCGTTCATGAGAATCCCTGCTAGTTCCATTGTATAGTGTTTGGCAGCCATTTTCCTATATGTACCGTGTTTCCCCGAAAATAAGACCGGGTCTTAAATTAATTTTGGCTACAAAAGACACACTAGGGCTTAATTTCAGGGGATGTCTTCTTTATTTACAGTATGTACAAGGACAATCCTAAAGTGGTTGTAACCCTAAATAAAAAAAATCCTGATCCTTTATACCATGATAGACAGCACAGTCCTTGTGCTGTGTTATTTACCCCTCTCTATGTTTAAAAAAAAAAAAACTGGAATAAAACAATAAAATATTAAAAGAAAGTTTTTGTGTTCCCTGTCTTCTCTTCTCCTCTCCCCCTGTCAACTCAGAGTCAGCATTATGATATTCTGTAATGCCAAAAATAAACCTTGGTTAAAGTCATGGTAAAATTATGTGATCTGTTTTGTTAAAAGATTATATAATATCCAGTGAGTCTCCATTTGTAAGCGGTGCTGTAAATAAGGTATTTTCCACAATAAAGGTACGAAAAGGAGACACACTGCACATTACATAAACTTTTTTTTGTTTTTACAAAACAAATTACATGTTACATTCCCAAAAATCACGCTAGGTCTTATTTTCGGGGTAGGGCTTATATTGCAGCTATCCCCAAAAAAAAAAAAATCAGGCTAGGTCTTATTTTCGGAGTAGGGCTTATTTTTGGGGAAACAGGGTAGGTCCCATTGTTAGCAATTTTGAATGGTTCCTCCTTGAACCCAATGGCTGGAGACTCTTGCACACGGCTCAGTTGGTTCATTTACATACACTCCCATTTCTATTATACTTTTGAAAATATACATGTCTGTGATTGGTTGTGTTGACACCACCTTGCCCCTGTAAACCCCTTTTTGCCTGAGTGTAAAAAAACAAGTGTCCTGTGTTGGAGGTGAACTGCTTCTATTCACATCCTGTATCTCTCTTTGTCGCTGAGCGCGCTAGGATTTCTTTATACAAAAGAGCTGTACATTGTAGTTTTCAGTACAAGGGATTATTGGCGCTTGGCACTTATTAAGATCCGCAAGTGCATTTTAAAGCGCAGTGAAGTTCTCTGTGCACTGAGCAAATTTCTATGCGCCAGACCCTATTAATTTCCACCACAGTAATGGTGAGCCAGGAAGTTCTAACCAAAGGTTTTTATCTTCACAGCAGAAAAAGAGAAGGAAATAAATCGAGTCTAGTGCAACAAAGGTCGGCCGTTTGTGCTAAGACACACTTCATTTCAGTTTTTGAAATATCTCTGGAATATATCCCCTTCCTTATGCATGCTAATATTCTGCCGGCTTTGGCAGCTGCAGCTTGACATTGCATGCTATTGCTTAGTCTATCTTCTACTATTGCTTAGTCTATCTTCTACTAAGACTCCCAGATCTTTCTCCATTTTTGATTCCCCCAGAGGTTCCCCCCCTAAAGCATATTTTGAGTTTGTTTTTAGTCCCCAAGTGCAATACCTTACACTTCTCCACATTAAACCTCATTTGTCATGTAGTTGCCCACTCTGTTATTTTGTTCAGGTCATTCTGTAAGATTTCTGCATCATGATGTGAAGTTATTACCCTGCTTAATTTTGTGTCATGTGCAAAAACTGAGATTGAGCTAACAATCCCGTCCTCAATGCTATTTATGAATAAACTGAACAAAATTGGTCCAAGGGCTGAGCCTTGGGGGACCCCACTTACCACCCCAGACCAGTCTGAGTACACGATATTTGTTACCACCCTTTGGACATGCCCCTTTAACCAGTTTTCTATCCAAGAGCAAACCTTGTGGTTGATGCCTGCAGACCTTATTTTGTAAATTTAGCGTTTGTGGGGAACTGTATCAAAAGCCTTAGCAAAATCCAGATAATGATAGAATGTTAACAGGTGCGATCTTTGACAAGATCGCCCCTTTCTAAACCGGTGCTGATTACTGCTGATGATGCTCTTGTCTTTAGCAAATTCTTGGATATAGTCCCTTATCATCCCTTACAGTAGTTTACATACTATTGATGTCAGGCTGACCGGTCTATAATTTTCTGGGATATGCCTCTGCCCTTTTTTGAATATTGGTATCAAGTTAGCTTTCCTCCAGTCACCTGGTACAGTTCCTGTCAAAATACTATCTGCAAAGATCAGAAACAGTGATCTAGATATAACCTTACTGAGTTCTTTGAGTACTCTCGGATGCACGCCATCCGGGCCTGGTGATTTATTTGTGTTAATTTTATCCAGCCTTTCCATGATTTCACCCTCTGTTAGCCATAGCGGCATGTCATGTGAAGTACTGCTAATCATACAGTCATGGACAGTATACCCCTCCTTTTCCTGTGTAAAGGCTGAGGAGAAGAAAGCATTAAGCATGGTTGCCTTCTCTGTGTCCTCTGTAACCATCCTCCCATCATCGTTAATTGTGTGTGCAACATGCTCTGACCTTATTTTTTTGCTGTTGATATATTTAAAGAATTTCTTAGGGTTCTTTTTACTTTCCTCTGCTATTTGCTCTCAAAGTCGATATTTCTTGAAGGCCGTTTTTTTTTCCCTAATAAGTTTTTTTACATTACGGTTTAGCCACCCCAGTTTGGCTTTGGCTCTTCTACATGTATTTCCCATAGGAATGCACTGTTAGATGCTTTTGTTTAATATGTTAAAGTATTCCCCTTTTTCCTCTGGTCAGTGTTCCTAGGGTTTGGTCCCAGTTTATTTTCTCTATCATTGAGCACAGTTTGGGAAAGTTTGCCCTTCTGAAGTTTAGGGTTCTTATGTTCCCCTCTTGCCTTGTTATATTGTGATTTACGCTAAATGTGATCATCCTGTGAAATATATATATATAAATATGCAAAAAACAATATATTATTGTTACATCCTATATCTAACCAACCCAAAAATATATTAATTTTACACATATACAATGTTTTATTTTTGGGGAGAAGCCATATTAGTGTTGCTTGTCATATATAACAACAGACAGTTGTAGGTAGTTCAGGGATTTGAACACCCAAATACACTGTTGCACGGCAGATGTGCTAACCACTTGCCTACCTGGAACTAATGAAATTTATTCAAAGCATGTGTGATTTGTGATTTCTTTAAATAAAAAATAAAAAAAAAACAAGTGAAAATGTTTCACTGAGGCTGGCCATACATGTTCAATTTTTGTTGTACAATTTTCTGGTAGATCTACCACAAACCACATAATGTGAGGTCAAAGCTAAACAACACATTCACTTGTATCTAATTAGGCAGGCCTTCGTACTACATACTTGAAGGTAAATTTCAAGAAAATTGGACAGAAAATTGTAAGAAAATTGGATCATGTATGGCCAGCCAAACACTCATTCATTAGTGAACTGGTGATTTTGGTTTAGGAACCAACAGACCCAATTAATTACTTTGCTGGGAGTTTTCTATACTGGGTGGGTGTAGTTTAACCAAGGTTATATAAAGGGATGTTTAAGAGCAGCTCATTTGGCCTCTGGCAGCAGGGCCACATGTCTTTATGTCCGAATTTGCTTTTGGGGTGGGGGGGTTTGCTGGCATGCCTAAGGACCCATATTGCAGTAAGTGTATTTTGTTGGATGAATACTTTTCATGCTCTAAATGTTTGGTATAGTTTTTGCAAAGTGTGTCTTTATGTACTCTATACATGTGTTTTTTTATTTTCATGCCTCTGTGTAGCTGTATGTTCTAGTGATTTGATGGTATTAAAATGGAAAGGCAGGCTCATGCAAACAATAACCATAAAAGTATGTTGGGTATGTTTTATGCTTAATACTAAGGTGTCTACACCTTATTTTGCTTGACTGTTGGATATTGTAAGCTCTATATCTATTCATCATATGTTGTATCTTTGCACTGTAATTTGAATAACGATTTCACATTTCACATGCCTGCTTGAGTGATTACTGATGTTTTATACATGTTCAATAAAGCTTATTCATTTGTACACAGCTCCTGGTTTTTTGTTTTCTTTTCTTCATATTTGTCTGGGTGTAATTCAGATAACTTTTGTGTCTATTGAATGTAATCCATTTCTTGTATTTTTTGTGTGTGTGCAATGGCATTACAGTATGAACATGGGTAGGGTTTCTCCGTGTACAGGGGTAGGGTTTCTCCCTTTACTCCAGCGAAGTGTGTGTGTGTGTGTGTGTGTGTGTATGGGGGGGAATGGGGTGTGTATGGGGGGGAGTGTGTGTGTGTGTGAGGGGGGGGGAGGAGTGTGTGTGTGTGTGGGGGGAGGAGTGTGTGGGGGGGAGGGGTGTGGGGGGGAGGGGTGTGTGGGGGGGAGGATTGTGTGTCGGGGGAGGAGGACTGTGTGTGTATGGGGGGAGGAGGACTGTGTGTGTGGGGGGGGAGGAGGAGTGTTTGTGTGGGGGGGGAGAAGGAGTGTGTGTGGGGAGGGTGGAGGAGGAGCGTGTGTGTGGGGGGGAGAAGGAGTGTGTGTGGGGGGGGTGGAGGAGGAGTGTGTGTGTGGGGGGGAGGAGTGTGTGTGTGTGTGGGAGGGGGGGAGGAGTGTGTGGGGGGGCTAAATCATAAGAATTAATGTGTGTATGTATATATTTAGCTAAAAATATATATAAATTAAGGAATAATACAACATTTCCATTCAGCCTCTGTGGATGAATGTAACCAAAACATTTAATAAAAAATCACTAAAAATGATTACTAAATAAAAGATTGCTACAGCGCTCACTCACCTTTTTAGTTGGCCTAGGTCAGTGATGATGAACCTTGGCAACACAGGTGTTTTGTAACATTTCCCATGATGCTCACCTACACTGCAGAGTACATGAGCATTATGGGAAATGTAGGGCAAAAACATCTAGGGGGGGGGGTTAAGGGTTACCATCACTGGCCTAGGTAAAACATTTCCAATACATTTTAGTTGTCTGTGTGCACCATTTTTAAAATAAAGCAAAATCTCTTTACAATAAATTGCAAATGGCACATTGGCGTTTGCCCTGGACCAGAAATGACACCAAATTGGGTTGCACACATTCCAGCAAGTGGTCACAATCAACTGGCTAATCACTTTCACAATCACTTTTAGCTGTGAAGAATGGCATTCCTATGCTAAGTAAGTGTGTGTGTGTGTGTGGGGGGGGGGGGGGTCTGTGCTTGTAATCAGAGCATTGATTACCAGTGCAGACCCTTGGGGGATGCCACTAGAGCCATCAGGTATTGCTGACCCATGGCAACCAGGGATGCCCACCCATGCCACCATTGATGCCAATCAGTGCTCAGGGAACCTGTTAGTGCCCTCCTCATCAGTGCTGCCCATCATTACCATCTATCAGTGCTGCCCACCAGTGCCAATCATTGCCCATCAGTGCCACCTATCAATGCCCATCAATGCTGCATATCAGTGCCGCCTATCAGTGTCCATCAGTGCTGCATATTAGTGTCTCATCAGTGCCTGCCAGCGCAGTCTCATCAATGCTTGTCAGTGCAACAAAAAACATATTGATTTACCAAATTTTATTACATAAACAAAAACACATTTTTTTTAGGGGTCAAACATTTAGGTCTTCTTTTTGCCAATAAAAAAAAAAACCTTGCAGTGATCAAATACCACCAAAAGAAAGCAATATTTGTGTGAAAATAATGTCATACATTTGTGTTAGATACAGGGTTGCATGACCGCACAATTGTCATTCAAAATGCAACAGCATAAAAAGCTGAAAATTGGCCTGGGCAGGAAGGGGTGTAACTGCCCTGTAAGGAAGTGGTTAACTATTGAAACATGGGACTAAATATTCCATGGGTAATCATGCTAAGCTTAATGGCTTAGTGGTTAGTGTTCCTGTCTATAAACACTGCAAGCATGAATTCAAATCCCAAGTGTGCCATCACCTCCTTAAATTTTAGACAACTGTAAATAAATACTGAAACTTGGCAAATGCATAATTGTACCCTGCACATATGCATGTCTGTTTCTTGAATATACATGGCCATTGACATGCAATTTTAGGTGATGTAGCCAATGTATTACTATGTGGCAAATAAAAAAAAAATAATGACACACAACTGTGAGCACACAGGGTGTTATCATGGTTGGGCCTTGAACTCATGGCCTAACAATCTTTGTCTATGAGCATAGACCACTACACCAAAGTGCTGAATACAATCAGACATACCTGAAAGTTTCAGATGAATAATGAATAAAGAATGAAGATTGCTAATTAGACAGCTGTGTAGTCTGCTATTAGTAAATCTAAAGGTTAAAACACATAAGATACATAACTATACCTTAAAATTAAAATAAACCATAATAGATGACATTGCTGTGTAATAGTGATTCAGAATAGACAAATTTCCTTTTATGAAAAACACAAAGGGAATTTGGTTAACTCCAAACCCGAATTCAATCTTGGTTAACTCAAACTCCGAATTCACTAAAGCACCTAGTTGAAGGTTTAACTCCAGCCACTTACCTAATTGCACAGTTACATTAGTAGGGAGCTGCTTAAACAAGTGGCCAATCCTAAAGTAATTAGGTATCCAAAAAAATGATAATTGGGACCATGAATTGGATGATAAATCTGATAGTCATAATATCATTGCTTAATGCATGTTATCTATTTCTATTGGGGGTAAAACAGCCACTCATTTATTCCTGGTACTCAATGAGCCACGGTGCCAAATGTACATTGGCAACGATATATATCATCGGTTTTCTATACACGTGGATTTGGTGAATTCCATATTGTGGACTAGATTAAAAGAGGATCCCTGTACTTTCATGAACACATATGAGACCCTCAGATCATCCCAGATACTGCCATATGCAGTAAATGTATTAGTACCACAAAATGTTGTTATTCCTCCAGGTTCCAGTAATTTTCTTTTACCTATCCAGGTACCAAAAGGCCAAAAATTAAAGAACCTTGATGCATTAATATGCCTCTCAAATAGAATGCAACAACTGGGGATTTCAGTAAGTTATATCCCCATGGTAAATATTCATCAATCCAAAACCCAAATAATTGTTAATAACGGTACTCCAAATGAAATCCCTTTGTCTAAAGACACTGTAATTGGTCTGGCCTTAGATTCAGATTATTATACTTTTGGGTTTGAAATAGAGAATGACCGATTATCAGCAAAGCCGATATATCGAGGGCCGATATGGACTTTCCCCGATATATCGGAATCTGCTTTTTTTTTTACCAATATTGTCGATATTTTCGTGACATCATTCCGTATGTTGCGCGCACACATTCTGCCTTCTAACACCGCCTCCCACGCCTGTGCGGCCCGTACGTGACGCCATTTCACCGTGCGCACTGCACTTAAGACCGCCTCCCACAGCCTCGTGTTACAGCCAGCTGAAGTCCGGTCTGGTCACGCTGCCAGCCATCCATCCACAGGCCCTGACCTCAGCCACCCACCACAACAGGATACCAGCTCAGCGAGCAAGCAACCAGCCACCCAGATGACAACAAGCCAGCCACCCGCAGCCACCCACAACCGTGACCAGTGTTCCAGCAAGCCAGAAGCAGCTACCCGCCACAACAGGCCAGGGGGTGAGTGAGTGAGTGACACCAAGTCAGCCACCCACACAACAACAGGGTGACCCCAAGCCAGCCCACCACCACAGTGTTCCTGCAAGCCAGCCACGCACCACAGTGTTCCTGCAAGCCAGCCACCCACCACAGTGTCCCTGCAAGCCAGCCACCCACCACAGTATTTCTGCAAGCCAGCCAGCCACCACAGTGTTCCTGCAAGCCAGGCAGCCACCACAGTGTTCCTGCAAGCCAGCCACCCACCACAGGGTTCCTGCAAGCCAGTCGCCCACCACAGTGTTCCTGCAAGCCAACCACCACAGTGTTCCTGCAAGCCAGCCACCCATAGGCTGACACCAAGCAAGCCAGCCACCTCAGTGTTCCTGCAAGCCACCCACCCATAACAGGCTGACACCAAGCAAGCCAACCAGGCACCACAGAGACTGTTCCTGCAAGCCAGTCACCCACCACAGTGTTCCTGCAAGCCAGCCACCCAAAAGAGGGTGACACCAATCCAGCCAGCCACCACAGTGTTCCTGCAAGCCAGCCACCCATAACAGGCTGACACCAATCCAGTCAGCCACCACAGTGTTCCTGCAAGCCAGCCACCCATAACAGGCTGACACCAAGCAAGCCACCCATAAGAGGGTGACACCAATCCAGCCAGCCACCACAGTGTTCCTGCAAGCCAGCCACCCATAACAGGCTGACACCAATCCAGCCACCACCACAGTGTTCCTGCAAGCCAGCCACCCATAACAGGCTTACACCAATCCAGCCAGCCAGCCACCACAGTGTTCCAGCAAGCCAGCCACCCATAACAGGTTGACACCAAGCAAGCCCACCAGGCAAAGGCGCCACAGAGACTGTTCCTTCAAGTCAGCCAGCCACCACAGTGTTCCTGCAAGCCAGCCATCCATAACAGGCTGACACCAATCCAGCCAGCCACCACAGTATTTCTGCAAGCCAGCCACCACAGTGTTCCTGCAAGCCAGCCAGCCACCACAGTGTCCCTGCAAGCCAGACACCAATAACAGGCTGACACCAATCCAGCCACCCACCACAGTATTTCTGCAAGCCAGCCACCACAGTGTTCCTGCAAGCCAGCCACCCACCACAGGGTTCCTGCAAGCCAGCCACCCACCACAGTGTTCCTGCAAGCCAGCCACCCACCACAGTGTTCCTGCAAGCCAACCACCACAGTGTTCCTGCAAGTCAGCCACCCGCAGGCTGACACCAAGCAAGCCAGCCACCTCAGTGTTCCTGTAAGCCTCCCACCCATAACAGGCTGACACCAAGCAAGCCAACCAGGCACCACAGAGACTGTTCCTGCAAGCCAGTCACCCACCACAGTGTTCCTGCAAGCCAGCCACCCAAAAGAGGGTGACACCAATCCAGCGAGCCACCACATTGTTCCTGCAAGCCAGCCACCCATAACAGGCTGACACCAATCCAGCCAGCCACCACAGTGTCCCTGCAAGCCAGACACCAATAACAGGCTGACACCAATCCAGCAAGCCACCACAGTGTTCCTGCAAGCAAGCCACCCATAACAGGCTGACACCAAGCAAGCCACCCATAAGAGGGTGACACCAATCCAGCCAGCTACCACAGTATTCCTGCAAGCCAGCCACCCATAACAGGCTGACACCAATCCAGCCAGCCACCACAGTGTTCCTGCAAGCCAGCCACCCATAACAGGCTGACAGCAATCCAGCCAGCCACCACAGTGTTCCTGCAAGCCAGCCACCCATAACAGGCTGACACCAAGCAAGCCACCCATAAGAGGGTGACACCAATCCAGCCAGCTACCACAGTGTTCCTGCAAGCCAGCCACCCATAACAGGCTGACACCAATCCAGCCAGCCACCACAGTGTTCCTGCAAGTGAGCCACCCATAACAGGCTGACACCAATCCAGCCAGCCACCACAGTGTTCCTGCAAGCCAGCCATCCATAACAGGCTGACACCAATCCAGCCAGCCACCACAGTGTTCCTGCAAGCCAGCCACCCATAACAGGCTGACACCAATCCAGCCAGCCAGCCACCACAGTGTTCCTGCAAGCCAGCCACCCATTACAGGTTGACACCAAGCAAGCCCACCAGGCAAAGGCGCCACAGAGACTGTTCCTGCAAGCCAGTCACCCACCACAGTGTTCCTGCAAGCCAGCCACCCAAAAGAGGGTGACACCAATCCAGCCAGCCACCACAGTGTTCCTGCAAGCCAGCCACCCATAACAGGCTGACACCAATCCAGTCAGCCACCACAGTGTTCCTGCAAGCCAGCCACCCATAACAGGCTGACACCAAGCAAGCCACCCATAAGAGGGTGACACCAATCCAGCCAGCCACCACAGTGTTCCTGCAAGCCAGCCACCCATAACAGGCTGACACCAATCCAGCCACCACCACAGTGTTCCTGCAAGCCAGCCACCCATAACAGGCTTACACCAATCCAGCCAGCCAGCCACCACAGTGTTCCTGCAAGCCAGCCACCCATAACAGGTTGACACCAAGCAAGCCCACCAGGCAAAGGCGCCACAGAGACTGTTCCTTCAAGTCAGCCAGCCACCACAGTGTTCCTGCAAGCCAGCCATCCATAACAGGCTGACACCAATCCAGCCAGCCACCACAGTATTTCTGCAAGCCAGCCACCACAGTGTTCCTGCAAGCCAGCCAGCCACCACAGTGTCCCTGCAAGCCAGACACCAATAACAGGCTGACACCAATCCAGCCACCCACCACAGTATTTCTGCAAGCCAGCCACCACAGTGTTCCTGCAAGCCAGCCACCCACCACAGGGTTCCTGCAAGCCAGCCACCCACCACAGTGTTCCTGCAAGCCAGCCACCCACCACAGTGTTCCTGCAAGCCAACCACCACAGTGTTCCTGCAAGTCAGCCACCCGCAGGCTGACACCAAGCAAGCCAGCCACCTCAGTGTTCCTGTAAGCCTCCCACCCATAACAGGCTGACACCAAGCAAGCCAACCAGGCACCACAGAGACTGTTCCTGCAAGCCAGTCACCCACCACAGTGTTCCTGCAAGCCAGCCACCCAAAAGAGGGTGACACCAATCCAGCCAGCCACCACAGTGTTCCTGCAAGCCAGCCACCCATAACAGGCTGACACCAATCCAGCCAGCCACCACAGTGTCCCTGCAAGCCAGACACCAATAACAGGCTGACACCAATCCAGCAAGCCACCACAGTGTTCCTGCAAGCAAGCCACCCATAACAGGCTGACACCAAGCAAGCCACCCATAAGAGGGTGACACCAATCCAGCCAGCTACCACAGTATTCCTGCAAGCCAGCCACCCATAACAGGCTGACACCAATCCAGCCAGCCACCACAGTGTTCCTGCAAGCCAGCCACCCATAACAGGCTGACAGCAATCCAGCCAGCCACCACAGTGTTCCTGCAAGCCAGCCACCCATAACAGGCTGACACCAAGCAAGCCACCCATAAGAGGGTGACACCAATCCAGCCAGCTACCACAGTGTTCCTGCAAGCCAGCCACCCATAACAGGCTGACACCAATCCAGCCAGCCACCACAGTGTTCCTGCAAGTGAGCCACCCATAACAGGCTGACACCAATCCAGCCAGCCACCACAGTGTTCCTGCAAGCCAGCCATCCATAACAGGCTGACACCAATCCAGCCAGCCACCACAGTGTTCCTGCAAGCCAGCCACCCATAACAGGCTGACACCAATCCAGCCAGCCAGCCACCACAGTGTTCCTGCAAGCCAGCCACCCATTACAGGTTGACACCAAGCAAGCCCACCAGGCAAAGGCGCCACAGAGACTGTTCCTTCAAGTCAGCCAGCCACCACAGTGTTCCTGCAAGCCAGCCATCCATAACAGGCTGACACCAATCCAGCCAGCCACCACAGTATTTCTGCAAGCCAGCCACCACAGTGTTCCTGCAAGCCAGCCAGCCACCACAGTGTCCCTGCAAGCCAGACACCAATAACAGGCTGACACCAATCCAGCCACCCACCACAGTATTTCTGCAAGCCAGCCACCACAGTGTTCCTGCAAGCCAGCCACCCACCACAGGGTTCCTGCAAGCCAGCCACCCACCACAGTGTTCCTGCAAGCCAGCCACCCACCACAGTGTTCCTGCAAGCCAACCACCACAGTGTTCCTGCAAGTCAGCCACCCGTAGGCTGACACCAAGCAAGCCAGCCACCTCAGTGTTCCTGTAAGCCTCCCACCCATAACAGGCTGACACCAAGCAAGCCAACCAGGCACCACAGAGACTGTTCCTGCAAGCCAGTCACCCACCACAGTGTTCCTGCAAGCCAGCCACCCAAAAGAGGGTGACACCAATCCAGCCAGCCACCACAGTGTTCCTGCAAGCCAGCCACCCATAACAGGCTGACACCAATCCAGTCAGCCACCACAGTGTTCCTGCAAGCCAGCCACCCATAAAAGGCTGACACCAAGCAAGCCACCCATAAGAGGGTGACACCAATCCAGCCAGTCACCACAGTGTTCCTGCAAGCCAGCCACCCATAACAGGCTGACACCAATCCAGCCAGCCAGCCACCACAGTGTTCCTGCAAGCCAGCCACCCATAACAGGCTGACACCAAGCAAGCCCACCAGGCACAGGCGCCACAGAGACTGTTCCTTCAAGTCAGCCAGCCACCACAGTGTTCCTGCAAGCCAGCCACCCATAACAGGCTGACACCAATCCAGCCAGCCACCACAGTGTCCCTGCAAGCCAGACACCAATAACAGGCTGACACCAATCCAGCCAGCCACCACAGTGTTCCTGCAAGCAAGCCACCCATAACAGGCTGACACCAAGCAAGCCACCCATAAGAGGGTGACACCAATCCAGCCAGCTACCACAGTTTTCCTGCAAGCCAGCCACCCATAACAGGCTGACACCAATCCAGCCAGCCACCACAGTGTTCCTGCAAGCCAGCCACCCATAACAGGCTGACACCAATCCAGCCAGCCACCACAGTTGTTCTGCAAGCCAGCCACCCATAACAGGCTGACACCAAGCAAGCCACCCATAAGAGGGTGACACCAATCCAGCCAGCTACCACAGTGTTCCTGCAAGCCAGCAACCCATAACAGGCTGACACCAATCCAGCCAGCCACCACAGTGTTCCTGCAAGTGAGCCACCCATAACAGGCTGACACCAATCCAGCCAGCCACCACAGTGTTCCTGCAAGCCAGCTACCCATAACAGGCTGACACCAAGCAAGCCAACCAGGCACAGGCACCACAGAGACTGTTCCTGCAAGCCAGCCAGCCACCACAGTGTTCCTGCAAGCCAGCCACCCATAACAGGCTGACACCAATCCAGCCAACCAGGCACCACAGAGACTGTTCCTGCAAGCCAGCCAGTTGCTTCATCAGTTTCAGTCTTTAGAGATTTAGTTCTCAAAGACCTTGCTGAACTGCCAGTTAAAAAACGACATCCACTCCCTCATCTTAGGGCTGGTCTAAAATCCCTTTGTGAGAGAATGGAACTTGTGATCCCTTCCGCCGATAAGGGGGGAGGGATCGTTGTCCTGGATAAAAATGATTATTGCTTAGAGATGGAACGAATTCTAAGTGACCAAGATACTTATATTAAATTACCTTCTAATCCCACTTTTCAATATAAAAAAGAGCTGGTCAAATTGATCGACAAAGGATATAGAGATCAGATTCTAGATAAGAAGGAGAAATCGTTCTTGGTTCCAATCGCTCCGAGGATACCGGTCATGAATTATTTGTCTAAAGTTCACAAGAACCCGACCCATCCACCGGGTCGCCCGATCGTGAGCGGGATTGACTCCATAACCTCTCACATCAGTAAATACATTGATCATTTCCTCCAACCCCTGGTGTGTACCGCATCCTCTTACATCAAGGATACCAGGGATGTTATCAACATCCTTGGTGGTTTGTGTATAGAGGGGAGACATCTTATGGTAACAGCTGATGTCACCTCCCTGTACACATGTATACCACACATCTTGGGGTTCAGAGCAGTGGGACACTATCTAAAAAGTGACCAGTCCATTCCCCTTCCCCAGCGGGAATTTATCCTAGATTTATTGTTGTTCGCTACTGGACACAATTATTTCTGGTTTAACGGCCAATATTATCTACAACAAAGGGGTGTGGCCATGGGGGCCAAGTTTTCCCACAGTTTGGCCAACCTCTTTATGGCTAAATGGGAGGAGGATATCGTCTATCCTTTAAATAGGCCTGAGGTGGCGCTTTGGATTTGCTACATAGACTACATCCTCCTCTTGTGAAAAGGTGATAAGATGTCCCTAGATTCTTTTATGTCCTCTTTAAATAATAATGATTGAGGGATACAATTAACATATGAATGTAGTGATAACAACATTCATTTCCTCGATTTGAATATTTCCTTGGTAGGTAATCAGTTTGTCACCAGTACATTTTTTAAGGTTGCGGACCATAACTCTTACTTGCCCACTGACAGCTGCCACCACAAAGCCTGGTTGACTGGAGTTCCGAAAAGCCAATTCATTAGGCTTAGAAGGAACTGCACTTTGGACGATGATTTCTTCCAACAGTCCCAAATTTTGAAGGAGAGGTTTGTGGCCAAGGGGTACAGGTCCGAATCTCTTGAGTCCACTATTGCTGAAGTCTCTATAATCGAGAGGGCTCGGCTATTAGCGGATTCTACCAGGACGAATAATAATTCTGAGTTCACTAAGTGGTCCCTGTTTACAGAACTCTCCACCCAACACAGACAAATCAAGCACATTTTCTATAAACACTGGGATGTGTTGAAAAACCATTGCGTCTTGGGTCCAATTCTTCCTGAACGACCCAGGGTCACCTTTAGGGGTGCCCCCTCGCTCAGGTGAAAATTATCTCCTAACGTGTTGGACCCTCCAGCTAAACCAAAGTTTTTTGCTAATCTGGTGGGTTTTTAACCGTGTCAGAGGTGTAGAGTTTGTGAACTCAACCGTGACAGAAGGAGTTTTTATCCTTCCAGTCCACTGTTACTAGTTGCATTTACCATATTGTTTTTCTCCACATGTGTCACCACCCATATTGTTTATTTGTCGACATGCCCTTGTCATAAACAATATGTGGGACGGACCATCAGAGCATTTTATGTGAGAGTTAATGAACACATCACAAATGTCATCCAGGGCAAGGACAATCATAATGTGTCCAAACATTATTTAGTCCATCATAATTAAAATCCAAGGGGTACATTATTTCAAATTATAGATCACTTCGTCCCTTCTTGGAGAGGTGGGTCCAAGCTAAGGGGCGTTTCACGTTGTGAAACATACTGGATATATACGTTAAAATCTTACTTCCCCCGTGGCCTTAATCAGGGCCGTCTTTATCGCGGGGCAAACCGGGGCAACTGCCCAGGGCCCAATCTTTATTGAGGGGCCCAAAGCAACTGCTGCTTGAACCCGCACATTGGAGCCCCAATGACGGTATTGCAGAGCGCACGGAGGCTGCATTCCCGAGGAAGCCAGCAGAGAGGGAGCGGGACTGGGAGCTCCACTGATGCTCTGACCCCCGCCCCATGCATAATGTATGTTCAGATCAGAGTGGCTGTAGGGAGAGCAGTGATCGGGGTGGGAGCCCCTCCCCCAGACCTCTGTATTCCCCTGCCAGTTTAGAGGGGGGCGGGAGTCAGAGCATCAGTGGAGCTCCCAGTCCCGCTCCCTTGCTGCATCCTGTCTGGTAGGATTAAAGTGGCTGTACTGAGAGCGGGTGGGAGCCGCCCCCAGACCTCTATTCCCCAGCCAGTTTAGAGGGGGCAGGGCCAGGAGCTTCACTGATGCTCTGACCAGGCCCCTGCAGCCTACATGCTCGGGAGTTAGCAAGCAAGATCAGAGTGGGAGTCCCATCCAGTGACCTCTGAAATTGACCTCTGAAACTGAGCCCAGCTGGCCAGGTATGTCCTTACACTAATAGAATGCTTGCTTTTCTAAAACCCTGAGCTGTGTTATTCAGCTGTAAAGGTGTGCATTGTTGAAAGTTTTCTGACCCCCCTCCTGTACCATGTCTGCATCCTCTGACCCCCCTCCTGTACCATGTCTGCATCCTCTGACCCCCCTCCTGTACCATGTCCGCAGCCTCTGACCCCCCTCCTGTACCATGTCCGCAGTCTCTGACCCCCCTTCTGTACCATGTCCGCAGCCTCTGACCCCCCTCCTGTACCATGTCCGCAGCCTCTGACCCCCCTCCTGTACCATGTCCGCAGCCTCTGACCCCCCTCCTGTACCATGTCCGCAGCCTCTGACCCCCCCTCCTGTACCATGTCTGCAGCCTCTGGCCCCCCTCCTGTACCATGTCAGCAGCCTCTGACCCCCCTCCTGTACCATGTCCGCAGCCTCTTACCCTCTCATGTGCCATGTCCGCAGTCTCTGACCCTCTCCTGTACCATGTCCGCAGCCTCTGACCCTCTCCTGTACCATGTCTGCAGTCTCTGACCGTTGCTTGTACCATATCTGCAGTCCCTGACTGCCTCCTGTAGTATGTCTGCAGTCTCTGACCATCTTCTGTAGTATGTCTGCAGTCACTGAGGCTCTCGTGTTGTGCGTTTGAAATCTCTGACCTCTCCTGTAGTATGTGTATTAATGTGCCGCTTTACTTGCGCAATTATTTGGGATTGCTCCACTGCTCAGTCAGTGGTAATATTGTGCAATTAACTGTAGCAATCAATAATCAGTGGACAGTAGTGGACAGTAGTGATCTGCTGTAATCTCTAGCAACCAATCAGTGAGCAGCAATAATGTGCAGTAACTTTTAGCAACCAATTGGCAAGCAGAAATTATGTATTGTAACCTCTAGCATCCAGTCTGTGAGCAGTAAGGATAGACTGTAACCTCTGGCAACCAACTGTAATCACTGCATGATCTGCTACAGTAAACTGATTTTGAGTCTACCTGCTATTCTTATGTATGTCCCAAGAACGGAGGTGGGGGGGGGGAGAAAATTTTTGCCCAGGGCCCAATCAATATTAAAGATGGCCCTGGCCTTAATATTGAATGGGATATGTAGCAATACAGCTTGATTTTTTTTTATGTCGGTGTTTGATCCCTTGGTTTGGATGACCATGTTTTTTCAGCTATTTATTTCATGGTTCTTTTCTTCTTTCTTTCTTCTTCTTTTTTATGTATATATATATTTTTATTATGTAGATGGAAAAGCTGCGCTACAAAATTGATACACTGGAAAGTCAATCAGCAATGGTTCAGATGCTCAGAGATCATAATAAAGTCCAGGCAAATAACACAGATTGAGCATATGTATTAAAGTAGGACAGTCCAAGAATAAAGGATTCCAAAGTGCAAATGCAGAGATGGTAAATCCACCACCAAAGATCACTTCTATCAGCCACAGTGAAGCATGCTAGGGGTATGCACTTACCAGATAGAAAAGGGTTACCAGCATTGTATACTCTCAGAATAGCCAGCTGCAAAAGGAACACCTCTCCTGACCGAGTCCTGTTGTATACAAGGATCCGCCACGTCCAGCAAGTACAAAGCACCAGCCGCCTCGTCCAAATCAATGGTTAGCCATACATATGTAAAGAAAGAAGGGGCCACAATAGTGCAGATGGTCTAGGCAATTTTAATGGGTAAACAACGAAATACACTCACAGTTTATCAGATGAATAAGCGCTTGTCAAAGATTTCAAAACACCGCCGCCGCCCGACTTCCGGATGCAGAGTAGTGACGTCAGCACTCCTTCCCTACGCACGTTTTGTCACAACTGACGTCTTCCTGGGGATCCGGGCGGCGTGCTGAGTCACTACTTAAGTACTGTCAGAGGCATCCGCCCCGTCCGGAAGTCGGAAGCGATCGGCGCCATATTGGACCCTGGAGGTCCCAAACATCAAATAAGACAAATACACATATAGCGGCCGCGTCCTCTAAACTAAAAGAAGCCACGGGCGCCATCACTAGTCCGGGAATTGACCGAACGGATAAGAGCAGTTATGCATATAGCGGCCGCGTCATCTATATCAGAAGAGGGCGGGGGCGCCATCATTAATCCGGGAAATGGCCGAATAACTAAAAACAATTAGAAACAGTTTATTAAGCAATAAAACAAATTAAAAATCCAGCCAGAGTTGCCTCCAAAGGGATCCGCTCAATAAAACAAAAAATATCCACTGAATATCAGCAAAGTGGCTCTATGTATGCCAAAACATGGTAGGTGTTACCCCCCATGTTAATTAATTAATACAGGTAAATTAACTATTAGAAAAGGAATGCAAAATTCATACAATAAAGATTGCAAATGTTCAAATAGTCAACAAAAATAATATAAAAATATAAAAAGAACAAGGCCACCAAAATTGGCTCTAAATTGTCAATTAATCACGGAGCCTGAATGGATGCAACTCACTCTGGATGGAAATGCAAACCATCTATTTGATATAGCTTTAATCCAAATAATTGCGTAAAAATGACTGTATAAAAATGACATAACCTCCATAATTAGCATAATTGAAAGGTTCGAGTGTTGGAAACGTGTGGATACAATGCCGTTATTGCTAATGGGGTTGCTCAGCAGGTATTTTTGTATATTGATTTTCCTCACAAATTTGTGTATGTCCATATATGTTTGAAATTTGTTGAGACATCTAGGAGGGGCAAACTTAAGGCCCTTATCCAATATACTCTGTTCAGATTCGGAAAGGACTTGGTGACTTAAATTAAAAATTCCTGCTCCACCTAGGTTCTTTTTCTGTCTCTTAGATTGTAGCCGCCTCCCCCCTCTGATTCCTCTGGGTTTTCTAACGGCCGCTTTAGCCCTTGCTTGGCCGGCGGAAAACCCCAACACGGATAACCAGGCTGCGAGGCTTCAGCTTGGGGTGGCATCTCTGTTATTGCTGAGCTTCTCGATTCCAAAGGACCCTGGGAAGGAGAGGGTCTTGGATTTAGCTGAATCCCTGGATAGTTATCCCTCGGATGTTGGTTGTCTCTCAATGGAAAGAACTGATTACTCGTGGAGACATTGTATTGATAATCTGGCCTTGATACCCATTACGTACAGAGCTATTTTCATAACCTTGATTCCAATCGTTATTATGTTGTGGACCTGATCTCCATTGTGGAGTTCGCCCACCTCTTTGACCGTTCTGTTGGTTGGAACCTTCCCTCCAATGGGGACCATTTCCAGAGTAGGGGGGGGCAAGAGGTGGAGCCGACTTCCCTAAAGTCCGGTGACCAGTTACGATATTGCTGATTATAACTGTTATACTGTCAGACTTGGAGCTCTTTATGGAAGAACTCAACCACAACGATAGGGGCATACAGTTGAGCTTTGAGGCCAGCCAAGAATCCATCAATTTTCTTGATCTGACCATCATGCGTGACGGTAATAGGTTTATCACCAATACCTATTTTAAAATGACGGATCGGAAATCATATATCCCTACGGACAGCTGCCACCGTGGCCCGTGGCTCCGAGCTGTCCCAAAGGGACAATATATGAGAATCAAGAGAAACTGTACTAACGAAGCGGACTTCAAAAAACAAGCCGAAGTCCTCACGGGCAGGTTCCTTGACAAGGGCTATGATAGCTCTTTCCTTATGGACACACTCGAGGAAGTAGGAAAGATGGATAGATCTGACATGCTGTCCACTGCAGTTCGTCCTAAAATCACGAACGCCTCGTTTAATGCCCCCTTCGTTACTACCTTTTCAACACAACATAAAAACATAAAAAACCTCATCCATAGGCATTGGCACATCCTCAAGAGTGACCGTCATTTATCTGATGTGCTACCTGAACAACCTCGAGTTATATTTAGAGGAGCCTCTAATTTACGGGATCGACTAGCTCCTAATGTCCTCAACCCTCCCGGGCCCAAGCCTACTTTTTTCAATCAACTAACAGGTTATTATAGATGTAACCACTGCCAGACTTGTGCGGTTAATAAATGCAAAAAGAGGAATGTTAAGGAGTTTTTGTCTACGAGCACAGGCATCACATTTGATATTAAACCCTTTATTTCCTGCTGTACGACCGGTGTCGTCTACCTTTTGCAATGCCCTTGTGGCTTGCAATACATAGGGAGGACCAAGAGACCCCTATATGTTAGGTGTAACGAGCATATAGCCAACATAAAGAAAGGGTTTAGAAAACACTCTGTGTCTAACCATTACCGGTTAAAACACAACAAGGACCCCCATAATACTATTTTTATGGGGAACGATAAGTTCGTTCCGCATTAGAGAGGGGAACCCTTTGTTAGGGGACTCTCCAAGTTGGAAATGTCCTGGATCTACAGGAATAAACGTTTTAACCCATTTGGTTTGAATATAGACACGGATGTAAATCCGTAAAGCCTTCATTGACAACTCTTAATTTGGGGTTTTATTTTTACTTTTTTACCCATATTAGTGAATTTAATACTTTATTAGTTTATCTCTTTGGAGCAAGTCGCATCCATATAGGCCCTGCGACTATTTTGCTAATTATGGCGGTTATGTCATTTTTATACAGTCATTTTTACGCAATTATTTGGATTAAAGCTATATCAAATAAATGGTTTGCATTTCCATCCAGAGTGAGTTGCATCCATTCAGGCTCCGTGATTAATTGACAATTTAGAGCCAATTTTGGTGGCCTTGTTCTTTTTATATTTTTATATTATTTTTGTTGACTATTTGAACATTTGCAATCTTTATTGTATGAATTTTGCATTCCTTTTCTAATAGTTAATTTACCTGTATTAATTAATTAACATGGGGGGTAACACCTACCATGTTTTGGCATACATAGAGCCACTTTGCTGATATTCAGTGGATATTTTTTGTTTTATTGAGCGGATCCCTTTGGAGGCAACTCTGGCTGGATTTTTAATTTGTTTTATTGCTTAATAAACTGTTTCTAATTGTTTTTAGTTATTCGGCCATTTCCCGGATTAATGATGGGCCTTGCGCCCTCTTCTGATTTAGATGACGCGGCCGCTATATGCATAACTGCTCTTATCCGTTCGGTCAATTCCCGGACTAGTGATGGCGCCCGTGGCTTCTTTTAGTTTAGAGGACGCGGCCGCTATATGTGTATTTGTCTTATTTGATGTTTGGGACCTCCAGGGTCCAATATGGCGCCGATCGCTTCCGACTTCCGGACGGGGCGGATGCCTCTGACGGTACTTAAGTAATGACTCAGCACGCCGCCCGCATCCCCAGGAAGACGTCAGTTGTGACGAAACGTGTGTAGGGAAGGCGTGCTGACGTCACTACTCTGCATCCGGAAGTCGGGCGACGGCGGTGTTTTGAAATCTTTGACAAGCGCTTATTCATCTGATAAACTGTGAGTGTATTTCGTTGTTTACCCATTAAAATTGCCTAGACCATCTGCACTATTGTGGCCCCTTCTTTCTTTACATATGTATGGCTAACCATTGATTTGGACGAGGTGGCTGGTGCTTTGTACTTGCTGGACGTGGCGGATCCTTGTATACAACAGGACCCGGTCAGGAGAGGTGTTCCCTTTGCAGCTGGCTATTCTGAGAGTATACAATGCTGGTAACCCTTTTCTATCTGGTAAGCGCATACCCCTAGCATGCTTCACTGTGGCTGATTTACCATCTCTGCATTTGCACTTTGGAATCCTTTATTCTTGGACTGTCCTACTTTAATACATATGCTCAATCTGTGTTATTTGCCTGGACTTTATTATGATCTCTGAGCATCTGAACCATTGCTGATTGACTTTCCAGTGTATCAATTTTGTAGCGCAGCTTTTCCATCTACATATTTATCTATAGTGATTCCCACTACAGCTGCAGCTTCTTGTTTGTTTAGCTTAGCGCAGTTATTTACACGTTACATATATTTTTATTATGTTATCTGTAATCACCTTCCCATACTTCTGGTATTTTATTTTCAGTACCGCTGTATGCCTAGGTCAGAATTTATTTATTCTTATTTTTATGCCATTTTTATATGGTTGTTATTTGCTTCTATCTTTGAAGCTGTGCACTGCAGTTTTATTTATTGTCCACTAGATGGCTTATGTGAGTCATGTGTAGTTTCCAGTGTTTTTTCTACACCGATTCCCATTATGGTTATTGATAAGGATAATCTAGTTAATTTCAATGTTAGTTATCACTCGTTCATCAACAGTGATGTTGATTTACTGCCCCATATAAAAAGCCTACTTCACAGTTTCCTTATTTGCATTGTTGGCCCCGCTCTGTTTATTTACATAATGGTTTGCCTCCTGGAAGTGACACAATTGCTACCTAACTTCCTGTTTGTCCCGGAAGTGATGTCGGGTCACTTCCTTTATGCGAGAATGAGGCTTGGAGCTCACACCGACGCCATCTTGGCCAGCATAGTGGTGCCTGGCAGTTCATTTCAGGTGGGATACGAGTCTACTTGATTGATTACTCTATAGATAAATGTTTGGCTCATCATTCCAGTTGGCATTACCTTTGATAAAATCATTTTTGATGAAACGCGTCAGTACTTTGCCTCATGCAGCCAGGACTATGCCAAAGACTGCTGGATTCATGTCTCTGTCATTCACTGCCTAATATTCCTGGATGTTTGTAAGTGTATTTTTTACTTTTAATAAATTTATTTTAAGTGGAAATACACTATGTTTGCTTTGTCTGGCATACCTGCCAACTGTCCCGTTTTTAGCGGGACAATCCCGGCAAATAGGAGCCTGTCCCGGGTAATTTACATTGTCCCTGTTAATCAGGGATAATGTAAATCATTTAAAAAAAAAAAAATGTATTTTTTCTTTTTTTTATTTTGTGCCACACAGTGTCGCTCTCACCCCAGCTAGGTGTTGTAGTTCTGGCAGCAGGTTGTCTCTCTCTCTGTGCCCGCTCACTCTTCCTGTCTGCCGCAAATTTAACATGTCACCGGAGGCAGGGTGTCAGCATGGTGCACTTTCCAAAATCCGCCAGCAGGGGGAGGCAGAGCACCTTCCGACAAGCTGGAGGCCTCACACTCCATTAATTACTACTATTAATAATGTTTTTTTATAGATATAATTTTTACACCTGTTAATTGATACATATATAGCTTTTCTAGCTCTAGATAAATGTGTGTACAAATCCTTGTATGTATATATATATATATATATATATATATATATATATATATATATATATATATATAATATATTGCTTAAAAAAATGAAAACAGACCTCAATCCTCAATGGGAAAAATCTCATGCTGGATATCTATACTGGTATGGGCTTGGTATGTGTTAGGATAATATGGACTGGGTAATGTGTTAGGATCTATACTGGTATGGACTATACTGGTATGGACTCTGTAATGTGTTAGGATGGTATGGACTGGGTAATGTGTTAGGATTTATACTGTTGTGAACTGGGTAATGTGTTAGGATCTATACTGGCATGGACTGGTTAATGTGTTAGGATCTATACTGGTATGGACTGGGTAATGTGTTAGGATCTATACTGGTATGGACTCGGTAATGTGTTAGGATCTATACTGGTATGGACTGGGTAATGTGTAGGATGATATGGACTGGGTAATGTGTTAGGATCTATACTGGTATGGACTGGGTAATGTTTTAGGATCTATACTGGTATGGACTGGGTAATGTGTAGGATGGTATGGACTGGGTAATGTGTTAGGATCTATACTGGTATGGACTGGGTAATGTGTTAGGATCTATACTGGTATGGACTGGGTAATGTGTAGGATGGTATGGACTGGGTAATGTGTTAGAATCTATACTGGTATGGACTGGGTAATGTGTTAGGATCTATACTGGTATGGACTGGGTAATGTGTGAGGATGGTATGGACTGGGTAATGTGTTAGGATCTATACTGGTATGGACTGGGTAATGTGTGAGGATGGTATGGACTGGGTAATGTGTTAGGATATATACTGGTATGGACTGGGTAATGTGTAGGATGGTATGGACTGGGTAATGTGTTAGAATCTATACTGGTATGGACTGGGTAATGTGTTAGGATCTATACTGGTATGGACTGGGTAATGTGTGAGGATGGTATGGACTGGGTAATGTGTTAGGATCTATACTGGTATGGACTGGGTAATGTGTTAGGATCTATACTGGTATGGACTGGGTAATGTGTAGGATGGTATGGACTGGGTAATGTGTTAGGATCTATACTGGTATGGACTGGGTAATGTGTTAGGATCTATACTGGTATGGACTGGGTAATGTGTAGGATGGTATGGACTGGGTAATGTGTTAGAATCTATACTGGTATGGACTGGGTAATGTGTTAGGATCTATACTGGTATGGACTGGGTAATGTGTGAGGATGGTATGGACTGGGTAATGTGTTAGGATCTATACTGGTATGGACTGGGTAATGTGTGAGGATGGTATGGACTGGGTAATGTGTTAGGATCTATACTGGTATGGACTGGGTAATGTGTAGGATGGTATGGACTGGGTAATGTGTTAGAATCTATACTGGTATGGACTGGGTAATGTGTTAGGATCTATACTGGTATGGACTGGGTAATGTGTGAGGATGGTATGGACTGGGTAATGTGTTAGGATCTATACTGGTATGGACTGGGTAATGTGTGAGGATGGTATGGACTGGGTAATGTGTTAGGATCTATACTGGTATGGACTGGGTAATGTGTTAGGATCTATATTGGTATGGACTAGGTAATGTGTTAGGAAGGAAAGGATTCCACATTATTTTATGTAAATGAAAATTATCACCCTACAGAGGGCTGAATTCAAAGATAGGTGAATAAAGTGGGAAATGTTCTCAGGTGTGACCATAAAAAAAATGTAATATGTAAATATAAATAAAGTGCAAGGTGTAAATAAGTACAATAAAACCTAATTATACCAGATAGTATAATCATACTTATTTACACCTAGCACTTTATTTATATTTCCATATTCCATTTTTTCTATGGTCACACCTGAGCACATTTCACACTTTAGAATTGCAGGGAATTGTGCTGAGAATTTTAAACTTTAGGCAGAAGTAGTGCAGCTGAATGGGAGAATTATTCCAACTCTGCTACTTTGGCCTCAAGTTTTCAATCCCCTTTTCAATTTCCTGTAATTCTCTCTTTATGAAGTAGACCCTATAATCTGATAAGTAGGCGGAGATTAATTATGCAGAGTGGGCGGAGCTTCAGGGAAGTGGGTGTGGTAAGTAATTGATAGCTGCGCTGCAAAGTGTCCCTGGAAATTTTTTTCAAATGTTGGCAACTATGGTCTGGGATTATCCTTTCCATGTAATCTGGGGAGAGAGGAGATTTACTACATCTGGCCCTTTGACTGCAAACGTGAACATCCTCTACTGCAGTTTGAAGACCCTCAGAATATCTTATGAGCCTATCTGACCCTTTTGTCATATAACAAGTTGGGTCCATTTGTTCTGGTGAGCGTAATCATATGTCTTTCCTCTTGGTGTTGGGATCTGTTGTCCTACGTGAATCATGCACATCACCCTGGAATTGATTTTTACTTTTTTGCACTTGGGACTTTTATGATATTTTAGTAACATTGTTCACTTTAATCATTGTACTTCTTCATTGAGTATTATTTTAGCGCTGAACGTTATTCTATATATTGTATTTTTCAACACATGTCAGTTGAGTGTGTTAGCTGCTTCACTTTTTTGAGTTAGCGCAGTTTATTTATTTCTCTTTTTTTCACTGGTTCTTTCCATTTGTCCATTTGTCTGAGGGTGGTATGCGGAGGAAAAAGCTAATTCAATCTCTAGAGAACCACACAGAGCTTTCCAGAACCTGGAGGTGAACTGGACACCCCGGTTGGACACGATGTTGGCTGAAACTCCATGGAGCCTTACAATTTCTTTGACAAAATTTTTTGCAGTTTCCACAGCCAAGGGTGTACCTTTCATGGGCAAAAAATGGGCCATTTTGGACAGTCTGTCCACCACCACGAAGATGGTAGAAAAACCCTCTGCTGGGGGGAGTTCCATAATGAAGTCCATTGAGATCATTTTCTGGGGTCTCTCTGGAACAGGCAATGGCTTCAGTAAACCCCAGGCCTTTACACTGCTGTTCTTGCTTCGGAAGCAAGTAGTACAAGACTCCACATAGCTCTTACAGTCGCCTACCACCTGAGGCCACCAGAACGCGCGTTGTACCAGTTCGGTTGTCTTCAGGGCACCGAAGTGTCCGGCCAACTTGTGGTCATGACAGAGCTCTAACACCCTCATTCTTAAGTCCTTAGGTACAACAATTTTACCTTCATGCCACAGTAGGCCATCCTGTGCCTGTAAGCTGGTTTCAGAAGACGAAGCAATCTCAGCAGAAGCCTGTTTGATTCGGGATAGGAGATTCTCCTGTAATATAATAAAGTTTCCTGAGGGAAGGATGGTGTCTGGGAGTGTGGACCTTTCAGGGTCGTTGAACATACGTGAAAGTGCATCTGGTTTTGTATTCTTCGACCCTGGCCTGTACGTTATATGGAATGAGAATCTATAGAAAAAAAGTGCCCACCTTGCCTGCCGAGGTTTCAATCTCTTAGCCGTTTTCAGATATTCTAGATTCTTGTGGTCTTTATAGACAAGAATGGGATGTGCTGCGCCTTCAAGTAAGTAACGCCATTCTTCCAACGCGGCCTTGATGGCCAAAAGCTTGCGGTCTCCCACATCATAATTTCTTTCCGCTATTGATAATTTGTGAGAAAAGAAAGCAACCGGGTAGAGTAGGGCTTTAGCTCCTTGCCGTTGAGACAGCACAGCCCCTACTGCAACTTCCGAGGCGTCAACTTCAAGAACAAACGGCAGGGTCAGGGTGCTTCAAGATGGGCGCTGATGTGAACAGCTTCTTGAGGGCTTCAAACGCAGATTGCGCTTTGGGAGACCAGAGGAATCGGGTTCCTTGCTTAGTTAGTTCGGTAATGGGGGGCGATGATAGCAGAGAACCCCCTAATAAACTTCAGATAGAAGTTGGCAAACCCAATGAAGCATTGAACCCCCTTTCTGTCCATAGGAGCTGGCCAATCTAAGATGGCGGTGACTTTCTGAGGGTCCATCTTGATGCCTTCAACAGAGATGATCAGACCTAAGAACTGGATACACTGAAGTTCAAATTCGCACTTCTCTGGTTTGGCTTAGAGGCCATGTTGCCGTAGTCGGGTTAGCACATTTCGGACATGTCTACGGTGGTCATCAACTGAGGAGGAGAAAATCAGAATGTCATCCAGGTACACAATGACGTACAAGTCCAGATAGTTACGAAAAATGTCGTTGACAAATTGCTGAAAGGTGGCCGGTGCATTGCATAGCCCAAAAGGCATTACTAGGTACTCGAAGTGCCCGAATCGAGTACGAAATGCAGTTTTCCATTAATCTCCTTCTCGAATAAGGATTCGATTGTATGCTCCCCGGAGATCCAGTTTAGTGAAGATGACTGCGGTTCCCAGTCTTTGAAACAGTTCGGGCACAAGAGGCATAGGATAACGGTTCTTTACAGTAATCTTATTCAATTCTCTGTAGTCTATGCGGGTCGTTCTTTTCAACAAAGAAGATGCCTGTGCCAGCCAGAGAGGTAGATGGGTGAATAAACCCTTTTCTTAGGTTGTCATCAATATAGTCCTTTAGCGTGCCCAATTCAAGCTCAACTTCAGCCCCTGGTAACAGTTCAATAGGGCAGTCGTAGGAACTATGAGGAAGGAGGGTCTCTGCACCCTTCTTACTGAATACGTCCAGGAAATCATGGTATGTCACTGGGATTGATTTTCGTAATTCAAGGTCTGAGTCAAGGTAGAGTAAGGGTGAGGGGTGGACTGAAGCTTCTTGCAGGCAATGTTGCTGGCAATAGCTTGAAGGAAATTTTATTTCTCCAGTGGCCCAGTTGATTTGGGGGTTATGGGCCTGTAGCCAGGGCATACCTAAGATGATGGGGAACAGAGGTGATGAAATGGCATCCAGGCGTAAAACCTCTTGGTGATAGGAAGCAATGATAGTAAGCAAAGGGACTGTCTCCTGTGTGACCGGACCGGATTTAATGACAGAGCCATCAGCAAGATGTACGGCTAATCCCCGGGCCTTTGATTGAAGTGGAATGAGGTGTTTGGCTGCAAACATCAAGTCTATGAAGCAGCTGCAGGCTCCGGAATCAATTATGATGGATACCTGGATACTCCTTCCTAGGAGCTGTAACATGATGGGGAGAGTAAGATGAGAGGCTTGGTTAGGTGAAACAGGAACATGCATTGAAGAGATTGAAAGGCACTTACGCATCTTTACAGGACAGGACCTCACATAATGCCCGGGTTTCCCACAGTACATACAGAGGTTAGTGATTTGTCTGCGCTGTTGTTTCTCTATGGCACAGGTGTCAAACAAAAGGCCCGCAGGCCGAATACGGCCCCCCATGCCATTTCATGTGGCCCTCGCACCTCTCATGCAGCTGTGGCAGCCCCCTTGTCTCTGCCCCTACCCTTTCTCTGTAGTCGGTAGCAGAGAGGACAGAACTCCTTTGCCAGATCCTGCAGTACTCTGTGCAGCTGCAGAAAGGCTCGTCTTTGCCCCCATCCTCCTCAGCAGTCCGCATCAGAGAGGAGGGCAGAACTCCTCCTATAGATCCTGCACCTCTCTGTGCAGCCGCAACACCACCTTGTCTCTGCCTCCCCTGGTCTCAGCATTCAGCAGACTCTGGAAGCTGACTCCAGCCCTTCTCTGGTTCTCCTCCAGACCCTGCACTTCTTCCCAGATCCACCCTCTTTTAAGGGGGTGCATTTTGATATAAGGGTGTAAAGGGGCGTGGGGTGCTCTGGACATCTAATCTTACAGATATAACCGGCCCTTTGAGGGAAACCAGAATACTGATGCGGGCCGCAATGGAAGTGGAGTTTGACAACCCTGCTCTATGGTGAGAGAGGGACGAAGCAAGCCCAACTGCATATGTTCGGAGGTGTCCGGGGCCTGAGCGACTGGAGCAGGAGGAGTCTGGCTGGAGAAACTGGGAACTTTAGGTAGCATCCAAGTTGGCCGATATTGGCCTAGGATCTTTGGGAGCGACGTTGCCTTAGGCGTCAGTCAATCTGAATTGACAAGTTAATTAAGTGCATCCAGAGATTGGGGTATCCCAACTCGTGCCAGTTCATCTTTTAGAGGATCAGAGAGTCCCATCCGAAATTGGTAATGAAGGGCCGCATCGTTCCAATTGGTATCAGAACTCCAATGCCTGAACTCGGCCACGTAGTCTTCTGCCGCTCTGCGGCCTTGCTGAAGTGCATGTACTGCGGCCTCAGCGGTAGCAGTCTGCTGCGGAACTCATAAAGTTGGGACATAGCGTCAAAGAATGTGGTAAGGTTGTTTAGCGATTCAGCCTTTTGTTCCAGAAGGCGATA
The DNA here is from genome assembly GCF_965119305.1 of Pelophylax lessonae. NCBI lineage: Eukaryota > Metazoa > Chordata > Amphibia > Anura > Ranidae > Pelophylax > Pelophylax lessonae. The sequence goes on along the minus strand of NC_138779.1, from coordinate 155,995,060 downwards.
TGCCCAGGCTTGGGGTTCTCCGGTCAACAGGGAGATAACGAAGCCCACTTTGGTTGCTTCCAAAGAAAAGGTGCGGGGTTGAAGGGCAAAATAGAGTTCACAAGCATTATGAAAGGCTCTGTATTTGCTATGTTCACCCGCAAATCTTTTGGGTGTGGGTACCCTTGGTTCTGGTGGTAACATCACTACCGCAGGTGCAGATGAGGTACCAGCTGAGATAGTGCCTTGAGGGTTGGCGGGAGATGACAGAATTTTAACTCGTTCTTCCAGCCGAGTATATCCCTCTTGTAGATCCTTAACAGCTAGGGCTCAGACATGGCTTTCTGATACTGTCAACTTCTCACATACCTGACTGATGAGCCCGCATAGGAAGAGGAAGGCCTCCTTTACGTATCTGACTCGCAGCCCCTGGTAGAGCAGACAGGTGGCACGGGAGAGCAGAATGGTATGAGGGCCTGGCGGGTCAGCTGTTGGGACGGTCAGCTCCAAGGTCCCAGATGCTTTAAAAGGAGACAACCAGCAGGTAGGAGGATCCAAACAGCAGGCAGGCTGAAGGACGGAACGCCCGAGTCCACACTCTGGGGGCTCACAGGCAAATGGATCAGTTCACAGTCTGGGTCAACAACAGGCGGGCGGTGTGGAATCCAAAGGAGCATGCAGGTTCAAGGTCAGAGGGGAGCAGAGGTCAGGTTCAGGCAGAAAGCAAGGGGAGTCCAAAAGTCAAGCCGGTGTAACGTTAAAAAACCCTACCTCGGGAAAACTCCCTACCCTCGTCACTTCCTGTGCACATACGTCATGGAACAGCTGAGCAGCTTAGCACTGCGCATGCTCACAGCTCCGGAGGGTAGGGAATTTTCGCGGGGTAGTGTTTTGTAACGTTACACCGCATCAGCTGTTGCCGCGAGCACATTAAATAATCTCCGCTCCTACCCCTGTGACTTCCCTGATCTCGGCTACTAAATGTAATAGCGACGGGTGTATGAAAATATAAATCACGGAGATCTCGGCTCTGTGATTTATATTTTCATAGACCCGCCGCCGCTTTTACATTTAGTACCCGAGATAGGGTTTTTTCACGGAACACCGGGTCGTACAGGAGATCAATCACAGAAGCAGGTAAACAGGGGCAAGGGTTACAGGAAGCTGCAGATCAGACAGCAAAGACATAATGCTGCTGAGGAGTTTAAATAAGGCAGCCTGTTGCCAATCACTGCAATTAGTCTGCAGACTCTGCACTAAGTTAACCCTTAGGCCCCTTTCACACATGCTGTCCATTTGTCCATTTTTCATGAACGCATGAATGCCCTATTTTTACTCCATCAAAAACGAATGACAACGGATGACAACGGATGAAAAACGGATGAAAACGGATGAAAAATAGATAACAACTGATGAAAAACAGATGAAAAATGGATAACAACTGACGAAAAACGGATGACAACTGACGAAAAAAGTATGAAAAAGGGATATGAACTGAGATGAAAACAGACGTTGACTGAAGACAAAAAACGTGACTGAACTGATGAACTGAACGGACCGTATGTGTGAAAAACAAAAGAGAGCGCCCCGTGGGACTTTAAATGAGGTGGATGCAAAAATTATAAATAAAGCATAAGTATACAATAGCAAATTTATTAGGTACAAAGCGTATAATACATATGAAACATGCATATAAACAACAGACATCAGTACATGAAATGACATAGTAATATCAATAACAACATACTGGATGACATACATAGCTCATAACTGGAGTGAGGACTCCGTAATAGCATAGTAGCATCGATATAAAAAATAATAAATGACATGCATGGACTCATAACTGGAGTGTAGACTTGACGCGTTTCGTGGGTCCTATTTGCCCACTCATCAGGAGTGTGAAAGAGTATGCCTGTACAAAAATAGATTAAAAAACAAAATGAGTCTGGTGTTGATATGCATAGAATTAGCCCGCAGGTGTGGGACTTCAACATAAATATGTATACAAAGAAGGTGTGTAAAGTAAAGTGTCTTAGCATCCAACTTCCACTCTATCAGCACACTAGCAGCGCTGAAAAAGTCCACAACAATGAACTAAATACTTAAAATAAATAATTAACTCTGTGCAGGAAGAAATAAGCATTCATGCATAAAGTCCCAATGTCAGCCAGAGGATGAAAGTCCACAGACTGTGAATCCACATAAAGACTTGTCAGCAGACCAAAAGCGCAGGAGACCTCCACCGCACCACAGTGCACACCCTTAAGGTTGGGGACTCACCAGATATAAAAGATATATGCGCCCAAAGCAACTGGTATATACGATCTCCCGACCGCCTCCAACAGCAGGGTGATAACAGCCGGATGAGGAAAAAGTAGATGACTCCCAGCCAGAGGTCTTCTCAGTGTAGTACTCACAAAGCATGAAAATCAATGGAGTGACATAGCGTGATACTGCATAACACTTTATTCCCCACACACGAAAAATCCCTCACATATTGCACTTACAGACAAATCAGTAATACAGCGTAAAAATTGCTCCCTCTTGTACATTTTAACTTTTTAACCTGGCAGCCATGGATGCCCTCTCCTTTCTGAAAAATAGGAAATTAAAAGTGGAGAGCATCTTTTTAGAAGAGGTTATTGATGAACCCTCATTTGATCTAACCACCAACCTCACTTTATTAGGTAATCTTTTGGAGAAACAAGTGAGGACTTGGTGGGATATTTGCACGTTCAACCAATATATCAAGGAAGGTATCATCATGAGGAGCCTGAGGTGGGATGTGACCCCCCAGGATGCCCTTAATGATGAGACTTCCATGAATGAGTGGTTGGGATTTTTTTAATAAAGCAGGTATAGAATTGCAACAACTTGTCTTAAAAAGGAAAAAACAAAACATGTCCTTGCTGGAAAAAAGGATAGAAGAATTACAAAAGATTCTTGAACCAGCTAAGGAAGGGGCACAGGTTGTCCAATTTAACACTGATATCAAAAAGAAATTGGAAAAAATTGATAGAGACACACACAAAAAGAAAATTAAAAAATTTAGGAGGGATGTACAGGATTTTAAAACGGGACATATTTATGCCTGGCAAAATCCGGTTCATCCGAATAACAATGGGTTAATCCCGGTTAGTTCTACACAGACCCCTATCCCGTCTACATCTAAAGGAGGGAGAAGTGTTCAGAGCACAAATCCTATCCAGGCTTTCAGTAGACCTGGTAAAAAGAAAAAAACTAAATCCAATTCAAATGCCAATCAATCTCAGTGGCAACAAATTCCATATCGAAATAATGGCGAGCATGGAGCACCCTATAGAGAACCAGTGGTGAACTCCCCAGGGCCATTTCCTGTGTATAACAGGTATGAACAATTGGAGGATTATTATGATCCGTCCACCCCACCTCCGCCGCCCCGTCCTTTTTTATGGAGGGGAGGACGAGGCAGGGGGGGGAGAAGGGGGGGCAGACCATGGAGAGGCAGACCCACAGGTTGGGGTCAACCCAATTTACAACAACCAGGCTACGCAATTCCTCAGCGCAGTGGGGCACCAACACACCAGGGCCCTCGGGCAAATCCCGGACGCGAGGGTGCAGAGCAGGGAGGAAACTCCAAAAAAAGAAGACTAGTGGAGTAGGAGGCATATATAATTTAGCGGATATTACACTTACACAAAAGGAGACTAACATCTTAAATGCGGGGCTTAAATGTGGCAAACACAAACCGCTTAACAAATTTAATGTGTACATAGATGTGCATAAGTATATCCGCAAAATTTATTTAAAACGATACTTCCTTAATCCCAATAAGGGTGTGAATAGAAATCCGGTTAATAGGATTGACACGACTATTGGTATTGATAGTGGCCTTAAAAAACACTCTCTGTTCAATCCCCCCCAGCCCTCAAATCACCATGTGGATGTATTTAGGAATCTTGTGATTCAAGATGTGAAATCTTTACAGCCAAAAAAGGCTGTGAATCCACGACACATCCAAGAGGGCTTGGACGCTTTAGAGAAAAGGAAGGAGGTGATTATCCGACCAGCGGATAAGGGGGGAGGAGTGGTCATCTTAAAAAAGGAATTCTATCATAAACAACTATGTGATCTGTTGTCAGATACGGACACCTATGTAAAATTAAAGGGTGACCCCACCTTGGAGTATCGAAAGGTATTAAAAAATTTGGTGACATATGGATATGATGAACGGGTGCTTTCGGATAAAGAGAGGCGTTATTTGACGCCCAGCTTTAATCGGATCCCCCCGATCTATACATTACCGAAAATACACAAAGATGCCATTAACCCCCCAGCTAGACCTATAGTCAATGGGATCAATTCTGTGACGGCACGAATGGGCGAATACCTAGATCGTTTCCTTCAAACTAGTGTGACCGATCTGAAATCCTATTTGAAGGATACAAAGGATTTTTTATGTGCCCTGAGAGATGTGCATCTTTCCCCTGACAAAGAGGTCTTCCTGGTAACCGCCGATGTATCCTCTTTGTACACGGTGATACAACATGAGGACGCACTATTGGCCCTCAATTGGGCGTTCAGTAGAAGAACCGACCTCCCGGACCCCCAAATGAGGTTTCTGAAGTGTGCCTTGGAATTTTGCCTGGCACACAATTATTTTTGGTTTAATGGTTTATTTTATAGTCAGAAACGTGGCGTGGCTATGGGAGCCAAATTTGCTCCCAGCCTCGCCAATCTTTTTATGGGGGAATGGGAGGATCGGTTTATCTACGCGCAGCGGAGGTCACAGTTGAAGCTGTACAAAAGGTACATTGATCACCTGTTTTTTGTGTGGGAGGGATCTGAGAACGATTTGGCTAAGTTTGCCGAATCATTAAACTCGAATACCAACAATATAAAATTGGAATTTAACTGGAGTCACACTTCCATCCATTATTTGGATGTCGAGGTTATGCTGCGGAATGGGGCTTTGGAGACTAAGGTCTACTTAAAGCCCACGGACCGCAACGGATACTTCCCCATCCATAGTGGACATCATAGTAATTGGTTACGCAACATCCCTAAAGGGCACCTCTTACGTGTGCGTAGGAACTGTACCACAGACGCGGATTTCTTCGACCAAGCACAGGTTATACGCCAACGTTTTCTTGAGAAAGGTTATGATGGCCAAGTGTTGGACAGGGATATATCCGAGGTAGCTAGATGCTCACAACAGGCTTGTCTTGCTGAACGTGAACAAGCCTCCGTGAATAAACACGAGTGGAGCTTTCTAACCCAGTTTAATCCACAGCATGGAGAGATAGAAGAAATTATTAGAAAACACTGGGGCGTACTGCGTCTGGATAAGATTCTGGGCAGTCATTTACCAACAAAGCCGTCCTTTATATATAGGAAAGGGCCCACTTTTGGTGACCAAATAGTGTGCAAAGTGTTAGACCCACCCACCAAACCCACTGTTTTGGGACAATAAGACAGGTTTTTATGCGTGTCGTCGCTGTAAGTCCTGTAAACAGGTCCGCACCCATTTGAGGGGTCTAACTTCCTTTCACTCTTCTGCTAATGGTGAAGATTTTCATATCGAGGACCTGATCACTTGCCATACTACCCATGTGGTGTATGGTATGGAGTGTCCATGCGGGTTGATTTATATTGGCAGGACTAAAAGAACCATAGCTATTCGCATATCCGAGCATATCAGCGAATATCAGGAAAGGATTCAAGGACCATAACGTGTCCCTCCATTTTAAACAATTTCATAACCAAGATCCCACTAATCTAAAATTTTGGGGTATCGAACGTGTGGATCAGGTCTGGAGGGGATCCAATAGAGTTAGGGACCTTTCAAAACGCGAAACCCATTGGATTTTCCAGACCAATTCTTTACATCCGCATGGACTCAATATAGATCTCGATGTAAATTGCTTCATCAGTAATTATTAACAGTGTGTGTCTCTTATAATCATATATGCCCAAGCTTGTTTGTTATACTCTTTTGTTATACTTTGCCTTGAATTCTATAGAGAAAATTTTAAAATTGGCTGAGTTTTTAATAATGTGTAGTTTTTTAAGTATGTTTTATACTGTGTAATATTTTAGATGTTACATCACTTGTATATGTCTATATCTTTGAATGGATGTTGACATCAGTAGCAATAATGTATATTTCACATAACACTTGCACTTTAGTTGGTATTGTTATGCTATGGCAAAACACCGTATGTTTAGGGTGTTAAATACTAACAGAATGGTGCCATGGTTGTATGATCCGCCGATGATCTGGATCTAACTCGCCCCCCAATATCCGTGAATTCGGGGAGGAAGGGTGCTATGTAGTTTGACCAGTGACGGTGGTGACGCCGTGTATGGGCGGAAGTGTTATAGTAGGCGTAGCTAGGCTGTGGAATGGGCGGAAGGACGTGAGCTGCATCGTACTCACGTCATTAGCTCGTCACCGGGACCGCCCATTCCAATACAGTCAAATACGAGTGACCTTGCCGTGTGACAACGCCCTCGGTTGAAGTCATTTGCTGACGAAACGCATCAATGCGTGGTCACGCGGTCACGTGGGAAGCTGACGTCAGACGCCATACCCGGAGGCTCGATGCTGGTACCGAGCAGCGGGCTGCTACGAAGGGCTACGGCGTCAGGACGCAGGTTTCCCTAACCATTTTTACGCTGTATTACTGATTTGTCTGTAAGTGCAATATGTGAGGGATTTTTTGTGTGTGGGGAATGAAGTGTTATGCAGTATCACGCTATGTCACTCCATTGATTTTCATGCTTTGTGAGTACTACACTGAGAAGACCTCTGGCTGGGAGTCATCTACTTTTTCCTCATCCGGCTGTTATCACCCTGCTGTTGGAGGCAGTCGGGAGATCGTATATACCAGTTGCTTTGGGCGCATATATCTTTTATATCTGGTGAGTCCCCAACCTTAAGGGTGTGCACTGTGGTGCGGTGGAGGTCTCCTGCGCTTTTGGTCTGCTGACAAGTCTTTATGTGGATTCACAGTCTGTGGACTTTCATCCTCTGGCTGACATTGGGACTTTATGCATGAACGCTTATTTCTTCCTGCACAGAGTTAATTATTTATTTTAAGTATTTAGTTCATTGTTGTGGACTTTTTCAGCGCTGCTAGTGTGTTGATAGAGTAGAAGTTGGATGCTAAGACACTTTGCTTTACACACCTTCTTTGCATTGTGATATTTATAGCAGCTGCTTTAGTGTTTTTAGATAGGGATTATATAGGTTGTGCGCCGGGTGAGCAAGGTTCATATGGTTCTGGGCTTCCTTTTCACTTGCTCCCTCTTGTACATAAATATGTATACCCCAAGTGGGGGAATCGCACTCACATGCGGCTAAAAAATGGTGGATGAACGCTGTCCCAGGATGGTGAAATAAGTCTGATCCGGGAGCTGACGGGGAAATAGATGCACGGCAACCAAGATGGAGGGCCAGGTGAGAAAGACGTGAGTGATGGGTGACACATCCTGCTTGATAGTATAACACTGACTGAAAAAGTATATATGGTATGTATATCAGGATATCGCGTAGTGATATCAAGGGCAATATATAACAATCTATATAGAGTAATAGTGTGGGCAGATCTATGTCAATAAAGGCAACAGATGAGAGCAGGAGAACAAGGACTGTGAACCCACCACAAGGTGCTGAAGTGTGCAAACCAAAACAGACAAATGATAAAAAAAGTAAGAAAAGTGAAAGAAAAAAGAAAAAGAGAATGAAGTTGAATGAATTAGGAGGGGCACTGTTGTAGCTTATACCAGTGAGTAAGGAAAGTGTGTGCTGTATCACCAATATCACCAGTATGTGTGAAAGGGGCCTTAGGTAGCAGACCAATGACAGAAGGCTTTTTATCTCAATGCATAGAATGCTTTAGGATAAAAAAAAAAAACTTTCTGTCTTTACAACTCTTTTAAGAGCAGCAGGAGGACAAATAAACAGAGGAGAGGTGGCCGACACTACCATCCTAGATCAAAACGTGGATGGACTGACATTGCAACAGAGAGCAGGAGACAGAGAAGATGGTAATACACAATATTAGGAAGAGAAAAGCGGAAAAAAGAAGCCAGGAAAAAAAAACTGCTAGGGACCTGTAACCCCAACAGAAGTATTTCCACACTCTTATCCTAAATCTTAGGACTTTCAAGGTTGTGAGGTTGTCATAGATAGAAAAAACACATTCTGTTAAAAATATACATTTTTATTTTAGTATCAAACAGGTAAAACAATGATAAGTCAAAATAATTATTACAATCGTTGTACAACCATGCAGTACAACCATGCAGTGGTGGCTCATTCGCCTCTTTGCATTCATTGTAGATACAGCATACAATGTAAATACATAGTCAACCAGTCCAACACGTTCTGCTCATTGGAATGCTTCCTCAGGGACCGTATATGACATTCAAAAACTGTTTCCACATACTTATAAAGAAAAAAGAAAAACACAATAATAGTAAGAGAACATAATATCCATGTACTCTAACAATATTTTAATGTTCTTAAATACTTAGGAATGTATTTCAATAGTATGATGCGCTCACCAACTACACCATCTGCTGGAATTGCCTGATGTCCCAAACATATCACAGTGCACAGTGATGCAAAAAACCCAAAACCCCCCGGCAGTGTTCATCGTAGAGCACGGTCCATTACACATTGTCTTGCCCATAGTCATTATTCATCAATAAGGGAAGACCCTGAGGGAGTAGTTGGAGGTGTGGGCACCTATTGCTGCAGCGGCTATGATCATTGCCCTCCCTCTTTCAAGGGATGTTATATAATAAAACCTAAATTCTGTACGGATTGTCAAACAGAAGGTGTAGTGTACTTGGTTTATTGCACATGTGGATCGTTCTACTGTATGTGGGGAAGACCAAGAGAATGATTGCACAACTTATACAAAACCACCTCTATTATATAGATGTGGGATTGCTGTATACGCCGATTGGCAAACATGTGGGTCTTCACCATAGCTACGATCCGAGTGTGATTTCATTTTCAGTACTGGAAGTAATTCAAAAAAGCCCTCGAGGAGGTGATTTTGATAATCAAATCCTCAAGTAAGAGGCCAAATGAAATTTACAGGCTACTCAGCCACCAGGCTTAGGAGAATAACATTGTATATGGGTATACGACTTCATTGTGCATTTCCATCTAACTTAAGTAGCATGGATATATAGGAATTGACCGATTTGGAAACTAACAAGCTGAAACAATAATAACTGCATGCATTATTATGGTTATGGAATAAGAACATTGTAAATGTAAATGTTGTTTGTTTGCTGTTTTTGTTTTTATACCTGTCATAAAAATGTGGATATACTAGCTGGAAATGCCTGACATCTATATCAGTGGTGGCGCAGGGTACACATCCGGTGGTTGGGTACTATTGTGATGGACACTCAGGCGCAAAACCAGGACAGGGGATGGGCATCGCGCTCCTCTCTGTGGTCCCTCCTCACCCGGAAATTCCCTTACCATGTTGAGATGGTGTTGTCAAGTGACCAGCATGTAGCCGCATCACTTTCTGTTGTGCAGTTCACGCTGGTCCTATTTGCATACACCAATATTGCGCCCACACCGGAAGTGACTGAATGGGGCCGGCTTATGGCCCTGTCATTGCCGGTGGGACTGGCCAAAAAGGTCTCCAGTGGCAGAGGAATCCAGACGCGGCTCCCTGCTACTCACGGGCGGCGAGGCTGGGACTAAACAATCCCTTCTTTCTTGGCATATTGTGATTTTGGTTGTCGCCATAGGTATGACATTTTTGTCATACCTGAAAAATGAGGTTGTCATAGATAGAAAAATCACATTCTGTTAAAAATATACATTTTTATTTTAGTATCAAAAAGGTAAAACAATGATAAGTCAAAATAATTATTACAATCATTGTACAACCATGCAGTACAACCATGCAGTGGTGGCTCATTTGCCTGTTTGCATTTATATTAGATACAGCATACAATGTAAATACATAGTCAACCCGTCCAACACGTTTCGCATAGCGTTCTGCTCATTGGAATGCTTCCTCAGGGACCGTATATGACATTCAAAAACTGTTTCCACATACTTATAAAGAAAAAAGAAAAACACAATAATAGTAAGAGAACATAATATCCATGTACTCTAACAATATTTTCATGTTCTTAAATACTTAGGAATGTATTTCAATAGTATGATGCGCTCACCAACTACACCATCTGCTGGAAATGCCAGATGTCCCAAACTTATCACGGTGCACAGTGATGCTAAAAACCCAAAAACCCAAAACCCCCGACACTAGCCATTTGATGGTTTGACATTTTGGTTGAGGATACAAGAAAATGTGACAGTTGGCAATCACGGCATTCCAGGAATGTAACTTTTTTTAAACTGTTTAATCAATGGGTTTAGTTTTTCTTTATGATTTACTTCTGCTCATGGGTTCTGGGCTTCAGCAAAATGGCAGCCTCCAGCAAGAAGAAACGGGAACAATGTTGGATGCAATTTACAGCACACACTCATTTTGGTAGCATAATTATTAGCGTGGAATGTATGTCGCTTGCTAAAAAAACATTTTTTTAAATCAAGTAGTTATGGGTAAAGTTCTGCTTTAAGTAAAGGTTTGAACATTTGTCCTACTATGAAGATGAATCGATTTGTTTTGCAACAGGATTTATATAGACTGTATTGACATATTCGTTTCAAGGTACTTTTTCACTTGAAACCTACACAGGTGGATCCTGTACCCGCTTTAGGTTTAAAACTCAAAGAAATGAGTTTGTTCAATAAAAGATATTGATTTGTGTTTACAGAGTTCTAATAGGAAAAGACACATGATGTATAATGTGACCAATCAGGAACTGAATGCTTTGAAAGGATTGTCTCAGCTATCAGAGTTAACTATTAAGCTGGCTGATAAGGGCAGCTCCTTGGTTGTCATGGACTATAAGGACTATGCCAGGGGATACAGAGACAGCTAGCTGACACACAGGTACAGTAAATAAGAAACTGTTATTTGATCCTACAGCTGAGGTTACTAGAAAAAATGAGAAAGCGGTTTATGCTGCACTTAAAGACAATCTGATAAGGAAACTGTAACTTTTCTGCTTGGGCCTCATCCTTTTGTCGCGCTTCGGTACAGATTACCTGAAATCCAAAACACCAGGAAAACCTATAGTGGTGGGTAGGGGCTCTGTATCTGCTCCTTTAGCAATTTACCTTAATAAAATAATTTCTCCTTTAGTGGCAAAAGGGAGATCTTACTTGAGAGACATCAGCAATTTTTTGGGATAAACTGTGTGATGTTGCCTCAACATTCTGTTTTGGTTTCACGGAATGAAGCAAGTTTATACACATCTACAAAACATAAGATGGGTGTGCGTGCTACAGAAAAACTTTTACATCCATGTTGACTGTATAGTGAGGCGCTGATACAGTTTTTTGTTAGCTTACTCAGGATTATTCTTGAAAATAATTTTTTCATGTTCAATAATGAGTTTTATCTGTAATTAAGAGGTGCAGCGACAGGCTTGCGTGTCTTCCCTTCATATGCCAACGTGTATGTGGATATTGTCGAGAATTCTTACATTTTCAACACCCTATATTTTTTTGCAGTGTGGGTGGTTTGGTTTAGATTTATTGACGATTTCATTCACCATATTGGGGGGAGACATGGAGTCCTAAAAAGGGTTGATTCATACCTAGCCACTTGCCGACCGTACAACTTACATACATGGCACCAATGTGACACTACTGCCCCTGCTCACGTACCTAGTACATGTTCCAACACTTTTGGGTCTGGGACACACACGTCCTGACAGACATCGAGTCCGCAGGACCCACCAATCAGCTCTCACTGTGTATAATCACAGCGGGAGCTGATTGGCGGGTCCTGCGGACTAGATGTCAACCGCTGATCCTTCTGTACAGAGTGAGAATGGTGGTCTGCCTATGTAAACAAATGCAGATCACAGTTCTGTCAGTACAGAAGGTATGGATCCTGTGTTCCTGCAAAGCAATGATGTGGATCCATGCCTTCCTCCAGTACAAGCACCTCCCCAACAGTAAGAAAACACCAGCTAGGCACCCAATTAAACCTTTCATTGCCCCTGATGTTACCCCTTCCCAGCCAGTGTCATTAGTACAGTGACAGTGCATATTTCTTAGTATTGATCACTGTTATTAGTGTCACTGGTCCCCAAAAAGTGTCAAACGTGTCTGATTTGTCCACCGCAATATCGTAGTCTCCCTATAAGTCAATGATTGCCGCCATTACTAGTAAAAAAATGTAAAAAAATATATCCTATAGTTTGTAGACGCTATAACTTTTGTGCAAAGCAATCAATATACATTTATTAGGATTTTTTTTTTTTACCAAAAAAATGTAGCAGTATACATATTGGCCTAAACTGATGAAAAAATTTGATTTTTTTTTTTTTTTTTTTTACATTTGCGCAAACCAATCAATATGCACATATTGTGATTTTTTTTGTATTAAAAATATGTAGCAGAATACATAAATTGATAAAGAAATTTTATTTATTTTTTTTAATTTTTTTGATTAGATGTGTTTTATATGTATGTAAAAATATATATATTTTTTCAAAATTGTCAGTCTTTTTTTGTTTATAATATAACGTGAAATCCCTTGCGCTGTTGTGTTCACAAAAATAAATCAGTGAAAAAATTGTGAAATTAATTCAATCACAGTAACCGCTGCAGTACATTAAACTTGAATTAAATATAATGCTGTGGCTTATATTGAAATAAATAAACTAGATAGTGACTATAGCCTTTAAAAGCAACACACCAAGCTGTGCAATTAAAATGTGTAAATATGAAAAAATAAATTAATTAAATATATCAATAATTGATAATCCTATAAATGTTCCATAATAGGAATCAAGAAAAACGAAAGTTCATGAGAAGTCCCACATAGTGCTGGAAAAATAAAACAGTTCTGAATAAAAGTGTTCATTGAAGTAGACCATTCAGTGATGTGAATCCCGTGGGTTGAATTATTCAAATCACCTTGACATCCACCTCCAGTGTAACAACCATTCCCATCAGTTGGCAACTCACCATAGGTTGTTGCCCCCCATTCTCATGGTGTGGGCTAATGCGCTGCAGGGAGTAGATCACACCAGTCCCTTCTGGGTTAACAGTAATGTTTAGCTTCCTCCTCCAAATATAATCCCATGAAGTCGTATATAAAAAAGAAAAGCTCTACTAGTGTGATACCATTTTTATTTCATTTATTAAAACATGAATCCCTATTCCATTGCACCTACATAATACATAAATACAAAGGATAACAGCACATTGGTATTTGAATAGGGAATTCGGAACGTTCCCCCGGTCCTCACGACCTCCATGCTGGTACAAGGAACCCTAGGAACCGTCCTCCGTTCCTCCAACCTCTGGTTTGGCGTGTAGCCATGGTCCAATGCGTTTTGTCACTTCCGACTTCGTCACAGGGGGGTGACTACATGGCCCGGCAGACCGGGTTATCAAGATTAACATTGTAACCACGCCACCCATTCCACGCTCATTGGACTGCCCTAGGATGGTGCGGACATTGCTGCCTTCACTCTAGACAGCAAATATTAGTTGTCCGTCCATGCACTTAACCCTTCTTCCGCCAGGACAATTTAGAAATTGTCCTGATATCTCAAATCTGGTATAAAGCTGTATCCTATTTAGTATTCAATGAGCCTAGTGAGGGAGTTGGGTATTTAAAATCATACTCGGTTGATAATAATTACATATTAAACACTGCATGTTAGATACTAAAACAGTTAATTCTACGTTAAAACTAAAACCATTATTACAGTAGTACACCTTATTAACCATTTTAAGACCAGAAGGATTTGCCCCCTTAATGACCAGGACACTTTTTTCAACTTTGCATTGCGTGATTTTAACTGACAATTGCGCGGTCATGCGATGCTGTACCCACACAATTATCCTTTTTTTCCCACAAATAGAGCTTTCTTTTGGTGGTAATTGATCACCTGTGCGATTTTTAGTTATACACAAAAAAAGAGAGACAATTCTGAAAAAATATATATATTTTTCACATTCTGCATTAACATTCAAAAAAAAAATTAAAAATCAAAATGTTTTAACATTTTAGGCCAATTTGTTTTCTGCTACATATTTTTGGTAAAAAAAAAAGTAATGGTGGCGATCTGCGATTTTTTGCGGAACTGCGACATTGTGGTGGACAGACCGGACCACTGACTGACATTTTTTACACTTTTGGGGGGACCAGTGACATTACTACAGTAATCAGTGCTAAAAATATGCACTTTTATTGTAATAATGACACTGCCAGATAAGGGGTTAACATTGTGGTTGATCAAGGGGTTAAATGTGAGCCTAGGAGAGTGATTCTAACTGTGGGGGGGCGTGGCTTGTGGAATGACCATAGAGACCTGTAATCCTATATAGAAGGATCACAGGAGCTCTATGATCATTCCAGGGAGAAGAATGGTCAGCTGTGTTTACAACAGCTAACCATTCTTCTCTCTCAGTGGGGAATGATCGCGGGTGTCAGGCGGCAATCGGAGCCACTTGCCCGCTGCATCGGCTTCCCCGCTGATGAGTGGGGGCGGGAGCACGTCACCGGCAGTGCATGCTCGCCCCCCAGCATCCTGCTCGCGACGACCGACGTACAGTTATGGTGATTCGCACAGTAGCAGCTGCCTGCCGCAGTACATCTGCGGCAGGCAGTCATAAAGAGGTTAGTACATTATTTTGTCAAAATCATGGAAGACAACCATGATTCTAGGACAATCAAATATATTATGCGGACATATATTATAAAAACAAAATTTGCTCCCAGTTTAGCAAACCTTTTCATGGCAGAATGGGAGAATAAGGCAGTATTTGAATCTTTTAGACCTGAGTTAATTTATAATAGAAAATTTATCGATAATATCCTCTACATTTGGGAAGGTTCTGAAATTGGCCTGATCAATTTTATGGAAAAATGTAATAATAACACCAATAATATTAAACTAGACTTTCATTATCATGATCAGACCATGCGCTTCTTAGATGTCTCTATTTTTAAACAAGAAGACCATTTTGCCACTAAAGTGTTTTTTAAGCCAATGGATAGAAACAGTTATCTTTCTATAAAGAGTGGCCATCATCCGGCTTGGCTCAAAAATATTCCACGAGGCCAGTTGATACATGTACGAAGAAATTGAACGCTTGATCATGACTATATGGAACAGGCTCAGGTAATTAAAAATAGATTTGTGCCGAAGGGATATAATAAAAATACTGTAGAACAGAAAATTCAGAACATTCTTTAGATTCCAAGGAGCCAGTGCTTAACAAATAAGTTTTAAATAGTTGATGATAAAAGACCTGCACCTCAAAGTGGTAAAGAATATACGATCAATCAGCTGATTACATGTGATTCCACTCATGTGGTGTATGCTCTCACATATCCATGTAACCTTATGTATATAGGTCGCACTAAACGTACTTTAAAAATGAGGGTAGTTGAACACATTTAAAACATAAAGAAAGGTAATAAATATCATAGTGTCTCTGAACATTTCAGACGGTTCCATCATAGGGATACTAGTGGTCTACAATTTTGGGGTATAGAAAGGGTTCCTCCCTTTTGGAGGGGTCAAATTGGGTTCGAGACCTTTCCAATTGTGAGACCAAATGGATTTATTTTTTAAATACTTTGGAGCCATTAGGTCTAAACTGCTTTATCAGTGTATATTAAATCTGAATACTATTAATCAGGGTGTCAATAATGTTCCTTTGGATTGATTAATATATTTATTAAAGTAAAATAAATGTATTCATGTAGTGGTTGCATCCAAATATTTTAAATGTTTTAAATAATTTAGTTATTGTCTTCCATGATTTTGACAAAATAATGTATTAACCACTTTCAGACCGGAGGATTTGGCTGCTCAATGACCAGGCCCTATGTTGCGATTCGGAAATGACTTTAACGGACAATTGCGCAGTCGTGCAACGTTGTACCCATATGAATTTGACGTCCTTTTTTCCCACTAATAGAGCTTTCTTTTGGTGGTATTTGATCACCTGTGCGATTTTTTATTTTTTGCGCTATAAACAAAAAAGAGCGACAATTTTGAAAAAAAACAAACAATATCTTTCACATTCTTTTACATGGAATTCTCAAAAAAATAATAAAAAAATCAACATTTTTTAACATTTTAGGCCAATTTGTTTTCTGCTACATATTTTTGGTAAAAAAAAAAATCGCAATAAGTGTATTTTGATTGGTTTGCAGAAAAGTGATTGCGTTTACTAACAACTGGAAAGATTTGTCATTTTTATTGTTTTTTTTTTTTTTTACTAGTAATGGCGGCAATCTGCGATTTTTTGTGGGACTGCGACATTGCGGCGGACAGATCGGACCCCTAACTGACATTTTTTACACTTTTAGGGGTACCAGTGACATTACTACAGTAATCAGTGCTAAAAATATGCACTGTTACTGTAAAAATGACACTGGCAGGGAAGGGGTTAACAGTATGACACTAGCCATTTGATGGTTTGACATTTTGGTTGAGGATACAAGAAAATGTGACAGTTAGCAATTGTGGCATTCCAGGAATGTAACTTTTTTTTTAAACTGTTTAATCAATGGGTTTACTTTTGCTTTATGATTTACTTCTGCTCATGGGTTCTGGGCTTCAGTAAAATGGCAGCCTCCAGCAAGAAGAAACGGGAACAATGTTGGATGCAATTTACAGCACACACTCATTTTGGCAGCATAATTATTAGCGTGGAATGTATGTTCCTTGCTAAAAAAACATTTTTTTATCAAGTAGTTATGGGTAAAGGTCTGCTTTAACCACTTTACCACCGGAGGATTTTGTTGTCTTACGTCCAGGCCACTTTTTGCGATTCGGCGCTGTGCTACTTTAACTGACAATTGCGCGGTCGTGCGACGCCGTACCCAAGCGAAATTTACGTCCTTTTTTTCCCACAAACAGAGCTTTCTTTTGGTGGTATTTGATCACCTGTGCGATTTTTACTTTTTGCGCTATAAACAAAAAAATAGCGTTTATTTTGAAAAAATAACAATATTTTTCACATTTTTTATATGATATTCCCCCCCAAAAAATGTAAAAATCAAAATTTTTTAAAATTTTTGGCCAATTTGTTTTCTGCTACCTATGTTTGGTAAAAAAAATCACAATAAGCGTATTTTGATTGGTTTGCGCAAAAGTTATTGCGTTTACTAACTAAGGGAAAGATTTCTGTCATTTTTGGTGTTTTTTTTTAACGCGTAATGGCGGCGATCTGCAATTTTTTTGCGGGACTGCGAAATTGCGGCGGACAGATCGGACCCTTGACTGACATTTTTGACACTTTTGGGGGTACCAGTGACATTACTGCAGTAGTCAGTGCTATAAATATGCACTGTTACTGTAAAAATGACACTGGCAGGGAAGGGGTTAATTTTATTGGAGAAGGAGGGGTTAATGTATGCCTGGTGCTTACTAACGTGTGGGGGGAGGTGACTGTGTGACACAGGGACAGATCGCATATGTTCAGCTATGCTGAACACTGCAATCTGTCACTCCCTGTCACTTAGGAGATCCGCCCGCTCTGTTTACACAAGCGGGCGGATCTCCAAACTAGATTCCCCGACGATCGGGGAAGAGCAGCGGCGATCGCCGCCGCTCCTCCCCTGGCCCGACTCCCGCTGTGACTGAACACAGCGGGAGCGGCAGTAGCAGCAATGTGAGTGGAGTTAAAGTGGTTAAGTAAAGGTTTGAACATTTGTCCTACTATGAAGATGAATCGATTTGTTTTACAACAGGATTTATATAGACTGTATTGACATGTGTTCGGCCGCAGGCCGGTGTTTGTGGGAGGAGCTAGCGGGCTTTATAGCGCCGCCCCTCCCCTACACCTGCCTGCTGCACGCACAGTCAGGTGTCCCAGTTCGTCACCTGACGCCCGCCGGGAACTTCCACCGCGAGGACCGAACTTCCGGTCGAACCAGGGAACACCGAGACACCGCCAGCACCTCCGCCACCGCCTGCACCTCCGCCGCCGCCTGCACCTCTGCCGCCGCCGCCAGCACCTCCGCAGCTGCATCTCCCCTCTTCTCCCGCTGTACAGCCGGGTCAGGTACCTGCGGGGATCGAGGGGGGGGGGGGGGCTTGTTGCACTACATTGCTTGCCTCTCATTCAAGGCCACGGCTCTCTCCCTCGCTGGGGGCACCAGGTTTTTTTTTTTTTTTGGGGCTTCATATTGGTTGTATTGCACCAGGTCTGGCAGACACATTTGCACATGTCAGTTGATTGGCACAGGTCATATATTGTTTAGTTGCACATACTTCGATCTAATGCATAGCATGTGCATGGACTCCTTCAGGGGGAGGGGGGTTGGTCTGCCTACTCACCTACCTGCCTGCCTCTCTATTAGGCCATGGCCCTCCCTCACTGGGGTCACCAGTCGCCCCCAAGCACGGCTCTCATCGCGGGCATTGGTTTAATTAGGTTCCAAAAAAAAAAATCTAACCCTCTGTCAGGAGGGGGGGGGAGATGTTGGTGTCTGGGGTTCAGGGGGGGGGAGGTGGGGGGGCTCACTAGCATCACACGGGTATATGTGTTCCCTGCTCCCTGGCACCCATGACATGCTGTTCAACACTTGGGGGGGTCGTTGTTGCTGCTTCTGTTTTTTATTTTTTTTCTCCTCCATTTTACTGATTGCCTTATTTCTCCAGGATCACGACATGTCCTTCAATGCCGGTATCAGGTACTACTGCCAGGTTGCAGGTTCTTCCATGTGTTTTACTCCACGGCTCCGCCATTCATGTAGTCATCACAGACGCCACTCCGGCGTTGCCCATAGGCACTACTGGCCAGTCATTACATTTATCTCCACTGGTCCTCCACACACGTCCTTAAAGTCACCTCGGTATGCTTTGCACCGGTTGTCTTGGTCCCTTCCGGTCACGCATCATGCACGCATCACACCTTTTAGTATGTCACCAGCAGGTACCACCCGGTTCCAGTTGCTTTTCATCACTGCTTTCACCACCTCTGTGCCACGTTATGACACTTTCATATCATTTCTTGACCTTCATCATGGCTACTGTCAATCGCTGTTTTGCTCTGTCAACTGTGTCGTACTATCGTCATGTGTTTGTCCCCCCTGTCACGCCCCTCCTCCCCGTAGGGTGAGTGAACTGGCTGTTAGGGTTAGGTGCTGGCCTTATACTCCCCCATCATAGCTGGTCCCGCGAGGCCAACTTCCCAATCTCAACACAGAGATTCTTCGCCCCTCGGGCCAAACCATAGTTAGTGCCTCGCTTCACCCTTCTCATGGGTTTATAGTTAGGGCCTCACCTGTCACGGCCACACTTTTTGATTCTTTACTGTCACTGAGAGGCCAACCTTCCGCCACCACGCTAGTGGCTCATACCCCACGTCCAAATCATAGGTAGAACCTCTCATCTAGCAGGGCCTCACCTGCCACGGGGTAGTTACGTTTTTCGCCTCGGGCACTAGCTAGCCAGCCAGTTTTGTTCTTGGGGCTCTCTCGGTTGTTAATTGGACTTTGGTGTTCTATTTTTTTTCTTTCTACAGCGTGCCTCAAGGAGACATCCTGGACGAAGGATCTTCTCCCCCTTCCACACCAGCCAGGCCTGGCACCCCCGTCAGATCTGGTACCCCCAGGGATCACCGGAATCCATCCCCGCTAGGCTCCTATGGATCTTGGACCATCCCAAAGATCTCGGCGGTCCTACGCCACAGGGGTATCCCTTTCCCGGCCACAGCTAGGAAGGCCGAACTATTTAGAATCCTGTCGGAGCATCCAGAAGATCCTGGACTGGGTACCAGCTCTCAGGGCAGTGGATCAGTCATGCAAGGGACTCTGGACTCTATCTTGTCTTCCCTGCAGACCATCGTGATAGATTTACCAAACTGGAGGACGCCAGTCCAGCTCACGGGGTTCCTCCTCCTTCGTTACCGTTGCAGGCTCCCGCTCCTGTTAGTGGACAGGGTAGGCCCCCAGTTCCCCTCTTTTCCTCTTCTGCAGCATCTCCCATCATTACCCCGGCACACATGGTCCCCCCAGCCCTCCGCAAGGATATCCTGGAGGGAAAGGACGTAAACCTGGTGGCTCTCCCTATTGCCTCCCAAGATGTTATAGAGAACAAGGTTTACAACTACGGGGATTTGTCCGTAGTGATGAAGGCCAGAGACCCTAGGCTCAATAAGAAACTGACCATTCTGGAGTTTTTCCTGGCCTTCGGGATTTACAGGGATGTGTTATGTTCTGTTTACCCACATCGTTGGGAGGAGTTGGATCTATATCTCCATAAGGTTGTTGATCTGGGCCACAAGTACGGCGGTTTTACGTTTTTTTGATTTCCATAAGTCAGTTTCAGCCAAAGCAGCGGCTACCTTGGCACAATTTAATGTGCAGTTCGATTGGAGCCTCTTGGACACTGAGCTTTTCTGTAGGCACTTTGCAGACTTGGTGCCACCCTCTTGCGCCACATGCGCCTCCACCTCGCACTATGCCAACCTTTGCCCTATGGAGGCCGAGCCCTCCACGTCTGGGGTCTTGGGGGGGGGCTGGCAGATCAGAACAGCATGGCCTTAGAGACAAACTGGGTCGCCCGATCGTGTATCTAGGCAAGGCCCAGGTCTGCAACAATTTCAACGGGGGGGGGGGGGGGGCCTGTAGTTTTAGTGCTTGCAGGTTGCTCCATGTATGCTCGATTTGCTTCAGGGCTCATACCAAGTCCATGTGTCCGTCAAGGCTTAATCCGAAGCAATGACTGACCGGGGTCAAGATTGATGTGCTGGCCTTTTACTTACAGTCTCACCCATCTACGCACCTGGTTGAGTATTTGGTTCAGGGGTTCTCGGGGGGGTTCCACACGGGGTTGGTGTCTCTACCCGTAGGGTCACTAGAATGTCCCAACCTGCTGTCTGCCAGGGAGGATCCGCAGTCAGTGGATCTTCTGCTCAGGAAGGAAGTTCAGGAAGGTTTCATGTTAGGCCCCTTTCCCGACCCACCCTTCACCTCCTGGCGTACGTATCGCCATAAGCAAATACTCAAATAAAAAACGTTTAATCATTGACATGTCGGCTCCTCATTCTTCTGCTAACCCTAGCCTGAATTCCCTTATCTCTTCAGCTGAGTTCTCTCTCCACTATACCACCGTAGACAACGCCATCCAAGCCATTTTGGGGGCAGGTAGGGCTGCATGGCTCAGCAAGACAGACATAGCCAACACCTTCAAGCTGTTGCCCATTCACCCCTCTTTATGGCATGTTCACGGTGTTAAGTGGAGAGGGGAATATTATTTCGCCATTAGACTCACGTTTGGGTCCAAGAGTAGTCCAAGGATTTTTGATACCTTCGCAGAGACGCTCTGCTGGCTTCTTCTTAACATCACCAGGTGCCCCACAGCTTTGCATTACTTGGTTGACTTTTTATCGGTTGAACAGGGCAACAGCAGTCCCGTCAGTTTGAGGAGCATCATGGCCTTGTTTTCAACCCTAGGGGTCCCCTTGTCACCAGGCAAGACAATTGGTCCTGTCACCAGGTTAGATTTTTTGGGTATCACCTTGGATTCTGTCTCAAAGCAATCCAGCCTTCCCGAGGACAAGCTTAGGCGCATTCGCGAGGTGGTAGGCAGGTTCCTTGAATTGGGGACCTTCTCGGGGAAAGATCTGCAGTCATTAATAGGGTCTTTGAATTTTGCCATGCGCATCATCCCCCAGGGCAGGTCCTTCATCTCCCGGTTGCTGTGTTTATTGCCAGGTCTTCCGGAGGGCATTGTCACTCACTCGGATTCCCCAGCCAGGGCGGACCTGGCCATGTGGGTGGAATTCCTGGAGAATTGGAATGGCATATCCATGTTTATCCCGCCTATCTCCACCCAGTCCCCTGTTTTCTGGACGGATGCAGCCGCTAATACTGGGTTCGCAGCCATCTATGGGAACTCGTGGTTCAGGGATCATTGGCTGGCTGAGTGACTTTCCTTTCCCGCTTTCCGCAAGACCTCGGCTTTGTTCGAGATTTATCCTATAGTGGCGGCAGCTTTCACTTGGGGAAGGTGCTGGTCAGGGATGGCAGTCAAGTGTTTCAGCGACAATAGGGCAGCCTGCGACATCATTAACAAGGGCCGATCTTCATCCCTGACTATCATGAGGCTGGTTCGCAGGCTGACATTGTTAGCAGCCACCTTCCAGTTTTTCTGTGAACACATCCCAGGCCACTCCAACTCAGCTGCTGACGCTCTTTCCCGGTCTAAATTACAGGTGTTCTTCAGCCTCCACCCGACGGCCGACAGATGCCCCACTCTGACCCCGGAGTTCAAAGGATTAGTCCTGGACTAGCCCGGATTTTGGGGCATGGTCGGGAATTGGCCCGGATGGCCCTGTCATCGAACACCAGGAGGGCTTATGACAGAGCCATGTCCATCTTCCGGAGGTTTTCAGCAGAATTTGGTATGCACGACCACTCTGTCCAGACGATGGTCGCCTTTGCAGCTTTTTGCCACCTCCAGCTCAAACTGTCTGCCAGTACCATCAAGCTGTATCTGTCTGGCGTACAACATCATGTCCTGACGTACCAGACAAACTCGTCTCTCTTTCTCAGGGCATATCCGATTAACAACCTTTTAAAGGGCATTGGCAAAGTGGATCGCCACACCCCGGTCAGGCGGTTGCCAATAGATGGGGAGAAATTCCGGGTTCTCTTCGATCTATTAGACGCCGCCCCCTTTGAACCCATCACTAATTTTGTTATCAAAGCCGCCATGTACCTGGCCTTTTATGGTTTTCTCCGACCTGGAGAGTTCACGGTGGCTTCTCTATCAGAGGGTCGCTCTTGCCTCCTCAAACGGGATTTGATGAAACTTGGGGATCACTATGTCCTGACACTTCGGTGTTCCAAGACCAGGCAGGTGGGACACCCTTTGTCCATCCCCTTGTACCCATCGGGGAATAATTGGTGCCCTGTCAAGGTCCTGGACATTTACGTGGCTCAGACCCGGAGCTCTCCCAGCTACTCACCACTATTTACGTTGCTGGGCAACCCCCTCACCACGCCTAAGTTTGTGTTTTATATCCGCACTCTGTGTATCAGACTGGGTTGGGACCTCGCTGCTCACTCAGGTCACTCCTTTAGGATAGGCGCAGCGTCAGCTGCCTCCGGCAACAACACGCCAGGCCACATCATCAAAAGGCTTGGTCGGTGGGAATCTGACGCTTTTCAAGTATACATTCCTCACCCGGAGAAGGAGTTGAGGTTAGCTTTTAGTAGGCTTGTGACATGAACTGTTTGTGGAATAAAGTGTGTTTCTTTTGCTTCCTTTTTGCCCTCTTTATTTAGAGGCCTACCCCCTTACGTCGGTTCTGGCACACCACACCGACTTTTCCATACTCAGGTTATCCATCATTAATTTAACGACCACAAGTGTTCGGCCGCAGGCTGGTGTTTGTGGGAGGAGCTAGCGGGTTTTATAGCGCCGCCCCTCCCCTACACCGGCCTGCTGCACGCACAGTCACCCCACCCACCTTCACCCCTTTTTTTTTTTTCTTGACTTCTAACCTTTGGGGGGCCCTCTTTATTTACAGGCCTACCCCCTTATGTCGGTTCTGGCACACCACACCGACTTTTCCATACTCTGGTTATCCATCATTAATTTACCGACCACAAATTTGTTTCAAGGTACTTTTTCACTTGAAACCTACACAGGTAGATCCTGTACCCGCTTTAGGTTTAAAACTCAAAGAAATGGGTTTGTTCAATAAAAGATTTTGATTTGTGTTTACAGAGTTCTAAAAGCAAAGACACATGATGTATAATGTGACCAATCAGGAACTGAATGCTTTGAAAGGATTATCTCAGCTATCAGGGTTAACTATTAAGCTGGCTGATAAGGGCAGGTCCTTGGTTGTCATGGACTATAAGGACTATGCCAGGGGATACAGAGACAGCTAGCTGACACACAGGTACAGTAAATAAGAAACTGTTATTTGATCCTACAGCTGAGGCTACTAGAAAAAATGAGAAAGTGGTTTATGCTGCACTTAAAGACAATCTGATAAGGAAACTCTAACTTTTCTACTTGGGCCTCATCCTTTTGTCGCGCTCCGGTACAGATTACCTGAAATCCAAAACACCAGGAAAACCTATAGTGGTGGGTAGGGGCTCTGTATCTGCTCCTTTAGCAATTTACCTTAATAAAATAATTTCTCCTTTAGTGGCAAAAGGGAGATGTTACTTGAGAGACACCAGCAATTTTTTGGGATAAACTGTGTGATGTTACCTCAACATTCTGTTTTGGTTTCACGGAATGTAGCAAGTTTATACACATCTACAAAACATAAGATGGGTGTGCGTGCTACAGAGAAACTTTTACGTCCATGTTGACTGTATAGTGAGGCGCTGATACAGTTTTTTGTTAGCTTACTCAGGATTATTCTTGAAAATAATTTTTTCATGTTCAATAATCAAAAAACTTATTAGGGGTAAAAAATTGGCCTTCAAGAAGTATAAATCAGAGGGCACAGTATCGGCTTTCGAGCAATACAAGGAGGCAAATAAGAAAAGTAAACAAGAAATCAAGATGGCTAAAATCAACTTTGAGAGACAAATAGCAGAGGATAGTAAAAAAAAAAACCCAAAGAAATTCTTTAAATATATCAACAGCAAAAAAACTAGGGCAGAGCATATTGCACACATAATTAACAATGATGGGAGGATGGTTACAGAGGACACTGAAAAAGCAACTGTGCTGAATGCTTTTTTCTCGTCAGTCTTTACACAGGAAACGGAGGGGTACACTGACCATGACTGTATGGTTAGTAGTAATACACAGGACTTGCCACTATGGCTAACAGAGGGTGAAATCAGGGAAAGGCTGGATAAACTTAACACAAACAAATCACCAGGTCCGGATGGCATACATCCGAGAGTACTCAAGGAACTCAGTAAAGTTATATCGAGACCACTGTTCCTGATCTTTGCGGACAGTATTAGGACAGGAGATGTACCAGGGGATTGGAAGAAAGCTAACGTGATTCCGATATTCAAAAAGGGCCAGAGGCATATCCCGGGAAATTATAGGCCTGTCAGTTTGACATCAATAGTATGTAAACTTCTGGAGGGGATGATAAGGGACTATATCGTAGAGTTTGCTAAAGACAACAACATCATCAGTAGTAATCAGCACGGGTTTACAAATGGGCGTTCTTGTCAAACCAATCTCTTAACATTCTACGAGGAGGTGAGCTGTGAGCTAGATAGGGGGAGACCAGTGGATGTGGTGTACTTGGATTTCGCTAAGGCGTTTGATACAGTTCCCCACAAGCGCTTAAATTATAAAATAAGGTCTGCAGGTATCGATAGCAGGGTTTGCTCTTGGATACGGAATTGGCTTAAAAGGCGTGTCCAAAGGGTAGTAATAAACAGCGCATACTCAGACTGGTCTGAGGTGGTAAGCGGGGTCCCCCAAGGCTCAGTCTTGGGACCAACCTTGTTCAATTTTTTCATAAACAACATTGAGGTCGGGATCAGTAGTTCGATATCAGTTTTTGCAGATGACACAAAATTGGCCAGGGCAATAACTGCACAGCATGAAGCAGATATCCTACAGAATGACCTGGACAAAATTACAGAGTGGGCAACGACATGGCAAATGAGGTTTAATGTGGAAAAGTGTAAGGTCTTGCACTTGGGGACTAAAAACATAAAAACACAATACACGTTAGGAGGGGAACCCTTGGGGGAATCAAAAATGGAGAAGGATCTGGGAGTCTTGGTTGATGATAGATTAGGCAACAGCATGCAATGTCAAGCGGCAGCTGCCAAAGCCAGCAGAACATTAGCATGCATAAAGAAAGGGATGTATTCCAGAGATAAGACTATAATCCTTCCACTTTATAAAACTCTGGTCCGACCGCATCTTGAGTATTCCGTCCAGTTCTGGTCGCCAGTCCTCAGGAGGGATGTGTTGGAGCTGGAGAGAGTCCAGAGAAGGGCAACTAAACTAATTAGGGGATTGGAGGATCTTGACTATGAAGAGCGTCTACAATCGCTCGATTTATTCTCCCTGGAGAAGAGACGTCTGAGGGGGGACATGATAGCAATTTATAAATATCTTAATGGGGATCCCAGCTTAGAAAAAAAGCTGTTCATTCGAAGGGATTGCATGAGGACTTGAGGGCATACAATGCGATTAGAGGAGAAGCGTTTTAACCTCAGGCAATGTGGGGGGTTCTTTACTGTTAGGGCAACAAGATTGTGGAATTCTCTACCACAAGAGGTGGTTTCTGCGGGTAGTATGGTGGCTTTCAAAAGACTCTTAGACTTACATCTCAAGGATCAGAACATTCAGGGGTATGTGAGATGATTACAGCCACACACACCTACACAGGTTGAACTGGATGGACTATTGTCTTTATTCAACCTCACCTACTATGTAACTATATGTAAATAATGAGTTTTATCTGTAATTAAGAGGTGCAATGACGGGCTTGCATGTCTTTCCTTCATATGCCAACGTGTATGTGGATATTGTCGAGAATTCTTACATTTTTCAACACCCTATATTTTTGCAGTGTGGGGGGTTTGGTTTAGATTTATTGACGATTTCATTCACCATATTGGGGGGAGACATGGAGTCCTAAAAAGGGTTGATTCATACCTAGCCACTTACATACATGGCACCAAGGTGGCACTACTGCCCCTGCTCACGTACCTAGTACATGTTCCAACACTTTTGGGTCGGGGACACACATGTCCTGGCAGACATCGAGTCTGCAGGACCCACCAATCAGCTCTCACTGTGTATTATCACAGCAGGAGCTGATTGGCGGGTCCTGCGGACTAGATGTCGACCAGCAACCGGTGATCCTTCTGTACAGATGAGAATGGTGGTCTGCCTATGTAAACAAATGCAGATCACAGTTCTGTCAGTACAGAAGGTATGGATCCTGTGTTCCTGCAAAGCAATGATGTGGATCCATGCCTTCCTCCAGTACAAGCACCTCCCCCACAGTAAGAAAACACCAGCTAGGCACCCAATTAAACCTTTCATTGCCCCTGATGTTACCCCTTCCCAGCCAGTGTCATTAGCACAGTGACAGTGCATATTTCTTAGTATTGATCACTGTTATTAGTGTCACTGGTCCCCAAAAAGTGTCAAAAGTGTCAGTTAGTGTCTGATTTGTCCACCGCAATATCGTAGTCTCCCTATAAGTCAATAATTGCCGCCATTACTAGTAAAAAAATATATCCTATAGTTTGTAGACGCTATAAGTTTTGTGCAAAGCAATCAATATACATTTATTAGGATTTTTTTTTACCAAAAAAATGTGGCAGAATACATATTGGCCTAAATTGATGAAAAATTTTATTTTATTTTTTTTTTACATTTGCGCAAACCAATCAATATGCACATTTCTCTAGCGCTCATCGACAGACGTAGTCCTCGGTGATACACCACCTTCGGGTTATGTTACCTCCGCAGGAGCAGGACTAGACAGGAAATTAAAAAGCTCTGGCCACACCCTAGGGGCAGTCCCAGAGGGTATATCCTCTCTCTCTCTGCCTCAGCAAATCAGTTATTTTCTGTCTAGTTAGGAGTAAGGACCTAGACACCTTGCTGGGATCTTAGGTCCTGGCAAGAATTTTTTCTTAAAGGATTTTTTTAGACAGCTTTTTCTCCAGTGTTCCTGTGAGATCTTCAAGCAAGAAAGCTGAACTGGGCGACGGGCTGGATGTTGAGATCCGGTGGTCACCCCAGTTCAGCCTACGAGCGCGTGCAGGCCATAGCTCCGCGCTGGGTCGGCCGCGACAAAGTCCCATTGAAGGACTGTCCACGCGAGTTAAACGTCTCGCCGAAACGCCAAAGACCATGAGTCACGGCGTCCGTATCGGTCGACAGCCCTCCCGCCCCGGTGGAGAGGGGTACTGTCAGGAGTTGGTGCCCGCCTGGTTCCGGTATGGTGAGTAGTATGTTCCCCCTTTTTCCCTGACGGGTTTTGTGGTGAACGCGGGCCCCTCTCTGTATGGTAAGAAAGAGTCCTTTCTATCCTATAACATGTCACAAATCCTCCTACTTTGAGTGTGATTTATGTGTGCAAAAGCCAGGAGGCTTGGCTTGGGAGCTAACAATCTATTGTATACATGTTTTAAAGATGTAATCTGTGGCATTCTGGGAATCTTATGGGTTAAGTATAAGCTACCTACCAGTCAGAAGCCACGGACATGTAGACTGCCTTCCAAATCAGATCTCCAGCTATTAGCAGGCCTCCCGAACGGCCACGCGGTCCGCCAGGGCCGGTACCGCCAACCACGCCATATCCCCATGCAGAGAGAGTGTTGTGTGCCCTGCAGCACACCGCTATTCAGTTTAGGCCGCCGCCATTTTTTTTTTTTTTTTTTGCTGGATCGCACGAGCCGCCATTTTGGCGTAGCCTCGTGTCTCCAGCATGGGGGCGGCCATGTTTGAGGTGATCCTACACCTCGTGGAGCTTGGGGGAGGCGCCGGAAGGCGTGCAGAGGGGCGGAGCCGCCTCCTTTCTTCCTGGGCAGCCAGCCAAAAGACTTCCTGTTTGTCAAGACAGCGCTGTAGCTGTTGCAGTTTAACTCTGAGCATCAAGTGGTGAGCCTGGGGGTCTATCTCTCTCTCTCTCGATCGATAGGGATCCCTAAGCAGGTAACACTAAGGGGCTTTTTTGTGGCGCTGGGGGTCAGAAAAAAAAAAAAAAAAAAGTTTTTTTCTTTACTTTTGAATTATATTATCCAGGAAGTAACTGGAGTTATTATGGACCCTGCCACACATATTCCCCCACCTGTTTCCCTCGAGGGGGCCTCGGGACCCGCCGGTGCACAGAGTATAGAGTCATTTACAGCAATTTTGGAGTCTATGGTGGCTCGGGTAGAGGCGGCCTGTCAGGGACGGGGGTCAAGGAAGCGACCCCCGCCTACCCCTATACCATCTGACACCTCTGACTCAGATTCAGAGATGGTCACGGCAGTTGCAGGTTCCTCTGCAAGTGCTGTTATCCCAGGTAAAGCCCCCTCAGACAGTGAGGAGGACGCTTCTTCTCTT
This sequence comes from Pelophylax lessonae, assembly GCF_965119305.1. Taxonomy (NCBI): domain Eukaryota; kingdom Metazoa; phylum Chordata; class Amphibia; order Anura; family Ranidae; genus Pelophylax; species Pelophylax lessonae. The sequence goes on along the minus strand of NC_138779.1, from coordinate 155,965,978 downwards.
GCTATAATTCAGGAAGAAGCATTGGTGGACGCACTAGTTGTGGCAGTGCAAGAAACCTTAAAACTTGAGGCTTTACCGGCAGAGGCAACTGAAACAGAGAGGCCTTTTGGGACTAATAAGCCCATCAAGACGGCGAAGGCTTTTCCTGTACCTAAATGTTTTGGTAATCAGATTAAAGGAGAATGGGAGCATTCTAAACGTACCTTTACTATTTCCAAGCGTATTGCTAGACGCTATCCGTTTGAGGAATCCATCATTAAGAAATGGACGGTACCACCAGTCGTGGATCCGCCTATTTCCAGGCTGAATAAAGCCACGGTTATTCCAGTGGAGGACACTTCGTCCTTTAAGGATCCGGTGGATCGAAAGATAGAAGCAGAGTCCCGCACTATCTTTTCTCTGATAGGGTCAGCATTTAGACCAGTAATCGTTATTGGTCTAGTTTCCCAGACACTTACGGAATGGGCGAAAATGGTACGCCAAGATCTTAGGGGAAAAGATATTCCCCAGGAGACATCTGATTTGATGGAACAGATCATACAAGGGCTACGGTTTATCTGTGACGCAGCCTTGGACACTACTCCCCTATTAGGGCATGCATCTAAGTTAGCAGTGATCCTCAGACGTGTGCTGTGGTTAAAATGCTGGTCAGCTGACCTAGGTTCCAAAAAGACCTTGACCAATCTCCCCTTTCAGGGGAATCGTCTATTTGGAGCCAACCTAGATGAAATCATTAGGATGCCACTGGGGGCAAGAGCACTTTTTTGCCACAGGCTGCAAAAGCTAAGGGACCTCGCAACAAGCGAGGACCTTTCTTTACCGCCCATAAAGGGCGCCCGGCTGGTACTAGCGGGAAAGGCAAGACTCCTCCAGGAGGGTTCAAGAAGGGGACCAACCCAGCCAAACCCGAAGCAAAGGAGTACACAGCCTGAAGGTGCGCCCCCACCCGGTTTCAGGGTGGGGGGACGTTTTCACCGGTATTCAGGACATTAGATCGAGCATCAACCACTACTACCGGTGCGATTCTTCCCTTCCAACATTTAAGTACCACAGGAAGCGGTAGTTACCGTTCCCTGAAAAGATCTTTTCCTTTACCTTTTCCTAAGATTAGTCCCGATACCTCACAGGAATCGGATCTGGTTGACCAGATAGGCCAAGTAGCCTCTAGTCGGGTGACTTCGGTCCCTGAGGTTCAACCAGAAAAGATCACCTTTCCTGATAACTATCAGGTATCTGATAAATGTGTGGGAACAGAAAACGACCAGACTTTCTCGGATGGTCGGGGCCAGATAGCTCTAGGGACGCCTGGTTCGGATCCAATCAGCGCCAGTGGTCCTAGAAATTCTAGGCTGGCCTCCTCAAGCCGGCCTGGCCGACTTGGACATGTTAGTCGCAGACGTTCCGTGGGAACTTCGTCTCAGGGAGTGTCTGTGGTCTCAAGGACCAATTTACCTTCGTGCTTTACAGTCGCTGGTTTTAATGGCCTGGCCATTGAGACCCAAGTACTGAAGGACAGAGGTTTGTCTACTTCAGTCATTCCTACCCTTATTAAAGCAAGGAAAGCGACTTCCAGCAAAGTCTATTATCACACATGGAAGACTTATATTGCGTGGTGCGAATCTTTAGGATTTCCTCCACGTACCTATTCGGTGACTCGAATATTGGCTTTTTTGCAACAAGGGGTTGAGCAGAAGCTAGCCTTGAGCACCATCAAGGGTCAAGTTTCAGCATTAGCAATCTTCTTTCAGAAGCCTTTAGCTACCAAATCTTTGGTGCGGAATTTCATCCAGGGGGTGCGGCACCTGGCTCCTCCAGTCCGCGCGCCCTTACCGCCCTGGGATCTTAATTTGGTTTTGTCGGTTCTACAGAAACCTCCCTTTGAAAACATCAGGGAGATTCCCTTGCTTACTCTATCCCAGAAGGTGGCCTTCTTGGTGGCTATTACTTCTGCTCGCAGGGTGTCAGAACTGGCTGCATTATCATGCCAGTCACCATACCTAGTGATTCATAGGGATAAGGTAGTACTTCATCCTAAGCCATCTTTTCTTCCCAAGGTGGTTTCAGATTTTCATCTGAATGAAGATATTGTACTACCTTCCTTGTGTCCTCAGCCCAAGCATCATCGGGAACATGCGTTGCATTCCTTAGATGTGGTTCGGGCAATCAGGGTATACCTGAAAGCTACGGAATCATTCCGTAAGACGGATTCACTTTTTGTGATCACGGATGGCCCCAGAAAGGGTTTGCCTGCATCTGCCGCGACCATTGCCAAATGGATTAGACAAACGGTGGTACAGGCTTATTCTATTAAGGGTCAGAGTCCTCCGTTCCCTGTTAGGGCGCACTCCACTCGAGCGCTCAGTACTTCCTGGGCCTTTCGCCATCAGGCGTCAGTGGTCCAGGTATGTAAGGTGGCCACCTGGTCGTCGGTACATACCTTTACAAAATTTTATAAAATTGATGTGACGGCATCGGCGGATGCCTCATTTGGCCGCAAGGTTTTGCAGGCCGCAATTTGAGGAGACCGGTGGTCTACCTCGAGGGTTTTTTTCTGTTTGAAAAAAAAAAAAAAAAATTGTTTTCTCTTTTTTTGGTTGAGTCTCATCATTAAGGATGAGCATTGTAAACTTCTAGTTGGCACCGGTTGGGCCTTCTAGATTGGGATTTGATTTCCATTTTCCCACCCCTCAGTTGTGATACTGCTCTGGGACGTCCCGAAGGTGGTGTAACACCGAGGACTACGTCTGTCGATGAGCGCTAGAGAAAAATGGATTTTTGTAAAATCTTACCGTAAAATCCTTTTCTCTTAGCTCATCGACAGACGTAGTCCCCGCCCCTCTGTTTTGGAGTTGGGTTGGGTTAAATTCTCTAAGCACTGCTTTTTCACATAACTGATTTGCTGAGGCAGAGAGAGAGAGGATATACCCTCTGGGACTGCCCCTAGGGTGTGGCCAGAGCTTTTTAATTTCCTGTCTAGTCCTGCTCCTGCGGAGGTAACATAACCCGAAGGTGGTGTATCACCGAGGACTACGTCTGTCGATGAGCTAAGAGAAAAGGATTTTACGGTAAGATTTTACAAAAATCCATTTATTGTGATTTTTTTGTATTAAAAATATGTAGCAGAATACATAAATTGATAAAGAAATTTGATTTTATTTTTTTACATTTTTTTGATTAGATGTGTTTTATATGTATGTACAAAATATTTTTTATTGGTTGTGTTTTATATGTATGTATGTATTTTATATGTATGTAAAAATATATATATTTTTTCAAAATTGTCAGTCTTTTTTTGTTTATAATATAACGTGAAATCCCTTGCGCTGTTGTGTTCACAAAAATAAATCAGTGAAAAAATTGTGAAATTAATTCAATCACAGTAACCGCTGCAGTACATGAAACTTGAATTAAATATAATGCTGTGGCTTATATTGAAATAAATAAACTAGATAGTGACTATAGCCTTTAAAAGCAACACACCAAGCTGTGCAATTAAAATGTGTAAATATGAAAAAATAAATTAATTAAATATATCAATAATTGATAATCCTATAAATATTCCATAATAGGAATCAAGGAAAACGAAAGTTCATGAGAAGTCCCACATAGTGCTGGAAAAATAAAACAGTTCTGAATAAAAGTGTTCATTGAAGTAAGCCATTCAGTGATGTGAATCCCGTGGGTTGAATTATTCAAATCTCCTTGACATCCACCACCAGTGTGACAACCACTCCTATCAGTTGGCAACTCACCAAAGGTTGTTGCCCCCTATTCTCATGGTGTGGGCTAATGCGCTGCAGGGAGTAGATCACGCCAGTCCCTTCTGGGTTAACATTAATCTTTAGCTTCCTGCTCCAAATATAATCCCATTAAGTCGTATATAAAAAAGAAAAGCTCTACTAGTGTGATACCATTTTTATTTCATTTATTAAAACATGAATCCCTATTCCATTGCACCTACATAATACATAAATACAAAGGATAACAGCACATTGGTATTTGAATAGGGGATACGGAACGTTCCCCCGGTTCTCACGACCTCCATGCTGGTACAAGGAACCCTAGGAACCGTCCTCCGTTCCTCCAACCTCCGGTTTGGCATGTAGCCATGCTCCAACGCGTTTTGTCACTTCCGACTTCGTCACAGGGGGGTGACTACAGGGCTCGGCAGACCGGGTTATCAAGATTAACATTGTAACCACGCCACCCATTCCACGCTCATTGGACTGCCCTAGGATGCTGTGGACATCGCTGCCTTCACTCTAGACAGCAAATATTAGTTGTCCGTCCATGCACTTAACCCTTCTTCCGCCAGGACAATTTAGAAATTGTCCTGATATCTCAAATCTGGTATAAAGCGGTATCCTATTTAGTATTCAATGAGCCTAGTGAGGGAGTTGGGCATTTAAAATCATACTCGGTTGATAATAATTACATATTAAACACTGCATGTTAGATACTAAAACAGTTCATTCTATGTTAAAACTAAAACCATTATTACAGTAGTACACCTTATTAACCACTTTAAGACAAGAAGGATTTGCCCCCTTAATGACCAGGACACTTTTTTCAACTTTGCATTGCATGATTTTAACTGACAATTGCTCGGTTGTGCGATGCTGTACCCACACAATTGTCCTTTTTTTCCCACAAATAGAGCTTTCTTTTGGTGGTAATTGATCACCTGTGCGATTTTTAGTTAAACACAAAAAAAGAGCGACAATTCTGAAAAAAAATATATATATTTTTCACATTCTGCATTCTGCATTAACATTCAAAAAAAAATTAAAAATCAAAATGTTTTAACATTTTAGGCCAATTTGTTTTCTGCTACATATTTTTGGTAAAAAAAAAGTAATGGTGGCGATCTGCGATTTTTTTGCGGGACTGCGACATTGTGGCAGACAGATCGGACCACTGACTGACATTTTTTACACTTTTGGGGGGACCAGTGACATTACTACAGTAATCAGTGCTAAAAATATGCACTGTTATTGTAATAATGACACTGGCAGATAAGGGGTTAACATTGTGGGTGATCAAGGGGTTAAATGTGAGCCTAGGAGAGTGATTCTAACTGTGGGGGGGGCGTGGCTTGTGGAATGACCATAGAGACCTGTAATCCTATATAGAAGGATCATAGGAGCTCTATGATCATTCCAGGGAGAAGAATGGTCAGCTGTGTTTACAACAGCTAACCATTCTTCTCTCTCAGCGGGGAATGATCGCGGGTGTCAGGCGGCAATCGGAGCCGCCTGCCCGCTGCATCGGCTTCCCCACTGACGAGTGGGGGCGGGAGCGCATCACCAGCGGTGCACGCTCCCCCCAGCCTCCTGCTCGCGACCGACGTACAGTTACGGCGATTCGCACAGTAGCAGCTGCCTGCCGCAGTACATCTGCGGCAGGCAGTCATAAAGAGGTTAGTACATTATTTTGTCAAAATCATGGAAGACAACCATGATTCTAGGACAATCAAATATATTATGCAGACATATATTATAAAAACTTAAATATTTAAAGCATTTAAAATATTTGGATGCAAGCACTACATGATTACATTTATTTTACTTTAATGAATATATAAATCAATCCAAAGAAAAATTATTGACACCCTGATTAATAGTATTCGAATTTAATAATCATTGATGAAGCAGTTTAGATTCAATTCAATATTTAGTCCTAATGGCTCCAAAGTATTTAAAAAAAAATCCATTTGATCTCACATTTGGAGAGCACTGGCTCCTAGGAATCTGAAGAACGTTCTGAATTTTCTGTTCTACAGTATTTTTATTATATACCTTCGGCACAAATCTATTTTTAATTACCTGAGCCTGTTCCATATAGTCATGATCATGCGTGCAATTTCTTCGTACATGCATCAACTGGTCTCGTGGAATATTTTTGAGCCAAGCCGGATGATGGCCACTCTTTATAGAAAGATAGCTGTTTCTATAAGTTGGCTTAAAAAACACTTTAGTGGCAAAATGGTCTTTTTGTTTAAAAATCGAGACATCTAAGAAGTGCATGGTCTGATCATGATAACGAAAGTTTAGTTTAATATTATTGGTGTTATTATTACATTTTTCCATAAAATTGATCAGACCAATTTCATAACCTTTCTAAATGAAGGGGGATATCATATCATCGATAAATCTTCTATAATAACTTAACTCAACTCTAAAAGATTAAAATACTGCATAATCCCCCCATTCTGCCATGAAAAGGTTTGCTAAACTAGGAGCAAATTTTGCTCCCATTGCAACGCCCCTAATCTGGCTATAGAAATCTCCCTGATACCAGAAATAATTGTGGTTCAAGCAGAAATCCATAGCCTTTCTCAGAAATAGTTTTTGTGAATGGGAGATATCATCTCTCTTACTAAGTGCCCAGTTTAAAGCTAATTAGGCTTTATCATGTTGTATAATAATTTAAAGCAATGATACATCCGCCGTCACTAGGAAACCCGACTGACTCCCTGATACTCTAATGGTCTCAATGGAGTTCAAAAGATCTTTAGTATCCTTCAAAAAAGATCTTGTGGCCACCACACTAGACTGCAAAAACTTGTATTCACCCACTCTCGCTGTTTCAGACCCTATTCCATATATAAACCCGATTCCAAAAAAGTTGGGACACTGTACAAATTGTGAATAAAAACAGAATGCAATGATGTGGAAGTTTCAAATTTCAATATTGTATTCAGAATACATAGATGACAAATCAAATGTTTAAACTGAGAAAATGTATAATTTTAAGGGAAAAATAGGTTGATTTTAAATTTCATGGCATCAACACAAAAAGATGGGACAAGGCCATGTTTACCACTGTGTGGCATCCCCTCTTCTTCTTATAATAGTCTGCAAATGTCTGGGGACTGAGAAGACAAGTTGCTCACGTTTAGAAATAAGAATGTTGTCCCATTCATGTCTAATACAGGCTTCTAGTTGCTTAACTCAACTTAGGTCTTCTTTGTCGCATCTTCCTCTTTATGATGCGCCAAATGTTTTCTATAGGTGAAGGATCTGGACTGCAGGCTGTCCATTGATGTAATTGATGACTCTCTGATTCCTCTGGGGTATAGGTGTGTGGTCTCCTATATGTAGTTCCTATTTTTGCAGGTCGCCTACTGGCAATTGTGCTGACAGCGGTCCTGGATCCATTTTCATTAAGATCATAATTTGCGCTTGCATTAAATTATTAGTTGCACCTGATGGGCTAGGTAAAAGATCCATCTGCCATCTAAAGGCTTGATTAGCCCTACATTCTCCTGGGCCTCTATTACATTTTTTTTCTTTCAATGTTTTTTATTGAAGAATATCAAATACAAGTTATAACAGAAAAAATACAGTAATGGTAAAACAATACCCAAACATGGACAATGGTCTGAGAGCAAGGTATAGCAGTGATAAATGGGTAGTAAGTAGGCAAGGCATCAGCAGCACAAGAGGTAAGAAGCAACCGGTGTAAAGGAAACAACACCGCATAAGGTCACTGACCAAAGACTAGGGTGGGTAACCCCTATAGCAACAGGGTACCTCCCCGGAGACACCCCGAAAGGGAACACACTGTGTCTCGAGGGAGGCGCTCCAAATGCAAAGTAAGCTATCATAGAGTGACCCAAAATGCCTACACACAGAAGGTTTACACAATAAAGATTGCCTACCCAGTAAGATCAATAAGGATCAAGAAGTGGCCTCCACGTCTAAAACGGTCTAACGAAAAATTCTAAATTCAGTGGAACCAAAAAGAGAGGCTCCAGACCTTAACATGCATGTACTCATATTCGGGCTTGGTAACGAAAAGCAACATCCATTTTATAACCAAGAAGAATGAGAGGAGCGAAGAAGTATGAGAAAAAGATAAGGGAAAAGGAGCAGAAAGGCAGGAAGGAGTGAAGCGGAGAAAGAAGAAGGAAGGGGGAAGAGAAGAGAGGGAGGAGGTTCCTGCGGCCCAGATCCCGGCAACCAAGTAGGAAGTATAACGGCAAATGAATCCGCAGAGAATAAAAAGTAAAAATGGGGGGGGGGGGAGATCCGTCACCCGGAGACGTCTCAGAAGCACTTAAAGTGTAACATTCACAAACGCCGCCCAGGGTTCCCAGATCAGTTCAAATTTGTCTTTGGAGTCATCTAAAATGCTATACATCTTCTCCTGTGCCATTATCCATGATATTTTGCCTCTAGCCATATGAAGTGAGACTGAGGGCAGCTTCCACTGCCTGGCGATTGTCAGCTTGGCACCGAGGAAGATGTAAAAAATTAGGGCCTGAGTATGTTTAGGGACTTTGGGGATGCGTTGGTTCAGCAGGGCGTGGGCCGGAGAAGGGTGAATGGAGAGGCCAGTAATCTGATGTACCATTTTAAAAATACGTTGCCAAAACCTCCTAAGTTTGGGGCATTCCCAAAAAACGTGGAGTAGAGTGCCAGTCAGGTGACAGCCCCGGAAACAGATCGGGGAAGTAGCGGGGAAAATGGTGGCCAATCGAGCGGGCACCATGTACCATCTCATGAGAACCTTGAGGTTGGCCTCCATGAGACCTATGTTGTGAACTCCCTTAAAGGAGCGCCCAACATTTGCGTGCCAGTCCGAGAGGCCCCAGTCTAGGTTCAGATCTCGTTCCCAATTGAGCATATAGGCGGGTTTGGTTTGTGAGTCGTTCAACAGGGCGTAGATAAGAGAGATTCCGCCCCTGACATCAGAGATTTGAGCACACCACTGTTCATAAGGGGTCACCCGTAAGGGTTCAGGGGATTTGGACCTAAGAGAATGTAGGAAATGAGTTAGTTGGGTTAAACGGAATCTCTCCACAGGTGGCATCTTCAACGCACAGGTACAGTGAGAAAATGTTAGGGGACCCGAACTATCCAGAAAATGGCCAATCCTATAGAGGCCCTTGTCTGTCCACCATTTAAATGCCCCAATGTCTAAGCCAGGAGGGAAGGCTGGGTTATGGAAGATATGAGTGAGGGGTGCCCAATGGGAAGTGACTTTCAATGACTTGTGAATAGTATCGCAGATGGAGAAGGAGTGAGAGAGGGAGGGGGCCAGAACTGGGGGGCGGGAGTGGGTGAGCCGCCAGACCAGGTAATCGATGGTATGTTGGGGAATTGCTTGACGTTCCATATAATACCAGTCAGGCTTAACACCTCTGGAGTAGATAATTGAAAATTGAGTCAATTGTGCCGCTTGATAATACTTCCAGAGGTCTGGAACTCCAAGACCACCTTGTTTCCGAGAACGAAGAAGAGTGTGTTTGTTAATCCTATAACCCTTCTTACCCCAGATGAATTTAAAGATATGAGTTTGAAGGTTCTGGATGTGCGATTTAAGCACTGGGATAGGGAGTGAGCGGAAGAGATATAGGATACGCGGCAGAAGAGTCATCTTGACTGCATTGATTCTACCCAGCCAGGAGATATGACAGCGTGACCAGTCGGAAAGGTCATTTTTCAATTTTTGAATCATGGGCGGGTAATTGGCCGAGTAGAGTTTGTCGATTGTGGAGGTTAGGGAGATCCCCAAGTAGGGAATGGAGTCAGAGTGCCAAGAGAAGGGGAAATGATCCTTAAGGCGATCAACCAGCGGCATGAGGAGAGTGATATTGAATGCTAGTGATTTATTCATATTGAGTCGCAGACCCGAAGCTGAGCCAAAGGCCTCGAGAAGGGAGACTATATTGGGGAGGGAAATCAAGGGCGAAGTGACAAAAAGCATAATGTCATCAGCGAACAGAGCGCATTTGTGGGTACTGTCCCCGCACCGTAGGCCATGGATATCAGGGTGGAGACGAATGGCTGTTGCCAGGGACTCTAGGGCTATAGCAAAAAGAAGTGGGGATAGAGGGCACCCCTGCCTTGTGCCCCTACGAATCGGGATGTCCGCGGAGTAATAGCCTTGCATTCTAACCTGTGCCAATGGGGAGGAGTAAAGCGCGGTGAGAGTGGTGATGAAAGAGGGACCAAATCCCCATCTTTCGAGAGTGCGGAATAAAAATGGCCAAGAAAGAGAGTCGAAGGCCTTTTGTAAATCTAAAGAAAGGAGAAAGCCTTCTTGAGACGAGCCGCCATCCCAACCCGCTTTGAACAGAGAGATGGCGTCCACCACTCTCCGCACCTGGTCAGGTCCCTGTCTGCCTGGAATAAATCCCACCTGGTCTTTGTGAATGTATTTATCAATAAAGCTAGACAGGCGGTTAGCCAAAACTTTCGTCATTATCTTGAGATCGTTGTTAATGAGAGAGATTGGTCTGTAGTTCCCTACCTCAGAAGGATCCTTTCCCGGTTTGGGAATAACAGAAATGTACGCTTTGTTAGATGCTTTGTCTAGATGGGCCCCGCCCCTAAGGACATTGAAGAACCTGACCAGGTAAGGAGAGAGGGCGGACGCAAACGTCCTGTAATAAGTATTGGAGAAACCGTCAGGGCCTGGGGTAGAGTTAGGGCGAAGAGATTTGATGACCTCTAGCACTTCCTGTTCACTAAAAGGGGCTTCGAGGAGGGATCTGTGTGAAGGTTTGAGTTTGGGGAGCGGCACGCCGTCCAGGAAAGCGTCAGGGGTGTCCCCCTTATGGGGCTTCGGGGGGTAGCGTAAAGCTGTGTATAGAATGAGTGGAAAGAGTCCATGATGGAATTGGGATTGCTGGTAAGATCGCCTGTTGGAGATTTGATTTTGGGCAGGGAGACCACCCTAAACTTTGGGGAGAGTTTCGCAGCCAATTTCGTACCCATTTTATCCTGGAATGCGTAGGAACGAGCCCCCTGCCAGCGTAAACTTTTTTCCGCTCTAGAGGTGAGGGCTAGATTCAGCGAAATTTTGATTGTGTCCAACTCTGCTAGGGAGGTAGAAGTAGGGGAGCATTTGTGCGCTCTAGTAAGGCGTTTGAACTCCGCCTCCAAGTGATCAATGTCCATTTGCCTTTCCCGTTTAAGCTTCGCACTTAGTTGAATGAGGTAGCCCCTTAGGACCGCTTTATGGGCCTCCCAAAGGGTGGAGGGTGAGGTATCAGGGAGATCGTTAAGAACAAAATAGTCGCGGAGCACGGATGTAATCATGGAGCACCTAGTAGGATCACTCAAGAGGGAGTCATTTATTCTCCAAGGGGTGGGACCCCTGTGCGGAGAGGAGCAGGAGAGCCTGAGAAGTACCATAGAGTGATCCGACCAGGGGATATCCCTAATTTTTGATCTTAGGGCAGAGGGAACGTCAGCAGTGGGGATGAAGATGTGGTCAATCCGTGCCAGAGAGTTGTGTGGGGATGAATAATGGGTGTAATCCCTGGAAGAAGGATTCAATTCCCGCCAAATATCTATTAGGCCTAATGCATGCAGTGATCGGGCCACTCGAAGACTCTGTTTAGAGGGCCTCCGGGGTCTGCCGCAAGAGGACCCAGATTTGTCAAGAGAACCATCAAAGGCCAGGTTGGAGCCCCCCCCCATGACAATACGCCCCTCAAGGTGGGGGGAAAGGAGGAGAAGCATCTCTGAAAGAAACTTCGCCTGTCCCTTGTTAGGTGCATAATAGGAGACAAAGGTATACAATGTACCAAGAAGGTGGCCTTTGACCAAGATATATCTACCTTATAGTGTGCAGATGCGAGAAGGAGAGGGATTTTGAGAAAAATATAGCCACCCCTTTCTGTTTAGAGGGGGCGTTGGCTAGAAAGAATTTGGGGTATTTATGGTGGACATATTTCGGTTGATAAGATGCAGGAAAGTGAGTCTCCTGAAGCAGGAGGACCCCTAGTCCTTGGGAGTGGTATTGCTGAAAAGCCTTTCTCCGTTTAACAGGAGAATTCAAGCCCTGAACGTTGTGCGATGCCACCTGTAGGGAGGAAGCCGTACTTACATCAGGATGCATATGAAACGGGGATAGGGTGCTCAGTTACACGGGACCATCCAGAATCTTGAGGGTTCCCCAGAAGACGTTGTGGCTCGATGCTAACAGGTGAATCCATTGCAGTAGCAGATCGTCCGGACCACAGGAACCTGGTGAAAAGAGAAGGGAGCAGAAAAAGGAGAAAAAGAGGTGAGAGAAGATAGCAGAAAGAAGAGAAGACTGCAAGAACGTGGTCTCGCAGGATGATGAAGGAACCGCGGGCAGTGCCCCCGGTTCTCCATCGTGTGTTCGGATGCGTCCTGAGCCAGTCAGGGCGCATTCCTGAAGGATGTAAGAGGAAGAGTTCCTACATCCAACAGGAGGAGGCGCATTAAGGCCGCTTCGGCCGAAGAGCCCCAGCCCGGCTAACCTGAAAACAAGAAAACAACAGTAACACCCTTAATCATATGATGGCGGAAGCTTCCAAGAGGACCTTCAGGGGGGAATGGGGAAACAGGAGAAGGGAGAGGGAAGGAAAGATGGGGAGAGAAAAAAGGAAAAAAAAAGGGAAGGGGGAGGGGGGCGGTGTGGGGGAGGGGGGTAGGGCTAGGAAAGAAATCGGTAAGTGGGGAGGATAGGGGGTTGGGGATACAACATGTAAACTGAAGGGAAGCTTCCATTCTGAATTAGACCCCTAGGAGTCCAACAAAAAGAGTGTCAATAAAGGTAACCCGTGTGAGGGCTCGAGCCGGTGGAGAAAAGACAATGCTAGAAAATTTTTAGCCTTCAAGAAAACAGAACCCAAAAAAACAAATGCAAGGTCCTTGGTGGCGTCATACCACCCCAACAGGGAGAAGTCTCCGGCAGGCACAACGTGGTAGGAAAAAAGAAGAAAGCCCCTCGGGACCAAAAAGAGTTTTCAAGGGGGCTTGACATCTCGGTGGCGTTTTGATTGGTGGTTGTTCCAGACGGACGAGATTGGGCTAATCGGTGGAGGGCGCTTGGAGGATGTCGGTCTGCCGTGTGGAGCAGGGGTCTGCAGGTCCCTGGTGATGATTGCCAGATGTAGGAGGACGCCTTCCCCCTCTTGGAAGCTGGAGAAGCTGTAAGTCTTGTTGTGGTGTTGGAAATTAAGCCTGAAAGGGAAGGACCACCAGTACTTCAGAGACTTATTGGATAGAGCAGTGAGCAGCGGTTTTAGGGATCTGCGGCGCTGTATCATCATAGGTGAGAGGTCTGCAAAGAGTTGGATTTTATGACCTAGCAATGAGAGGTCCTCCCTGCCCCTGCTTTTCCTCATGACTTCCTCTTTCACCCCGAAAAAATGCGTCTTGACGATGATGTCTCGTGGGAGGCCATCTTTGCGGGGCAGTTGAAGGGCTCTGTGCGCCCTGTCCAATTCAAGCCGGGGGTCCGGGATGTCAGGAATAAGGTCCTTTATGAAGGTTTTGACTGCAGAGGGGATGTCAGTAATCGTTTCAGGGACCCCCCGGATCCTGAAGTTCAGACGCCTGCTCCTATTCTCAATATCATCCAGTTTAGAGAGAGCAGTGTCTAATTGGTCTTGGAGCGTTTGAATGCATGCAGAATTTTGGTTAGCCCTAGCCACAGTTTGGTCGACAGTGGATTCTATTGCGTCCAGTCTTGTGCCAATATTCTGTAACTCAGCCTTGATGGATTCTGTGATCTGGGAGGCATTCTGGGCTAAACCCGTGGCAAGCATGGCAGAAAACTGCGCCATGAGCTGGGCAACCTCAGGGCTAGATCCCAGGGGACTGAGGCCCAGATGAAGTGAACAGGCCTGAAAGGCTGGGCTATGCTGATCTGGTGTCCCCAGGAATTGTCCCATGGAGCGGTGAAGGAGGGATTCCGTGGAGGCAGGGGAGGCTTCTGGGGGGTGCGGGGCAAAAGCCGGGATCCCTGGGGATGACCAGGCCCCCGGGGATGCTGGTGGAATGTCCGCAATCATCTCTGCAGGTCCCCCTACCTCAGAGCTGTTCCCTGCAGCGTTGTGTGGTGAGCTGGCGGCCACCATCTTGAGAAATTCCTGCTGTGGTGGATCGAAGTTGAGTCGGCGGGAAACGTCCTTTTTATGTCCCGCCGACATGCAGGAACTAACCCCCGGGTGTGCTGGAGGTGATGTGCGAGCGGGGAGACAGAAGCTCCCGACGGCGCCGGTACTGGGGCTTCCGATGGCCGAAGCGATGCGGAGCTCATGGGCTAGGCATCCGTCCCGGAGCTCTCGCGCATGCGCACTACCTCTATTACATTTTTTAACTTTTTTTTCTTCTGGGTGTCTAAAAAAGCATTATTTGAATAACCCTATTACCTCTATCAGTAATTCAGGACAAGGTGGAGTTGTAGATAATGGACTATGAAATAAGTCATTGTTCAATCCCCCCTGGGTAATAACCATTTTGAAGGATTTAGAAACTGTCCATCCCAAAGTTGAGTATAAAAACAGACATATTAGGGAAGGATTGGATAGTTTAGAGAAAAGAAAAGAGATTATCATTAGACGAGCTGACAAGGGAGGTGGGGTGGTCATTTTAGATAGAGAATTTTATCATAACCAATTAATGGGGATGCTTAACGATACTGATACCTACCTGAAATTAAGAAAGGACCCAACAATAGTCTTTAAGACTGAATTGAAGTCGCTAATAGATCAGTGTTATCGATCACATGTTCTAAATATAAAAGAAAAAAAAAAACCTCGTCCCGAATACATGTAGAATTCCGATAATATATATCTCCCTAAGATCCATAAAGATGATTAGTGTCTACCACCACGTCCTATTGTAAATGGAATAGGGTCTGTAACAGCGAGAGTGGGTGAATACCTGGACATGTTTTTGCAGTATAGTGTGGTGGCCACAAGATTTTTTTTGAAGGATACTAAAGATCTTTTGAACTCCATTGAGACTATTAGAGTATCAGTGAGTCAGTCGGTTTTCCTAGTGACCGCTGATGTATCATCGCTCTATACTATTATACAACATGATGATGCCTTATTAGCGTTAAACTGGGCACTTAGTTACAGAAACTGGGCACTTAGTTAGATGCTATCTCCCATTCACAAAAACTATTTCTGAGAAAGGCCATGGATTTCTGCTTGACCCACAATTACCTCTGGTATCAGGGAGATTTCTATAGCCAGGTTGGGGGCGTTGCAATGGGAGAAAAATTTGCTCCCAGTTTAGCAAACCTTTTCATGGCAGAATGGGAGAATAAGGCAGTATTTGAATCTTTTAGACCTGAGTTAATTTATAATGGAAAATTTATCGATGATATCCTCTTCATTTGGTAAGGTTCTGAAATTGGCCTGGTCAATTTTATGGAAAAATGTAATAATAACACCAATAATATTAAACTAGACTTTCATTATCATGATCAGACCATGCACTTCTTAGATGTCTCTATTTATAAACAAGAAGACCATTTTGCCACTAAAGTGTTTTTTAAGCCAACGGATAGAAACAGTTATCTTTCTATAAAGACTGGCCATCATCCGGCTTGGCTCAAAAATATTCCACGAGGCCAGTTGATACATGTACGAAGAAATTGAACGCTCGATCATGACTATATGGAACAGGCTCAGGTAATTAAAAATAGATTTGCAAAAGGGATATAATAAAAAATACTGTAGAACAGAAAGTTCAGAACATTCTTCAGATTCCTAGGAGCCAGTGCTTAACAAATAAGTTTTAAATAGTGGATGATAAAAGACCTGCACCTCAAAGTGGTAAAGAATATACGATCAATCAGCTGATTACATGTGATACCACTCATGTGGTGTATGCTCTCACATATACATGTAACCTTATGTATATAGGTCGCACTAAACGCACTTTAAAAATGAGGGTAGGTGAACACATTCAAAACATCAAGAAAGGTTATAAATATCATAGTGTCTCTGAACATTTTAGACGGTTCCATCATAGGGATCCTAGTGGTCTACAATTTTGGGGTATAGAAAGGGTTCCTCCCTTTTGGAGGGGTCAAATTGGGTTCGAGACCTTTCCAATTGTGAGACCAAATGGATTTATTTTTTAAATACTTTGGAGCCATTAGGTCTAAACTGCTTTATCAGTGTATATTAAATCTGAATACTGTTAATCAGGGTGTCAATAATGTTCCTTTGGATTGATTAATATATTTATTAAAGTAAAATAAATGTAATCATGTAGTGGTTGCATCCAAATATTTTAAATGTTTTAAATATTTTAGTTATTGTCTTCCATGATTTTGACAAAATAATGTATTAACCACTTTCAGACCGGAGGATTTGGCTGCTCAATGACTAGGCCCTATTTTGCGATTCGGCACTGACTATAACGGACAATTGCGCAGTCGTGCAACGTTGTACCCAAACAAAATTGACGTCCTTTTTTCCCACAAATAGAGCTTTCTTTTGGTGGTATTTGATCACCTGTGCGATTTTTTATTTTTTGCGCTATAAACAAAAAAGAGCGACAATTTTGGAAAAAAAAAAACAATTTTTTTCACATTCTTTTACATGAAATTCTAAAAAAAATTAATAAAAAAATCTAAATTTTTTAACATTTTAGGCCAATTTGTTTTCTGCTACATATTTTTGGTAAAAGAAAAAATCGCAATAAGCGTATTTTGATTGGTTTGCGCAAAAGTGATTGGGTTTACTAACAACTGGAAAGATTTGTCATTTTTATTGTTTTTTTTTTTTTTTTACTAGTAATGGCGGCAATCTGCGATTTTTTGTGGGACTGCGACACTTCGCCGCGGACAGATCGGACCCCTAACTGACATTTTTTACACTTTCGGGGGTACCAGTGACATTACTACAGTAATCAGTGCTAAGAAATATGCACCGTTACTGTAAAAATTACACTGGCAGGGAAGGGGTTAACAGTATTGGTGATCAAGGGGTTAAATGTGACCCTAGGGGCGTGATTTTAGCTGTGGGGTGGTGTGGCTTGTGAAGTCATCACAGAGACATGTGATTCTATATAGCAGGATCACATGACATCTGTGATCACTTCAGGGAGAATTACAGGCGGCTGTGTTTACATCAGCCGTCTGTCCTTCTCTGTCTGTCTCTGTCGGAGATCGAGAGTGGCTGGCGGCCATCGGACCTGCCTGTCACACGCACTAGCTTCCCCGCTGATGAGCGGGGGCAGGAGCGCACCTCCGGTGGTGCGCGATTGCCCCTAGCTCCTCCCAGGCAAGCGCCGTACATGTACGAGACTTTGCCAGGGAGAGCCAGCCTGCCGCAGTACATCTGCGGCTGCTGGGGCTAAAGTGGTTAATAAGGTGTATTACTGTAATAATGGTTTTAGTTTTACCATAGAATTAACTGTTTTAGTATCTAACATGCAGTGTTTAATATGTAATTATTATAAACCGAGTATGATTTTAAATGCCCAACTCCCTCACTAGGCTTATTGAATACTAAATTGGACACCACTTTATACTAGCTTCGAGATATCAGAACAATTTCTAAATTGTCCTGGCCAAAGAAGGGTTAAGTGCACGGACAGACAACTAGTATTTGCTGGACTGCAGAGCCGTGTAGTCACCCCCCTGTGACGACGTCGGAAGTGACGAAACGGGCTGAGCGTGGCTACACGGCAAACCGGACTATCATTTGAAGGAATGGAGGATGGTTCCTTGTACCAGCATGGAGGTGGTGAGGACCGGGAGAATGTTCCGTATCCCCTATTCAAATACCAATGTGCTGTTATCCTTTGTATTTATGTAAGTGAAATGGAATAGGGGTTCATGTTTTAATAAATGAAGTAAAAACGGTGTCAGACTAGTAGAGTTTTTCTTTTTTATATACCACTTCATGGGATAATATTTGGAGGAGGAAGCTAAAGATTACTGTTAACCCAGAAGGGACTGGCGTGATCTGCTCCCTGTAGCGCATTAGCCCACACCATGAGAATGGGGGGCAACAACCTTTGGTGAGTTGCCAACTGATGGGAATGGTTGTTACACTGGTGGTGGATGTCAAGGTATTTGAGTAATTCAACCCACGGGATTCACATCACTGAATGGTCTACTTCAATGAACACTTTTATTCAGAATTGTTTTATTTTTCCAGCACTATGTGGGACTTTTCATGAACTTTCATTTTTCTTAATTCTTATTATGGAAATTGTATAGGATTATCAATTATTGATATATTTAATTAATTTATTTATATTAACACATTTTATTTGCCCAGCTTGGTGTGTTGCTTTTAAAGGCTATAGTCACTATCTACTGTAGTTTTTTTTTCTTGTTTATAGCACACAAAATAAAAACCACAGAGGTGATAAAATACCATTAAAAGAAAACACATTGAAATCTGGTATATATAAAAGACATATAGTATATAGCACAAATCTCATTAGCGCAGGGGTGGTGGAACCCACTCTCCACCACAAAGATGTTCACAAGCCTATACAGGACATAGACCTACATATGGCACTGAATCTTGAATGACCATATAGCATAAAACCAAACAATCATCAGCAGACAGTCCAAAAAAGTCCACAAGTTTGAACATATAAATAAATGTCAGTGTTAATCCAAGGAGTGTAACTGGACGTGATATTAGGGGGATCACCCCACTCTCCAACTACACAGTGCCGGGGAAATGCCTGAAACAGACACTCGCTAAATGAAAATGCCTCCCCACTTTCATGGATCAGGCTAGAGAAGCATGGACTGAAGGTAACAGAACCGCAGCACACGCCCACGATCTCCAGAAAAGGTTTATAACTCCGGTACATGTGAAAATATAAAGAAATCTCCACTAGTGTGATAATCGATTAGTTGGTCAGCCGATTAGTTGTCCTGTATCCAGCCTTGTATTGGCCTCCTGTCCAGTCTTCTGTAGGTGGAGCACCTTGTCACAGACATTGGAGATCTTCAGAATGATGGAGATTATATGATGTATTGCTGAAGCCACATCCTGCCTGTAATGCGGAAACCTTAGAGCTTCTAGAGTAAAACTTCTCCTCTCCGGTCTTCTGCTCTTTTGCTGTCCGCTGTCGGCTCTTCTTCCTCCGGTCCTCCGACGACGACGTCTGCGGTGATTATGCCGTCTCCGGTCTCTGCAGCTTATTATATAGCCATTAGGGGCGTGGCCCCGATGACGTCATCAGGAGGCCCCGCCCCCTCATGCCACAGCAGACGTCATCTGTGACATGAGGGGGCGGGGCCTCGCCCCTAATGGCTATATAATAAGCTGCAGAGACCGGAGACGGCATAATCACCGCAGACGTCGTCGGAGGAGGACCGGAGCAAGAAGAGCAGACAGCCGACAGCAAAAGAGCAGAAGACCGGAGAGGAGAAGAAAAGAAGACAGGACAGCAGAAGAGGGGACAGCAAAAGAGCAGAAGACCCCGGAGAGAAGAAGACCCCGGAGAGGAGAAGACAAGAAGAGCGGACAGCAAAAGAGCAGAAGACCCCGGAGAGGAGAAGACCCCGGAGAGGAGAAGACAAGAAGAGTCGGATGAAGATTTTTAATAAACTTACCAAAACATCTCGTGTCCTTATTTCCATACACTGCCTTTTATGTGGTGAATGAGTAGGGGTACAGTGTACCCCATACCCATTCACATAGGGAGGGGATCCGGGATCTGGGGGCCCCCTTGTTAAAGGGGGCTTCCAGATTCCGATGAGCCCCCTGCCCGCAGACCCCCACAACCACCGGCCAGGGTTGTGGGGATGAGGCCCTTGTCCTCATCAACATGGGGGCAAGGTGCTTTGAGGTGGGGGGGGTGTAGAGCCCCCCCTGCCCCAAAGCACCCACACCCCCCATGTTGAGGGCGTGTGGCCTGGTATGATCCAGGGGGGGTGGGGCCGCTCGCTCGTCCCCTCCCCTTTCCTGGCATGCCGGGCTGCATGCTCGGATAAGGGTCTGGTATGGATTTGGGGGGGGACCCCACGCCGTTTTTTTGGCGTGGGGCTACCCTCAAATTCCATACCAGACCCGAAGGGCCTGGGGGGGAACCCCACGCCGTTTTTTTCCCCATTTTGGCGTGGAGTTCCCCCTCAAGATTCTCACAGTGCAGGTCGTGCCGCAAGTCGGATCACCCTGATCTGACCTGCGGTGCGACTTCCATTCAAATCAATAGGCTCCCATAGGGAACCATTGATTTTGATGGAGGCACAAAAAACGCTGCTAACAGCTACTGTAGCCAAACGTGCAATAACGCTAGTGGAAAAAGCTACTGAAAGCACGTTTTTACAGCTGCTGTTTCCCGGCGTTATGTAAACAGCTTTGGAGCACGTTTTTATGACGCCCTGTGTGCATGGAGCCTAAGGCCTCATGCACACTGGACGTTTTTACAGCTGCTGTTAGCAGCGTCAGACGTTTTTTTTTGCAGCTGCAGAACGCCCATCCATGTTATTCTATGGCCTCATGCACACATAGAGCTTTTAGGAGCTCCAAGTGGCATAGGCGTTTTACAGCTCCAAAAAAAACCCAGGAACTGTGGGTTCAGGAGCTCCAGCGTCAAGCTGCAAAAAACGTCTGACGCTGCTAAAGGCTCCATAACGTTGCTTAACGTGCGTTAAGCCACGTTATACGTTTTTTTTTCTTCCATTCAAAATCAATGGTTCCCTATGGGAGCCTATTGATTTGAATGGAAGTCACACCGCAGGTCGGATCGGGGTGATCCGACTTGCGGTGCGACCTGCACTGTGAGAATCTTGAGGGGGAACTCCACGCCAAAATGGGGAAAAAAACGGCGTGGGGTTCCCCCCCAGGTTCCAAACCAGGCCCTTCGGATCTGGTATGGAATTTGAGGGTAGCCCCGCGCCGAAAAAACGGCGTGGGGTCCCCCCCAAAATCCATACCAGACCCTTATCCGAGCATGCAGTCCGGCATGCCAGGAAAGGGGAGGGGACGAGCGAGCGGCCCCACCCCCCCTGGATCATACCAGGCCACACGCCCTCAACATGGGGGGGTGTGGGTGCTTTGGGGCAGGGGGGGCTCTGCACCCCGCACCTCAAAGCACCTTGCCCCCATGTTGATGGGGACAAGGGCCTCATCCCCACAACCCTGGCCGGTGGTTGTGGGGGTCTGCGGGCAGGGGGCTCATCGGAATCTGGAAGCCCCCTTTAACAAGGGGGCCCCCGATCCCGGACCCCCTCCCTATGTGAATGGGTATGGGGTACACTGTACCCCTACTCATTCACCCCATAAAATGCAGTGTATGGAAATAACGACAGGAGACGTTTTGGAAAATTTATTAAAAATCTTCATCCGGCTCTTGTCCTCTCCGGGGGTCTTCTCCTCTCCGAGGGTCTTCTGCTCTTTTGCTGTCCGCCCTTCTTGTCTTCTCCTCTCCGGGGTCTTCTGCTGTCTTCTGCTGTCCGCCCTTCTTGTCTTCTCCTCTCCGGGGTCTTCTGCTGTCTTCTGCTCTTTTGCTGTCCGCCCTTCTTGTCTTCTCCTCTCCGGGGGTCTTCTGCTGTCCAATCTTCTTGTCTTCTCCTCTCCGGTCTTCTGCTCTTTTGCTGTCGGCTGTCGGCTGTCCTTCTTCCTCCGGTCCTCCTCCTCCGACGTCTTCAGCGATTATGCCGGCCTCTGGTCTCTGCAGCTTATTATATAGCCATTAGGGGCGTGGTCGCCAGATGACGTCATCGGGAGACCACGCCCCCTTGTGTCACAGATGACGTCATCTGTGACACAAGGGGGCGTGGTCTCCCGATGACGTCATCTGGCGACCACGCCCCTAATGGCTATATAATAAGCTGCAGAGACCAGAGGCCGGCATAATCGCTGAAGACGTCGGAGGAGGAGGACCGGAGGAAGATGGACAGCCGACAGCAAAAGAGCAGAAGACCGTAGAGGAGAAGACAAGAAGATTGGACAGCAGAAGGGCGGACAGCAAAAGACCCCCGGAGAGGAGAAGACAAGAAGGGCGGACAGCAAAAGAGCAGAAGACAGCAGAAGACCCCGGAGAGGAGAAGACAAGAAGGGCGGACAGCAAAAGAGCAGAAGACCCTCGGAGAGGAGAAGACCCCCGGAGAGGACAAGAGCCGGATGAAGATTTTTAATAAATTTTCCAAAACGTCTCCTGTCGTTATTTCCATACACTGCATTTTATGGGGTGAATGAGTAGGGGTACAGTGTACCCCATACCCATTCACATAGGGAGGGGGTCCGGGATCGGGGGCCCCCTTGTTAAAGGGGGCTTCCAGATTCCGATGAGCCCCCTGCCCGCAGACCCCCACAACCACCGGCCAGGGTTGTGGGGATGAGGCCCTTGTCCCCATCAACATGGGGGCAAGGTGCTTTGAGGTGCGGGGTGCAGAGCCCCCCCTGCCCCAAAGCACCCACACCCCCCCATGTTGAGGGCGTGTGGCCTGGTATGATCCAGGGGGGGTGGGGCCGCTCGCTCGTCCCCTCCCCTTTCCTGGCATGCCGGACTGCATGCTCGGATAAGGGTCTGGTATGGATTTTGGGGGGGACCCCACGCCGTTTTTTCGGCGCGGGGCTACCCTCAAATTCCATACCAGATCCGAAGGGCCTGGTTTGGAACCTGGGGGGGAACCCCACGCCGTTTTTTTCCCCATTTTGGCGTGGAGTTCCCCCTCAAGATTCTCACAGTGCAGGTCGTGCCGCAAGTCGGATCACCCTGATCTGACCTGCGGTGCGACTTCCATTCAAATCAATAGGCTCCCATAGGGAACCATTGATTTTGATGGAGGCACAAAAAACGCTGCTAACAGCTACTGTAGCCAAACGTGCAATAACGCTAGTGGAAAAAGCTACTGAAAGCATGTTTTTACAGCTGCTGTTTCCCGGCGTTATGTAAACAGCTTTGGAGCACGTTTTTATGACGCCCTGTGTGCATGGAGCCTAAGTGGCATAGGCCTTTTCCTGCTTTTAGGAGCTGTAAGTGGCATAGGCCTTTTCCTGCTTTTAGGAGCTGTAAGTGGCATAGGCCTTTTCCTGCTTTTAGGAGCTGTAAGTGGCATAGGCCTTTTCCAGCTTTTAGGAGCTGTGAGTGGCATAGGCCTTTTCCTGCTTTTAGGAGCTGTAAGTGGCATAGGCCTTTTCAAACTGTAAAAAAAAAAACCTCAGGGCCAGCGCGTTCTGGAGCGGCAGCGTTAAGCTGTAAAAACGCCTGACCCTGCTAAAGGCTGCTTATTGCTGCATACAGTGTTAGGCCACGTCAGACATTTTTAAGCTGTAGTAGTTGGATTTGAGGTTGGAAAATAGAAGAGGGCAGAGAAAGGCTGCTAAACGTGGCTAAAACATGCATTAACGCCAATACAAAACGCTTCTAAAAGCATGTTTTTCCTGGCGTCAGGACTGGCTTTGCAGCTCGTTTTTTCAAACGTCCCGTGTGCATGAGGCCTTAGAGGTTCAAAGCAGACTTAGAGGTTATCCAATACAGCAATTAACCCATGAAAGGCTAAAGTCTGATACACACCAGCAGGTTGAATGAAAAAAACCCAAAAAAATGATAGGTCTGGTCAGAGCCACTGTACTAACGATCTGACTATAGTACAGCAATCTCCCTTGCTGTTTCGTTTGTATTCTGACAGGAGGACTGCCCCCCCCACCAGAACACTCAGGACTGCGCTCTCAGCCATTGGCCAGCTGCCATACACATGGGCCGAATGGGCTTGAGAGTGCAGTGCTCCAGTATGATCAAAGGCACTTTATTTACACATCCCCATTCAGGGAAATCAATTGACATTAAAGGATTCTATACATGCCAGAATGCAAATGTAGTTTATATTCTTAAATGTCCCTGTGGAATATATTATGTGGGGGA
Source organism: Pelophylax lessonae (assembly GCF_965119305.1). Lineage (NCBI taxonomy): Eukaryota > Metazoa > Chordata > Amphibia > Anura > Ranidae > Pelophylax > Pelophylax lessonae. Next base: position 155,942,399 of record NC_138779.1, on the reverse strand, counting down.
GACTACTCAGATAACAAAGGACAGGATACCCCAACACAAATCCTCTATTCGTTCCCTCCAGTTGGAGTTACCAGTTGCTAAGCATTTGAAACAATGTGGCCACACTGTATGCCAGCTAAGATTTATGGTAATTGACCACATGCCAGGATTGACGAGAGGGGTAAACAGGGAGTTAAAACTGAAACAGAGGGAAGTGAGGTGGATTTTACAAATAGACACTATCCTAAGGGATTGAATAGAGATTGCGATTCATTTGTTTTTATAAATATTTTTGTTAGTTTTTTTTTCTTCTCTTTTTCAGATGTTTATATGAAGTAAACAGAAACATTGTTACTATATGTATCTCCTAAATATTAGCTGTAATGTTAGACCACATCATGTCTTAAAGCGGAGTTCCACCCAAAAGTGGAACTTCCGCTTTAAAGCCTCCTGACCCCCTGACATGCCCCCCCCCAAATCCTTACCAGACCCTTATCCGAGCAAGCAGCCTGGCAGGACAGGATAGGGGGGGATAAGCCAGCGCCCCCCCCCCTCTCCTGAACCACACCAGGCCACTTGCCCTCAACATGGGGAGGGTGCTTTGGGGTGCCCCCAAATGGATTTCAATCCAGCAAAGTAATAATGTCAGGATAAAAACAAGACATTTCCAATGGTGAAATAACATTACATTTTTTAAAAGCAATAAAGAACTTAAAAAAACTCACATATTCATAGTGCACTCCAGCAATATGTAATTTGTACTTGTAAGTTGTCAGAGATAAAGTATACTGAGCAGTGGCATGAAATAGTGTGATTATGTATTCAGTCCCAGTCCTATGCATTTACATCAGGAGCATGCAGGTACTGACACACATCACAATTATTAATGTTAGAGACGGCACCCCTGGTTGCCATGGCAATAAGGGACAACATCGGTTTCAGTTATGCAACAATATTAAGCCACAGCAACACGTATCTAATAAGCCTCAATAATATGAACTTTGAAAATACATACAAAAATTGCAATAAAAATAGAAATATATATCACGATGCTAGATATATATCCCTACATATCACCAACAGATACATACAGTGGGTACGGAAAGTATTCAGACCCCCTTAAATTTTTCACTCTTTGTTATATTGCAGCCATTTGCTAAAATCATTTAAGTTCATTCTTCTTCCTCATGAATGTACACATAGCACCCCATACTGACAGAAAAACACAGAATTGTTGACATTGTTGCAGATTTATTAAAAAAGAAAAACTGAAATATCACATGGTCCTAAGTATTCAGACCCTTTGCTGTGACACTCATATATTTAACTCAGGTGCTTTCCATTTCTTCTGATCATCCTTGAGATGGTTCTACACCTTCATTTGAGTCCAGCTGTGTTTGATTATACTGATTGGACTTGATTAGGAAAGCCACACACCTGTCTATATAAGACCTTCCAGATCACAATGCATGTCAGAGCAAATGAGAATCATGAGGTCAAAGGAACTGCCTGAAGAGCTCAGAGACAGAATTGTGGCAAGGCACAGATCTGGCCAAGGTTACAAAAAGATTTCTGCTGCACTTAAGGTTCCTAAGAGCACAGTGGCCTCCATAATCCTCAAATGGAAGACGTTTGGGACGACCAGAACCCTTCCTAGAGCTGGCCGTCCGGCCAAACTGAGCTATCGGGGGAGAAGAGCCTTGGTGAGAGAGGTAAAGAAGAACCCAAAGATCACTGTGGCTGAGCTCCAGAGATGCAGTCAGGAGATGGGAGAAAGTTGTAGAAAGTCAACCATCACTGCAGCCCTCCACCAGTCGGGGCTTTATGGCAGAGTGGCCCGACAGAAGCCTCTCCTCAGTGTAAGCCACATGAAAGCCCGCATGGAGTTTGCTAAAAAACACCTGAAGGACTCCAAGATGGTGAGAAATTAGATTCTCTGGTCTGATGAGACCAAAATAGAACTTTTTGGCCTTAATTCTAAGCGGTATGTGTGGAGAAAACCAGGCACTGCTCATCACCTGTCCAATACAGTCCCAACAGTGAAGCATGGTGGTGGCAGCATCATGCTGTGGGGGTGTTTTTCAGCTGCAGGGACAGGATGACTGGTTGCAATCGAGGGAAAGATGAATGCGGCCAAGTACAGGGATATCCTGGACAAAAACCTTCTCCAGAGTGCTCTGGACCTCAGACTGGGCCGAAGGTTTACCTTCCAACAAGACAATGACCCTAAGCACACAGCTAAAATAACGAAGGAGTGGCTTCACAACAACTCCATGACTGTTCTTGAATGGCCCAGCCAGAGCCCTGACTTAAACCCAATTGAGCATCTCTGGAGAGACCTAAAAATGGCTGTCCACCAACGTTTACCATCCAACTTGACAGAACTGGAGAGGATCTGCAAGGAGGAATGGCAGAGGATCCCCAAATCCAGGTGTGAAAGACTTGTTGCATCTTTCCCAAAAAGACTCCTGGCTGTATTAGATCAAAAGGGGGCTTCTACTAAATACTGAGCAAAGGGTCTGAATACTTAGGACCATGTGATATTTCAGTTTTTCTTTTTTAATAAATCTGCAACAATGTCAACAATTCTGTGTTTTTCTGTCAGTATGGGGTGCTATGTGTACATTCATGAGGAAGAAGAATGAACTTAAATGATTTTAGCAAATGGCTGCAATATAACAAAGAGTGAAAAATTTAAGGGGGTCTGTATACTTTCCGTACCCACTGTATTATAACCTATACTGAACATTTTGTATCTTTCACTAATTCATGAGCATTAAACACTCACCAGCCACTTTATCAGGTACACCTGTTCAATTGCTTGTTAACACAAATTGCTAATCAGCTAATCATATGGCAGAAACTCCATGCATTTTGGCATCTGGACATGGTGGAGCCGACTTGCTGAAATTCAAACGGAGCATCAGAATGGGGAAGGAATGGGATTTATTTGACCTAAAACATGGCATGGTTGTTGATGTCATACAAGCTGGTCTGAATATTTAAAAAACTGCTAATCTACTGGGATTTTCATGCACAACCGTCTCTAAGGTTTACAGAGAATGGCCTGAAAAAGAGAAAATGTCCAGTGAGGGGCTGTTTTGTGGTCGAGAATGCCTTGTTGATGTCGGAGGAGAATGGGCAGACTGGTTCGAGATGATAGAAAGAAAACAGTAACTAAAATAACCACTCATTACAACCAAGGTATGCAAAATACATACAACATTAAAGCAGATGGGCTACAGCAGCAGAAGACCACACCGGGTGACACTCCTGTCAGCTAGGAACAGGAAACCGAGGCTACAAATTGCACAGGCTCACCAAACCTGGACAATAGAAGATTGGAAAAATTATGCTTGGTCTGATGAGTTTTGATTTCAGCTGCAACATTCAGATGGTAGGGTCTGAATTTGGCGTAAACAACATAAAAACATGGATCAATCTTGCCTTGTATCAACAGTTAACACTGGTGGTGTAATGGTGTGGAGGATATTTTCTTTGCACACTTTTGGCCCCTTCGTACCAATTGACCATCTCAAACTGATTTCTTAAACATGACAATAAGTTCACTATACTCCAATGGCCTCCACAGTCACCAGATCTCAATCCAATAGAGCACCTTTGGGATGTAGTGGAACAGAAGATTTTCATCATGGATTTGCAGCCAACAAATCTGCAACAACTGCGTGATGACGTCATGTCAATATGGACCAAAATCTCTGAGCAATGTTTCCAACACCTTGTTGAATCTATGCCACAAAGAATTAAGGCAAAAAATAATAAATGCACATTTATTTTGCAGGTAAAAATGTGCGTTTTACTATTTTTTTTTTTTTTTTAGAAGCGGGAATCGTAGTGGCAGACAGTTTCCCACTGAGAGGAAAAATCAATGAACTACCTCAGCGCCCAACAGTGCTGTGGTAGTTCCTTAAGAACTACAAGCCAACAGCCAGATGTTGGTACTTGTAGTTCATTCATTCACAGAACTCTCTGCATCCTCATACCTCCAATACTTCCAAAAGAAAGCAAAGCAAACTCTACATAAATTCCCCTCAAATGCTGCAGGTGCTGTTAGTAAGCATTGTGATAGACTTCTATGGGGGCTTTGAAGATGCTTTGAAGCACCAAGAAAGCAACATGGCAGAAGGGAGAAATCCCAGCTCCGATGAGTTTAGAGTTTAGGGGAAAGCCAAGTGAACAAATAGACTATAAATCAGCTAGATTGCCTACACACAGTATGGCTACATTTAGCTAGTAGCCCCTGTTTAAGACAGGGTTACTAAATAACCATCACTAAAACTTTACTTTTAGCCTCTGAGACTACGTCTGCTGCTGCACTCTCCACTCTGGACACTTAATTCTTTACCCACAGCCCTAGAGAAGGCAACAGTGCTTGAAATTGAGTGGGTTTCTGTTGACGCTGGTAAATTTGATTTCCATGCAACTTTCATGTAAATATGACATTGCTTTGGGGCAAATAGACAGATTTGTGCTTGTAGAGGTAATAAACCAACTATTAATAACTGGACGAGCAGTGTCACTGATCCTTGGAATAAATAATGGCCTAGAAGAGCCATTATAATAGTGACCAGTAGCCCTCTGTGGAGTTTATTCTTAACGTCTCTTTAGTACAATCTCCAGTGTAAAGCTGGCCATACACAGTTCAAAATACTAAATTAGTAGCTGCAGCCATTTATTAATGTATTCTGACAATTGCAGGCCCTGCTATCGGAATATAATATCCCAGCAGGGAGAATTCCTCCATCCACCAATATATTGCAGCTTACAAGTACTTAGACGTGGTAGCTGCATTAATATTATTTTTTTTTTTGCAAAGCTAAGAATATTTTCAGCAAATAAAGAAAATATATGTTGATCTTGCCAGAAATGCAGTGTCCTTGTCACTTCCCATTAATTGCACCAATTGCCCTGGCTGCCATTTAATGAATAGAGAAGAAGAGATATTGAAATGCTTGTAGTACATATTGGGGGAGCAGTCTAGGGTGACAACCATGGCTCCCTCCGTAAATAAATAAGGTAGGGACACAGCCAATGTCAAGTACCTGACCATGGAGCCCAAGATAATGAGGGTGGCATCTTGCATAATTCACATCCAAGCACCCCTGGTAGTGAAAACAGGCACTGCTACTGCAACAGAAAGGGCGCAAGGGCCAGGAAGCTTGAGCAGTGAACTTTAGGGATCCACTGAGTGGAAATATTGCCTCAGGTCACAAGCTAGATTCAGCAGCAGCCAGGCAGATACAGTATGTAGGGGCAAGCGAGTGAAACTTTCTCCATGTTCCCCATTAACTCATGGGGTGCCAAGTGTGGGTCACATAGGAGGCCTACCCCATGGTGGGTTCTTTGAGCTAGGCCAGATGATGAACAGAGTCACTTGTCCTATCACATGGGTAACACCTTGCCTAAAGGCATACTTAGCAATGCCCAGGACCAGGTGGGGGCCACGGTCATGTGAAAAGTCAAACATTAAGGCAGTCCCCTAACTCAGAGATAAGCCACTTGAGTGCAGTGTTATATGCAGAGTTCCTCCTGAAGATGTTGTCCCTTGTCCTTCACACTTGTACAGGTGTATGTGTTGCATTAGGAGGGACATGCAGAGTCTATGCCCACTCCACCAATCAGAGTACCTCTGTTACCTCACTCTCAGTAACAGAATGGGGCGTCGCTAAGCACATAGCGAGGACCTCATGTATGCTCTCACTTTACTCATCATTCCGTACCAAGTGGTCAGGTATAAGATCTCTGTAATGCTAATCCGCTCCTGGTCACCTACAGACAGCTAGGTAGGGAGCTGGACACCGAACCCCCTCGCTACCAGAGAACCTGTCACCTAACCAGGTACCACGTCAACGTCTGGTTGCAGTTTCCTTCTGTGGTTACCCACAGCAACTTCTTCTCCTCCCAGACTCACAAACCAACCTTGTGTTGCAATGATGTTTCACAGACACCAATGTGCTATTTCAGACCCTAGTTTATTAGAGAGACACCAGGACTCCACATGCACCCCTTGAGTAACTTCAGACCAGACCTCAAGCAGGTGTAACAACTTTACTGAACTTTGGGCAGAACATGTAAAATATGCGGTAAAGTTTTTTCCCTAAATAAACCCAACCGTGCTTGCCCCAGGTTACCTGTACAGGTGAAGTCTCTTAGGGAATAGTCCAAACTTGTCAGTAACTCGAGCAAAGGAGTCCTTGTCCTTGGGAGCATTCAGATGGTTTCATATTCCAAAGCGACCATCACGTTTCTTAATGCATAGTTCTGAGTTTTCGTGCAATCTGGGCCTCTTCCCTTTATATTACAGGATATTACAGGAGGGAGGCTGAAGCCCAGAGGAAAACACACAAACACACAAGAAAAGGCGGCACAAGCATTAACCTCTTCCTTACCAACCTGGGCAGCTGGCCTGGGCAGCTGGTGCTAACTACATACACCCAGTAGGCAACCTGCCTAGTACAGGATCAGAATCTGGTTCCAGGTCGGGATAGGCAGGAGTTGGCAACTTGTTGGCTGTGAGGTACAAAGTCAGGAGGCAGCTCTATCGTTTTGTTGAAAAGTCCAGGCGGGGGTTGATAAGATAGATGAGCAGCAGGCATAACAGACAAGGAAAACCCAAAGAGAAGCGTGAGATGTAGCCGTGTTAGTAGCAAGGTCAGCATGTTTTAAGGAATACGAGACACAGGGATCAGAGCTGAAGATTTCTTTATTCCAATTGCAATTATTGAGACCTGGCTCCAAGAATCTGACATTTCCTATCCTACTGCCCTCTCCCATGGTGGCCTACTCTGGATTCACTCTCCCAGGACTAGTGGGCACTGGGCAGAAGGGAGGCAGAGTTGGAATCCTCTTATCCCCTCAAAGCACTTTTCAGGTCCTTCATTCACCTCCCTCTCTGTCCCCCTTCTTTTTTACAAAAGGCTTAATTGTTTTTATAACATACACAACAGAGCTGATGAGATAACAATACGAAAACATACAGTATGTGGGAATATATGAGAACCGCAGACATAACATTGCCATAGTTTCGTAAAGCAAAAAGAATGTGTAAATCTACATCTTCACAACCTCACAAAAAGTGAAACTATACTCTGATTGAAGAGTTTATTCTATGGTTAACTGAAACATCAGGCCAAAGAAATTGCAATTCCACGAAATGATTAGAGAAAAAAAATAAACAGGAAAAAGATGAAAACTCAGAACGAAGATAACGAGGCCATGTTCTAAAGGCCTAATAGGTTTACACGCTAATTAAATAGAGATACAAAGGTAAAGAAGAGAAAAGCAGATGAGCAAGAAACAACGGAAAGTGCAGAGGAAAGGTAGAAAAGAGGTCTAAGGGCACAGTGGCTTAGAGTTCTCAGATGGACATAAGGAGATTAACAAAGCGATGGTGGAGCATAGGAAATGCATGGTTGCCAAACTCAGAAAAATTTGTCGTGGGTGTGAAGAAATTGGCTGTTAATTTTTCATTGACCATAATATTGGTAATTTTGCATTTGTCTGCCTCGAAACTGAAAATTGGTGTTTTCCAGGCTCATTCTATACTAAGTTCGGTTGCTGTAAAGAGGTGGGATGCTAGTTGCCACTCAGGTCAAAGCAGCTCTTCAATAGGTTTGCAAGGAAGAGCTTTGTATGGGTTTTGTTTTATGTCTGAATGGAAGAGTGCGCATAGAAGCGCATAAACCAGCAAAGTCGTCCCAGCTGAGAACATCCATGGAAGCAGATTGAAAAATAAGATGGAAAAAATGAGCAAAGCAAGCTGGCAAATAATACTGTCTATGCAGAATTTTATATTTGTTTTCTTGAATAAGTACATTCTTGGAGCTCTTGGATATCGCTAAGGTCATAATCTGCCAATCTACTGGATCCAATTCCATCCATAGCTCACTCTCTCATTGGTGACAGAAGGACCACACTGGAGGTTTTTTAGAAGATACAATAGAAGGAAAATTATCAAGGAGTTAAGTCCTGTGAAATGTGGGCAGGCTCTATAGATACTCTCAAAATGTTTGAGCGCATAAGGTGGATTTACATATAAAAAACAACAAAATCTCATGGGATGACCTAAGTGCAGCAAACATCAGTATCCCAGTGGGAGTAAGAAAAGAATGGATGTCAGAAAACCCATGGTCTGTCCACCAGACAAACTGTCCAAGATTCTTAAGCCCTGGCGAGAACAGCAGACAGCGTAGAACAGGGGTAAATGGGACGAAATCAGACCCGTCAAAAATATAACGGAGTCCCAAAGTCGAAGGGTATGAAGCAGGAAAGGGCCCAGGGTCGATGGGCGGGAGCCACAGTAAAGAAGATAAGGGTGTAGGATAGGAATCCACTTGATACATAGTGACCCAGAGCGGCAGTTGGTGCGTCTCGTGGAGGTGGGACAGAGGAGCAATGTTGGTCGCTAGATAAAAAAATGTTGTTTTGAGATTCTAGACCTTGAGGACCCCTAAATGAATTACAAAACCCTGCGTTGGTGGATAAGAAGGATATGAGAGGGAATCTAGTTTCTGAAAGGCATTTAAGTGTTTGGGAAGGTAACTCATCTGTATCGCATTGATCCTGCCAAACCAAGACAGTGGAAAATTACTCTAAGAGGACAACAATTTGGTCAATTTCTTAAATAAGTTAGAAGAATTAGCTTAATAAAGGCCCTCATAAGCTGGGGAAAGGCAGATCCCTAGGTATGGTAGAGAGGTGAGCCACTGAAAGGGAAGGGTTTGTTTTAAATCATCTAGTGTACTGGCTCAGAGAGTCACAGAAATTGCCTTTGACTTGAAAGGGTTAACACGCAGTCCCAAAAATGAGGCAAATGTATCTAGAACAGACAACAGGTTGGGAAGAAAAACTCTAGATGAAGTCAGGGTTAGGAGTATGTCGTCTGCAAATAACGAGATTTTATGAGAGGATCACACCACTTCGATACGCCTGACATTCACATTGCTCCGGATTGCTTCTGCTAACGGCTTTAATGCCAAAATAAATAGAAGTGGCAGAGGAGGGCAGCCTTCACAAGTGCCCCTACAAATTGGAAAATAGAGGATTCAAATCCATAATATTTGAGCTTCCCTTGAGAAAAGCCATACAAGGCTGTCATCCATCGCAAAAAAAGAGGGGCCACAGCCATAGTGGTGTAGAACTGTAATAAGATAAGGCCAAGAGAGAGTATCAAACGCCTTAATAATGTCAAGGGATAGAAGCATGGTTTCCAATGAGCGTCGATAGGTAACGTTAAGTAACTGCAGAACATGACGAATGGCATCTCCTGCCTGCCGCCGTGGTAGAAAACGGACTTGATCCTTCTTAGGAAGATGGACCAAGAAAGAATTGAGTCGATTGGCCAAAATCTTTGTGGCAATCTTTATGTCAATGGTAATTAGAGAGATGGGCCTAAAGTTAGCCCAGGAGGTGTGATTCCCAGTCTGGTTTAGAAACCATCACTATGTTGGCTCTTAGTAGAGTCAAGGATAGTGCAGAATTATACATTGCCGCCAGATGAGGGAGAAGGACATCTGCTAGTTTTTATAGTACAAAGAAGTATAACTGTCGGTTTCAAATCCTTAATGCATTGCAGTACTTCATAGACTGAGATGTCTTGGTCCATAAGGGATTTATGAGCCAACATCAGTTTGGGTAGAGAGAGAAGGTCTAGGAAGTTATTCATATTGTGGCTATCTGCCCCAAACCGGGTCAGCGTAGAGAGAGGTAAGATGATGTTGAAATTCTTCCAGCACTCGAATTGGGTTTCTGGTGACGACATTATGTCTTGTTTGCTATTTAATCAAGGTGTGTTTGGAAACAAAGGTATGCAACCTATTTCTAATATTATATCTGGTTTATGAGCTTTGGGATACCATTTTTGGCAAGTCCACCATAGGGCTCACTCGGCCAAGTCGGTAAGACAGAGATTCACTTCAGCCTATATCTGATCTAACAGTTTACAGTTAGGGAGTACATAGTTAGTCAGGCTGAAAAAGACACAAGTCCATCTAGCTCAACCAATAAAAAAGAAAAAAAAAAAGAAAAACACAACCATATAATCCTATATACACAATCCTATACCCACAGTTGATATAGAGGAAGGTGAAAAACCCCAACAAAGAATGATCCAATTTGCTACAGCAGGGGAAAAAAGTCCTTCCTGATCCCCCGAGGGGCAATCGGATGTTCCCTGGATCAACATTAACTATAAATATTAGTACCCAGTTAAATTCTGTACACCTAGGAAAGAATCCAGGCCTTTTTTAAAGCGATCTACTGAGCTGGCCAGAACCACCTCTGGAGGGAATCTATTCACACATTCACAGCTCTTACTGTGAAAAAAACCTTTCCGTATTTGAAGACAAAATCTTTTTTCCTCTAGATCAGTGGTTCTCAACTCCGGCCTTTAGGACCCACTAACAGGCCAGGTTTGCAAGATAACTCAAATAAATCCCAGGTGTTATAATTTGCTGCTCCCTGATTGCAGTACTCTAGTCTGCATCTCCCCAAGGTAATACTTAAAATCTGACCTGTTAGTGGGTCCTGAGGACTGGAGTTGACAACCACTGCCCTAGATGTAAAGAGGCCCCCTTGTTCTCTGTGATGACCTTAAAATGAATAACTCAACACCAAGTTCACTATATGGACCCCTTATGTATTTGTACAAGTTGATCATATCCCCCTTTAATTTCCTCTTCTCAAGAGAGAATAAATTCTGTTCCTCTAATCTTTCCTCATAGCTGAGCTCCTCCATGCCTCTTATCAGTTTGGTTGCCCTTCTCTGCACTTTTTCCAGTTCCCCCGATATACTTTTTGAGAACTGGTGCCCAAAACTGAACTGCATATTCCAGATGAGGTAAAAGGAACAAGAAGGCGCAGCATTTTAAGTGTATTTATTTGTTCATAAAACACATAGTTACATAGTTGCATAGTTAAATAGTAGTTGAGGTTGAAAAAATACATCAGTCCATCCAGTTCAACCTGTACAGAGGTGTGTGTGTGTGTATGTGTGTGTGTTTGTCAGTGGCCTGCTCATTTCCCATAACCCTGAATGTTGTCATCTGTGAGATGCACGTCCAAGAGTCTTTTAAAAGTAGTCATGTATTAAAATTAAATTCTGTGACTGGACTGAGTGAGAGGAAGACAGGAGCCCCGAATATACCAATAATGCACTATTAGTTTTTCCTTTTAATTCTGGAACCACCCTAATGGGAGGACCCATCTTGTGGATGTGGATGCTGGAGTCAAGGGAATGCTAGTATCTAATGGTGCAGGATCTGGGATATATCTAAGAATACATTCTAGGAGCAACACAGAAGGGATGTATACCTCTGATCCTTCTATATCATGGCTTCCCAAACTTTTTGGGGCCGAGCCCCATTTCTGAATACAGTTATTTTTCGTGACCCACTTGCTTGTAATTGAATATTGTAATGAGCTAATTTGTTTGCACTATATAAATGCAAATAGTAATAATAATGCATAATTTAAAGGGAGAGGGATGTTAAATTAAAAATAGAAGCTGCCATTAACTCCTGACACCGCCGGGCCACCTGTTCCTCCTATGACACAGAGGCTGCCTTCTCTGCCCACTATAGCTGAAAGATCCCATTGCCAGTCTAGCCACCACCGCTCCTGCCAGAGCTGGCTCTGCACCCCACGAACATATCCTACAACCTACATAACAGCCCACATATGTACTCACTTATGCAAGTATCCTCCTCGCAGGAAATGCAGACCAGCCTCCGTAAACTGCGTAGGCAGGGTCCTGAATCAATCGAGATTTGACTGCTCTGGCTCTCCTATTTTGCGCGGGCTCGCACAGCACAATTTAAGCAGGCCCGCTCTCAGTGATTTCCGGCTCAGCGCGACCCACTCAAAACACAGCTCGTGACCCACCAGTGGGTCCCGACCCACATTTTGGGAACTCCTGTTCTATATTATTCAGTTCTGTAAGAAGCAAGTCACTATAATTTTTTGCACAGCACGAGGTGTTGCACAGAAAGGAGGGGAATCTGCACTGGGAAGATCATAGGCTGGTCCATCTGCTTTGATTGCAGCATAACAGATTGTATCTGGTAAGGAGTCATCTACAGTGCACATTCAGCCACACTTACGTTTTAGGTGGATTGTGTGGAGTACCCTTCTCACTGATTTTCTCTGCAGCACTTCATGATAAGGGATTATTTGGACACTTATTTGTTTAAGAGACTCTTTTTCTTTTGAACACTTCTTTTTGGATAATGCCCAACTTGATGGTTCATTAAGTACATTTTTGTTGAGTCTTTGCACATAGCACCTTTGTGGAGGGACATTTTATTCACTTTTATTTGCCTATCCATTTCTTTTCTACATTCTTTGGAATTTTTCACATATCTATATTTTGTCACATACCATTTGCGGTTTGTTGCACAATTTATGATATTCATGTGGTGTGGATTTATGGTTTGATCCATAAGACACACCAGCACAGGTAGAGCGTACGCTATTATTTATTGCATATTAAAATTGGATTGCACTCACAAAGTGTGGAGATTAGGCAATGCACAGTTTTCATCCTCCAGCAGAAACGCCAGATGACAGTCACGCGTATCTCATAAGTGTGTCCGGGACCGCTTCCTGCTGTATCCTGGTGGAATGGCAAGTGGCTGGTCTGTGTGGAGTAGACCTGTTTGTAGGGGCCCTGTAAATCCAAGGATGGAGTGATCCCCGTACTAGAATATCTGGATGTCAGCTTGAATGGCTGGTGTGCAGGGGGAGAGAGAGCGTTGTGCATGGAGACAGTGGCTGGCCGCAACCAGGCTGGAACGCAAGCCAGATTGGAGAGTGTGTCCAACCAGCGTCTGGTTGTGATGACGTCACACAATGGGCAGTGTGGTGGGCTGCAACATGTTTCGGAGCCTCCTAGCTCCTTCGTCAGACCGGATGAAGGGAACAGAGACGGCATAGCCATATATATAGAGTGCAAATAAATTAAAGGGGAGGGGGAAGAACTAATAAAAGCTAATAGGCTTGAATATAGTGGAACTCTACCCTATTTTATATTCTCAAAAGGGAGAATATATTTTTGTAGAATTAAAGAAAGTGTATCAATAGAAAAAAAATAAGATGAAAATAGAAATAAAATTAAATGTAAAAATAATATTAAAATAAAAATAAACCGCTCTCTCTCCCTCTGCACCCCAACCATTCAAGCTGACATCCGGACACCCTAGTACGGGGAGTCACTCCATTCTTGGATTTACAGGGCCGCCTACATACAGGTCTACTCCACACAGACCAGCCACTTGCCATTGCACAAGGATACAGCAGGAAGCTGTCCCGGACATACCTATGGGATACACGTGACTGTCATCTGGCATTTGTGCTGGAGATTGAGAACTGTGCATTGCCTAATCTCCACTCTTTGTGAGTGCAATCCAATTTTAATACATGTGTTTTATAAACAAATAAAATACACTTAGAATGCTGTGCCTTCTTGTTCCTTTTATCTTTTAGCTGCTAGAGGTTCCAATACCCTCAAAAAAGAAGTGCTGCAGCAGTCATTTCAAGTGAAACAGTTTAATGGGATTTCCATATGGACTCCTAGAGACTTCCACTTCCCTTTCTAGGAAAAGGCTTCTTTATTGAGACCCTGGTGAAGAAAACACCCTTCACAACAGTTGGCCAGATCAAGAACACTCTCCAGGAGGTAGGTGTATGTGTGTCAAAGTCAACAATCAAGAGAAGACTTCACCAGAGTGAATACAGAGGGTTCACCACAAGATGTAAACCATTGGTGAGCCTCAAAAACAGGAAAGCCAGATTAGAGTTTTCCAAACAACATCGAAAAAAGCCTTCACAGTTCTGGAACAACATCCTATGGACAGATGAGACCAAGATAAACTTGTACCAGAGTGATGGGAAGAGAAGAGTATGGAGAATGAAAGGAACTGCTCATGATCCAAAGCATACCACCTTATCAGTGAAGCATGGGGGTGGTAGTGTCATGGCATGGGCATGTATGGCTGCCAATGGAACTGGTTCTCTTGTATTTATTGATGATGTGCCAGCCTCACATGACTGGCTGGCCAATATCCAAGGGTATTCGGTGTACCGGAAGGACAGGGTTGGTAAAAGAGGGGGAGGGGTATGTCTCTATGTCAAGAACAATATAAAGGTGCTAGAAAGGAGTGACATTACGGATGGGATGAGCATGGATTTAGAATCTGTGTGGGTTGAACTCGATAGGGAAGAAGATAAGGGAAAAGTAGTTGTGGGGGTTTGCTATAGGCCACCTAACCAAGGGGAGGAGGTAGAGCTGGAATTTTTAGCACTAATAGGTAAAGCGGCAAAACTAGGATCAGTCATCATATTGGGGGACTTCAATTATCCCGACATTGACTGGGAAGAGGGGACTGCACACTCGCATAAGGCCCGGCTATTCACGGAAACCTTACAGGATAACTACATGTCGCAGTTGGTGGATTCCCCTACTAGAGAGAATGCTATCCTGGATCTATTGATCACTAATGACCCAGACATAATCTCGGAGGTAGGAGTCCAGGACAACCTGGGCTCTAGCGATCACAGGATGATCACATTTAGTATAAATAACAATATAAAAAGGCAAGTGGGGAACATAAGAACCCTAAACTTCAGAAGGGCAGACTTTCCAAAATTGTACTCATTGATGGAAAGGGTAAACTGGGACCAAACCCTGGGATCACTGACCACAGAGGAAAAATGGGAATGCTTTAGAACAATATTAAGCAAAGGCATCTTGCAGTGCATTCCTATGGGGAATAAATTTAGAAGAGACAAAGCCAAACCTGGCTGGCTAAACCGTAGCGTTAAAAAACTTATTAGGGGAAAAAAATTGGCCTTCAAGAAATATAAATCAGAGGGCACCGTATCGGCCTTCCAGCAATACAAGGAGGAAAATAAGAAGTGTAAACACGAAATCAAGATGGCTAAAATCAACTTTGAGAGACAAATAGCGGAGGATAGTAAAAAAAACCCAAAGAAATTCTTTAAATATATCAACAGCAAAAAAACTAGGGCAGAGCATATTGCACACATAATTAGCGATGATGGGAGGATGGTTACAGAGGACACTGAAAAAGCAACCGTGCTGAATTCTTTTTTCTCGTCAGTCTTTACGCAGGAAAAGGAAGGGTACACTGACCATGACTGTATGGTTAGTAGTAATACACAGGACTTGCCACTATGGCTAACAGAGGGGGAAATCAGGGAAAGACTGGATAAACTTAACACAAACAAATCACCAGGCCCGGATGGCGTACATCCGAGAGTGCTCAAGGAACTCAGTATGGTTATATCTAGACCACTGTTCCTGATCTTTGCTGACAGTATTAGGACAGGAGATGTACCAGGGGATTGGAGGAAGGCTAACGTGATTCCGATATTCAAAAAGGGCCAGAGACATATCCCGGGAAATTATAGGCCTGTCAGTCTGACATCAATAATATGTAAACTTTTGGAGGGGATGATAAGGGACTATATCGTAGAGTATGCTAAAGACAACAACATCATCAGTAGTAACCAGCACGGGTTTACAAATGGGCGATCTTGTCAAACCAATCTCTTAGCATTCTACGAGGAAGTGAGCTGTGAGCTAGATAGGGGGAGACCAGTGGATGTGGTGTACTTGGATTTCGCTAAGGCGTTTGATACAGTTCCCCACAAGCGCTTAATTTATAAAATAAGGTCTGCAGGTATCGACAGCAGGGTTTGCTCTTGGATACGGAATTGGCTAAAAGGCCGTGTCCAAAGGGTAGTAATAAACAGCGCATACTCAGACTGGTCTGAGGTAGTAAGCGGGGTGCCCCAGGGCTCAGTCCTGGGACCAACCTTGTTCAATTTATTCATAAACAGCATTGAGGACGGGATCAGTAGTTCGTTATCAGTTTTTGCAGATGACACAAAATTAGCCAGGGCAATAACTGCACAGCATGAAGCAGATATCCTACAGAATGACCTGGACAAAATTACGGAGTGGGCAACGACATGGCAAATGAGGTTTAATGTGGAGAAGTGTAAGGTTTTGCACTTGGGGACCAAAAACATAAAAACACAATACACGTTAGGAGGGGAACCCTTGGGGGAATCAAAAATGGAGAAGGATCTGGGAGTCTTAGTTGATGATAGATTAGGCAACAGCATGCAATGCCAAGCGGCAGCTTCCAAAGCCAACAGAATATTAGCATGCATAAAGAAAGGGATGTATTCCAGAGATAAGACTATAATCCTTCCACTTTATAAAACTCTGGTCCGACCGCATCTGGAGTATTCTGTCCAGTTCTGGTCGCCAGTCCTCAGGAGGGATGTGTTGGAGCTGGAGAAAGTCCAGAGAAGGGCAACTAAACTAATTAGGGGGTTGGAGGACCTTACCTATGAAGAGCGGCTGCAATCGCTCGATTTATTTTCCCTGGAGAAAAGACGTCTGAGAGGGGACATGATAGCAATTTATAAATATCTTAATGGGGATCTCAGCTTAGAAGAAAAGCTGTTCATTCGAAGGAATTGCATGAGGACTCGAGGACATACAATGCGATTAGAGGAGAAGCGTTTTAACCTCAGGCAACGTGGGGGGTTCTTTACTGTTAGGGCTACAAGATTGTGGAATTGTCTACCACAAGAGGTGGTTTCTGCGGGTAGTATGGTGACTTTCAAAAGACTCTTAGACTTACATCTCAAGGATCAGGAGATTGAGGGCTATGTTAGATGATTACAGTCACACACACCTACACAGGTTGAACTGGATGGACTATTTACATAGTTACATAGTTACATAGTAGGTGAGGTTGAATAAAGACAATAGTCTTTATTCAACCTCACCTACTATGTAACTATGTAACTATGTAACTATGTAACTATGTGACTGCTGACAAAAGCAGCAGGATGAATTCTGAAGTGTTTCGGGCAATATTATCTGCTCATATTCAGCCAAATGCTTCAGAACTCATTGGATGGCGCTTCACAGTGCAGATGGACAATGACCCGAAGAATACTGTGAAAGCAACCAAAGAGTTTTTAAGGGAAAGAAGTGGAATGTTATGCAATGGCCAAGTCAATCACCTGACCTGAATCCGATTGAGCATGCATTTCACTTGCTGAATACAAAACTGAAGGAAAAATGCCCCAAGAACCAGCAGGAACTGAAGACAGTTGCAGTAGAGGCCTGGCAGAGCATCACCATGGCTGAAACCCAGCCTCTGGTGATGTCTATGCGTTCCAGACTTCAGGCTGTAATTGACTGCAAAGGATTTGCAACCAAGTATTAAAAAGTGAAAGTTTGATTTATGATTGTTAATCTGTCCCGTTACTTTTGGTCCCTTAAAAAGTGATATGCACATATACAAACTGTTGTAATTCCTACACCGTTCACCTGACTTGGATGTAAATACCCTCATATTAAAGCTCATCTTGTTTGTTTCATTTAAAATCAATTGGGGTGATGTATAGAGCCAAAAAGATAAGAATTGTGTTGATGTCCCAATATTTATGGACCTGACTGTAGTTGCCCAATGAAACAGTGCATTGAGGATGGCTTGTAAGTTGGAGATATCCTGTAAGGAAGTTATTCCACTGCAAAGCTCGGTGTCATCTGCAAAGACTGAAATGGTACTTTTATTCCCAGACCCTATATCATTTTTACATTTTATTAAAAATATGGGTCCCAACACTGAACCTTGGGGTACACCACCGACAACCTTAGATCATGCAGAGTAAGAATCATTACCACTACTCTCTGAATTCTATCTTTTAGCCAATTTTCTATCCATTTACAAACTGATCTTTCCAAGCCTGTAGACTTTACCTTACACATTAGCTGTGTGTGGGGAACTGTGTCAAACC
Organism: Pelophylax lessonae; assembly: GCF_965119305.1. NCBI lineage: Eukaryota > Metazoa > Chordata > Amphibia > Anura > Ranidae > Pelophylax > Pelophylax lessonae. The sequence goes on along the minus strand of NC_138779.1, from coordinate 155,924,558 downwards.
CTTTAGCAAAATCCAAGTTTACTACACAGCCACCCCTCTGTCCAAGGTTTTACTTACTTCCTCATAAAAAGAAATGAGGTTTGTTTGACAACTTCTGTCTTTCATGAATCCATGCTGTCTGATTTTCCAGCAAGAACTCATTTATGCAGTTTTTTTATTAAACTCTCCAGTATCTTCCCGACTATAGAAGTTAAACTAACAGGCCTATAGTTATTGGCTAAGACTTTGATCCCTTTTTAAATATAGAAACCACATTAGCCCTACACCAATCCATCGTTACTATTCCAGTCCATAACAAGTCCCTAAAAATTAGAAACAAAGGCATTCAAATAACAGAGCTCAAATCTTTTAGGATGCATGGGTGGATGCCATCTGGTCCAAGTGCTTTATCCACCTTTATTCTGTCTAAATATTTCTGGACCATATCACTTTTGAGCCATTGTGGATCATTTGGGGCTGTGTCACTGCTATCCCCAAAATGGTCATGAGCTCCCCCATGCTCCTTTTGTATACACAGAGCTGAAGAAGGTATTTAATGAATATGCCTTCTCTTTGTCCCCAGTCACCCACCTGACCTTTTTAAGATTATTATATTTGAAGATTTTTTGGGGGTTTGTCCTACTATCTTTGGCAATCTGTTGTTCGTTCTGAATTTTTGCGTCCTTTGTTTTCTTTTTCCTTTTATTGCCTTAATTTTTATATTTTTTAAAGCTCTTTTCTTTTTTTTATAACTTTTTTAACTTTGGATGTGAGCCACATAGGTTTTATTTTTAGCCTTTTAAACTTATTGCCCATGGGAATGGACTTTGTAGTGATTCTCCCAATGCTAGCTCCCGTTGTTGTATCGGCTCCCGCTGCCTGCCATTTGTTATATAGCTATGGAGGGTGGCCGTCTGGTGACCTCATTTGTATACACAGAGGTAAAGAAAGTATTTAATAAATTTGCCTTCTCTTTGCCCCCAGTCACCCACTCCAGATTATGTTGTAAAGGGCCTACATGCTCAGACCTGACCTTTTTACTATTAATGTATTTTAAGAATTTGTTGAGGTTTGTCCTACCATCTTTTGCACGTTCCTTCATTTTTATATTTTTTGAAAGCACTTTACTTATTATTTATAGCTTTTTTTTAACTTTGGCCGTGATCCACATAGGTTTTATTTTTAGCCTTTTAAACTTATTGTCAATGGGAATATACTTTGCAGTGGGTTCACATACAGTTTTTTTTTAAGAATTACCACTTCTGTTTTTGCTTACAGCTAACATTAAATTAAATCATATTTTGGTCACTGCTACCCAGATTTTCTTTTATATGAAAATTGGTAATAAGCTTTACATGGTCTGAGATTACCAGGTCCAGCAGAGCATAGTTTCTAGTCGGGCCTCAATAAACTGCACCATAAAATTGTCTTGTAATAGGTTTATACATTTTTGCCCTTTAACTGTTCATGCAGTGCCATTACTCCAGCCAATGTCTGGGTAGTTAAAATCCTTCATTATTATCTCTACCTCCTCATTAATACTGGGAGGTCTATAATAAACTCCAATGATAATCTTTGTATTACGCACACCCATGTACATTTCCACCAATACTGCTTCACACTCATCATACTCTCCATCAACTAGGTCCTCTTTCACACTCACTTTGAGATCACTTCTCACATAGAGACAGACACCACCATCCCTCTGTTTTACCCTGTCTTTCCGAAAGAGAGCATAGCCAGGAATATTAATAGCCCAGTCATGTGAAGAATGAAGATTCAACGATACCAATTAAATCATAGTTCTCCTCGTGCACCACAGCTTCCAGCTGCGTGGCCGACTTCTGGTATTGGTGAACAAACACTTTAATTCATTGTCACATTTTGCACACTTATTTTGCATATTTTTTATTTTAGTACAAATAGTACCATTTCCAATGGTTGTAACATGGGAACCCTCATTTTCTCTGCCATAGCTCTCCCCTATCTTTCCCTATTCAACCCACCAGGGGCGTAACTACAGGGGTTGCAGGGGGTGCAATTGCAACCGGGCCCCATGCTCCAGGGGGCCTGTGCGGCTCCCCTGTACACCTGGATAGGAGGGGCAGCAGGGGCAGCATGTATAGAAATCACTGTCCTCCTTTTTCCTCCTGTAGCTGCAGGAGGAAAATGGAGGAGATTTGTTCTTCTGTATGCTGCCCCCACTACTCCTCCCATCCAGTTCACTTGTGTTCTGCTGTCTTTCCAGGATTTGTGAAAGGGTCCCCCTGTGGGACCGTAATAAAGGGCCCCACAACGAGAGTAAAGGGTCCAAAGATCAGTGGGAAGAGCCCCAGGCTTGAAGGGAAGGGGTCCGGGGGGCCCTTCATGGTTTCTTGCATCGGGGCCCTGAAGGTTCTAGTTACGCCTCTGCAACCCACCAATAGGGACTGAACCGTGTCTGACCTGTGTGCCCCATTATAATCTAATTCCCCCTCCCCCCTCAATCCTAGTTTAAATACTTCTCCAACCTCCCCATAAACCTCTCTCCCAGCACAACAGACCCCCTTCCATTTAGGTGCAAACCATCTTTAGCATATAGTTTGCACCCCAATGAAAAGTCAGCCCAGTGCTCTAAAAACCCAAATCCCTTTTTCTTACACCAGGTCTTTAACCATGCATTCAGCTCTCTAATCTCCCCCTGCCTTTCCTATCTTGCACATGACACAGGCAATATTTCAGAGAATATCACCTTGGAGGTCCTTCCCTTCAACTTGCAGCCTAGTTCATTAAATTGGTTCTTAAGGAGCCACCACCTTCAATATATTCTGTCATTGGTTCCAACATAGGGGACTGGTTAAACTGTTTGGTAATCATATCTAATTGAGCCTTTAGTTGTCTCCGTTTGTGTTGTCGCTCCCTCCAGCACTTAGAGGCTATTTGAAAAATGTGGCCCCAAAGGCCCACCTTATATGCTTCCCATAGGTTCACGGAGAGGAGACAGATCCAAAATTAAACGTAAAATCTATTTTTGCACTAGGACTGTCTGCATCTCCTTAATCAATAACAGTGACTCATTCATGACCCATAGGGACTGTTGAGGCTTACAGACTAAAACAACTAAAAGAGGATCGTGGTCTTCCAAGGAGCGGCCAATATAGAGGTGGATAACACCAAAACTACAACCTTTTTTATGTTGCAAAAAAAATGGTTAATTCTAGAGTGGAATTTGTGCGGGTTCAGAGTAGTGAGTGTAGTTCTTACCCTGTGGATGGAGTTCTCTCCAGAGATACACCAAATCATGAAGCTGTAAAGAATGGGAAAACTTACAGGCATCCGCCACACCTCGGACACTCAGGTGGACCGTACTTCCATGATGACCATCTCCTCAACTCCCTTTATCCAGAGGTAAGGGCCCCAGCTCCTTCCCTACTGGAGATATCCTCCCATCTACAGGACAGTAACCCCCAGGATACCATATCCTTTTCAGATACCAATAGACCTTCTACAGCTGATCCCACATCCACATAAACCACATCTCCCTCTTTTTTAGTCAAATCCCTCCTCTCCACTGCAAAAAGAAAATATACCAAATATGCAGGAGAGGGGGAGCATGGAGAACCCGAAAGAAAAGAGAAAATCCGAAGACGGTAAAGATTTTTAATCCATCACATCATACTCTCACTGCTTCTGATGTTTCTCTGCTAAGTCGAGGTCTGAACTTTTTCCCCCCGACGACCCCCCCCCCCCCCCCCATCTATTTGCCTTGTTTATAGATTTGAACAGGTTCATTAGGAACCTAACTGTTCGAGGATTTTAGAACATTCAAGCCTTAACGGTCATTCCTCTTCCCCCCATCCAATGACAGCCCACCTGATTCTTCCACTATGTAGCCATCCAATGACATTTCTATAATGGACTGTACAGCCTTAGCTTGTCTTGAGGATCTATATATGGAGGATGGAGATGATTACTATGATACACTTCTAACACAACATCTCCCCACATCTCCACCAGTTCAACACACTGCTTTTTGCCCGAAGTCCACCTTTAACCCCACACACGTTAGGACCCTACCTGCAAAGTTTTTACCAAGTCGTGTTTAAAGACCTACAGCGCATGTGCAACACCATTTCTAAGAAGCATTCAAGCGCATCCAATCTTACACCAACTCAGAGACAGGCCCTCTGCCAGTTCTCGCAGAACCCTAATCTCACCATCAAACCTGCAGATAAAGGGGGCGGCATTGTCATCCTAAATAATATTGACTACATAAATGAGTCCATCCACTTGCTATCTGACTCCCATACTTATTCCAAACTGGACCAGGACCCTCTTCCATGATTCCAAATTGAGGTCCACACACTAGCAGATAGGGCTTTCAAAGATGGTCTCATCAACAAAATGGAAAGAGCTTTCCTGAAAAGGGATTTCTACCAGAGACCACATTTTTACCACCTGCAGAAGGTCCACAGAGACCCCCTAAATACACCAGGCCATCCCATAAAAGCCTCTATGGACAGTGTCACCAGTCCTTTTTCACTTTACATTGACCACTTTCTAAAGCCACTAATTAAAAATCTTACATTATACATCAGAGATGGCATCCATCTATTAGATAGTCTGAGCCTTTATTCTTGGGAACCCACATATGCGTGGCTGTCCTTAGACGTTAGCTCACTGTACACATCTATACCTCATGATGTGGGCATTAGGGCAGCATTACACTTCCTGAATGGAGATCCCCTCCTCAACCCAAGACAAATCATATTCATATTAGAAGCATTGGAATTCTGCCTTACACACAACTACTTTGAGTTTGATGGTGAGTTCTAACTACAGACCCATGGCACAGCCATAGGTGCTAATTTTGCACCTAATTATGCTAACGTGGCCATGGGTCTGTGGGAACAACAATACATCTGGACCAACAACCCTTATGGTGTACATATTAGGGTGTATTTATTCATTTATGTTCCAATGCTCGCCCATTGTTATTAGTTAGTGGGGGGTTTGTCTCTCCATGATTGTATTAAGCGTCATTAAAATCTCATACTGCTACTCTTTGATGGCGCTGACTCTCTTAAAAAATCAGGGGTTGTGAATTGGATGGACCCAAAGAAGTGGATCCTAAACCAGTTCACAGGAAAGGGTGATCAAATATAGGTACCATAGATATACAATGATAATGACAGAGATACTAAGAATTAGTGAAAAAATAAGACTCTCTTACCTGCTGAAGGGGAGGAGCTGTTAGAAGGGTATTTATCCAGGCTGGAGTTTAATACCAGATTTGAATCTCCTGCTAATAGGAGCATGCCCAGTTGGTGAGTTGCCAAAAGCGAGCAGACATGGGTCAGGAATAGGGTTGAGCGGACACCTGGATGTTCGGCCGAACTTTAAAAAAAAGTCCGGGTCCGTGTCCTGGACTTTTGCCGAACTTTTCCCGGACACCGAACCCCATTGAAGTCAATGGGGACCCGAACTTTCAGGCACTAAAATGGCTCTAAAACACCAAAGGAAAGGGCTAGAGTGCTGCAAATGGCAGCAAAACGTAATTAAGAGCATGGCAAGTGCTCTGCAAACAAATGTGGATAGGGAAATAACTTAAAACAACAAAAAAAAACAGAAAAATAAAACAATGTTCTTCATCTCTGAAGGACGAGGCCCATATGGAGTAGGAGGGAGGTTGAGGTGGTGGTGGATGTGGCGGTGTCATAGGCGTGCGCACAGGGTGTGCCCGGTGTGCCTGGGCACACCCTAATCACCTAGGGCACATAGCATTATCACTCTGTTTGCCAGTGAGGAGATGGGAAAGATCTCCCTCGGACCTGCTCTGCTCTATTTCTCTTTGCCAGCAGGGAGAGTAATGTATCGGGGCCATGTACATGTAGGCAAACACATGCATGTGTATTTAAACCCTAATGCAATAGGCTGCGCACACCTATGGGCGGTGTAGGTGGAAGCAGCGGTGGAGGAGGACCAGGGCCGGATTAAGAGCATCATGGGCTTGGTGCTGAGGATTTTGAAGGGCCTTAAGGGCAGTGCCTTGGTATGCACCCAGAGGAGGAAGGTGCAGCCATGCATGCCTAATTCAACATGGGATGCTGTCTCTGAAGCCCATAAACACATCCACGCATCGGCAACTGTCCCTCCTTGTCCGGCCTTCGCGCTGTGTGGGGAGGTTCTGAGGGTGCTGCCTGGGGAAGCGAGCATAGAAGCCAGACTTCTGTGTTTACAAGTGACAGAAGAGCGGTAACAGTGAATATGGCCAACCCGGGGCCTATATAAAAGGTAGGGGCCTGGAGCTGCAGCTCCAATAGCCCCTACGTTAATCTGGCCCTGAGGAGGAGGACGAGGTAGCCAACACTGCTTCTTTTCACAAATTTTAAATGAGGGTACACCCCAAAAGAGTGAGAAAGAGCAAAAATGGAACAATGGGTGGGTAAGGTCAGTATCCATTGCTATTCTGCACAAGGTACGGAAAAGTCCCGTGGGATCCATGCCTGGTTCATTTTAATGAACGTGAGCTTGTCCACATTGTCTCTGGACAGGCGGCTGCGCTTGTCTGTTATAACGCCCCCAACCATGCTAAATACCCGTTCAGATAATACACTGGCTGCAGGGCACGCCAGCACCTCCAAGGCGTAAAGGGCAAGCTCAGGCCATGTGCCCAATTTGGAGACCCAGAAGTTGAAGGGGGCAGACCCGTCATTCACTACATGTAGGCGTGTGCACACATACTGCTCCACGATGTTGGTAAAATGCTGCCTCCTGCTAAGACGTTAGATCTGAGCTGCTGGTGCTGCTGTTTGTTATGGCGTGCTGACAAAGCTTTTCCACATTTCGGCCATGCTAACCCTGCCTTCTGAGGTGCTGGCGGTGCCCTGGTTGCGTTGGCGACCTCCTCCTCCTCTGCCTTGTGCTTCCACTGTGGCCCCGCTGTCAGATGCCAGCAGCATCGCGTCTACCAGCGTGCGCTTGTACTCGCGCATCTTGCGATCGCGCTCCAGTGAGTGAATTAAGGACGGTACGTTGTCCTTGTAACGGGGATCCAGCAGCGTGGCCACCCAGTAATCAGCACAAGTTAGAATGTGGGCAACTCGGCGGTCATTGTGGAGACACTGCAGCATGTAATTGCTCATGTGTGCCAGGCTGCCCAGAGGCAACGAAAGGCTGTCCTCTGTGGGAGGTGTATCGTCCGTGTCCTCTGTATCCCCCCAGCCATGCACCAGTGATGGCCATGAGCTGGCCTGGGTGCCACCCTGCTGTGAACATGGTTCCATCTCCTCCTCCAGCTCCTCCTCCTCCTCATCCTCCTCATCCTCCAGAACTGTGCCCCTGCTGGACAATTGTGTCCCTGGCGTTTGTGTGTGCAGGAACCCACCCTCGGAGCCCCTTGCGAATGACTGCCCTGAAAGCCTTGGAAATGTTACCTCTTCATCCTCCTCCTCCTCCTCCTCATCCTGTGCCACATCCTCTTCCATCATCGCCCGAATTGTTTTTTCAAGGAGGCATAGAAGTGGGATAGTTAAGCTGAGAACGGCGTCATCGCCACTGGCCATGTTGGTGGAGTACTCAAAACAGCGCAACAAGGCACACAGGTCTCGCATGGAGGCCCAGTTATTGGTGGCAAAGTGGTGCTGTTCCGCAGAGCGACTCACGCGTGCGTGCTGCAGCTGAAACTCCACTATGGCCTGCTGCTGCTCGCACAGTCTTTGCAGCATGTGCAAGGTGGAGTTCCACCTTGTGGGCACGTCACATATGAGGCGGTGAGCGGGAAGGCCGAAGTTACGCTGCAGCGCTGACAGGCGAGCAGCAGCAGGGTGAGAACGCCGAAAGTGCGCACAGACGGCCCGCACTTTCTGCAGCAGCTCTGACATATCGGGGTAGTTTTTAAGGAACCTCTGCACCACCAAATTCAGCACATGCGCCAGGCAAGGGATGTGCGTCAAACCGGCTAGGCCCAGAGCTGCTATGTAATTTCGCCAGTTATCGCACACCACCAGGCCGGGCTTGAGGCTCGCTGGCAGCAACCACTCATTTGTCTGCTGTTCCATGCTCCTCCACAACTCCTGCGCGGTGTGTGGTTTGTCCCCCAAACAGGCAAGTTGTAAAACTGCCTGCTGTCGTTTACCCCTGGCCGTGCTGAAGTTGGTGGTGAAGGTGTTACGCTGTCCGGATGAGGAGGCGGTAGAGGATGAGGAAGCGGAGTAGGAGGAGTTAGGAACAGGAGGCAAACTGAGGCGCCCTGCAATCCTCGGTGGTGGAAGGACATGCGCCAAATTGCTATCCGCCTCAGGCCCATCCGCCACTGCATTTACCCAGTGTGCCGTTAGGGAGATATAACGCCCCTGACCGTGCTTACTGGTCCACGTATCGGTAGTTAGGTGGACCTTGGCACAGACGGCGCTGCGCAGTGCACACCTGATTTTTTCCCCCACTTGGTTGTGCAGGGAAGGGATGGCTTGCCTGGAAAAGTAGTGGCGGCTGGGCATGACGTACTGTGGGACAGCCACCGACATAAGGTTTTTAAAACTGTGCGTCTCCACCAGACGGAATGACAGCATTTCAAAGGCCAATCATTTTGAAATGCTGGCATTCAGGGCCAGGGATCGCGGGTGGGTAGGGGGGTACTTCCTCTTCCTCTCAAGTGTTTGGGAGATGGAAAGCTGAACGCTTCCACGGGACATTGTGGAGATGGTTGGTGACCCAGGTGGTGGTGTTGCTGACAGATCATCTGTTTGCGGGGTGGCAGGTGCCGGTATCACTACAGATGTGGCTGGAGCGCCGAGACTGCAGCAGAAGAGGAAGCAGGATGAGCCAGAGACGTTTCTTGGTTTTGAAGGTGTCTACTCCACTGCAGCTCGTGCTTTGCACTTAGATGCCTGATCATGCAGGTTGTGCTCAGGTTGAGAAGGTTTATGCCTCGCTTCAGGCTCTGATTGCACAGGGTGCAAACCACTCGTGTCCTGTCATCAGCACATTTTCTAAAGAACTTCCACGCTAGAGAACTCCTTTGAGCTGACTTTGGTGCGCTTGTTCCCTTGCTGCGTTGGGCAGTAGCAGGCGTAGTGTCTAGGGCACGGCCGCTCCGCTTCTGCACCCTGCTCCCTCTTCTGCTGTGCTGGTGGCTCTGTGCGACCACCTGCATGACGTTCATTCCATGTGGGGTCGAGGACCTCATCGTCCTCCACATCATCTTCCACCCAGTCTTCACCCCTGCCCTCCTTGTCGGTCTCCACAATGCTGAACGCCGCAGCAGATGGCACCTACGTTTCGTCATCATCGGAGATGTGCTGCGATGGTCCTTGCATGTACTCATCTTGAGAAATAAGTGGTTGGGCATCGCTGCACTCAATCTCTTCCACTTCTAGGGCAGGGCTAGGTGGATGGCCCTGGGAAACCCTGCTGACAGAGTCCTCAAAAAGAATAAGAGACTGCTGTATGGCTTGGGGCTCAGACTGCTTGCCTGATTTGCAAGAGGGTGAGGTGAAAGACGGTTGGACATCGGCTGCAGGTGCCAACTCTGACCTTTCTGCAGTAGACTGGGTGGGAGACAATGTGAAGGAACTGGAGGCACTGTCAGCAGCAAACCAATCTACTATCGCCTCTCTGTGTTCTGGCCTCATCACTTCTAGAGGCGTATGATGCCCTACCAAATACTGATGCAGGTTCTGTCGCCTACTCACACTTGAGGAAGGTGTTTCACTTGTGCGTGTAGCTGGCACAGATCGACCACGTCCTCTCCTTGCAACAGGAGCTCGACCAGCAGCACCACGACCCAGGCCACGGCCCCTATTTGACGGTCTCCTCATATTTCTGTAATTTAAGATCTTGCCCTAGAAAGGTGTTTATTGAATAGCGGAACAAAAGAACAACAGTATCGCACAGGTGTATCTCACAGTCAAATATGCAAACTATGCCGCAATTTAATGTTTTTTACACCAAAAGGGTGTATATTGAATAGCGGAATAGGATAAAAAACTGTGTATCTCACACGTACAAACACAGACTAGGCCCGATTAAATTTTTTTGTACCCTAAAGGGAGGATGAGGAAGAGGAGTAGGAGGAGTTGGGAACAGGAGGCAAACTGAAGCGCCCTGCAATCCTTGGCGGGGGAAGGAGATGCGCCAAACTAATTTAAAAGGTGTATCTCACACGTACTGATACAGACTATGCCGCAATTTAATTTTTTACACTCCAAAAGGGTGTATATTGAATAGCGGAATAGGAAAACTTTTATAATACGGTGTATCTCACACGTACAAACACAGACTAGGCCCCGATTACAATTTTTTGTACCCTAAAGGCAGGATGAGGAAGAGGAGTAGGAGGAGTTGGGAACAGGAGGCAAACTGAAGCGCCCTGCAATCCTTGGCGGGGGAAGGAGATGCACCAAACCAATTTAAAAGGTGTATCTCACACGTACCGATACAGACTATGCCGTAATTTAATTTTTTACACTCCAAAAGGGTGTATATTGAATAGCGGAATAGGAAAAATTTTATAATACGGTGTATCTCACACGTACAAACACAGACTAGGCCCCGATTACAATTTTTTGTACCCTAAAGGCAGGATGAGGAAGAGGAGTAGGAGGAGCAGGCAGGAGGCAGACTGAAGCACCCTCAAAACCTCGGCAGTATGAGATGCGCCCCAAAAATTGGAAAGGTGGATCTCACACGTACCGACACAGACTATCCCGCAATTTAATTGATCCCCAAAGGTTTTTATTGAATAGCGGAATAGGAAATATGATCAAAAAAAGTGTATGTATCTCACACGTACACAACCACACTAGGCCCCAATTACTATTGTTTGTACCCCTAAAAGGATGGATGAGGAGTAGGAGGAGTATGGAACAGGCAGCACCCTCAAATCTTCAGAAGTATGAGATGAACCTCAAAAACTTGGAAAGGTGGATCTCACACGTACCGACACAGACTATCCCGCAATTTAATTGATCCCCAAAGGTTTTTATCGAATAGCGGAATAGGAAATATGATCAAAAAAAGTGTATGTATCTCATACGTACAGAAGCACACTAGGCCCCAATTACTATTGTTTGTACCCCTAAAAGGATGGATGAGGAGTAGGAGGAGTATGGAACAGGCAGCACACTCAAATCTTCAGAAGTATGAGATGAACCTCAAAAACTTGGAAAGGTGGATCTCACACGTACCGACACAGACTATCCCGCAATTTAATTGATCCCCAAAGGTTTTTATTGAATAGCGGAATAGGAAATATGATCAAAAAAAGTGTATGTATCTCACACGTACAGAAGCACACTAGGCCCCAATTACTATTGTTTGTACCCCTAAAAGGATGGATGAGGAGTAGGAGGAGTATGGAACAGGCAGCACCCTCAAATCCTCAGAAGTATGAGATGAACCTCAAAAACTTGGAAAGGTGGATCTCACACGTATCGACACAGACTATCCCGCAATTTAATTGATCCCCAAAGGTTTTTATTGAATAGCGGAATAGGAAATATGATCAAAAAAAGTGTATGTATCTCACACGTACACAACCACACTAGGCCCCAATTACTATTGTTTGTACCCCTAAAAGGATGGATGAGGAGTAGGAGGAGTATGGAACAGGCAGCACCCTCAAATCTTCAGAAGTATGAGATGAACCCCAAAAACTTGGAAAGGTGGATCTCACACGTACCGACACAGACTATCCCGCAATTTAATTGATCCCCAAAGGTTTTTATTGAATAGCGGAATAGGAAATATGATCAAAAAAAGTGTATGTATCTCACACGTACACAACCACACTAGGCCCCAATTACTATTGTTTGTACCCCTAAAAGGATGGATGCGGAGTAGGAGGAGTATGGAACAGGCAGCACCCTCAAATCTTCAGAAGTATGAGATGAACCTCAAAAACTTGGAAAGGTGGATCTCACACGTACCGACACAGACTATCCCGCAATTTAATTGATCCCCAAAGGTTTTTATTGAATAGCGGAATAGGAAATATGATCAAAAAAAGTGTATGTATCTCACACGTACAGAAGCACACTAGGCCCCAATTACTATTGTTTGTACCCCTAAAAGGATGGATGCGGAGTAGGAGGAGTATGGAACAGGCAGCACCCTCAAATCTTCAGAAGTATGAGATGAACCTCAAAAACTTTGAAAGGTGGATCTCACAAGTACCGACACAGACTATCCCGCAATTTAATTGATCCCCAAAGGTTTTTATTGAATAGCGGAATAGGAAATATGATCAAAAAAAGTGTATGTATCTCACACGTACACAACCACACTAGGCCCCAATTACTATTGTTTGTACCCCTAAAAGGATGGATGCGGAGTAGGAGGAGTATGGAACAGGCAGCACCCTCAAATCTTCAGAAGTATGAGATGAACCTCAAAAACTTGGAAAGGTGGATCTCACACGTACCGACACAGACTATCCCGCAATTTAATTGATCCCCAAAGGTTTTTATTGAATAGCGGAATAGGAAATATGATCAAAAAAAGTGTATGTATCTCACACGTACACAACCACACTAGGCCCCAATTACTATTGTTTGTACCCCTAAAAGGATGGATGCGGAGTAGGAGGAGTATGGAACAGGCAGCACCCTCAAATCTTCAGAAGTATGAGATGAACCTCAAAAACTTGGAAAGGTGGATCTCACACGTACCGACACAGACTATCCCGCAATTTAATTGATCCCCAAAGGTTTTTATTGAATAGCGGAATAGGAAATATGATCAAAAAAAGTGTATGTATCTCACACGTACACAACCACACTAGGCCCCAATTACTATTGTTTGTACCCCTAAAAGGATGGATGCGGAGTAGGAGGAGTATGGAACAGGCAGCACCCTCAAATCTTCAGAAGTATGAGATGAACCTCAAAAACTTGGAAAGGTGGATCTCACACGTACCGACACAGACTATCCCGCAATTGAATTGATCCCCAAAGGTTTTTATTGATTAGCGGAATAGGAAATATGATCAAAAAAAGTGTATGTATCTCACACGTACAGAAGCACACTAGGCCCCAATTACTATTGTTTGTACCCCTAAAAGGATGGATGCGGAGTAGGAGGAGTATGGAACAGGCAGCACCCTCAAATCTTCAGAAGTATGAGATGAACCTCAAAAACTTGGAAAGGTGGATCTCACACGTACCGACACAGACTATCCCGCAATTTAATTGATCCCCAAAGGTTTTTATTGAATAGCGGAATAGGAAATATGATCAAAAAAAGTGTATGTATCTCACACGTACACAACCACACTAGGCCCCAATTACTATTGTTTGTACCCCTAAAAGGATGGATGCGGAGTAGGAGGAGTATGGAACAGGCAGCACCCTCAAATCTTCAGAAGTATGAGATGAACCTCAAAAACTTGGAAAGGTGGATCTCACACCTACCGACACAGACTCTCCCGCAATTTAATTGATCCCCAAAGGTTTTTATTGAATAGCGGAATAGGAAATATGATCAAAAAAAGTGTATGTATCTCACACGTACACAACCACACTAGGCCCCAATTACTATTGTTTGTACCCCTAAAAGGATGGATGCGGAGTAGGAGGAGTATGGAACAGGCAGCACCCTCAAATCTTCAGAAGTATGAGATGAACCTCAAAAACTTGGAAAGGTGGATCTCACACGTACCGACACAGACTATCCCGCAATTTAATTGATCCCCAAAGGTTTTTATTGAATAGCGGAATAGGAAATATGATCAAAAAAAGTGTATGTATCTCACACGTACAGAAGCACACTAGGCCCCAATTACTATTGTTTGTACCCCTAAAAGGATGGATGAGGAGTAGGAGGAGTATGGAACAGGCAGCACCCTCAAATCTTCAGAAGTATGAGATTGTGTTCACTGTACCCCACAAAGATTGTGTTCACTGCACCCCAAAACGATTTTGTTCACTGCACCCCAAAAAGATTGTGTTCACTGCACCCCACAAAGATTGTGTTCACTGCACCCCAAAAGGATTTTGTTCACTGCACCCCACAAAGATTGTGTTCACTGCACCCCAAAAGGATTTTGTTCACTGCACCCCAAAAAGATTGTGTTCACTGCACCCCACAAAGATTGTGTTCACTGCACCCCAAAAGGATTTTGTTCACTGCACCCCACAAAGATTGTGTTCACTGTACCCCACAAAGATTGTGTTCACTGCACCCAAAAAAGATTGTGTTCACTGCACCCCACAAAGATTGTGTTCACTGCACCCCACAAAGATTGTGTTCACTGCACCCCAAAAGGATTTTGTTCACTGCACCCCACAAAGATTGTGTTCACTGCACCCCAAAAGGATTTTGTTCAATGCATCCCAAAAAGATTATGTTCACTGCACCCCACAAAGATTGTGTTCACTGTACCCCACAAAGATTGTGTTCACTGCACCCAAAAAAGATTGTGTTCACTGCACCCCACAAAGATTGTGTTCACTGCACCCCAAAAGGATTTTGTTCACTGCACCCCACAAAGATTGTGTTCACTGCACCCCAAAAGGATTTTGTTCACTGCACCCCAAAAAGATTGTGTTCACTGCCCCTCAAAAGGATTTTGTTCACTGCACCCCACAAAGATTGTGTTCACTGCACCCCAAAAAGATTGTGTTCACTGCACCCCACAAAGATTGTGTTCACTGCACCCCAAAAGGATTTTGTTCACTGCACCCCACAAAGATTGTGTTCACTGCACCCCAAAAGGATTTTGTTCACTGCACCCCAAAAGGATTTCGTTCACTGCACCCCAAAAAGATTGTGTTCACTGCACCCCAAAAAGATTGTGTTGACTGCAGCCCACACATAACAAAATGGATGTGGATCACTGACACCTGCCTATCTCCTATCCCACCCCACACAGCAATATCGATTGTAGTTTGTAGAACACACTTTCCCTAAAATTCAGCAGACTCTATCCCTAACAGGATTGATAAGAGATCGTAGATTGGGACTGAGTGCAGAGTGCAGACCCCACCCCACACAGCAATATCGATTGTAGTTTGTAGAACACACTTTCCCTAAAATTCAGCAGACTCTATCCCTAACAGGATTGATAAGAGATCGTAGATCAGGACTAAGTGCAGACCCCACCCCACACAGCAATATCGATTGTAGTTTGTAGAACACAATTTCCCTAAAAATCAGCAGCAGCCTCTCCCTAAAATGCCTACAACTCGCCCTGCCTAAAACACTCTGACCTGTCCCTCAATTCTATCAGCAGCCAGCACGTTGATGTGTGCTCTCTCCCTGATCTAAGCAGCAGAATGACGCCGCTGCGGCGCTGCCTCGAACTTATAAAGACTTGGTCACATGCTTCAGACGACCAATCACAGCTACTGATACATTTGCAGGCATGGCTGGGATGGCTTAGGCACACCAGTTAAACGCTTGTTGATTGGCTGTTGAAAGCCCGCCATGAAAAACGCGCCAAAGCATGCAAAACCCGGAAATAAAACGACCGAACACGGATTTTGACCCGAATATACAGTAAAGTGTCCGTGTCCGTGTTCGGGTAACAAAAATCCAATTATTCGGTACGAACACGAATAATACAGTCCGTATTCGCTCAACACTAGTCAGGAAGCGTCCCGGGTTTATATTAGAGGCATAAAAGGTCATTATTGTAACTTCCATATCCTGAAGTAAACCTTGCAGCAGCAGATATCTGTCGTCGGGGTAAGCAATCTGTTTTTTGCAGCAAAAAAAGTGTAGATTTGTGGAAAGCTATTAGAACCACCTTCTGTTTGGTAGGACCAATGGCCTGGAAAACCAAAGGATAACAAGTGTCGAGAAATTTAGGGCAGGATGTGGCAGAAAAATTAATCTCCTGCAAACAAGCAATATCAACATGATCTTTCCTTAATATTTTAAAATCTTCACCCTTTTTTTGTGGGGAATTCAAGCCTTGGACATCTACAGACAGCCAGTTAAGTGGAATGACCAAATAAAAAAAAAAAGAAAAAGCTCCTTACCGCGTGTCCCGGGGACCCTAGGAGATGAAGGAAGGAATAGAGGAGAGAGGAAAATGAAAAGAAAAAGAGAAGAGGAAGAAAGCCAAAAAGAGACAAATGTGGCCAAAAATGGTTTGGTTTACGCAATAGTGCATCATTTTGTGGGGGTACATACCCACAGGAGAGCTGGTCATTGGCTAAGATACCAGTTCCTGCCAGATACCAGGTCATAGGGGCGCAGTGGTCCGCTGGAACCACACAGCATGACTTAAAAGCTGCAAAAAACATTTATTACGTTTAGGCAAACAATCTCAACAGAGAACATCGAGCATCGATAGTTTAAAAAAAACTATTAGATGGGCACCTTAAAGACCACAACATACGGGGGTATACAATGTATGGTTAACAGCAAACACACACACACATCATAGGTTGAACTGGATGGACTGATGTCTTTTTTCAACCTCACAAACTATGTACCTATGTAACATTTTGTAGAACTAATACCTATACTGGAGGAACATGAAAAAAACGGACTCTAGTGTTTTTCAGGTTCCATCTGCTTGAGATCAGGGTGGGATGAAAAAATAAGAAGAGAAAAAAAAAGGTGGGAAGGGAGGAGTGGAAGGTAAAAGGGAACTCGAGCAGGTAAAGCATGATACCAAAGATGCTTATCTGACCCAAGGAGGAACACAACAAGAATCTGTTAATGTAGGGTCTATGAACCCAAAGAGCATATGCAAAAACTCAAACTACAGAGTAACTCCGGACACTTTCCAGTTTATCACAAAGGGGTCAGGTTTGCTAGAGGTCATCATGACCATTTGTTGTGCATAAACCATCTGCAGAAGTGCTGACCAGGCTTGATGTGGAAAAGAACAAGTCTAGAGCATTGTGACGGAATCCAGACACTGCGACTGGGTATCTCCGCCAGTAACCTGCTTCCTAAGCTCTGGAACACAGGATCTGTGAATCTGGCTATAGTTACCCCAAGAACTAGACAGTACAAGTTTTGGAGTCAACCAGAATCAAACTGTTTATTCAAAACACATGCACACAGAGATATACAATCTGACAACCCCTCCCCCTTAGCCACACAAACATACACATCCCATAATAGGCTTACTATAGGCAGACAGGAACAATAGAACAATGAAATGCAGGTATTCAACAACATCAAATCCCCACCCCACTAGCAAGAGTCTTATTAGTGCAGAACAGACCTGACTGGGGTTCTTGGTCACCCTGTGCCCCTAATAGACACAGGGTGACTTACACATAGGAAGGACTGGGGAAACTGGACGAGGAGTCTCCCAACCTCCCCAAAGCAATCTGGGCTCCACAAGCCCCCCAGCCAAAGTGACTCACATCACATATCTCGCCTTTCGGCAGGAGACTAACACAGAAGGAGACCCCAAACGGGTTGACTTCAAAGTTAGTCCTTAGTTCCAGTCCCCCAATGTCTGCACCCACACAGTACCCCAAACAAATTGTCCAGAACAGATCACTACTCACCCAGCCAACCTCTGCCTCTCTCATAGAACACAACCCCTGCTGGGGAGAAGTGTGGACTGGTTCTTCCCCCTGGAGTCCATTTAGCCACTGGAGAGAAGAAAGGGTGACTGGGCTCACTGCATCATGCTGTTGGGGATCTGGGCCGACTACCCAGCATCCCTGGGGTACCCAGGTGGAGACAGTAGTCTCATATACTTTTTCTCAATGGAAATCTGCCAGTGCTTGTACAACAAGGCTGACATCCTCCTGTCCCAATGCCAGACCTTTTCCTGGGGTTGTGTAAGTGGAAACCGAAGTCCCATCCACTACCACAGGAAATGCATCTTCTGTTAGTTGGGGGCAGAAGCCAGCAGCACTCTGTCCTGTTGCCAGCTCTTCTGCTGGATTGCTGTCAGTGAATACCGCAGTCCCATCCACTGATATCAGCTCAAGCTGCAGTTGTGAGGTGCCGATTGCATTCTCTCCCTGGCGCTCCTGCAAAGGTGACTGTTGTGGGCAGAGGCCAGTAGTGTTCTGCCCAGCTGCCAGTTGTTCCACTGGGAAGTATATCGAAACATCAGTGACCTTGCACAAATCCTTCAGGGCCACCAATTGTTGTATGCAGGGTTCCACAGCACCATGCTCTGAGTCAGCTCTTCTGCAAGAGCCTCACCGGGTTTTTCCTCCTCAATAGAAAAATCGATTAAATCCCCAGTCTCTGGTGGTGTCTGGGGATCGAGATTCACCATCTCCTGTCTGTGGACTCAAGAAGATGTTACTGGTGCTGGGCAGAGGCTAGCAGAGCTCTGCCCTGTTGTCAGCACTTTAGCTTTGGGAACAGCAATCACAAGAGTTTCCACTGCCGACTCATAGGCATGCTGCTGAACCTGTTCTAGCAGTTTCCTGTATGCCCTTTCCAGATGCTGTTCTTTCCTTAGCAAGTGTTCTAGATCAGGTTCAAGCTCTGAGACCCCTGTGAGACCAAGCATAGCCTCTCTGTATTCTCGCAGATCCTCAAGGGTAGGTTCCCCTTCATCATCAAACACACACACATCTGTAAGGCTCTCCCACAGCAATCCAGGGCCACCAAAGTCATATCCCTCCGGAGAGCATTCTGATGTCTCTCCTAAATATTTCTGCTCTGCATGCCATTGCAGAGCCCGATACTGATTGTCCAGCTCTATCTCCTGCTGGACCAGTCTATCCAACTCGGATACCCATTGCTCCTGGGGACGCTCTCCCAGGAATGCCATCCGCAACTTCTGTTGATCACTGGCCCGTTCCAGGGGTTGGAAAGCACTTGCCCTGGTATATACCAGCAAGCTGGAGGGCTCCACTCCAGAGCCCCACCCGAATCTGCTGCCTGAGCCCCAGGTATTGATCTGCAGACACCGTCCTGGGGTATACTGAAAGGGCGATCCGCAGCACCCCCTCAAACTCTGATGCCAGGTCCACATCTCCGTTGTAGCGACCAAAGTCTGCTATCCCGATCTTGGATCCCGGTGGAGGTTTGGATGTCCCAGACTGCAGGACGCATCCCAACGCTTGCTACCAATGTGATGGAATCCAGACACCGCGACTGGGTATCTCCGCCAGTAACCTGCTTCCTAAGCTCTGGAACACGGGATCCGTGAATCTGGCTATAGTTACCCCAAGAACTAGACAGTACAAGTTTTGGAGTCAACCAGAATCAAACTGTTTATTCAAAACACATGCACACAGAGATATACAATCTGACAACCCCTCCCCCTTAGCCACACAAACATACACATCCCATTATAAGCTTTCTATATGCAGACAGGAACAATAGAACAATGGAATGCAGGTATTCAACAACAACAATCCTCCACCCCACTAGAAAGAGTCTGATTAATGCCGAGCAGACCTGACTGGGGTTCTTGGTCACCCTGTGCCCCTAATAGACACAGGGTGACTTACACATAGGAAGGACTGGGGAAACTGGACGAGGAGTCTTCCAACCTCCCCAAAGCAATCTGGGCTCCACAAGCCCCCCAACCAAAGTGACTCACGTCACAAGCATCATAAGTTGAAATGACAAAAACAGAAAAGCAAATAAGGTCCCATGAAATGTAAGGCTGGGGGAACCAGCAGTTCGGCCCAGGTAGCTGGCACATCAAAAATTACTTAACCAGCATTTGTGCCCAAAATAAAAATTGCTGCATAAAAGATGACCAAAAATGGGTGGACAGAAGCTGTAAAAGCCTGTACAATCATCCAGGGGTGTCTTCCTGAAACTCTTGTACCTGTAGAGAGCGTAGAGCTTAAGAGCTGCGGAGGGACAATCATGAGGGCCCACGTTGCAGAGGAGCTGGAGGCTACTGGGATGAGCGAGGTTGTAAAGCTGAAGCCGTGGTGCCAGCATGCGAGTGTGGAAGGCCAAAGTTCAGATCTTGGAAATAATAGCGCATGTCCACAAGAGAAGATAAACAAAATGCCTGCCCCACCTATAGCTTGCCTGCATAGCAAGGAGTACATGGAAGGGCAACGCATGCAAGACAAAACCAGAATTTTTATTTAGCTTAACTCACTAACCAGTCTGCTTACCAACCAAATTAACCTATCTAACAGTATGCGTTAAAAACAGGGGTTTATTTAGCACACATTTGCAAAAGCATGCATAAGCTGCAGGGCCACTTCATGGCACCCTGTATTATTAGTCCTAACTCCTGTAAATCTATGAGAGTCTCCACAGTAGAAGCACATGCATTCTAATGGATAGATAGAGGGCAGGTGGGCCCGGAGTTAGCCCAACCCTCCTTAAAGGCACATGGGCACAATGGATGCCCAGCACACAGCACAATGGCAGCAAAGGCATCCAGTGTGTCCCCTCACCAGTATACATCAATAATAAACAAAATGGCCCCTGCCCCCACCTATAACTGGCCTTCACAGCAAGCTGCACATGAAAGGGCAGTGCATGAAAGACAAAATCAGAAAAATTCCCAGCTCAACTCACTAACCAGTCGGCTTATGAACCAAATTAACCTGTCTAACAGTATGCGTTAAAAACGGGGGTTTAGTTAGTACACATTTGCAAACGCATGTGTAATCTACAGGGCCACTTCATGGCATCCTGTATCACTTGCAGTCCTAACT
This sequence comes from Pelophylax lessonae, assembly GCF_965119305.1. Lineage (NCBI taxonomy): Eukaryota > Metazoa > Chordata > Amphibia > Anura > Ranidae > Pelophylax > Pelophylax lessonae. The sequence goes on along the minus strand of NC_138779.1, from coordinate 155,904,030 downwards.
CCTGTAAATCTATGAGAGTCTCCACAGTGGAAGCACATGCATTCTAATGGATAGATACGGGGCAGGTGGGCCGCAAGAGAAGATTTCTGGAACTATCGACCCTGATAGGAGAAGGAGAGCCTAAATTGGAACTTGTATTTAATGCAATGTGTTTGGAGAATCTGTAGAAATTGCTTCAGATTTCTCCTTTTGGCGATAGTAACAGGAGACAAGTCAGCAAATAGCTGGAGGGGGTTGTCTTGAAATACAAGATCCTGACTCTCTCAAGCAGCCTGCAAAAGTCGCTCTTTAGTGCGATAGTAATGGAACTTAATAATTATGTCCCTGGGAGGGCCATCAGATTGTTTGGCCGTAAGAGCCCTGTGGATCCTGTCAAATTCCAAGCGCTCCAATGGAATATCGGAAGCCAGCTCTTGCAAAAAAAACTGTAATAGTATCTTGTTAATTGGTAATGCACTCCGGAACACTATGGACACGTAGATTATCTCTTATCCCACAGTTGTTCCAATTCAGCATGCAGTTTGTCAACTTCCTAATCGTGCCCTTCTAACGCAGCAGTTGCTAGGTCCATCCACTGTTCTAGTTAACATAGCGTATTGCGTATTTAACTGCCGCAGCCGCCTCTTGCTATCTATAAATCTCACCCTTCTTCTCTGTACCTCTGCAGATAAATGTGGAAAGAATGAGATTTTCACCACAAAAAAACAAATTTCCTTCATTTCTGTTGCTCTTCTCAATATTTATTCTCTGTCCTTAACCACTTTAAGACTGGAAGATTTTCCTGCTTAAAGACCAGGCCCTATTTTGCGATTTGGCCCTGCGCTACTTCAACGGACAATTGCGCAAACGTGCGAAGTTGTACCCAAATAAAATCAACGTCCTTTTTTTCCCATAAATAGAGCTTTCTTTTGGTGGTATTTGATCACCTGTGCAATTTTTATTTTTTGCGCTATAAACAAAAAATAGCGACAATTTTGAAAAAAAAAAAAAAAAAAACAATATTTTTCACATTCTGCTATATAACATTCCCAAAAAAAAATTAAAAATCAAAATTTTTTTAACATTTTAGGCCAATTTGCTTTCTGCTACATATTTTTGGTAAAAAAAAAAATCACAATAAGTGTGTTTTGATTGGTTTGCGCAAAAGTTATCGCGTCTACTAACTACGGAAAAGATTTATGTAATTTTTATTTTTTTTACTAGTACTGGCAGCGATGTGCAATTTTTTGCGGGACTGCGACATTGCGGCGGACAGATCTAACTGACATATTTGACACTTTTGGGGGTACAAGTGACATTACTACAGTAATCAGTGTTAAAAATATGCACTGTTATTGTAATAATGTCATTGGCAGGGAAGGGGTTAATAATATTGGTGATCAAGGGGTTAAATGTAAACCTAGGGGAGTGATTCTAACTGGGGGGGTTGGGCTTGTGAGATCATCACAGAGACATGCGATCCTATATAGCAGGATCACATAGCCTCTGTGATCATTGCAGGGAGGACGGACGGCTGTGTTTACATCAGCCGTCCGTCCTTCTCTGTCAGTGGTGGAAGATCGCCGGTGCCAAGAGGCAATTGGAGCCGCCTGACACACGCACTGGCTCCCAGGCTGATGAGTGGGGGCAGGAGCGCACCACTGGCGGCGTGCGCTCGCCCCCTAGCCTCCTGAGAGTGAGCGACATAGAGCTACGTTGCTTTGCCCAGGAGCGGCTGCCTGCCGCAGTAAATCTGCGGTGGGCGGTTGTCAAGTGGTTAAAAGAAAATAAAAGAGTTTCATGATCATTGGTCATGGGATCCCTCCCAAGGCAGGGGCTCTCATCGGGACTCTATGAGCCCTTTCTATAGCAAAAAAAGGGGGACAGTTCTTCCTTCCCAAACACCTCCAGCAGCCATTTTTCCAAGCAATTTCTCAAATTGTTTAATTTGCTCTTTTCTGGCAGTCCGATTATGCAAACGTTGTTCCTCCTTAGTCTATTTTCCAAATCTTCTAGTTTATCACTTTGCTTCTCAACTGTTCCCTTAAATAGCTCAATTTCTTTTTTCATAGGTTTTATTTCATCCTCCACTCCGATGACTCTGCTCTTCAGCTCCGTAGTGCATTCCTGTACGTTTTGCAAATCATGTCTGAAGTGTGACATTTCCTCTTTTATTGTGTTCAAGTACAGCGCCACATAGAAAAAAGTACCCTAAAAGAAGTCCGTCTAAGGCTGATACTCAGGTGCAGAAAAATATACACATAGATTCCAACACCATTCGTGGAGATAAAAAGATTGTGTTCACTGCACCACCCCACACACAGCAAAATCGATGTAGAACACTGACCCTGCCTATTCTCCAGCCTCGCCCTAATATTGTCGATAAGATCGTTCACTGGCACTGCACAACCAACCCCCCACACAGCAAAATCGATGTAGAACACCGACCCTGCCTATTCTCCAGCCTAGCCCTAAAATGCCCTAATAACTCGCCCTGCCTGCACTCCGACCTGACCCTGCATTCTTTTCAGACACAATACAATTTTTCACTGTCTGTCCCTAATCAGCAGCCAGCACGTATGGTGTGCGCTCTCTCCCTAATCTACAGCAGAATTACGCGGCGCACTGGGGCTCTCAAACTTAAAAAAACATGGTCACATGCTTCAGATGGCCAATCACAGCTACTAATACATTAGTAGGGATGGCTGGGATGGCTTAAGGCACACCAGTTAAACGCTTGTTGATTGGCTGTTGAAAGCCCGCCATTAAAAGCGCGCCATTACATACAAACCCGGAAATAAAATGACCGAACACGGATTTTAAACCCGAACATACAGTAAAGTTTTCAGGTCCGTGTTCGGGTAACAAAAATCCAATTATTCGGTACGAACACGAATAATACAGTCCGTGTTCGCTCAACACTACAAATTAACAAAGTCCAAAAAGTCCGTCTAAGGCTGATACTCAGGTGCAGAAAAATATACACATAGATTCCAACACCATTCGTGCAGATACATTCCTGACGATCACCACGTGCATGAATAAGGTTATCTCCTTACCAGAAATATAGACCCCCTGTTAAGGAAGGTCTACCGAGCATGAGGTGTAAAACGATCATCAAGGAAGGGTCCACTCCGGATCAGCCTCCAATCCTCCACGGAATGTTCAAACAGGACAATGGACCTTGTCAACTTCATAAACTCCAAGTGATAAACATTGATGTTCCTCCAAAAATACAAATGGGGGCTCACATGGTGAAGTACGTACAAATTTATGGCATAAAATAAAGGTAAAACACTCACATGTTATCTGCTTGATACAGGCATGTAGTAACAAAAGTTGGCCGCGGCTATAAGCGTGTCTGCATGGGGGCTGGCGTGACTGACGCGTTTCGTCCTACCATAGGCGATGTCAAAGGCAAAGCCCCCATGTGCAGCACGCTCTTAAATAATGTCCCCTTAACTGGATGTGCAGTCGCGCACCTCCGTTTCCGGTGCGCGATGACGCACTTCCGGTTGCGGTGTGCGTGACGATGCACTTCCGGTTGCGGCGTGCGTGATGACGCACTTCCGGTTTCTTATAGGCAGCGTGGTGAAGCTCTTCCTCAGTGGAAATTGACCATAATGCCAAAGACGAGCATCACAACCGGCACATCAGCCTCCCAGCCACAAAAGGCAGAGCTGATGACACTGCACCAGTTGTGTACTACATTCTGACCTTTCAACGAAAATCAGTCAACAAACATGTCAACATGATTTCCACTGTAAATGATCAGATTTCCATACGATAATAATGAAACATAAAAACATTAGTACATTCATATATTACATAATGGGGCACAAAAACCATATGTACACATGAGTAAAAAACCCCCATATTAAATAAAATTCAAGTAGATAAACAGCCTATATTACATATTGTACTCTGTTAAAAAACCCCCAAAACAATAGCAAGATTAATAATCAGCAGTATAAAACATGTAAATGGTCGTCTAAAATACATCGTTCCAGAAACAAAAATTCTTAAATCTCTGGATAGAGTAAATAATAAAAATATCCAAATTACTGAAGAACTTTACCAAAGGAATCTGAATCCAAACTATTCTCAGACACAGTAGATTGAACCATACATCAGGTGGAGTGGGGCGTCGCATAATCCTCAACCATTGTTTATAAAACAGTTGACGTCCCAGTCCATGTTGAGACCACGAGGGGTATAGCACTTGAGGTCAAATACCCATCTGGTCTCCAAACGCGAGATCTCTCTTCTCACGTTACTGCCTCTACAGTGGGCGGTAAACCTGTCAATGGCAATTATTTTAGTGCCAGTTGACTTTTTATGATGGCACTCTAAATAATGCCTAGAGACACTGTGTCTTGGAAAACCACGGCGAATGTTGCCCAAATGTTCATTCACCCTAACCCTCATAGCTCGCGTGGTCCTACCCACATATTGATACCCACATGGGCATTCCAACATGTAAACCACATTCTCTGTGGAACATGTAATGAATTTGTCTATGGGGTAACTTTTATGTGTTGTCTTAGAGCAAAAAGAAGTGATCTTCCTATCTTTAATGGCATTCGCCCTGCAGACAACACACCTTCTACAAGGGAAAAAGCCCTTTATCTCCGGGAAAAGGTGAGTAGTTCTCAGAGGTGGATCCACAATATTGGGCGCTACCCTAAGTCTCAGGGGAGGAGCCCCTCTAAAGACCACAGTGGGATGTTCCCCAATTGCGGGGGCCAAAACCCTATCGTTCCTCAACACTTTCCAGTGCCGAGAAAAAATCCTTTTTATATCCCGGAACTGTTGAGTGTACGAAGTCACAAAAGATGTTGTAAAACCTGCATTGGTTTCTTTATTTCTCGTAGATTCCCGCAACATACTAGCTCTATCAATGCAGGCCACTTCCTGAATCACCTGATCCAATTCCGAGTCAGAATATCCTTTATCAAGGAACTTACTCTTTAAAACTTGTGACTGCTGTAGATAGTCATCCAAAAGAGTACAGTTCCTGCGAACCCTGATAAACTGGCTTTTTGGCACTGACTTGAGCCACGAAGGATGGTGAAAACTATCAGTGCCAATAAAACCATTGCGATCAGTGGCCTTAAAGTATGTAGTGGTCACCAGTGCATTGTTTCTCACAGAGATATTAAGATTGAGGAAGTGAATATTGGAATTGCTTGCTTCATGTTGCAATCGGATCCCAAAAATATTATTCAACTCCTCGAAGTAATCGGATAAAGACTCAACGGTGCCATTCCAAATTAGGATGACATCGTCGATGTATCTTTTCCACAACACTAGCTCATCCCTCTGTTCCCTGAAAACGAAATCCTCCTCCCACTTTGCCATGAACAGGTTCGCCATGCTAGGGGCGAACTTGGCGCCCATAGCGACGCCTTTGGTTTGGAGATAATAGGAACCTCCAAACCAAAAATAGTTATGTGTCATGGCAAAGGAGAGGAGTTCAATGATCCAGTCCCTTTGAGCCGGGATGAGCAGTGGATCACTATGTAGGAAAGAGGAAACCGCCTTATATCCATGGTTATGAGAGATGATGGTGTAGAGGGAGGCCACGTCTGCAGTGGCCAACAGATAACCATCCCTCCACACCACATCATCTAAAAGTCTCAAAACCTGGGTTGAGTCCCTCAGGAATTTGGGGGTGGACACCACCAGTGGCTGTAAATAGCCGTCAATGTACCTACCCTTTAGGTTACTGAGTCTATCCCACTAAAAAGACTTCTCCTTTTTATTCAAGATATTATCCTCAAAGGCTTTATCAACCATTGCAGAAAGCTCCCTCTTGAACTTAAGGGTGGGGTTAGATCTCAAAGGGGAATAAGTATCGCGGTCCGACAGAATATTCGACATCTCAGCCAAATATGCAGATTTTTCCAGGACCACGATACCCCCCCCTTTATCCGCTGGTCTTACCACTAACTCATCCCTTGCCTGTAAGGATTTCAATCCAACGCTGAACCTCCGATCAGCATACATACGCTTTATTTCCAAGGTTTCCAGGTCTTTTATGACCAAGTCTCTGAAAACACCCAATGACGGGGCTAAGGGGCCTGGGAGATTGAACAAGGAAGCATTTGAAAGGTTCGAATGTTTAATGCCTTCTCTGATTTGGACAGAATTCCTGATCGGGTTTGAAAGCATGTAGCGCTTTATATTAAGTTTGCGCGTGTACTTCTGAATATCCATAAAAACACTACATTTATCTAGTGGCTTGAATGGCACATGTTTCAAACCCCGGTCAAGAACAAAGAGTTCATCATCTGTTAGAGACACTGAACTCAAATTGAAAATACCTGCCCCTTTTAAGTTCTTTTTCTTTTCTTTCCTCCTCCTTCTGCCTCCTCTAGTTCCTCGTCTCGACCTACGTTCTGGTCGTAGTCGTACCTGTCCCTCAGAAAAAAATCTGAGTATCTCTGTGGGTATTGAGTCCTCCGAGGTGAATCATAACCTCGGTCGCGAGGGTAATTATTCCTCTGGGAAACAGGTAAAGGGTGTCGAGTGATGAACCTATCGTCATAATTATCATAATTGTCCTGGAAATTTCTCAAAGGAGCATATGAATTATACATAGGAGTATAATATTGGTTATTTTGGGACTTTTTGTGTTTTTTCTTTTTTGAGACTCTATTAGGAGTATTGGCATTGAGTTGTTGCGGGATGTTGGGACCAGATGGTTGTTGATTACCCCTAGGTCTCCCATAGGGGCCAGGTGGTCTAACGGGGGTGGGGTTCTAGGTGCAAATCGGTACGGGGTACCCCCAGAAACCATTCTCAATGGCCTCATGTTATCCCCCCTCCTTGCGGTGCGCTTGAAACCTGATTGGTCTCCATCTGAGACCCCGATGGATCCAGAGATGGCAACCCCCCACCTGCCGCCTCTGCCCTCTTTTTCTGCCACTTGAAAACGAGATCATTCCCATAATCACCGGCATCCCTAAAGTATTTTTTTCTTTTTTTATACTTTTGTTCGGATTCCTCCTTCTCCAATACTTTTTGAAGATCGTCAGACCTGGTTTTGAACTCTGGAGTATCCTTATGTGGGATTAATAACTTTTTGAGACTAGTAAGCTCCTCATCCAGTCTGGTGAGTTTTTGTTTCTTACGGGTGATGAGAAATCTCAACATGTTGAGACCTGCATCGTTAAAAAACTTTAAACCAGAGTGTGAGGTCTTTTTCATCTTCCTGGGGATTCACCTCCCATCTTAAACTATGTGGTACAAAGCCCTCCTCAAGATACTTCTCAAGGAGAGCTATGTCGCAGTTGGTATGGGTTTCAGCAACCATAATGTTACGTACCCTAATAAATATGCCCCCAATATCAGACCTATTAGGATCTGGAGAGCCATCAAAGCAGATAACATGTGAGTGTTTTACCTTTATTTTATGCAATAAATTTGTACGTACTTCACCATGTGAGCCCCCATTTGTATTTTTGGAGGAACATCAATGTTTATCACTTGGAGTTTATGAAGTTGACAAGGTCCATTGTCCTGTTTGAACATTCCGTGGAGGATTGGAGGCTGATCCGGAGTGGACCCTTCCTTGATGATCGTTTTACACCTCATGCTCGGTAGACCTTCCTTAACAGGGGGTCTATATTTCTGGTAAGGAGATAACCTTATTCATGCACGTGGTGATCGTCAGGAATGTATCTGCACGAATGGTGTTGGAATCTATGTGTATATTTTTCTGCACCTGAGTATCAGCATTAGACGGACTTTTTGGACTTTGTTAATTTCTAGTGTTGAGCGAACACGGACTGTATTATTCGTGTTCGTACCGAATAATTGGATTTTTGTTACCCGAACACGGACCTGAAAACTTTACTGTATGTTCGGGTTTAAAATCCGTGTTCGGTCATTTTATTTCCGGGTTTGTATGTAATGGCGCGCTTTTAATGGCGGGCTTTCAACAGCCAATCAACAAGCGTTTAACTGGTGTGCCTTAAGCCATCCCAGCCATCCCTACTAATGTATTAGTAGCTGTGATTGGCCATCTGAAGCATGTGACCATGTTTTTATAAGTTTGAGAGCCCCAGCGCGCCGTGTAATTCTGCTGTAGATTAGGGAGAGAGCACACACCATACGTGCTGGCTGCTGATTAGGGACAGACAGTGAAAAATTGTATTGTGTCTGAAAAGAATGCAGGGTCAGGTCGGAGTGCAGGCAGGGCGAGTTATTAGGGCATTTTAGGGCTAGGCTGGAGAATAGGCAGGGTCAGTGTTCTACATCGATTTTGCTGTGTGGGGGGTTGGTTGTGCAGTGCCAGTGAACGATCTTATCGACAATATTAGGGCGAGGCTGGAGAATAGGCAGGGTCAGTGTTCTACATCGATTTTGCTGTGTATGGGGTGGTGCAGTGAACACAATCTTTTTGCCCGCTGAGGAGGAGGGAGAAAAAAATCTATTTTTATCAGTCAGTTGTGTGCAGCGTTTTTGCTTCAGTGCTGACTGTGATAAGACACTGCTGTGTTCACATGTGCTATTATTGACTGATTTTAAATTTTATACACTTTTTTTCTATTCCACTATTCAATATACACCCTTTTGGGTTAAAAAAATTAAATTTTGGCATAGTCTGTACTAATCTATTTAAAAATTACAAACTTAAAGGGGAATTTTCTTTTTTTTCCCCTTCATAGCCTGCAGCAGAGCTGACTGACATAAGACAATGCTGTGTTCACATGTGCTAGTGATTTTCAATATTATACACTTTTTTCTATTCCACTATTCAATATACACCCTTTTGGGTTAAAAAAAATTAAATTGCGGCATAGTCTGTACTAATCTATTTAAAAATTACAAACTTAAAGGGGAATTTTCTTTTTTTTCCCTTCATAGCCTGCAGCAGAGCTGACTGACATAAGACACTGCTATGTTCACATGTGTTAGTGATTTTCAATATTATACACTTTTTTCTATTCCAATATTCAATATACACCCTTTTGGGTTAAAAAATTAAATTGTGGCATAGTCTGTACTAATCTATTTAAAAATTACAAACTTAAAGGGGAATTTTCTTTTTTTTTTTTCCCTTCATAGCCTGCAGCAGAGCTGACTGACATAAGACACTGCTGTGTTCACATGTGCTAGTGATTTTCAATTTTATACACTTTTTTCTATTCCACTATTCAATCTACACCCTTTGGGGTAGAAATAATTAAATTGTGGGATAGTCTGTATCGGTACGTGTGAGATACACCTTTCCAATTTTTGGGGCGCATCTTATACCGCCGAGGATTGCAGGGTGCTTCAGTTTGCCTCCTGCCTGTTCCGAACTCCTCCTACTCCTCATGCTGCCTTTAGGGTACAAAAAATAGTAATCAGGGCCTAGTCTGGGTCTGTATGTGTGAGATAGATACACCTTTTGATATCATATTTTCTATTCCGCTATTCAATCTACACCCTTGGGGTAAAAATAATTAAATTGCGGCATAGTCTGTATCGGTACGTGTGAGATACACCTTTCCAATTTTTGGGGCTCATCTTACACCGCCGAGGATTGCAGGGTGCTTCAGTTTGCCTCCTGCCTGTTCCGAACTCCTCCTACTCCTCATCCTGCCTTTAGGGTACAAAAAATAGTAATCAGGGCCTAGTCGGGATCTGTATGTGTAAGATAGATACACCTTTTGATATCATATTTTCTATTCCGCTATTCAATCTACACCCTTGGGGTAAAAATAATTAAATTGCGGGATAGTCTGTATCGGTACGTGTGAGATACACCTTTCCAATTTTTGGGGCTCATCTTACACCGCCGAGGATTGCAGGGTGCTTCAGTTTGCCTCCTGCCTGTTCCGAACTCCTCCTATTCCTCATCCTGCCTTTAGGGTACAAAAAATAGTAATCAGGGTCTAGTCTGGGTCTGTACGTGTGAGATAGATACACCTTTTGATATCATGTTTTCTATTCTGCTATTCAATCTACACCCTTGGGGTAAAAATAATTAAATTGCGGGATAGTCTGTATCGGTACGTGTGAGATACACCTTTCCAATTTTTGGGGCTCATCTTACACCGCCGAGGGTTGCAGGGTGCTTCAGTTTGCCTCCTGCCTGTTCCGAACTCCTCCTACTCCTCATCCTGCCTTTAGGGTACAAAAAATAGTAATCAGGGCCTAGTCTGGGTCTGTACGTGTGAGATAGATACACCTTTTGATATCATATTTTCTATTCCGCTATTCAATCTACACCCTTGGGGTAAAAAGAATTAAATTGCGGCATAGTCTGTATCGGTACGTGTGAGATACACCTTTCCAATTTTTGGGGCTCATCTTCCACCGCCGAGGATTGCAGGGTGCTTCAGTTTGCCTCCTGCCTGTTCCGAACTCCTCCTACTCCTCATCCTCATCCTGCCTTTAGGGTACAAAAAATTGTAATCGGGGCCTAGTCTGTGTTTGTACGTGTGAGATACACCGTTTCGTAAAATTTTTTCTATTCCGCTATTCAATCTACACCCTTTGGGGTAAAAAGAATTAAATTGCGGCATAGTCTGTATCGGTACGTGTGAGATACACCTTCCAATCATTTGGGGCGCATTTTCCACCGCCGAGGATTGCAGGGTGCTTCAGTTTGCCTCCTGTTCCGAACTCCTCCTACTCCTCATCCTCATCCTGCCTTTAGGGTACAAAAAATTGTAATCGGGGCCTAGTCTGTGTTTGTACGTGTGAGATACACCGTTTTGTAAAATTTTTTCTATTCCGCTATTCAATCTACACCCTTTGGGGTAAAAAGAATTAAATTGCGGCATAGTCTGTATCGGTACGTGTGAGATACACCTTCCAATCTTTTGGGGCGCATCTTCCACCACCGAGGATTGCAGGGTGCTTCAGTTTGCCTCCTGTTCCGAACTCCTCCTACTCCTCATCCTCATCCTGCCTTTAGGGTACAAAAAATTGTAATCGGGGCCTAGTCTGTGTTTGTACGTGTGAGATACACCGTTTTATAAAAAATTTTCTATTCCGCTATTCAATCTACACCCTTTGGGGTAAAAAGAATTAAATTGCGGCATAGTCTGTATCGGTACGTGTGAGATACACCTTCCAATCTTTTGGGGCGCATCTTCCACCGCCGAGGATTGCAGGGTGCTTCAGTTTGCCTCCTGTTCCGAACTCCTCCTACTCCTCATCCTCATCCTGCCTTTAGGGTACAAAAAATTGTAATCGGGGCCTAGTCTGTGTTTGTACGTGTGAGATACACCGTTTTGTAAAAAAATTTCTATTCCGCTATTCAATATACACCCTTTTTGAGTGTAAAAAATTAAATTACGGCATAGTATGTATCGGTACATGTGAGATACACCTTTTTAAATTTGTTTGGCGCATCTCCTTCCACCGGCAAGGATTGCAGGGCGCTTCAGTTTGCCTCCTGTTCCGAACTCCTCCTACTCATCATCCTCATCCTGCCTTTTGGGTACAAAAAATTGTAATCAGGGCCTAGTCTGTGTTTGTACGCGTGAGATACACCGTTTTATAAAATTTTTTCTATTCCGCTATTCAATCTACACCCTTTGGGGTAAAAAGAATTAAATTGCGGCATAGTCTGTATCGGTACGTGTGAGATACACCTTCCAATCTTTTGGGGCGCATCTTCCACCGCCGAGGATTGCAGGGTGCTTCAGTTTGCCTCCTGTTCCGAACTCCTCCTACTCATCATCCTCATCCTGCCTTTAGGGTACAAAAAATTGTAATTGGGGCCTAGTCTGTGTTTGTACGTGTGAGATACACCGTTTTATAAAATTTTTTATATTCCGCTATTCAATATACACCCTGTTTGAGTGTAAAAAGAATTAAATTACGGCATAGTCTGTATCGGTACATGTGAGATACACCTTTTTAGATTTGTTTGGCGCATCTCCTTCCACCGCCGAGGATTGCAGGGCGCTTCAGTTTGCCTCCTGTTCCGAACTCCTCCTACTCATCATCCTCATCCTGCCTTTAGGGTACAAAAAATTGTAATTGGGGCCTAGTCTGTGTTTGTACGTGTGAGATACACCGTTTTATAAATTTTTTTATATTCCGCTATTCAATATACACCCTGTTTGAGTGTAAAAAGAATTAAATTACGGCATAGTCTGTATCGGTACATGTGAGATACACCTTTTTAAATTTGTTTGGCGCATCTCCTTCCACCGCCGAGGATTGCAGGGCGCTTCAGTTTGCCTCCTGTTCCGAACTCCTCCTACTCCTCTTCCTCATCCTCATCCTGCCTTTAGGGTACAAAAAATTGGAATCGGGGCCTAGTCTGTTTGTACGTGAGATACACCGTTTTATAAAATTTTTCCTATTCCGCTATTCAATATACACCCTTTTGGAGTGTAAAAAATTAAATTACGGCATAGTCTGTATCGGTACGTGTGAGATACACCTTTTAAATTTGTTTGGCGCATCTCCTTCCACCGCCAAGGATTGCAGGGCGCTTCAGTTTGCCTCCTGTTCCCAACTCCTCCTACTCCTCTTCCTCATCCTCCCACAAAAAATTAAATTGCGGCATAGTTTGCATATTTGACTTTGAGATACACCCGTGCAATACTGTTGTTGTTTTGTTCCGCTATTCAATAAACACCTTTCTAGGGCAAGATCATAAATTACAGAAATATGAGGAGACCGTCAAATAGGGGCCGTGGCGCTGCTGGTAGAGCTCCTGTTGCAAGGAGAGGACGTGGTGGATCTGTGCCAGCTACACGCACAAGTGAAACACCTTCCTCAAGTGTGAGTAGGCGACAGAACCTGCAGGAGTATTGGGTAGGGCATCATGCGCCTCTAGAAGTGATGAGGCCAGAAGAAGTACAGGCGATAGTAGATTGGGTTGCTGACAGTGCCTCCAATTCCTTCACATTGTCTCCCACCCAGTCTACTGCAGAAAGGTCAGAGTTGGCACCTGCAGCCAATGTCCAACCGTCTTTCACCTCACCCCCTTGCAAATCAGGCAAGCAGTCTGAGCCCCAAGTCATGCAGCAGTCTCTTCTTCTTTTTGATGACTCTGTCAGCAGGGTTTCCCAGGGCCATCCACCTAGCCCTGCCCCAGAAGTGGAAGAGATTGAGTGCAGCGATGCCCAACCACTTATTTCTCAAGATGAGTACATGGAAGGACCATCGCAGCACATCTCCGATGATGACGAAACGCAGGTGCCACCTGCTGCGGCACTCAGAATTGTGGAGACCGACAAGGAGGGCAGGGGTGAAGACTGGGTGGAAGTCACCCAGTTACCCCATGAGTTGCCCACATTCTAACTTGTACTGATTACTGGGTGGCCACGCTGCTGGATCCCCGTTACAAGGACAACGTACCGTCCTTAATTCACTCACTGGAGCGCGATCGCAAGATGCGCGAGTACAAGCGCACGCTGGTAGACAGATAATTAATGGTTTGAATTGCTTCAGATGGGACAGTAATATCTGTCAGCAGTATCTTCATATAGAAATATGAAGATGTATTCCCACTTCACACTGGGAGACTTAGACTGTTATAGACCATTGTCATGAAGTCTGACTCCTACATAATGTGTGTATTCCATGTCCATGTCTTCACTATTGTTTGTGTATTGAAATGGAATGTGGATTGTGCCTGTCCCATTGTTAAATGTTAATGACCTCACATTATTCTGTCCAGATGGCTAGATAATTAGTTTAGGTTAATTCTATTCCTGTGTACACTTTTATCTGCATATGCTACTGTAATCAGGCAGAGGGGAGGGATTGTGTACACTGTATGGGAGTGTAAAACTCAGTTTTCATTGGATTGTGAATGTCATGTCCTGTTCTCCACAAGGTACACCTGGGCGGTAACCTTGTGGGGGAAACTGTATAAAAGTATAAAATAGTATAGATAGCTACCAGGTAATTGGTTACCATAATCCCGTCATAAATTGAAAGAGAAACCCCCTTAGGTTTGTGGGACTTTAAGGGTAACAGTAAAGGCTCTCATAAGAGAAGTTTTAACGTGAAGTAATTATAAAATTATTTATTTTGTAAGGTTGTGGTTGTAACAGACAATCATCATAAACTGTACATGTTTAGGTCATAGAATCGAAAAAGCATGAATGATACAATACAGTTGTAGGTACATAGCAGAGTCCAACGCGTTTCAAACTGTTTGTTTTAGTACATAAATCTTCCTCAGGGAGTCTGCATATGTTCCTGAAATACATGGTCAAATGTAAGTTCCAAGAAACAGAATATATATAAACATTTTACAGTGAAAAGTTTTTTACATGTAAAAAGTATTATTAGCATCTGCGACCACATGTTGCCCTTAAAGAGGTCCTGGAAAGCCTCTTGCTAGTCCAGGATACTCCTAGAGAGGAAACCTACTCCCAAAGATTGAAAAGGAAAAAGGAAAAAGGGGGGAAGGGGGAAGAAGAGGAAAGGGGAGGGGACAGAAAGAAAGGGGAGGGAAAGGGGGGGAAAAAAGGAAAAGAAAAAGAAAAGAAAAAGGGGAAGGATGAAAGGACCCCTTGTGTTAAAAAGACATACCTGCAAAACAGTAGAGCCCAAAAGAAGGTTCCCCTTCGGGGGGATTGAAACTCCCATGCGTTGAGAGCTAGAGTCAGGTATAAAGATTTATTTTGTATCTGAAACAGTGAGTATATTTACAACTGTCAGAGATCCAGGGTTAATGTAAGTATGTATATAAACATTATTACAGAAAATATTCATGTAAAATTCACCTGTTATGATGATTTTCATGTAGACATATAAAGAGGGGAAAAAAGAGAAAACGAAACCAGGAAAAATAGGGAAAAAAGGGAAAAAGGCTAATTTTTCCCAGGAAAAAATTATCTTCCGATGTATATATCTCTTGGATTTATTGAAGTGGGACCCTATCAGGGGAAAAGGAGATATATCTTTTCAGCTTTGGTAGATCAAGATAATGTATATATTATATTAAGTAATGTGATTAAAATAGCTCTTACCTCACTAATTTATTGGAGGGTGTGGGGTATCCCATCAGTTTCCAGGGGTTTTGGGGAGACCTATATCTTCCCACTGGGAATATAAGTCCTTGCCTGAAAGGTATAGGACAGGGATAATATGCCTATATAGGTATACATTTTGCATATCTTATTATTGGTTAAAAGTAGGTATTCCACCTGAGACGATCATACCGTTCTGATTGAAGCCTGTCGTCACCGTATCCAATGAGGTCAGCAACATATCATCCTATGAGATATAGGATGTGATCTAAAATTACTCGTCCTATGGATCCTGATAGTCACATAGAGAGAAAAATAAGATAAAACCCTCTTGTAATAAGTTGCCATCATAGTTAAGAAAAGAGTTTTTAGTTATATAGGTCTCCTCCAGAGTACTCACTGTTATGTATAGATATCGGAGCGATAGGCGTTCGGTGTTGCATCGGAGAGATAGCTCTCCGTTCTGGCTCTCGGCGTCCCCTTAAGTACCCAAGTGTCCAGAGTCTCGTGGTGATTCCCGCGGGAGCTTTGTAAATAGTTACGTCATATCCATCTTTTACCACCGGAAGTTCCCCGGACAGGCGGTGACATCACATCCGCCCAAATCAAAGGCTCCGACGTGTGTCATTTCCGCCTGAAATGCCCGGAGATTATTCCGCTGGACTGGCGGTGACGTCATATCCGCCCTTTTCTCTAATAGACTCCGCTAATATGTCCGCCTAAGTTATAGCGGTATAGTCATGCGGTAGATACATAGAGGGGGGATAATTATAATTAAATTTAATTTTTAATTGAAAGTGAAATAGACTTATGAATGGGATAAATAATACCTATCTATATTGTATATAGAGACTGCTAGTGGACACTTGTTTTAAAGAAAGGGGAAATCTGTAGAAGATAACGCCCCAGGCACGGGTGATGCGTATATCCCCTGGAAAAGATTGACCAGGGGTTTCAGGATGAGACATATGGAGCATAGCAACCAAATGTTAACATCCCGGAAACGCTCGTTTCTCCAGATGTTTGAGGGGCCTATTGATGGTCCCCATAGGAGATGTCTCACCCGTGCCGGGCTCTCATTTGCAGGGGAGCCCCCCGAGGGGAAAGAAAAAAAGGATGATATAAATGCCATGTTGGTGTCAATTACATGGACAGGGATACACGTTGGCTGGTAGGCCTACACAATGGGAAGAAAAAAAAAAAAAAAGAGATAACAGAATCTAGGAAAGGGGGGGTTTTTCAAAAAGAGGGAAAGGAAAAACCTCTGGTGCACAGGAGAGGGGGGGCAGGAGGGGCAAAAATTCCCCAATCAGGGGATATTTGCACAGAGAAGACCCAAAACCGGTCTGTAGTTGTAAATCCACCCACCCAGAGTTGACCTGTGACCAAAGGAAAAGATGTTAGTCGCAGAATGCATCACATATTTATTTTGGACAGTTTAAATGTATATCCAATTTAGGATATATTAGTATATTATAATGTTGATGATTTTGTGACCCACTTAGAGATCTGATATCTCATAAAGTTTGGTATCTTAGTACTATCACATAATCACGATGGGGGGAGGGGGGGGAAAAGAGGGGGAGGGTTTTACAATGTAGTAATGGTCCTAGTTTGAATAAGGAAAAGGTATTTGAGATCTAAGTGAGAAATTTATCCACATTTATATGAAGTGTGGAGTATATTTCCCAAGGGAAAAGGGACATAGAGAGTGAGGACCCTCAGTCTGTTTTCCCCGAGGAAAATCCCTCTAGAAAAGGCCTATAACTTTCCGCCTCATTTAGGCCAGGGGGGGTGGTTGCCGCAAGCCTAGCAATCCAGCGCATTTCCCGCTGGAGTAGCTGCTTGTTCCAATCACCCCCCCTGGCCGGTATATGTACCCTTTCAAGGGCATAAAAAGTTACCTTGGGGGTCCTGTATTTGTGCGTAATTGCCATATGCCTACCGAGTGGTAGATAGAGGTCTCCAATATTGAGACTCTGCATATGCTTATTGATGCGTTTTCCTAGTTCTTGCTTGGTCTTCCCGACATAGAAGGCCTTACATTCGCAGCGCATCAAATACACGACCCCCTTAGTTTTACAATTTACAAAATGTCTGGGTTGAAAAATTTCACCATTGGGCAGTGTGGTTGTTTTGCATCTGACTATCACTTTGCATTGATCACATCTACCACAGGGGAATGTGCCTTTTTGTTGACATGGGTCCTCTCTATTGGGGCCTTTGTACTCACTTTGTACTAGAGTATCTTTTATAGAGGTGGCTCTTCTGTATGTGATGGCTGGGGCTGGTGTCACTATATGTTGGAGGATAGGATCCTCCCTGAGTATAGCCCAGTGTTTTTTTAGAATTCCATAAATATTCTCATGTTCAGTTGAATAATTTAAAATTATTCTTGGTGGATTCCTGGAGGGTATTTCTTCCTGTTTCTGAGGTTTGAACAGTAAGTCCTGTCTTTTTAGGATTTGTACTTTGTTGTAATTTTTCCTGAGACATGATCTGGAATATCCCCTTTCTAAGAGTCTCTGTGTCAATTTATTTGCCTTTTCTTTGAAGTTTTTCTCAGAGGAACAATTTCTTTTAATTCTTAAATATTGTGAGTATGGAATAGATCTCTTAAGGGGTTGAGGATGAAAACTTTCTGCATGAAGCAGTGTATTGCCAGCTGTGGCTTTTCTGAATAAAGTGGTTGATAGTTGACCATCATCCTCTTTGATGATGGTAATATCAAGGAAGTCCACAGATTTAAAGTCATACTTCATAGTGAAAAATAAGTTCATATTATTCTCATTCAGTTTAGTAAGACACTCTTTAAGTAAATCCACCGGGCCATCCCATACCATGAAGATGTCGTCGATGTATCTCTGCCACAAAAGAAAGTGGCAAGAGTACATCGACAAGTCTTCATTGGTAATGATTTTATGCTCCCACTCCCCCAGGTACAGGTTCGCGTAGGATGGGGCACAGCAAGTCCCCATTGCTACTCCCTGTACCTGGAGGTAGTGGGAGCCTTGAAAAGAGAACACATTGTGTTCTAAGATAAATTTCAACAAATCCACAATAAATTTATTGTAGTTTGGTTCTTGTTGTCCCCTTTGTAGCAGAATATTTTTGATGGCCAAAAGGCCTTTGTCATGTGGTATAGAATTATAGAGGCATTCTGCATCTATGGTTACTAGAATAGCGTTCAACGGAATGGTAACATTTTCTATAATTTGAAGCATATGAATAGTGTCTTTAGTGTAGGATGTTAAGCCAATTACATGGGGTTTGAGGTGGGCGTCCACAACACGGCTGGCAGTTTCTGTTATACTACCGTTACCCGATATTATGGGGCGGCCGGGTGGATCTCTCAGGTTTTTATGGACTTTAGGTAAACAGTAGAATGTGGGAGTACGTGGATGTGATATCCTCATGTACTCCCACATCTCTGTAGTAATGGTGCCAGTAGTTCTGGCTTCATCAATGATAGCATAGTATTCTTTATTGAATTGTTGGACTATAGAGGCAGAAATTTTTTGATAACACGTTGTGTTGTTTAGAAGTTTATAACACATCTTCTCATAATCCACATTGTTCATTAGAACAATGTTCCCCCCCTTATCACTTGGTTTTAAGGTGATGTTATTATCTTTTTGGAGGGTTTTAAGGGCTTTACGTTGGTTTGGGAGGAGGTTATCTATAGTAGGGTTGACGTTTAGTTTGTTGATATCTTTTGAGACTTGTCTCACAAACAAAGCTATTGTGGGATTTTGATTTAATTGAGGAAATTTTGGAGATTTTTTCTTGAATTTTTTAGTTGGAGCTGGATCCTTTTTTTGTGTTTGTATGGATTCCTCATCAGAAGAACTGCTGAGGTTTTCCCAAATTTCTTGGTCATCGTAACCACTCTCCTGTAACAATATATTTAAGTCCCTGAGGGCTCGATATTCTGCCGCTTTTAATTTGGAGTCAGGTCTCTGCATTTTATCCGCTTGTTTGAAAAATTTGCTTTTGAAAAAAATATCCCTTGCAAAAAGATTAATGTCTTTAATGACACTAAATTTATCTGTTTTCTGACTTGGGCAGAAAGATAATCCTAAATTAAGTAAATCCTCCTCCTCCTGGGTTAAAATATGAGAAGAGAGGTTTATAATGGTTAATCGATTTTGTCGGTTATCTTTACTGCAAAAGAGTCCATGCTGGCTTGTGTTTTGACTGCCAGTCGCGTGTGAGGCTTCCCTAAAAAAATCCCCTTATTTACCGTGCCTTGAGTTTTATTGCCTGTCGTCCCTTCAAGTTGTGATCCGCTAGGATCTTGATTCTCGTTAGGGCCACTCATATTTTCACTAGTTGTAGCGTCGTTATTTCTAGATTGTGATGCTTGTCCTCGTGGTGTGTTGGTTTTAGTCTTAGTTTTATCTTTGTTTTTTCTCATTTGTGGATAGTCCGCTCGAGGACGACCACGTGAGTTAGATTGAGAGGAATTAGAGGCAGATGAGTCAGAGGAATGATAGTCACTCCTCTTGTATTCATTTCTGCGTCTTATATTCCGTTGTCCTGAATTCCATTTATACGCTTTACCTTCATTAAAGGCTATCCGATCTCTCCAGTATTTTTTCTCCTTTCTTTGTAATATTATTCTGTTATAGTCCTCCAGGTAAGTTTTTAGTTTTACCTCTTGTTCTATATAAAGAGGAGATGTTTTTAAAGGAGTAAGTTGTTTATTAATGGTAGAAACCTCTGATTCTATATGTTTCAATTGTTTTAAATATTCCGTTTGGAGAAGAACCATTAAATTTCTTGAGCATTCATTAAGAATTCTCTCCCAATCTTGTTTCAATTCCTGCGAAATATTTTCCAACGTTGGGAAGATCTGAATCCTCAATCCTAGAGGATTCAGACCTTCCTTCACATATTTATCGAATGTTTTAATATGCCAGTGTAGTGCTGACTACATCGTGATTATGTGATAGTACTAAGATACCAAACTTTATGAGATATCAGATCTCTAAGTGGGTCACAAAATCATCAACATTATAATATACTAATATATCCTAAATTGGATATACATTTAAACTGTCCAAAATAAATATGTGATGCATTCTGCGACTAACATCTTTTCCTTTGGTCACAGGTCAACTCTGGGTGGGTGGATTTACAACTACAGACCGGTTTTGGGTCTTCTCTGTGCAAATATCCCCTGATTGGGGAATTTTTGCCCCTCCTGCCCCCCCTCTCCTGTGCACCAGAGGTTTTTCCTTTCCCTCTTTTTGAAAAACCCCCCCTTTCCTAGATTCTGTTATCTCTTTTTTTTTTTTTTTTTTTTTCTTCCCATTGTGTAGGCCTACCAGCCAACGTGTATCCCTGTCCATGTAATTGACACCAACATGGCATTTATATCATCCTTTTTTTCTTTCCCCTCGGGGGGCTCCCCTGCAAATGAGAGCCCGGCACGGGTGAGACATCTCCTATGGGGACCATCAATAGGCCCCTCAAACATCTGGAGAAACGAGCGTTTCCGGGATGTTAACATTTGGTTGCTATGCTCCATATGTCTCATCCTGAAACCCCTGGTCAATCTTTTCCAGGGGATATACGCATCACCCGTGCCTGGGGCGTTATCTTCTACAGATTTCCCCTTTCTTTAAAACAAGTGTCCACTAGCAGTCTCTATATACAATATAGATAGGTATTATTTATCCCATTCATAAGTCTATTTCACTTTCAATTAAAAATTAAATTTAATTATAATTATCCCCCCTCTATGTATCTACCGCATGACTATACCGCTATAACTTAGGCGGACATATTAGCGGAGTCTATTAGAGAAAAGGGCGGATATGACGTCACCGCCAGTCCAGCGGAATAATCTCCGGGCATTTCAGGCGGAAATGACACACGTCGGAGCCTTTGATTTGGGCGGATGTGATGTCACCGCCTGTCCGGGGAACTTCCGGTGGTAAAAGACGGATATGACGTAACTATTTACAAAGCTCCCGCGGGAATCACCACGAGACTCTGGACACTTGGGTACTTAAGGGGACGCCGAGAGCCAGAACGGAGAGCTATCTCTCCGATGCAACACCGAACGCCTATCGCTCCGATATCTATACATAACAGTGAGTACTCTGGAGGAGACCTATATAACTAAAAACTCTTTTCTTAACTATGATGGCAACTTATTACAAGAGGGTTTTATCTTATTTTTCTCTCTATGTGACTATCAGGATCCATAGGACGAGTAATTTTAGATCACATCCTATATCTCATAGGATGATATGTTGCTGACCTCATTGGATACGGTGACGACAGGCTTCAATCAGAACGGTATGATCGTCTCAGGTGGAATACCTACTTTTAACCAATAATAAGATATGCAAAATGTATACCTATATAGGCATATTATCCCTGTCCTATACCTTTCAGGCAAGGACTTATATTCCCAGTGGGAAGATATAGGTCTCCCCAAAACCCCTGGAAACTGATGGGATACCCCACACCCTCCAATAAATTAGTGAGGTAAGAGCTATTTTAATCACATTACTTAATATAATATATACATTATCTTGATCTACCAAAGCTGAAAAGATATATCTCCTTTTCCCCTGATAGGGTCCCACTTCAATAAATCCAAGAGATATATACATCGGAAGATAATTTTTTCCTGGGAAAAATTAGCCTTTTTCCCTTTTTTCCCTATTTTTCCTGGTTTCGTTTTCTCTTTTTTCCCCTCTTTATATGTCTACATGAAAATCATCATAACAGGTGAATTTTACATGAATATTTTCTGTAATAATGTTTATATACATACTTACATTAACCCTGGATCTCTGACAGTTGTAAATATACTCACTGTTTCAGATACAAAATAAATCTTTATACCTGACTCTAGCTCTCAACGCATGGGAGTTTCAATCCCCCCGAAGGGGAACCTTCTTTTGGGCTCTACTGTTTTGCAGGTATGTCTTTTTAACACAAGGGGTCCTTTCATCCTTCCCCTTTTTCTTTTCTTTTTCTTTTCCTTTTTTCCCCCCCTTTCCCTCCCCTTTCTTTCTGTCCCCTCCCCTTTCCTCTTCTTCCCCCTTCCCCCCTTTTTCCTTTTTCCTTTTCAATCTTTGGGAGTAGGTTTCCTCTCTAGGAGTATCCTGGACTAGCAAGAGGCTTTCCAGGACCTCTTTAAGGGCAACATGTGGTCGCAGATGCTAATAATACTTTTTACATGTAAAAAACTTTTCACTGTAAAATGTTTATATATATTCTGTTTCTTGGAACTTACATTTGACCATGTATTTCAGGAACATATGCAGACTCCCTGAGGAAGATTTATGTACTAAAACAAACAGTTTGAAACGCGTTGGACTCTGCTATGTACCTACAACTGTATTGTATCATTCATGCTTTTTCGATTCTATGACCTAAACATGTACAGTTTATGATGATTGTCTGTTACAACCACAACCTTACAAAATAAATAATTTTATAATTACTTCACGTTAAAACTTCTCTTATGAGAGCCTTTACTGTTACCCTTAAAGTCCCACAAACCTAAGGGGGTTTCTCTTTCAACTGTATAAAAGTATGTTTCTTGTTCAATAAAGAGATATACTTAACCCTCAATTTAGAGTCATGTTTCTCATTGGGGGAAGCTGCTACAAGGGATTGCTATGCTCTTCATACTCCCCTGGATAATCACTAAGCTCCTGTAAGAGCTTGTGTAGGAGCTTGTTCCTGCTTCACTCTCTGGGGAAAGAGAGGGTCACCCGTGGGAACCTGGAGCCTTGTCGTTGGTCCAGGGTGGGTGTAATGTTCTGGTACCTCTGTTCCATATTTCTCTCTTACTAAATTGCGTCCCATCTTGTTATCCAAGAGACGCATACACCTTTAAGACCGGATGACATCATTGCTGAGCGCCGCTATGAGCGGCTATTTCAATCGCCGGCTTTCTCTCACTCATTGCTCGTTCAAACCACATGTTCACTGCACCTTCTCCTGTGAAGTCGGAGCTGCTGACATTTCCCTTTGCTGAACTGAAGCCGGAACCTCGCTGCTGATCCGTATCTCGCTACGGGATCACCTCTCTCTAATGGACACTGTTACTACTAACCTATCTAAGTGATAAGTACCCCACAGGGGATTCCTTACTAACCAATCTCCTACTGTCATCTACTGCAATTACCAGGACTATCTGTATCTATCTATTCCCTATCATCTGCATAGACTGTTAGCTCTTGGGACTACCTTCAACTATCCTTGCACTAGGTTACTCTGTCTAAGTATACTCCATCTGTGTTCTCTTACCATCTGCACTATACTTGACATCAGAACCTATCTGCTTTACCATCACCTGCAACTCTCCTAATACTACTCCTAGTGCTCACCATACAATAGCCTGTCTCTCATCTATAAATTCTCATATATTCTATCCCTCCATTAAACATCTGATTGAGTATATGTATATTGCATAACAGGCTGTGCACTGTGATGAAGTCCTGAGAGTTGGATATGTTTGTTCAACAGAATCTCTACAAGGCTACTGAGTGTAATAATTCTGCAGCTGTAAATCCATCCACTAACAAAAACGCATGAACGTTACAGATTGAACGAGCCCTAAATAAAAATATGGATTCAGCAGAATTACCCACTCATGTACTACAATTAAAACAGCAAGTAGATGCATTGATCCTTGCGCTTACAGAGGTACAAAACGAAAATCAGACCTTGAGACAGCAGGTTGGCCGTCTCACACAGCTTTCTGCTGCTCAGCCCCGTGAGCCTAAGATAAACCCTCCTCTAGTGTTTTCTGGTGATCGGAGCAAATTTCGTGAATTTAAAAACACATGTCGATTGCTTTTTTTGTTAAAACCTCTAACCTACACCACTGACCAAATTAAGGTTTGTACCGTCATCTCCTATTTAACGGGTGAACCCCGGGCCTGGGCAGACGCTCTCTTTGAAAAGGATGATCCACTCCTTAATTCTTACCCTTTATTCCTAGCACAACTCGCTAGCTCATATGAAGACCCCAATAAGCAGAGTACCGCTGATACCCAATTACGGGCCTTAAAACAAGGAAGGAGACCTGTTGAAGATTTCGTGGCAAATTTTAAAAGATGGTCCCCTGATTCAGGGTGGAACGACACATCTTTGCGAACGCAGTTTAGACTCGGCCTATCTGAGGCCGTTAAAGACGAGCTCGCCCGAGCGGATTTACCTGGCACTCTAGAGGGACTGATACAGACCAGTATCAATATTGACAGACGACTACGAGAAAGAAAGGCTGAGAAGATGGGCTCACCATTTTCCAGTCCTTCTCGGATGTTGCCTGCTGACCCTACTCCTATGGAAGTAGGAATGATACGCCCACCTCTGACCCTTTCTGAACGTGCCAGGAGGAAAACCGAACATCTTTGCATGTACTGCGCATCCCCGAATCATTTGATAAGCGGCTGTCCCCTTGTCCGCAGAAAAGAGGGTGAGTGTTCAAATGTCTTGCTAGGGGGACTCACAACTTCCTTTTCTAATCCTTATCTTTTTGTTCATTTAACATTGCAGTGGGACCAAACTAGGATCACCACCAAGGCTATGATCGACACAGGATCTTGTGGAAACTACATTGACATTTGTTTTGTCTCCCTTAATAAAATACCTATTGTTTCAAAACCCAAACCTGTCTCCGTTAGTTTTATTAACGGTACCCCTTTATCCTCTGGTCCTATCACCAGTCAGACACAGGCACTCCTTGTAACTGCTGACGAGTCTCATGTGGAGACCACCACCTTTGATGTATTAACTTCACCACATTTTCCAATCATTTTGGGACTTCCCTGGTTACACATACATCAACCAATCATCGATTGGAAAACAAGAACGCTAGCCTTCTCTTCTCACTATTGTGAAACGACGTGTAATCTCCCCACATATGATAGGATCCTGTCTGTAGTGCCGGATGACATTATACCCAAGTGTTATCAGGATTTATCGGAGGTTTTCCTTGAGAAAAACGCTCAAATGCTACCTCCCCATAGGGACTATGATTGTTGTATCGATCTACTCCCTAATAGCAAGTTGCCTTTCGGACATGTTTATCCTCTCTCACAGGATGAACTCTCTCATCTTAAGGAGTATCTGGATGAGAACTTGGCAAAAGGATTCATCCGACCTTCTACTTCCTCCACTGCTGCTGGACTCTTCTTTGTCCGCAATAAGGATTCTAGCCTTAGGCCTATCATTGATTTCAGACAATTAAATGCCATTACAATAAAGGATCGTTATCCTTTACCTCTTATTCCTGAACTTATCGAACAGGTGCGTGGAGCTTCTTTCTTTTCAAAATTGGACCTAAAAAGGGGCATACAATTTAATTCGAATCTGTAAAGGGGATGAATGGAAGACGGCATTCAGAACCAGATACGGACTGTTTGAGTACCTTGTAATGCCATTTGGGCTATGTAATGCTCCCGCAGCCTTCCAACGGTTTATAAATGAGATATTCAGAGACTTGCTTGATGTTTGTGTTGTAGTATATTTGGACGATATACTTATCTATTCCCATTCCTTACCTGATCACATAGAACATGTGAGACTTGTGTTGTCAAGACTACTTGCACATAACTTATATGTTAAATCAAAAAAATGTTTGTTTCATAAAGAGGAAGTACTATTCCTAGGATATATTATATCTAAAAATGGAATCAAAATGGACATGAGCAAAATATCCTGCATTCTGGATTGGCCTGTGCCAACCACTCGCAAAGCATTACAAAGGTTCCTAGGATTCTCTAACTACTATAGGAAATTCATTAAGAACTTCTCTGCGATTGTGAAACCTCTCACACAACTCACAAGCACGAAGAAACCATTTAATTGGTCAAAAGAAGTAAATGGAGCATTCTGTCTGCTGAAATCAAGCTTTACTACTGCCCCCATACTATGCCATCCAGACCCATCCCTTCAATACATCTTGGAGGTAGATGCGTCAAATATGGCAGTAGGAGCAGTTCTCTCACAACGACCAACAAACACCTCACCTCTTCACCCAGTTGCTTTCTTCTCAAAGTCATTAAGCAGCCCCGAGGTGAACTACCCAGTAGGTGAGAAGGAGTTACTAGCCATAAAACTGGCGTTAGAGAATTGGCGACATCTACTTGAGGGCACTCAATTGCCAATCCTGATATATACTGATCACAAAAACCTTCAATACCTTCAGACTAATAGAACTCTTTCCCACCGGCAGGTACGGTGGTCGTTATTCTTTCTGAGATTTAATTTTTTAGTGACTTACACGCCCGCAGACAAAAATAAAAAAGCGGATGCACTTTCACGACTAGCCGAGAAAGATTGTACCGAGGTTCCCTCAGTTCCTATAATACCACTTGAACGTATTATCGGTGTCGTTCGCTCCCTGAAGGAAGAGATTTTGCACAGCATAGGACTGGACTCACCTCCACCACAACTAACTACTGACGCAGAAGGCTTCCTCTACTACAACGATAAATTATACATACCCCCTACTATGCGAACCAAGATCTTGGAATTGTCGCATGATGTACCTATGGCAGGACATATGGGTATGACTAAAACTTTCAATCTACTTACTAGGCAGTTTTGGTGGCCAGACATGAAGACAACCGTAAAAAAAGTTCATTTCATCTTGTGATATCTGTGCAAGGTCTAAAATTGACAACACGAAACCATCGGGGTTACTTTGTAGTTTACCGATACCCCAGGTTCCGTGGGAAGTGGTATCCTTAGACTTCATAGTGGAACTACCACCTTCCAAAGGATTCAACACCATTTTGGTGTCAGTGGACCATCTGACCAAGATGGCACATTTCACTCCTATCCGAAAACTACCTTCATCCAAACAAACAGCGGAATTACTTGTGAAACATGTCTTTAAGTTACATGGTATTCCAAAAACACTGCTGTCTGACCGTGGTTCACAATTCATCTCAAAGTTTTGGTTAGCTCTATGTCAGATACTATGAATAGAGCGTAAACTTACTTCTCCCTACCACCCTCAGACCAACGGACAGACAGAGAGAGTTAACCAGTGCATTGAACAGTATCTGCGTTGCTATACTTCGTATCTACAGGACGATTGGGCAGATCTCCTCCCGCTGGCGGAATTCGCCTATAACAACGCGACTCATAGCACTACTAAACAAATTCCATTTTACCTAAATTACGGGTTTCATCCCACACTCCTTCCACCACGTATCTTGTCATCAAGTAATCCAGTGGTATCTGATTATCTTGCCCAGATAAAGGATTCTCTGGGATTACTCAACAATATCACATGCTCATAGCCAACAAAAGAGGTACTACGACCTCCGTAGGAAACCCTCTCCCCAATATGCCATTGGGGATCTTGTTTGGCTTTCTACAAAAAATCTGAGATTAAAAATCCCTAGTAAAAAACTTGGACCTCTATTTCTGGGACCTTTCCCAATAGAGAAGCTTATTGGAAAAGCTGCAGTACAACTCACATTACCAACAGACCTCAAGATACATCCCATCTTCCATGTGTCGCTACTGAAGCCCCATGTTCCTAACCAAGGAATAAGGCCTACTATCTCACCTCCACCTCCTGTACAAGTGGAAGGTGGAGAAGAATTTGAGATAAAAGAGATTTTGGATTCCCGTTTCCATAGAAGAAGACTCCAGTATCTTGTACGATGGAAGAACTATGGGCCCCAAGATGACACCTGGCTGGATACCTCCGATATACATGCCCCTAGACTGATTCGCAATTTCCACTCAAAATATCCAGAAAAACCAGTTCTAGAGGCCTTCCGGAGCCGGCCTTAAGGGGGGGGGGGGTACTGTAATGTTCTGGTACTTCTGGTACCCTTGTTCCATATTTCTCTCTTACTAAATTGCGTCCCATCTTGTTATCCAAGAGACGCATACACCTTTAAGACCGGATGACATCATTGCTGAGCGCCTATTCAATCGCCGGCTTTCTCTCACTCATTGCTCGTTCAAACCACATGTTCACCGCACCTTCTCCTGTGAAGTCGGAGCTGCTGACATTTCCCTTTGCTGAACTGAAGCCGGAACCTCGCTGCTGATCCGTATCTCGCTACGGGATCACCTCTCTCTAATGGACACTGTTACTACTAACCTATCTAAGTGATAAGTACCCCACAGGGGATTCCTTACTAACCAATCTCCTACTGTCATCTACTGCAATTACCAGGACTATCTGTATCTATCTATTCCCTATCATCTGCATAGACTGTTAGCTCTTGGGACTACCTTCAACTATCCTTGCACTAGGTTATTCTGTCTAAGTATACTCCATCTGTGTCTTCTTACCATCTGCACTATACTTGACATCAGAACCTATCTGCTTTACCATCACCTGCAACTCTCCTAATACTACTCCTAGTGCTCACCATACAATAGCCTGTCTCTCATCTATACATTCTCATATATTCTATCCCTCCATTAAACATCTGATTGAGTATATGTATATTGCATAACAGGCTGTGCACTGTGATGAAGTCCTGAGAGTTGGATATGTTTGTTCAACAGAATCTCTACAAGGCTACTGAGTGTAATAATTCTGCAGCTGTAAATCCATCCACTAACAAAAACGCATGAACGTTACAGTGGGTAGGGGACGGCGAGACCCCAACCAAGCTAGGCGGTTCGTGGGGTCTGAGGTGGTTATGGTGTCTGGTGGAGTGCTTGGAGCCCTCGGGAAGTACTAGGAGCATCCGTCAATGGAGGTACCCAGTCGGGTGCCAGTTGATCCGTTACACCATCATTTCTGATAGGGCAGATTTACATCCCTTTATCGCTGTTAATACCTCTCTCAAAGACCGCTCCCCTGCCACTGAGGACTCTGATACAGAGAGGTCAGGTGATCTACCTGCAATCGGGGAAGAGGGTGCTGAAGCCATTTTAGAGGGCTTAACGCTTGGACCTAACCCCTTAAGAGTTGCAGAAGGTGACAGAGATATCTTAGGTTGGGACCCTTTCACGTTATTTTGAGATGGATTATGTGCAAACTGTTCCAGGTTCATTTTTTTTCCTTTACCGCTCATTAGGGCTGTGAGCTAGAGGCCTCCTGTAGCTCCGATGTATCTCCCTTTTTGCTTGTCATTGCTTCTAGCCTTATATTCCAAGTGCTATACTAGATAGCGACCTTATTGTTAGACATATGACCCCACTTTAAACTGTTTTAAACACAGGTTTAGGTAATGGAAATAGAAAATGAAAAAGGAAAAGCAAGTTTCACTTATCTGGTTGCTTTCAAGTGTCAGGAATCCAGATGGTCTGAGAATCGGTTAACCAGAAAAACCTTTTAGTAACCAAGATCAGGCTACTACAGGGTTAATAACAGTTTAGATACAGTCATTGAACATCATCTTCCTGGGAATCGCAAAGAGCTCCTTCCAGGTCAGCAGAGGGACAGTTGAGACAATCAGGAAGCAGAGGAGGGCCACGGAGACTCAAGAGCGCCAGGGGGAGCCAAAGCACATCGACAGAAGCTGACAGGAGACAGAGGCCGGTAAGGACTGAAGAGGACCCAAAGACCGCACTCGTTCTCAATGCAATGCCACCTCCTCCTTTCCACAACCAAACAGTCTCCTCCCTCCAGGCAACACAGTACTCCTGGGAATCCTCAAAAGCCGCCTTAGCCGTTGCCGCCGACACGGCCGGGATGGATCCTCTCTTCCCACCAGCACCGCTCCTCTACTTGATCTCCCTCCTCTCCCCTCGCTCTCAGCACACACTGGTCAATCCAGGATATTGCAGCGCAGGTGAGCCATGCGCGCTGCTCACATGACACTGAACCACTCCCCCCAAAAGCTAATAGTTGTTAGTCACTAAATTAAGGGAATTCCTTGGGGGCCCACAGGTCATCAGGACCACTATCCCCATTGGAAGATTTTCCCTTTATTACTGTGGGATGTGTGATTTTCAGTTATTTTCCCTTTCAATGATAATGGTAAACAGGACAAAGAGAGATGAT
This sequence comes from Pelophylax lessonae, assembly GCF_965119305.1. Classification (NCBI taxonomy): domain Eukaryota; kingdom Metazoa; phylum Chordata; class Amphibia; order Anura; family Ranidae; genus Pelophylax; species Pelophylax lessonae. The sequence continues at coordinate 155,874,138 of NC_138779.1, read as the reverse complement.
GAATCTCCTTAAGGGTTGCACAGACAGCAATAAAAACCTGACAGATGTTGTATGTCCTCTCCATTCTGCTCCAAAACTAAAATAAACGTTTTGCCTTTAGTTATACTTTAAGGAAGCCCAGGTCAGTGAAGCTGCCCGCTGTATTAGTGCTCAGCTTCAGCTTACTTATGCTAGATCGCTTCCGACAGCTGCATGTCTGACTGTGGAGACATTTTGATTAAAAAAACATTTTCCTAAAAGCAAGTCAAAATTTTCTTTGTTTTTACTCCTTATGTAGTCAAGCAAAAGTACTTTTCCATGGTAATTTCTTCCAAAGCATTTAGTCCTTTTTATATCTTTTCTACAATTTACTCCTGTAATATTTGACCCCATCCTACCAGCTATCACTTTTACTGTCCAAGATTTAGAAAAAAAAAAAAACACCACACATAAAACCAAATTTCAATGGATGCAAGCGCCACCTTCCCTTTTGTTGTATCTTTTTTCAAATACATAAAGGTAACAATAGATCTATTTGCATTGTTGGGATGGGAGTGATTGCACACATTTTTTACCTGTTTTCCTGCGGACAAAATCCTGCACAAGTACATCGAGCACACTCCACCCGAAAAGAGCCAACTCTCCCATCCCCCCCCCCCAAGTACAAATTGACATATGCCGGGGCACTCTTGGTGCCCATGCCAGTGCCTTGTGCCTGGCGATATTTCCCATTGAATTGGAACTTATTATGAGTGAGTAAAAAATCCAATATTTTGACCATAAACATGGTAATGGTTCCCTTTATTGATAGCTCTACTACTTAAAGTTCTCTCAATGACCCGTAAATCTTTCTCATGTGGAATAGAGGAGTATAATGCCTGGATATCCAGTGTTAGCAAGCTAGTATCCTCCGAAAGGATCAGACCCTTCAACATGGTTAGTAGATGTAAAGCATCCCTTACATATGAGAACTGCTTAGTTACAAAGGGTTGTAAGATTTTATCAATGTTTTCACTGACATTCATAGTCAGTGAACCATTGTCTGAAATTACGGGGCATCCCAGTGGATCCACCAAGGACTTCTGGACCTTAGGAAGTGAATAAAATACAGGTACTCGAGGGATTCCACTTTCAAGAAATCAACCGTTTCCTTATCAATAATATTCTCCAGTGCTTCATCCAAAATGAAGGAAAGCATTCTTTGTTCCCGTTCCATATTTATAGGGGGAATAGGTACATACCATTCCGTATTATTCAATATCTTTTTTACACAAGTCTATATGTTTCCCCCCTTGTCAGCAGTTTTAATTACCAAACTTGAATTCACTCAATTTACAGAGAGCTGTTCTTTCACTATCATTGAGGTTGTCATAAGTGATGAAGTTTCTTTTAAAATGTCTAATCTCCCCAGTCACAGCTTTAACAAACTGGGAGATTGCCAGTACTGTCACCAAGGGGGGAAAAGTACGTGATCTTTTATAAAAACCTTTAAAAAAAAAAAAACCTTTTTATTCTCGGTTATTAGAAAATCCTCCCATTCCTCATTTGACTCCATACCAAATTCCAGCATTGAAAAAAATCCTCATCCGATTCCTCATCGGAATCAGTGTGATCCTCTTCCCAAAGATCCGTGAGGTCCCTCAGGGTCCGATATTCCCTCCTAGTAAGGTCTGTCCAATCAATCAAAGTCCCCAATGGATGTTCACCAGATTTTTAGTGATATATAGTATGCAAGATCAACTTCCGTGCAAATAAATATATATCCTTGACTACATCGAAGACATCTCCCAAATGGGACAGATCCTTCTCCAGGGGGGACAGCAGGGGTTCCGCCAATTCAATTCCAGAAAGGGTTGATCGTTTTGAACCCCCCCCCCCCCACGCTTTACACAAACTTTTCCAGGCCATATTTTTTAGGGAACAGGAGTCAGAAGTCCCTGTTGAGTATGTTTCCACCATGTTGAGCACCTTCATACTGGTTGCTGGTCCTGGATCTACCTCGCTTCTCCACTTCTTAGGGGTGGATCCCCATTTTTTGGAGGGGCAGACCTCTGTTCATTTCTAACTTCTGAGATGGAGGAAGAATGAAATTCATCCTCCAACTCATTCTTCCTGTAAGAACCCCCACGTTTATGATGGTTCCGTCCTCTACCTCAATGTATTTAATGCTCTTCTAGATGAACTAATTGATTCAGTTTCCGATTGACTACTACCAGACATATTTCCTTCTCCTTAGACATCACTTGGAAAGGACGGCTGGCGCTCTGATACACTGGGGTACAACTGATGTGGGAGCAAAATGTCAGGACAATACATAACAAAAATTATGAATGAGTATATGAAGGCATTACCTACATAACTAGATGTGGGGCAAAGTCCATATAGTAAGGAAGAGGAGCTATGGGATGAACGTATGGGATGCCGGCTCTTGCTTCCCCGGGACCGGACTCTCAAGGCGGGCTGTGACTCAGCGTCGACCGTGTGACGAAGGCAGGGTCAAGGTGCACACGACGCGTTTCTGAGCGTGCGCCAAGCTCGTGGGGAGCATGCACGCTCTTTCCTCAGGTGTAGATCATACACCTGAGGAAAGAGCGCGCATGCTCCCCACGAGCTTGGCGCACGCTCAGAAACGCGCCGTGTGCACCTTGACCCTGCCTTCGTCACATGGTCGACGCTGAGTCACAGCCCGCCTTGAGAGTCCGGTCCCGGGGAAGCAAGAGTCGGCATCTCCCCGCCATCCCATCCACCGGATAGCACCATCTTGACGTCTTCACTCTCGGCATCAGCTATTGAACACCTTGACCGTAGGACGTTGCATCTAAGCCTTCACTTCCTTTTATCTAGTGAGTCATTTCACACTGTATGTTCATTTCTTCATTAAACGTATTGCACTTAGAGGCGCTCCGCTTGTTTTTTCTTTAGACATCACTTGGGGTTTCTGTCTTTGTGGGGCTAGAGAGTCCAGAATTTCTTGCAGATCCTGATTAATTTGTGTCATTTGTTGATCATAGTAGTCCATCAAATGGTCCACCATATTATTGGTACATTGCTGTAAATTGTCCTCCCACTTTTTCTTGAAATCAGGGTCCACCTTCCAATTCATCGGGAATATCTGGACTCTCAACCCTTTCGGATATATTGGTTCATCCAAGCTTTTTTAAAAAAAAAATCTATATTCCACCATGTCCTAGATTTTCTCTCGTACTAATCTTTTAATTTGTATAAAGAACGTAACTGTTCCCTATCTTGTATGACATTATTAGTAACCGTAATGTCTTCTAACTGTATTTTACTAACCATTTCCTTCCAAAATCATGGATCCATCCCTAGAGAAGAGAAAGAAAAAAAAATAAAATAAAATCGAAATTATGGCTAAGATGTTGACCCCCTATTTAGCCCCTCATTAATACAACACAACACCAACCCAATTTCCCCACAGGTTATAGGAAGGGAGCTTTTCCACTAGATCGTGGCTGCAATGGACACAATAAGTGGAGAATAGAGCATAGAATCCTCACTGTGTCCTTATATACAGTATATCATCCAGCACAGCAGGGTATCATCAGCATCGGCTGTTTCCACCTGAATTCTGGGTTGGCCAGTAAATGGGGGAAGTACAGGCACTGCAGTAGATGTGGGCTCCCAATCAGGATTTGCAAGCGAATCAGGAAGAGCACTGCTTGGGGAAATCACTGTGGTTCTGAATAATGGAGAGCTGTGTCCCTCAAATGAAAGAGAAAATGGGATTTTTGTACTTACCATAAAATTAATTTGTCTGAGTTCATGGGGGGACACAGCACCCACCCCTCCAGAGTTTCAATACTTCTGACACTGCTTGCTACTAAAGTAAAGGCCTATAGCAGAGAGGGGGATGTATACCACCTAGGACTGCCCATAGGCGTAGCTTCTTTTTCTGCCTATTGTCCTACTCCTGTAGGGGGCAATATAACCCTGTGGTTTTGAATAATGGAGAGCTGTGTCCGTCGATGAACGAAAGAGAAATTATCCATATGTCAGGAACATATGCATTGCTGCTGGTTCCAGCATCCTGGTTTTGGCTATCAAGGTTTTGGAGGATCAAAAGGAGAAGGAAAACATGGAAAGAAAAAGAGGGAAGCAGGGTAGCCCAATACTACTGTAAAAATATTTAATTTATCTTCGCATAATTCAACGGAAGGTGAACTGAACCTATTACAAAAAGGGCTACATTTTTCACCAAGCTGTAATGACACTAACTATTTAAAGATCTACACAAATTTATTAGGGATATCATAGGCAAACGGTTTTTCTATCTCAAAGAAAATAATATAATATCAGCCTCAAGTGTAGACCCCAAACAATTTGCTATATGACACACTATTGCAGATCCTTTACAGTACTGGTGAACTGGAGATTCTAGAAATACTGGACTACAATGCGATTAGAGGAGAAGAGTTTTGACCAACGTGGGGGTTTCTTTTCTGTTAGGGCTACAAGATTGTTGAATTCTCTACCACAAGAGGTGGTTTCTGCGGGAAGTATGGTGGCTTTCCAAAGACTCTTAGGCAGGCCATAGACAATTCGAATTACGTATGATTTATCGTTCGATAAACGAAAGCGGCACTCGTGCACATCATCGAGTGTACCATCAATGTGAGCCGAAAATCGTACGACAAAACACTATTTTTTGTGCCTTTTAACCACATCTCTACTGGACACACTCCCTACTTTTCTGTGTTTTGTTATGCGAAATCATACAACTCCCCCACTAATGATACGAAATTCGGCTTTTCGATTTTCGCAAAAAAACCCAACATGTTGGATATGTGAATTTTTGCTGTCGTACGAAAATCAAACGTTTTACATACCACACTAACGATACGAAAATCGTTCGATAACACTGCCATTTACGATTTTCGAACGAAATTCGAATAGTCTATGGCCTGCCTTAGACGTACATCTCAAGGAGAAGAACATTCAGGGGTATGAGAGATGATTACAGCCACACACACCTACACAGGTTGAACTGGATGGACTATTGTCTTTATTCAACCTCACCTACTATGTAACTATGGAGGAGTTCCTTGAAGAAGGCAAGACATTCAACATGAATGACATGTTATCCACTCCCTATCATAATCCTATTTTACATACATAATTTAAACCAAAGTCAGTCTTTTATCCTCACTATGTCAAAAGTGAATGCATCAAAACATTTTATTCTTTGGTGTATTCAGAATCCACATCACAAACACTGTCCCAACCTGAGATTGTCTGAGAAACAGGCCCTATATAACACCTTTTTCTTTTACCACATTCCAAAAGTGCACAAGAAAGCCACTGCCCCCCCCCCCAGGGTGCCCAATGCTTGCCAGTATGGATAGTCTTACATTACATATTTCTCAATATGCTGACTACTTTTGCATTCTATTGTAACATCTCATCTCTTCCTGCGTATGTGAGAAGAAGCTCTCGGAAGAAGTCATTGGTTGACGAAACCGGTCAGGGCGTGGTTCCGCGGTCACAAGGTTCCAGCGTTTGGTGTCATGCCCGGAGGTCTGTCTACTTAGGTACCGAGTGGAGACCGTTTAACATCAGTGGAAGCTGACCTGACGCAAGTGTACCTCATTACATGCCTATTTACATTGAATGTTTGTGAGTGCAACTTTTGCAGAGTTTCATGTTCATGTGTGAATAAACGTGTGGTTTAGCAGTATTACGCTATGTGCTATTATTCCATCCACTTACATGTAACACGTATTGGCATGGTTCTATGAGTGAGGAGAGGGGTCCATCAATTTCCCACCCGGAGTCGGATTTGTTGCTTTGGAATCAAAGACATCCATTTGGCCTGTTCTCAGGGGGCTCTGGTGAGTTTAAGACCATAGGGCTTGCACGGTGGTGTGGTGAAGGCTGTTTAAATCGTACCTGCACAGTGGTGGAAGTTGAGCTTTTGGACTATTCATCCTCCCAGTATATGGATGGACATTATACACAGTGATATTCACACGGATTGATTAAGAGACTCTGGGTTGATGTATAGGGACCTATTCTCTATATAAGCGCTGCTAGTGTGTGTTTTAGCTAATATAGCAATATAGGTACACCTTGTTGTTCATACCTTACAGTCCATTTCACAGAAGAAGAAGAAATTGTACCAAGGTTTCAGACTATAGGAATCAAATTAAAGTTGTACACAAAAAAATAATGGAAAAGGGCTATAAAGACAAACTCATTCAGGATGACAAATATCTTGACAAGTACTGTGGTTATACAACCTATAAAACTCAAAAAAGCCCCAGGGACCTCTATAAAATGTATTATTAATTACAATGACCAACATTGGAAAGTTAGGATCATTTTTTCAAAAACACTGGCCCATCCTATTACAAGACATGGCTCTCACCAACGTTTTACCATCTAGGTCTAATACAGTATTTAGGAGGGCCAGGGAAATCAGAAGTTGCATAGCACCTAGAAATATAAAAGAGTTACACCATAAGAATGGGAAAATTCCCTCTATGTTTACCTTTCAGGGCACTTAAAAAAAAACCTGATTGTAAAGCTTGCACATTTACAACCCAATTCCAAAAAATTGGGACACTGTACAAATTGTGAGTAAAAAAGGAATGGACTAGTTTACAAATATCACAAAATTATATTTTATTCACAATATAATATAGATAACATATCAAATGTTGAAAGGGAGACATTTTGAAATGTCATGCCAAATATTGGCTCATTTTCGATTTCATGAGAGCTACACATTTCAAAAAAGTTGGGACAGGTAGCAATAGGAGGCCGGAAAAGTACATATAAGGAACAGGTGGAGGACCAATTTGCAACTTATTAGGTCAATTGGCAACATGATTGGGAGTGGCAGTGTCTCTCAGAAGTCAAAATGGGCAGAGGATCACCAATTCCCCCAATGATGTGGCGAAAAATAGTGGAGCAATATCAGAAAGAAGTTTCTCAGAGAAAAATTGCAAAGAGTTTGAAGTTATCATCATCTAAAGTGCAGAATATCATCCAAAGATTCAGAGAATCTGGAACAATCTCTGTGCGTAAGGGCCAAGGCCGGAAAACCATACTGGATGCCCGTGATCTTCGGGCCCTTAGACGGCACTGCATCACATACAGGAATGCTACTGTAATGGAAAACACAACATGGGCTCAGGTATACTTCCAGAAAACATTGTCGGTGAACACAATCCACCGTGCCATTCGCCGTTGCCGGCTAAAACTCTATAGGCCAAAAAATAAGCCATATCTAAACATGATCCAGAAGTGCAGGCATTTTCTCTGGGCCAAGGCTCATTTAAAATGGACTGTGGCAAAGTGGAAAACTGTTAGACAAATCAAAATTTGAAGTTCTTTTTGGAAAACTGGGACACCATGTCATCTGGACTAAAGGGGACAAGGACAACCCAAGTTATCAGTGCTCAGTTCAGATGGAAAGGCACCATCAATGCCGAAAGGTATATCCAAGTTCTAGAACAATATATGCTCCCATCCAGATGTCGTCTCTTTCAGGGAAGACCTTGCATTTTCCAACATGACAATGCCAGACCACATACTGCATCAATTACAACATCATGGCTGCATAGAAGAAGGATTTGGGTACTAAAATGGCCAGCCTGCAGTCCAGATCTGTCACCCATAGAAAACATTTGGCGCATCATAAAGAGGGAGATGCGACAAAGAAGACCTAAGACAGTTGAGCAACTAGAAGCCTGTGTAAGGCTACATTCACACCTGAGCGTAGCGTTTTCGCGTGTTTTTTAACCGCGATTTTACCGCGATTTACAGGCGTTTTTACAGGCGTTTTTTGTGCAGGCGTTTTTAGATTGAATAGAAACCAATGGAAAACGCCTGTAATCTGCCCAAAAAGAAGCTCATGTACTTTTTTGAGCGTTGGGCATTTTGCTTACAGCGTCAAAACGCTCAGATGTGAACAGGGGCTATTGAAATGAATAGGATTTGTCTTGTTGGGCGTTTTGAGAGCTGATCCTAGAGCAGAAAAACTCCCCAAAAATGCCCCAAAATGCCTACATGTGAACGGAGCCTTAGACAAGAATGAGACAACATTCCTATTCCTAAATTTGAGCAACTTCTCTCCTCAGTCCCCAGACGTTTGCAGACTGTTATAAAAAGAAGAGGGGATGCCACACAGTGGTAAACATGGCCTTGTCCCAACTTTTTTGAGATGTGTTGATGCCATGAAATTTAAAATCAACTTTTTTTCTCCCTTAAAATAATAATTTTCTCAGTTTAAACATTTGATATATCATCTATGTTGTAATCTGAATAAATTATTGAAATTTGAAACTTCCACATCATTGCATTCTGTTTTTATTCACAATTTGTACAGTGTCCCAAATTTTTTGGAATCAGGCTTGTAAAAAACATGGTCAAAAATGGATTTTTGTAAAATCTTACCGTAAAATCCTTTTCTCTTAGCTCATCGACAGACGTAGTCCTCGGTGATACACCACCTTCGGGTTATGTTACCTCCGCAGGAGCAGGACTAGACAGGAAATTAAAAAGCTCTGGCCACACCCTAGGGGCAGTCCCAGAGGGTATATCCTCTCTCTCTCTGCCTCAGCAAATCAGTTATGTGAAAAAGCAGTGCTTAGAGAATTTAACCCAACCCAACTCCAAAACAGAGGGGCGGGGACTACGTCTGTCGATGAGCTAAGAGAAAAGGATTTTACGGTAAGATTTTACAAAAATCCATTTTTCTCTAGCGCTCATCGACAGACGTAGTCCTCGGTGATACACCACCTTCGGGACGTCCCAGAGCAGTATCACAACTGAGGGGTGGGAAAATGGAAATCAAATCCCAATCTAGAAGGCCCAACCGGTGCCAACTAGAAGTTTACAATGCTCATCCTTAATGATGAGACTCAACCAAAAAAAGAGAAAAAAATTTTTTTTTTTTTCAAACAGAAAAAAACCCTCGAGGTAGACCACCGGTCTCCTCAAATAGCGGCCTGCAAAACCTTGCGGCCAAATGAGGCATCCGCCGATGCCGTCACATCAATTTTATAGAATTTTGTAAAGGTATGTACCGACGACCAGGTGGCCGCCTTACATACCTGGACCACTGACGCCTGATGGCGAAAGGCCCAGGAAGTACTGAGCGCTCGAGTGGAGTGCGCCCTAACAGGGAACGGAGGACTCTGACCCTTAATAGAATAAGCCTGTACCACCGTTTGTCTAATCCATTTGGCAATGGTCGCGGCAGATGCAGGCAAACCCTTTCTGGGGCCATCCGTGATCACAAAAAGTGAATCCGTCTTACGGAATGATTCCGTAGCTTTCAGGTATACCCTGATTGCCCGAACCACATCTAAGGAATGCAACGCATGTTCCCGATGATGCTTGGGCTGAGGACACAAGGAAGGTAGTACAATATCTTCATTCAGATGAAAATCTGAAACCACCTTGGGAAGAAAAGATGGCTTAGGATGAAGTACTACCTTATCCCTATGAATCACTAGGTATGGTGACTGGCATGATAATGCAGCCAGTTCTGACACCCTGCGAGCAGAAGTAATAGCCACCAAGAAGGTCACCTTCTGGGATAATGTAAGCAAGGGAATCTCCCTGATGTTTTCAAAGGGAGGTTTCTGTAGAACCGACAAAACCAAATTAAGATCCCAGGGCGGTAAGGGCGCGCGGACTGGAGGAGCCAGGTGCCGCACCCCCTGGATGAAATTCCGCACCAAGGATTTGGTAGCTAAAGGCTTCTGAAAGAAGATTGCTAATGCTGAAACTTGACCCTTGATGGTGCTCAAGGCTAGCTTCTGCTCAACCCCTTGTTGCAAAAAGGCCAATATTCGAGTCACCGAATAGGTACGTGGAGGAAATCCTAAAGATTCGCACCACGCAATATAAGTCTTCCATGTGTGATAATAGACTTTGCTGGAAGTCGCTTTCCTTGCTTTAATAAGGGTAGGAATGACTGCAGTAGACAAACCTCTGTCCTTCAGTACTTGGGTCTCAATGGCCAGGCCATTAAAACCAGCGACTGTAAAGCACGAAGGTAAATTGGTCCTTGAGACCACAGACACTCCCTGAGACGAAGTTCCCACGGAACGTCTGCGACTAACATGTCCAAGTCGGCCAGGCCGGCTTGAGGAGGCCAGCCTAGAATTTCTAGGACCACTGGCGCTGATTGGATCTGAACCAGGCGTCCCTAGAGCTATCTGGCCCCGACCATCCGAGAAAGTCTGGTCGTTTTCTGTTCCCACACATTTATCAGATACCTGATAGTTATCAGGAAAGGTGATCTTTTCTGGTTGAACCTCAGGGACCGAAGTCACCCGACTAGAGGCTGCTTGGCCTATCTGGTCAACCAGATCCGATTCCTGTGAGGTATCGGAACTAATCTTAGGAAAAGGTAAAGGAAAAGATCTTTTCAGGGAACGGTAACTACCGCTTCCTGTGGTACTTAAATGTTGGAAGGGAAGAATCGCACCGGTAGTAGTGGTTGATGCTCGATCTAATGTCCTGAATACCGGTGAAAACGTCCCCCGACCCTGAAAACGGGTGGGGGCGCACCTTCAGGCTGTGTACTCCTTTGCTTCGGGTTTGGCTGGGTTGGTCCCCTTCTTGAACCCTCCTGGAGGAGTCTTGCCTTTCCCGCTAGTACCAGCCGGGCGCCCTTTATGGGCGGTAAAGAAAGGTCCTCGCTTGTTGCGAGGTCCCTTAGCTTTTGCAGCCTGTGGCAAAAAAGTGCTCTTGCCCCCAGTGGCATCCTTAATGATTTCATCTAGGTTGGCTCCAAATAGACGATTCCCCTGAAAGGGGAGATTGGTCAAGGTCTTTTTGGAACCTAGGTCAGCTGACCAGCATTTTAACCACAGCACACGTCTGAGGATCACTGCTAACTTAGATGCATGCCCTAATAGGGGAGTAGTGTCCAAGGCTGCGTCACAGATAAACCGTAGCCCTTGTATGATCTGTTCCATCAAATCAGATGTCTCCTGGGGAATATCTTTTCCCCTAAGATCTTGGCGTACCATTTTCGCCCATTCCGTAAGTGTCTGGGAAACTAGACCAATACTGGTCTAAATGCTGACCCTATCAGAGAAAAGATAGTGCGGGACTCTGCTTCTATCTTTCGATCCACCGGATCCTTAAAGGACGAAGTGTCCTCCACTGGAATAACCGTGGCTTTATTCAGCCTGGAAATAGGCGGATCCACGACTGGTGGTACCGTCCATTTCTTAATGATGGATTCCTCAAACGGATAGCGTCTAGCAATACGCTTGGAAATAGTAAAGGTACGTTTAGAATGCTCCCATTCTCCTTTAATCTGATTACCAAAACATTTAGGTACAGGAAAAGCCTTCGCCGTCTTGATGGGCTTATTAGTCCCAAAAGGCCTCTCTGTTTCAGTTGCCTCTGCCGGTAAAGCCTCAAGTTTTAAGGTTTCTTGCACTGCCACAACTAGTGCGTCCACCAATGCTTCTTCCTGAATTATAGCAAGAGAAGAAGCGTCCTCCTCACTGTCTGAGGGGGCTTTACCTGGGATAACAGCCCTTGCAGAGGAACCTGCAACTGCCGTGACCATCTCTGAATCTGAGTCAGAGGTGTCAGATGGTATAGGGGTAGGCGGGGGTCGCTTCCTTGACCCCCGTCCCTGACAGGCCGCCTCCACCCGAGCCACCATAGACTCCAAAATTGCTGTAAATGACTCTATACTCTGTGCACCGGCGGGTCCAGAGGCCCCCTCGAGGGAAACAGGTGGGGGAATATGTGTGGCAGGGTCCATAATAACTCCAGTTACTTCCTGGATATATATAATTCAAAAGTAAAGAAAAAAACTTTTTTTTTTTTTTTCTGACCCCCAGCGCCACAAAAAGCCCCTTAGTGTTACCTGCTTAGGGATCCCTATCGATCGAGAGAGACCCCCAGGCTCACCACTTGATGCTCAGAGTTAAACTGCAACAGCTTACAGCGCTGTCTTGACAAACAGGAAGTCTTTTGGCTGGCTGCCCAGGAAGAAAGGAGGCGGCTCCGCCCCTCTGCACGCCTTCCGGCGCCTCCCCCAAGCTCCACGAGGTGTAGAATCACCTCAAACATGGCCGCCCCCATGCTGGAGACACGAGGCTACGCCAAAATGGCGGCTCGTGCGATTCAGTAAAAAAAATGGCGGCGGCCTAAACTGAATAGCGGTGTGCTGCAGGGCACACAACACTCTCTCTGCATGGGGATCTGGCGTGGTTGGCGGTACCGGCCCTGGCGGACCGCGTGGCCGTTCGGGAGGCCTGCTAAATAGCTGGAGATCTGATTTGGAAGGCAGTCTACATGTCCGTGGCTTCTGACTGGTAGGTAGCTTATACTTAACCCATAAGATTCCCAGAATGCCACAGATTACATCTTTAAAACATGTATACAATAGATTGTTAGCTCCCAAGCCAAGCCTCCTGGCTTTTTGCACACATAAATCACACTCAAAGTAGGAGGATTTGTGACATGTTATAGGATAGAAAGGACTCTTTCTTACCATACAGAGAGGGGCCCGCGTTCACCACAAAACCCGTCAGGGAAAAAGGGGGAACATACTACTCACCATACCGGAACCAGGCGGGCACCAACTCCTGACAGTACCCCTCTCCACCGGGGCGGGAGGGCTGTCGACCAATACGGACGCCGTGACTCATGGTCTTTGGCGTTTCAGCGAGACGTTTAACTCGCGGGGTCAGTCCCTTAATGGGACTTTGTCGCGGCCGACCCAGCGCGGAGCTATGGCCTGCACGCGCTCGTAGGCTGAACTGGGGTGACCACCGGATCTCAACATCCAGCCCGTCGCCCAGTTCAGCTTTCTTGCTTGAAGATCTCACAGGAACACTGGAGAAAAAAGCTGTCTAAAAAATCTTTTTAAGAAAAAAATCTTGCCAGGACCGAAGATCCCAGCAAGGTATCTAGGTCCTTACTCCTAACTAGACAGAAAATAACTGATTTGCTGAGGCAGAGAGAGAGAGGATATACCCTCTGGGACTGCCCCTAGGGTGTGGCCAGAGCTTTTTAATTTCCTGTCTAGTCCTGCTCCTGCGGAGGTAACATAACCCGAAGGTGGTGTATCACCGAGGACTACGTCTGTCGATGAGCGCTAGAGAAAAATAGTTTAAAGATACTAATGGACAGACCTACAAAATGAATCAGTTCATTACATGTGGCACCCAATATGTTGTTTACGGATTAAGGTGTCCATGTGGTTCATAGTATGTAGGTCGCACAATCAGCACTATGCGGAAGAGGTTTAATGAGCACAGGAGGTTCAAAGAAGGGGGTAGTCCGAAACAGTGTACCGCGTCACTTCAGTATGTATCACAATTAAAACACCAGTGGCTTAGAATAATTTAGAATCAAAGCTTTCTCTATGCAGTTGCCAGAAGGCGAACGATATTCTAGATTATGTCATTATTTAGAGACATTTTTGATATTTACCCTTAATGCTATGAGCCCTGGGGCGGGGGGACTTAATAAGGAACTGTAAATAAGTACCATCATTCAATTTTTTTAGTGTTTTTCCAATTTCCGCTCTCCTTATGGTTGCTTTTTTTGGGGGGAGTCTGGCATGGTCAGCCACAGTGGGTAATTCACATGCACTTGTGTAAGAAAGAGTACTAAACACGATAAGAAAAACACAAGGGTGCACCGGCCTAGTGCATTATCCTTTAAGCAGGTTTATTAAAAGTAATGGAATAAAAATACTCACAAATGAGTTCTTGATAAAAAGCACATCAAACAAAGTTTAAAATCCTCAGCATCGAGATCGGATCGTCCCCCGAAGCTGTATAGGCTTACGCGTTTCGAGGCAGTGCCTATACAGCTTCGGGGGGACGATCCAATCCCGATGCTGAGGATTTTAAACTTTGTTTGATGTGCTTTTTATCAAGAACTCGTTTGTGAGTATTTTTATTCCATTACTTTTAATAAACCTGCTTAAAGGATAATGCACTAGGCTGGTGCGCCCTTGTGTTTGTTTATCGTTTTTAGTGTTCCCAGACCACCCTGGTCTTGTGAGGGGGTGCAGGGCTGAAGCATTCCAAGGTTGCCATGTCAAAAGTTCTTGATATTTGTAAATCTGTAGTCGAGGATAGAGGATTGCATCACTCAGAGCGCAGGGGATAGGTGCTTTGCACCAACAGTTTATTTGTAAGAAAGAGTACGCATGGGATTCATTTGTGTGAGTGCCCGAGCGTACCCCCCGCAGGTGCTTGTGCCACCAACCATAGTCCCTACCTTACAATTAGGTGAATAATTTAGATCATCATAGGAGTACATTGGTTATCCACCAATATATGTCAAAATGTATTCGCATATGGCAAATGGCGGATAGTTTGCTATATGGGTTGTATGTGCAGTATATACCACATACCAATATTCATATTATAATTGATGTCTGATAATAACAAATAATAAAAATTTAAATTATAAAAACATCAAATGGAAATATAAATAAAAATGGAATTAAAATTACAGAATACACTAGTACTAATCGGTAGTTCACTGGTGAATTAGATATATGATGGCCTAAGCTGAAAGTTATAGGATATTATATATTATTTTATCTTCTTATAAAAAGTCAAAAAATCTCTTTTTTGCAACACTGAAATTATTTTTAAATAAATCATAACAGGAATTTTACAGAAATAAACACCTACTATATTGTTTTTTATACCTTAAAATATTCTCCCTTTCTAAATAGATGTTTAATATATATATATATTAATCACATATCCTGCTAGAATATGGCTGGTGTACAAGACTAGCTTTGACTGTCATTTGTAGCACTTAGTAGAGAAGGGGTTAATGATGTTTAATATGCACTACGTCTGTTTATTAAGTTGCCTTGTCTACTAGCAGCTATGTGTTCCGAGTGGAGGCCCCTTAAATGATAATTAATGGGTTAATCTTATGAATGGTACTACTTATGGACCTCCCTAGCAACACATGGTAGACCTGACGAATGAGGCCACACCCTCTGAAACACTTTGTCATAGGGACATACAGCATCATTAGATCAGCTGGGATCTGCTCGGGGTTTATGTGTATGAGCATTCGAACTACAGCTCTCTGTCCCCAGAGGCACATCGCTGCAAGCAGGCGGCTTGTATACAGCTCATTGGCAGCTGCACGCTGTTAGACTATGGACATTCATCGCCAGCTCCTTCTGAATCTTGTCTGGAGCTCTGGATACTGAAGAGGCGGACAGTTCATGCAGCTTGTTACAGTCGTGACGGTTTGTAAGAACACAATGCGAGTGTCTTGTGATACCTTGCTACTTTTTAGCTTTAGCCTAATAAACGATATTTCACTAGGAGCCGGTGCGTTCTGGCTTTTGTTATAGCATTCTAGTCTGTCTGTCCACCGACAAGGTGATTGTGGCCAGATTCTGGGTAAAAACCAAACCAGATTTAAGCCAGCCAAATCTTCAGTCTCATGCTTGTGGCAGAGTGTGTAATACCCAATCAAGCTGCCTGTGTTGTCTGGCCTGCTCTGCTAGATTGCATTTCCTTGTGTATGACCTCAGATCTGATAAATACTCTGGACAATGGACTCTGCCTGCCTTTTACCTGCACTGTCATTGACCTACTCTGCCTGTCTGCCAACATGAGTACCGGTTTGCTTTGCTCAGCGAACGCCTGCCATGCCGTGGTGGCCAGGCACTATAGCATTGTGTATAAGTCCTGGGGGCAACAGAGTTCTGGGGCCTGCCTTCAGGGAAAAGGGGTTGCTATAGGTGAAGAACACAGTAGCCTGTTATAGTGTCTGAGCACCTGTGTTAGTGGTAACCGTGACACCATGCAGCCCAGGTAGAGGTGTAAATTTCTTCTGTCATTTCCTCTTTCAATAAACATTCTAACTTCATAATTGAATCCGGTCCTGTAAACTATTCAACAATTATTGAAGGTATGTGTTGTGTTCTCAGGGGGCAGGGTAGCGTCCACACGGCAGTTAAAAATAACTTAGGATGTCTTTCTTAATAGATTAGATTGATCCAATAATCATATAGGAGAGTTATTAATTGGGTGTTAAGGATTGTGATACCTGTAGCTAAGGTATTTAGGGACAAAATTTTATCCTAAAGTTGTTTGATTGGGGTATAATCCCACCAAATGTGAGCCATATTACCTTTTTGAGTGACACATCCAACACTTGTCTGGGAACGTGGAGAAATAGGTTTGTTTGGTGCAACTGTACAAATAACTTAGAATGTCTTCTTCTCGTGTGCCGTGCAAGCTAGAGACAATTTATGAGATAGAATTAGGTTTTTATTTCCCATTCCTTGAGTTCCAGGTAGATACCCAGTAATTTTAACTATTTTTCTGTTTAGGAGGGGATAATACCATTTTTTTTTTTTTTTTTTTTTTTTTTAGAATTGCAGAAAAACATGCTGGTGGCATGTTTGGTAGGGTAAGATTGTACCACAGCTTCAGAGAATGCAGAGTTGTAACAAGAAATGTAATAAAGAAACCGGGGCAGCTCAAAAAAACAAAACATATATATATATATATATCTATATATATAGATAGATATATAAACAGTAAAAAAGTGAGGTCAGAGCACATTGGCCTCATAAAAACCAGATGCAGGGAGAATAGTTATAGATGTCACAGAGAAGGTTACTGTACTAAATACTTTCTTCTCCTCAGTTTTTACACAGGAAAATGAGGGTTATTCTGACCACTACAGTATTGTTAGGAGCACATTACAGAACGTACCAATGTGGCTAACAGAGGCTTGCATCAAGGAAAAGACTTGATAGGCTTAACACAAATAAATCACCAGAACCAGATGGCTTAAGCCCCGTACACACATACCGATTGTCGGCCGTAAATATTCGGCCGACGACCGATCGTAGGCTTGTTAGTATGATGGTTGCGACAGCCGACAGCGCATTTTCGGCCGAACAGAATCTGTCGTGCAGGCATTAAAATTTTTGTTGGCCAACACCAGAACAGCCGATTGTTCGCCAGTCAGTACAGATTTCGGCCGACAGACAGCAGATTAGCAAGACTGGGCATGCTCAGAAAAGAAAAAAGACAAGGAAAGTTAAGCATCACATGACATCACTTCTGCAGTCGGCTGTTGTTGGCCGACAAAATTCGTGTGCAGTCTTTTGCAGTTTTCAACAGACACGACAGCCCTGGACAAAAGACGGCCGATCGTTCGGCCGATGATCAGTACGTGTGTACGGGGTTCCTCAAAGAACTCAGTTGGGTTATAGCTGGACCACTGTTCCTAATCTTTGCGGACAACCTACTGACAAGAACTGTACCGGGTGATTAGAGAAAAGCAAATGTGGTACTAATATTCAAAAAAGGGCAGAGACATATATTCAGGAGAACTACAGACCGCCTGACATCAATAGTAGGTAAATTGGAGGGGATGATAAGGGACTATATGCAAGAATTTGCTGAAGAAACTGTATCATTAGTAGTAATTAGCATGGGTTTACGAAGGGACATTCTTGCCAGACCAATCAGTTAACATTCTATGAGGAGGTGAGCGATCTAGATAGGGGGAGGCATGTGGATGTGGTGTATCTATGTAGCGGGGTTAAACATGCCTAAAGACACTGTTTGATATGTGGGAAGGAACTAGGCTCCCTCTAGTGGTAGCTGCATGGAATTTCCCAGGCTGTGACTTCCTTTTCACAAGATGAAGAAACTACATCTCCCAGGCTGCTTTGCAAGATCCAGGGTGCACGGCTGCACCGCACGGCACTATGGGGGAGGTTATTTAAAGGAAGAGAGAAGCGCGCGAAGGGGGGCCTTTCTGCGCTGGACTCTGAGGAACCAGCGAGCGAGAGTGAAGGACTGACACTGGATATTGGGCCAGAGCCTTTTAGCCTGGAGGGACGACGTGGAACCGTCCCATCTCAAGCACGAGGCACATTCCTGGAGGTCATACTGCTGTTTGCCGAGACCGGAAGTCATCCGCCAGAAGGACCCCGCGCGGCTGGCATATAGCCAAAGGACTGAGACCGCAGTGGAAGCGCGCGAAGGAGAAACTTCTGTTGGTGAGAGGGCACATGCCCAATAACTGACTTTATCTGCTGAAGAGACAGTTTTATCTACAGATAGCGGTAGCGCAGCAGGAGGTGATAAAACCCCGGGGTTTATCACCATACTCTCTCAGGAGACTCATAGACAAACAATAAGGTCTGTAAAGGAGTCGCCAGAGGCTTATCTCTCTCGCAGAAGTTATTGCTCAGTTACGCAGACACCCTGCGGTGACAACTAACAGCTCGTTGTTTTCTCTCTCTTGATCTTTATTCCTAATCTGGATTACAAATGAGCTCTATTCAATAACCTTGCTAGCGAAGATCAACAAGAAAGAAGAGAACTCTGGGGGAGGGACTCAGATAGGCCCACCTACCTGGTACTGTGTCTAGCCTTAATGCAGGAGGAGTGTGGGGGTATTCTTTTACCTTTTTAAAGCTGTTTTAAATAACCTTTTATGGACTTGTATTGTATTGTATTGTATCTCCCCTATTCAATTTGATATATAGTAAACTAAGTTTGGTTAATTACAATCTTGTGCGTTGTTCCATTGTGTCACCCAGAAGGACTACTATTCAAGAAGGTAACAAGGTATTGTTGCATAGTGAAGTATTGTATTCCAACCTGTGTATCTATTTGATAGTCCAGTCCTATTCTGGGTCAGTTGTGCCTGAGGAGGGATCGAGCCAATTTGATTGGGTTGTTAGGCAGGGTGTAGACCCAATAATATAATCAGCAGCTCCTGCGGGGGTGGTGCTACACGTGGGGGCTCGTCCGGGATTTCTACAGTCCTGCAACACAACCCTCTCAGCCCCAGAATCCCCTCCCCACGCAGAAATGGATCCTGTCGCTGCTGCTGAGTGGTGCAAGGAAGAGAATGTCATAGTGGAAAATGGCCTGGTGGTTGAAATCAAGGGAGAAGCCTGGACTGAAGAAAAGCTCCTCCCTGTTTTAAGGGCACTATCCACAGACAGGAAATTCTGGGTGATTGACATAAAAACTGACACCACTGCCCCACACACGTATGCACTGTGTGAGTGGAGGAAAGGGGTCCCTGATTATTTCAATGGAAACAGTGTAAAAACTATTGACCAAACAGAACTTTTCCTGATACATCCAGGAGTTCCTACTGCGGGTCCCTCATCCACCACCCCTGGGGTATCCAGCCAAGAAAAAGGTGTCCAAGAAGGGCATCCTGAGTCATCACCTTTGTCGACTTTTAGCTCAGAACTGTGTGCTGTTCTTGGGGAGATTGTGGCAAAATGTAGCAGGGACTCCTCCAGCTATCTGATGACTGGATATAGGAAGCTCCGGACATTCTCTGGGAAACAGCCTGTGCCTTCAGCAGAAGATGGGTTCGAAGAGTGGCTAGATACCGCCACTCAGGCTTTGGAGGAATGGGAGGTACCAGAACAGCACAAGAAGCAGAGGATCACAGAGAGTTTAAGGGGACCTGCATTAGAGTCTGTACGTAATCTAAAGCTTAGCAAGAAGAACTGCACTGCACAGGATTATTTGGACATTCTGCAAGATGTGTTTGGTCGGACGGAGAACGCGGCTGAACTTCTCTACCAGTTGGACCACTGTTATCAAGAAGAGGGGGAGAAGTTGTCCGAATTTATTAAACGTCTGGATAGGATTATCCACCAGATTTTGTTAAAGAAAGGAATAGACCCCCGGAAAATAGATGAGACTCGTGCACGACAGGTTCTGAAAGGGGCTCAACCTTTAGATCCCATTGCCATACTGTTACGAACTCGTCGAGATGGCGGCATTCTAGAATATCCCGATCTGATTCGAATGGTCAGAGAGGAAGAGGTCATGTTGGACAACAAGAAGAAAAGTCGGCAGTTTGACTCAACTGCCCGGGTTGGAGTGATAAGTGTGGAAGAGGGTGACTCTCAAGTTGAACTCCTAAAGACCCAAGTGTCTCAGTTGATAGAAATGGTGTCCATCCTGACTGGTCAGGTATCCACTCTACCCAAGGGGAGTATATCGGAGAGGCCAGATGAACCTGTTAGTCTCAGCACAGGTCCAGAGCCACGGCCTGCAAGATTGTTAACTTGTTTCAACTGCGGGGGAGTTGGGCATGTTAGAAGGGTATGTCCCAGCTCAGGAAATGCTGCCGCGAAACCTCGCGAGCCAGCGGGAAACTTCAGAGGACACCGGTGAAGGAGTCAACCGGGTGTCCGCCAGTCTTAAGGGACTCCAGAAGTGGTGCAGGATCAGGGAAACTGAGTCAGGGGGTCAGACCCAAATATAACACCCCCAGTTCTAGACTCCGGGTTACTGAGGGAAGGAAAGTCAATGCACACCGGAATCGGCGGGGGCCTAGATCAAGGAAGAAAAAGGAGAAGAGGGCCAGGGTACAGAGAACTGAATCAGATAACAAGGCTACATCAAGAGAATTCCCAACTAACTTGGTCGGGCCCTCCCCAGTGGTCTCGGTTCAGGTGGAAGGAATTTACACAAGAGCCCTCCTTGACACAGGGGCCCAGGTGACTCTTTTGTATAGAGACTTCTATGATAAATATCTTACCCATCTACCTTTGCAGAAGTTGGAAGATCTGGAGATATGGGGTATTGGGACCCAAAGTTTTCCCTATGACGGGTATCTGCCAATCAAGTTGACCTTTGATCCATCAGTGGCTGGTGAAGCGGAAACCTTCGACACCTTAGCGGTGGTCTGTCCTCGTCCACCAGGGGCCAACAAAAGCTCTCTCATCGTAGGAACAAACACTGACCTGGTAAGGCGCCTTCTGATACAACTGGTCCAGGGACAAGATGCTCAGGCGCCAAG
Source organism: Pelophylax lessonae (assembly GCF_965119305.1). Classification (NCBI taxonomy): domain Eukaryota; kingdom Metazoa; phylum Chordata; class Amphibia; order Anura; family Ranidae; genus Pelophylax; species Pelophylax lessonae. The sequence continues at coordinate 155,853,354 of NC_138779.1, read as the reverse complement.
GATCCATCCCATGCTACGGCAGGCCTACCAACGATTAGTGTTGGAGCAAGAGACCCCCGCAGAAGGAGTTGGACGACTCTGGAAGCTGGATAGAGCAGAAAAGGTCTTACAGCCAGGAGAGGTGGCCTGTTTTAAGGCTTCTGTTAAACTCACATGGCAACAGCCGGGTCCCTTCATTATCTTTGAATCAGGTCAAAAGGAGAGACAGAGAGGGATAGAAGTGATCCCTGAGGTGATCCCTTTGAAGGTGTTACAGGAAAACCGTGGAAGGGTTTTAGTGAGTGTCAGAAACACCTCTATTACACCAGTGAAGGTACCGGCCAGAGTGCTCCTGGGCCAAGTCAACCCGGCTACCCCAGTTGCCCCCATTGATTTCAAAGAAAAGGAACAGGGTGAAGCGGTTATAGAGGAGCTTTGCTCTGGAAACGCTGCCCTCCCGCCGGAATGGGTGAAGAGGGCCAAGGCACAACTTGCTCGATGGAGGGAAATATTCTCTAAGGACGAGTTTGACGTGGGATGTGCCAGGAGCGCCACTCATAAGATCCGCCTGAGTGAGGACAAGCCTTTCAGGGAGAGAGTCCGGCGAGTCCCCTTAGGTGACTTAGAAGATCTACGTCAACAGCTGGCAGAGCTCAAAAAGATCGGGATTATCCGAGAATCCAGGAGCCCGTATGCTTCCCCGATAGTGGTAGTCCGGAAGAAAAATGGATCTTTGAGGCTTTGTATCGACTACCGAACGCTGAACAGAAGAACCATCCCAGACCAGTATACCACTCCTCGAATCGAAGATGCCCTACAGAGTCTGTCAGGGGCGAAGTGGTTCAGTGTGATGGACTTAAAGAGTGGGTATTATCAGATCCCCATGCACCCCGAAGATCGGGAGAAAACAGCCTTCCTCACCCCTGTGGGGTTCTTTGAGTTCAATCGCATGCCTCAGGGGTTGTCCGGGGCCCCTGCTACCTTCCAAAGGCTGATGGAGAGGACCGTTGGAGATATGAATTTGATAGAGGTACTGGTATACTTGGATGATGTTATCGTGTTTGGCAGAACTTTAGAAGAACATGAGGAGAGGTTGGAAAAGGTCTTGAAGAGGCTACATGAAGAAGGTCTGAAACTTTCTCCTGAGAAGTGCCAATTCTATCAGTCCTCGGTCCATTACCTGGGCCATATCGTGTCTGAAGAAGGGGTGGCCACTGACCCGGACAAGCTGGATGCTGTTGCTTCCTGGCCGAGACCCACAAATGTGACCGAACTCCGGTCATTCTTGGGCTTTTGCTCCTATTACAGGAGGTTTGTGGAGGGGTTCGCCCAGATTGCCCGACCCCTAAATGAGCTCCTGAAGAATGAAGAAGATGATGTCCCTGAGTTGGTAAAGCCGGCGAAGTCCACCATAGGCCCCCGGAAGGCTAAGGAATCCATCCAGGATCAGTGGACCCCGGAATGCGAAGGGGCCTTTGTCCAGCTGAAGGAAACCCTAACCACTGCCCCTGTGTTGGCCTATGCGGACCCCACAAAACCATATGAACTGCATGTTGATGCCAGCCGAGATGGGCTGGGGGGGGTACTTTATCAGGAGCATGAGGGTCATCTGCGACCTGTTGCCTATGTGAGCAGAAGCCTACTGCCTGCTGAAAGGAATTATCCTACTCACAAACTTGAATTCTTGGCCTTGAAGTGGGCAGTGGTTGACAAATTGAAAGACTACCTGTACGGAGCTGAATTCATTGTCAAGACAGATAATAATCCCCTCACCTATCTGTTGACTACGGCCAAGCTGGATGCAACAGGACATCGATGGTTGGCTGCCCTCTCTAGCTTCAATTTTAGCCTGAAGTATCGGCCAGGAATCGGAAATAGGGATGCAGATGCCCTATCCAGAAGGTTGCATGTTCCACAGGAACCTGCGGAAGAATGGACTCATTTGGCTCCAGAAGGGGTGCGTGCCCTATATCAGGGAACTGAATTTCGATCCCGAGGAGGGTCAAGAGCAGAAGAGATTGGGGTTTCGGCTATCGGAGTACCCAAATGCTACTGCCAGGTGACCCAAGTTGAAGGGGAGGGTTTGCCCCGGCTGTCCAAAAGGGACTTGCGGAAGGAGCAGTTGGAAGACCCTTTGGGAAAACTTCTCTTGGAAGCCCTGGAGATCCAGAGCCCTGAGTTGCTTCTAACTGACTCCCCTCAGGGGGCCCGTCTGTTGCATAGAGAGTGGACCCGGTTACAGATCAGAGAAGGAGTGGCCTACCGGAGAGGTCCATCTGAAGATCTGGAGGAGAAGTGGCAACTGTTCTTACCAGCTAAATACAGAGAGGGAGTTCTGGCCGCTCTTCATGATAATCATGGCCATCTGGGGCCCGAAAGAACCTTTCAGCTTGTCAGGGACAGGTTCTACTGGCCTTGTATGAGGGCCGAAGTTGAAGGATACTGTCATTCTTGTGTCCGGTGTATACAGAGGAAGACTCTGCCACGTCAAGCAGCCCCAATGGGCCATCTACAAAGTCAGGGACCCATGGAGCTGGTGTGCATTGATTTCCTTTGCTTAGAGCCTGATCTGAGTGGCCAGGGGAATGTCCTTGTGGTAACAGACCATTTTACCAGATATGCTCAAGCATTCCCAACAAGGGATCAGAAGGCCTCAACGGTAGCCAAAGTTCTTGTAGAGAAGTTCTTTGTACATTATGGGTTACCACAGCGCCTCCATTCTGATCAGGGAAGGGACTTTGAAAGCAGACTGATCAAGAGACTGTTAGATATGTTAGGCATTCAAAAGACTAGAACCACTCCCTACCATCCACAGGGGGACGCCCAGCCTGAACGATTTAACAGGACTCTTTTGGATATGTTGGGGACTTTGAGCTCAGAGAAGAAACAGCATTGGGGCAGGCACGTAGCTGCCATTGTGCATACCTACAACAGCACTGTCAGTGATGCTACTGGATATTCCCCTTATCGGCTGATGTTTGGAAGGGAGGCTCGGTTGCCAGTGGATTTGGCCTTTGGCATTTCGCCTGATCATACCTCTTCAGCATCGCATAGAGGATATGTGGACCGACTGCGGAAGAGTCTGAAAGCGGCCTATGACAAGGCTCAGGCCACATCTGATCAACGTGGACTGCGGAATAAAAAAAATTTCGACCTAAAAGTTCGGATCCATGACCTGCAACCAGGGGACAGGGTTTTGTTGAGAAACTTGGGTGTCCCGGGAAAACACAAGTTGGCAGACCGCTGGAAGTCCCAACCTTATGTTATCTGTAAGCAACTGCCAAACCTTCCTGTGTACCAAATTCGGCCTGAGGGAAGTGTGGGTCCATTGAAGGCTTGGCATCGGAACCATTTGCTGCCTCTCTCTGAAGCGGTTCGTATGCCCCCTGTGGAAGACTTGTCAGCGGCCCCTTCGACTTCTCGCCGGTCCAGACCAGTTACCAGATCTCAGACGATGCTCCCAGATGAGGGAGAGGGAAGTTCTCCATCTGAAGATTTGGAAGATGAAGAGGAGGTACCCGACTGGTTGTGGTCATCTCAGTTGCCAGAACCCACACCTGCCTCCCTGTCTTCGTCTGACTTGGCTGATAGAGGAGCCCTTCGGGCAGAAGCCCCTGAATTCATACCCTTTCATATGCTTCCAGAAGAAGCAGCTGAGGATGAAGATCCTGAGGAGGAGGTTGCACCCTTCTCTGAAGAAGAACTGACCTCTCTTGAACCATCAGGTGCCTCTGTGTTGGAACATGAGGAGGGGGACATGGAAGAATCCTCAGAAGTGCCTGATCCTAGTACCTCTGAGAGCATGCCTCCACGGGAACAGAGGGAAAGGAGAGTCATTCACCCACCTAAGAGACTGACCTATGATCAATTGGGTGAATGTTCGGAAGAAGCTGTTTTTATCTCCAAAAGGTCTCCTGACCAGCCTAGTTCCTCCACTGTAGATTTGGTGGGGGACAACCCTAGCTCACCCCCAGGCACAACTGTACAAGCCACCCAAGTTTTTGGGGGTCTGTGAGAGATCATGGGAACAAAGTATTGAAGTAGAAAACGTTTGCATTTAAGTTTGTACATAAGGATATTGGGTTTGGCCATTATAATAAGCACAGTTTTTGATGGTCACAATTTGGTTTACTTTGTGAGTTAATGTTTGCGCACATTTTGTTGCTCTGACCTCACTATATGTTTTTTTTTCTTTCTCACCTTTTGATGTTTTTTTTTTTCAACACAAACTTTAAGATGTAAGTGTTTAAGAAATTGCAAAGGCACATGTGCTTTTTAAAGGAGCACTATATAAAAGCACTAGAAATCAGCACTATATTAACACTGTAGAAATCACTTATTTGCTTATTAATTGCACTTTATCGTTTTACTGTTGCACTGCTATTAGAATACAAAATTGGATATATTCAGATTGACTTATTTCAGCAAAATGTTAATGTTTTTGTTGTATAATGCCAACCTATGCACTAGGGTACATACTGTTGACCTCTTTGGGGACCAAAGTTTCTCAAGTGGGGGGAGTGTGTAGCGGGGTTAAACATGCCTAAAGACACTGTTTGATATGTGGGAAGGAACTAGGCTCCCTCTAGTGGTAGCTGCATGGAATTTCCCAGGCTGTGACTTCCTTTTCACAAGATGAAGAAACTACATCTCCCAGGCTGCTTTGCAAGATCCAGGGTGCACGGCTGCACCGCACGGCACTATGGGGGAGGTTATTTAAAGGAAGAGAGAAGCGCGCGAAGGGGGGCCTTTCTGCGCTGGACTCTGAGGAACCAGCGAGCGAGAGTGAAGGACTGACACTGGATATTGGGCCAGAGCCTTTTAGCCTGGAGGGACGACGTGGAACCGTCCCATCTCAAGCACGAGGCACATTCCTGGAGGTCATACTGCTGTTTGCCGAGACCGGAAGTCATCCGCCAGAAGGACCCCGCGCGGCTGGCATATAGCCAAAGGACTGAGACCGCAGTGGAAGCGCGCGAAGGAGAAACTTCTGTTGGTGAGAGGGCACATGCCCAATAACTGACTTTATCTGCTGAAGAGACAGTTTTATCTACAGATAGCGGTAGCGCAGCAGGAGGTGATAAAACCCCGGGGTTTATCACCATACTCTCTCAGGAGACTCATAGACAAACAATAAGGTCTGTAAAGGAGTCGCCAGAGGCTTATCTCTCTCGCAGAAGTTATTGCTCAGTTACGCAGACACCCTGCGGTGACAACTAACAGCTCGTTGTTTTCTCTCTCTTGATCTTTATTCCTAATCTGGATTACAAATGAGCTCTATTCAATAACCTTGCTAGCGAAGATCAACAAGAAAGAAGAGAACTCTGGGGGAGGGACTCAGATAGGCCCACCTACCTGGTACTGTGTCTAGCCTTAATGCAGGAGGAGTGTGGGGGTATTCTTTTACCTTTTTAAAGCTGTTTTAAATAACCTTTTATGGACTTGTATTGTATTGTATTGTATCTCCCCTATTCAATTTGATATATAGTAAACTAAGTTTGGTTAATTACAATCTTGTGCGTTGTTCCATTGTGTCACCCAGAAGGACTACTATTCAAGAAGGTAACAAGGTATTGTTGCATAGTGAAGTATTGTATTCCAACCTGTGTATCTATTTGATAGTCCAGTCCTATTCTGGGTCAGTTGTGCCTGAGGAGGGATCGAGCCAATTTGATTGGGTTGTTAGGCAGGGTGTAGACCCAATAATATAATCAGCAGCTCCTGCGGGGGTGGTGCTACATCTAGATTTTGCAAAGGCATTCAATACAGTTCCCAATAAATGCTCAATCTGCAAACTGAGGTCTGCAGGCATCGATCATGAGGTTTGTTCTTGGATAGAAAACTGGTTACAGGAACATGTCCAAAGGATGGTGATAAAAACGTGTACTCAGACTGGTCTGGAGTGGTAAGTGGGGTACCCCAAGGTTCTGTCCTGGGACCAATTCTGTTTAATTTATTCATAAACGATATAGAGGATGGGATAAATAGCTCAATCTCAGTTTATGCGGACGACACAAAAATAAGCACAGCAATAACTTCACAACAGGATATAGAAAATCTTACAGAAAGACCTGAACAAAATATTAGATTGGGCAACTACATGGCAAATTAGGTTTAATGTGGAGAAATGTAAGGTAATGCACTTACTCACTAGGGGGGGAGAACTCCTGGGGGAATCAAGGATGGAGATACATGCAATGTCAAGCTGCAGCTGCCAAAGCCGGCATAATACTGGCATGCTTAAAAAAGGGGATACACACCAGATATAAAACTATAATCCTGCCACTTTACAAAACTCTGGCCCAGTCACATCTGGATTATCCTGTCCAGTTCTGGTCACCAATCCTCAGAAGGGATGTACTGGAGCTGGAGAGTCTCCAAAGAAGGGAAACAAAACTAATTAGGGGATTGGAGGACCTCAATTATGAGGAGCGACAACAAACACTAAATTGATTTTTGCTGGAGAAGAGACACTTAAGATGTGACATGATAGCAATTTACAAATACCTCAATGGTAATCCCAGCATAGGAAAAAACTATTCAGTCTCAGGGAGCGTAAGAGGACACGAGGCCACACGAGGAGATTGGCGAAGTGGTTTAACCTTAAGCTGTGTATGGGGTTTTTCACTGTCAGAGCGGTAAGAATGTGAAACTCTCTTCCACAATCAATGGTATAAGCGGAAAGTATTGATACTTTTAAAAGACTCTTGGACGTGCATCTCAATGAACACAATATACAGGGATATGGGAAATTATTAACGTCACTGACACACACACACCTACAAAAGGTTGAACAGCATGTATTATTGTCTTTATTCAACCTTAACTACTATGTTACTAATGGGTCAGTATACAATAACATTGCAAGCTTCCATATCAATTCATCCCATGTAAGAAGACGGCAATGTGCAATTGCCACGGGGCATGTGACCTTTAAGTTTTTGTTAGAATGTCTAAATTCTTTATATTGAAGAAAACAATTATATGCAGAGGGTGATATTTTTGGTTAACACCACCTAGAAAGGGTCACGGTTTTAAATATAGTGCACATTAAAAAAAACAGATTGAAATTTACATTGTCTGGTAATACCTGTACTGTGTTTATTGTAATATTTGCCATGGTAATAGTACTTCTTATAAATGTTAAAACATAAATTGTTGTCATTGTTAATCATACAGTAGAATTTTATTAAAAGCCTATCTTTCATTCTATGTTATACTTTTACAAATGTCTTGCAAACTTCTGAGGTATTGATTGAATGTGAAATGTTATTGCATAGGAATGTACAAAGAAAAAATTTCAATAATTGCTGTTAGTTGGCAAAAATTTCCCCCATAGGAATCCATATGTTTTTGCACTGTGTGGCATGATACAGGAACTCTTCTCCGGCTCCTTGTTGGGTGTCCTCCCACTCTCTGGTAAAGCCATAGTTGACCCAGGTACGTTTACAGTTCTCAGCAGAAGACCACTCCACAAATTTGGAACCCTATATATAAAAAAAAAATAAATAAATAAAAAGCTCATGTTTGTAGGGACGGAGAAGAATAAAAGTGACACTAAACATTAACCTTATTCTCCATAAATCATCAACGGAGCTACACTTGGAAGAGGAAGTCAGCTGAAGAGGACCAAGATGACAGCGCAGTAACCGCTGTGTGGCACCCGAGCAGCAGATTGCAACAGGACTATGCTGGATTTACTGTGCGGGTATTTGATTTAAAGAGCACTCCAGTAAAAGTAAGTGGGAAAAAAAAAAAACAATGGGTGGGGGGATTTAGTACTGGTTCAAGATGTTGGCAATACTGCTAAATTATTGCAGAGAGCAAACATTGTCTTGATGTCAAGATCCGAACCCATCATTATCACATCCTTTCATTTTGAAAATGTTTACTGCTTCACAAATGCTGCCCTCTTCAGACTACATAAGCCAAGATATAGGGGTCTTGTGCAGAGACTTAGGCATCATTCAACTGGGTGAGTGATGCCTAGGTCTCTGCACAAGACCCCTACATCTTGGCCTTGTCAGCACTTGGGTTCTGCTATATTTACCACTGTTAGCCTTGCCTTATGACCGTTTGAAGAGATTTTGCACTTTAGTTTTTTTAATAAACTTTAGGGTATGTACTAGGAGTTTATGCCCTATTTTTGTCATTTTTTTTCATTTTAGTACTGCTTTAAAGTCTATCTATGGTCAAACTGTAAAATCGTATATCCATTTTCATTTAGCCGAACAAACTGAGCAACAATAAAAAAATAGAAAAAAAACATTTCCCAGTAAACCATTTGCAGTTTACAAATTCCAATGCTGCTGGCTATTGCTCTCTCAGTGCTGATTCTCTGATCAAGTCTTTGGAAAAAGTTACTAGTGGACAGTGCAGCCTTGAATCAGTCTGTTAGCTTAGAGAATGTAAGGGGAGGAGTAGGGGAGTGGCCTTGCCTTCCTAGACTAAGAGGCTGGGTGTTTCTATTGATGGACACAGTATATGGAGACACAACTTTAGTCCCTGCATGCAAAGGTGGCTCCATAGAATGCACAAGAGAAAGGAGCCACCCTAAAACAGGAAATTTGGGGCTGCAGTCGTGGCACCAGCTCAACCAATTCTGCTCATGCAATGCTGTACCCAAACAAATTTTATGTCCTTTTTTTCCCCACAAATAGAACTGTCTTTTAGTGGAATTTGATAACCTCTGCGTGTTTTTTTTTATTTTTGTTTTTTTACGGTATAAACGAAAAAAAGACCGAAAATTTTGAGAAAAAAAAAAATTCTACTTTTTCTTATAAAAAAAATTCAATAAACTAAATTTTTGCCATATATTTAGGCCAAAATGCATTTAGCTACATGTCTTTGATAAAAAAAAATCTCAATAAGCATATATTTATTGGTTTGCGCTAAAGTTATAGCGTCTCCAAATTATGGTGTATATACTGGACTTTACGCAGCTTTTACTTTCTGACTGCCTATCTCATTTATTGAAGTCCTAAAATGGCAGGGCAGATTTGGAAAGTAGACACCCCAAGGAATTTCCTGGGAGGCATGTTGAGCCTGTTGAAGATTTATTTTTTTTGTCACAGGTGTTTGAAAACTGACAAAAAAATAAAAATTTTTATACTGAAGTTGTCATTGACATGAAATGATATACATCTTGCCACAAGTTTGGGAAAATGACATGTTATTGTTATTTTTTTAACAGGACAGAACCCCGAAAACCAATCAATGCCTTCAGGCTTTCTAAGACCTCATATTTGCAGCTGCTTTTAGGAGCGTGAGACTTTTTTTGCAGTTTAAAAACGCCCCGGCATGTTATTTTATAGCCTCATGCACACACACAGATGTTTTGAAGTTGTAAGTGGCATAGGTGTTTTCAAGCTGCAGAAAAAAACCCAGAGCCAGTGCGTTCTGAGGACCAGCGTTACAGCTGTAAAAACGTCTCAGGCTGCTAAAGGTTGCTTAGCACCACACACAGCTTCAAGCCACGTCATACATTTTTTTTTTTTTCATGTCAAAATCAATGGTTTCTTATGGGAGCCCATTGATTTGAATGGAAGTCGCATCCAAGTCGAATCATGATGATTCCCATTTGTGGTGCGACTTGTGCTCGGAGGATCTTGAAGGGGAACTCCACGCCAAAAAGGAAAAAAAAATGGCGTGGGGGTTTACCCCCAGGTTCCATGCCAGACCCTTTGGTTTGATTTTGAAGGTAACCCCACGCAAAAAAATGGCAAGGGGGCCCCCCAAAATCCATACCAGACCCTTATCCGAGCATGCAGCCCGGCAGGTCAGGAAAGGGGAGGGAATGAGCGAATGGCCCCACCCCCTCCTGGACCATACCAGGTCACACGCCCTAAACATTGGGGGGGTTCTGCATCCCCCCACCCCAAAGTACCTTGTCCCCATGTTGATGAGGACAAGGGCCTCTTCCTGACAACCCTGGGCAGTGGTTGTGGGGGTCTACGGGCAGGGGGTCAGAATCTGGGCGCCCCTGTAATAAGAGGGCCCCCTAGATCCCGGTCCCCCCCATGTGAATGGGTAGGGGTACATTGTACCCCTACCCATTTACCCCAAAAAAGGCAGTGTAGTATAAATAATGACAAGAGACAGTTTTGAGAAGTCCTTTATTAAAAATCTTCCTCTGATCTTCTACCTTGGGTGTTCTCTGTGCAGCTCTTTGCGGCTTCTTATATAGCCATGAGACCCCGCCCCCTTGTGTCGTCACCTGATGATGCATGACGACACAAGGGGGCGTGGTCTCAGGGTGACGTCACCGGGTGGCCACACACCATGGCTATATAAGAAGCCCCAAAGAGTGGAGCCAGCATAATCACGGGAGACATCGTCAGAGGAGGACCAGGTTGGCAGCAGAGAAGACCAGAGGGAGAAGATCGGAGGAACATTTTTAACAAAGGACTTCTTAAAACCGTCTCTTGAAATTATTTACACTGCACTGCCTTTTTTGGGGTGAATGGGTAGGGGTACAATCAGGGTTCATACACATTTTCACCAATAAAATTCCATGACTTTTCCATGACTTTTCCATGACTTCACGTAAATATTCATGACCTAATGTTTCATGAAATGTCTATGTATACATGTTAAATAAGAAGAAAATCCATGTCACACCCAGCATATTTTTACTTAAATAAATGACAATCTTTGTAGTGTACAGTACCTCTGCAGTTAGGGTTTCATTTGTGGATACAGCGTGAATCAAAATGGACCCTTGTTTTACAGTGGATGAGATGGAAGCACCGCTTCCGCAGCTGGGAGCCGGTGTCACTTCAGGCACACGGGTGAAAAAGCCAGCAATCAGATTGGAAGCCGTCAAGCACGCAGCTGCAGACTGGTGCTTTGCACCTTTAGCGTGGCTAGACAGCGCTGCCTCTCCCATGTTCAAAATGTCCAACGTTTTACGACACACACTACATTTAGCGGACATGATACAGGAGAAGGTCAGAGGCTGCAGACATGATACAGGAGGTGGTCAGAGGCTGCGGACATGATACAGGAGGTGGTCAGAGGCTGCGGACATGATACAGGAGGTGGTCAGAGACTGCAGACATGATACAGGAGGTGGCCAGAGGTTGCGGACATGATACAGGAGGTGGTCAGAGGCTGCGGACATGATACAGGAGGTGATCAGGAGCTGCAGACATGATACAGGAGGTGGTCAGAGGCTGCGGACATGATACAGGAGATGGTCAGAGGCTGCGGAAATGATACAGGAGGTGGTCAGAGGCTGCGGACATGATACAGGAGGTGGTCAGAGGCTGCGGACATGATACAGGAGGTGGTCAGAGGATGCGGACATGATACAGGAGGTAGTCAGAGGCTGCGGACATGATACAAGAGAAGGTCAGAAACTGCAGACATGATAGAAGATAGAAGAGCACAGGGGAAGCAGAGAGCACTGGAGGAGCTGAAGGGCACGGAGGGGGGGACTGGAGAGAATTAAGGGGGGTTTGGAAAGCATTGCAGGGGGGTTGGAAGGCGCGGGGGAGCATGGAAAACCAGGGGGATGGAGAGCACAGGGGGAGAGGGGGGGGGGGACTGGAGAGCACTGTCTGGGGGGAACTGGAAATCACTGAGGGGGGAGCCAGGGAGCTGGAGAGCACTGGGGGAGCCAGAAAGCATGGGGGGGGGAAGAGATGAAAAGCACTGGGGGGGCTAAAGAACACTGGGGGGGGGGCTAAAGAACACTGGGGGGGGGGCTAAAGAACACTGGGGGGGGGCTAAAGAACACTGGGGGGGGGCTAAAGAACACTGGGGGGGGCTAAAGAACACTGGGTGGGGGGCTAAAGAACACGGGGGGGGGGCTAAAGAACACGGGGGGGGGGCTAAAGAACACGGGGGGGCTAAAGAACACTGGGGGGGCTAAAGAACACGGGGGGGCTAAAGAACACTGGGGGGGGGGCTAAAGAACACTGTGGGGGGGGCTAAAGAACACGGGGGGGGGGGCTAAAGAACACGGGGGGGGCATTTTTACATTCAGCGTATAGCACTAGTACAGGTAGGTGTCCTTCCGGTTCCGCAGTTTGCCCTTACTGTCAGTCACTGGCCAGCAGCAGCAGCAGCCGCAGCCGAGGAGATGACCCAATGAGGCAGCGGGGAGGGCTGGCCGTGGTTTGCCTGGAGACACTGTGACTGGCTAGCAGCAGCAGTAACAGCCGGGAGATTATCAACCAATGAGGCAGCGGAAGCGTAACTGGAGGGCGGGCCGGCCGCATGAATGTGATGACGCGGGGGTGCGGTAACCGAAACAGTTACCGCCCCCTTCCGCATCATCATCACGTTCATGCGGCCGGCCGGCCCGCCCTCCAGTGACGCTTCCGCTGCCTCATTGGTTGATAATCTCCCGGCTGTTACTGCTGCTGCTAGCCAGTCACAGTGTCTCCAGGCAAACCACGGCCGGCCCTCCCCGCTGCCCGATTGGGTCATCTCTTCGGCTGCTGCTGGCCAATGACAGCATGCGCATACAGCGGACCCGGAAGGACGCTAAGGGTTTTCACACGGCCGCTCTGTGTGTCCGCAAATCATCCCATCCGTTTGTGGATGATTTGCGGACATAATGTAAGTGAATGGCATTGCGGATGTCAGCGGAATACCATCCGCTGACATCCGATTTTCCTCCTTTCAGTTCTGTTCCTTTTTTTATCGAATGGAACAGAACCCTATTTTTTCATCCGTGTAAAAAACGGAAAGGAAGGAACATCGGATGTCAGCGGTGTCATCCGCTGACATCCGCAATGCCATATACTTACATTATGTCCGTATGTCATCCGCAAACGGATGGGATGATATGCGGGCACACGGAGCGGATCACAAAAATGTCATCCGCTCCGTGAAAAAAAAAAAGTCTGCAGCGGACTTAAGCAGCGGAGCGGCCGTGTGAAAGGACCCTAATACAGCGAAATGTAAATACAGTATGTGGCAATATAATTATCATAAAATAGTTAAAATAATTAAGCATCTGCTCCTCCACAGTAATTTAATTCCATGACTTTTCCAAAACCTAGTGTGTTTCCTAATTTTCCATGACCTTTCCAGGCCTGGAAAGTGTCATCTAAAAATTCCAAAACTTTTCCAGGATTTCCAGGACCGTATGAACCCTGTACAATGTATCCCATATCCATCCAAATGGTGGGGCGGGATCTGGGAGGCAGGGGACTTCAACTGCCGACCAGGGATTTTGGGAAGAGGCCCTTGTCTCCATCAACATGGAGGCAAGGTGCTTTGGGGTGAGGGGGATGCAGAGCCCCCCTGCCCAAAAGCACCCACCTCCCCATGTTGGGGGGCCTGTGGCCTGGTATGGTCCAGGAAGGGTTGGGGCCACTTGCTCATCCCCTCTCTCCTTTCTTTACCTGCCGGGCTGCATGCTCGGATAAGGGTCTGGAATGGATTCTGGGGGGAGACCTCAGACCATTTTTTTTTGCATGGGGTTCCCCTCAAAATCAATACCAGACCCAAAGGGCCTGGTATGGAACCTGGGGGGGGGACCCGCACACCGTTTTATTTTTTCCATTTTGGCTGGAGTTCCCCCTCAAGATCCTCGGAGCACAAGTCGCACCACAAGCCAGATCATCATCTATTTAAATCAATGGGCCTAAAGCCGTATCAAAGGCAACCATTGATTTTGAATAGAGGCAGAAAATAACTGCAAAAAGCTAATGCGGCTAAACACGCATTAACGCTAATGGAAAAAGCTACTAAAAGCACATTTTTACAGCTGCTTTTTCCTGGCGTTGGTAGTGGCTCTGCAGCTTGTTTTTTCTAACGCCATGCGTGCAGGAGGCCTAAGGGCATAAATTGTTGATTTCACTCCTCACAACCTATCACAGTTTCGGAGGCCATGAAATGCCAAGATAGCACAACCCCCCCCCCCCCCAAATTACCCCTTTTTGGAAAGTAGACACCCTAAGCTATTTGCCGAGAGGCATTTTGAGTATTTTGCAGATCACACTTTTTGTCACAAAGTTTTGAAAATTAAAATAGGAAAAAAAAAAGAGCGCAAAATACTCACCATGCCGCTTACCAAATACCTTTGGGTGTCTACTTTCTGAAAAAGGGTAATTTGGGGGTGGGGGGTTTGTGCTATCTTGGCATGGATTCCAAAACGGTGATGGGTAGTGAGGAGTGAAATCAATAATTTACGCCCTTAGAAAGCCTGAAGGCGGTGATTGGTTTTCGGGGTCCTGTACGCGGCTAGACTGCCAAAAAATCTCACACAGTATTCCCATACTCAGGAGAAGCATCAGAATGTATTTTGGAGTGTCATTTCACATATAGCCATGGCATGTTTGCGCAATATATCATTTAAGCGATAACTTTTTGTAAAAAAACAAAAACATTTTTGTAATTTTCTCGAAACTTGTGGCAAAATATTAAATATTCCATGAATTCAACATGCATCTCAGCAATTAGCTTGTAGTGTCTACTTTCCAAATGGGGTTATTTGAGGGTGTTTTGTGCTATCTTGACATTTCAGGGCCTCCGAAACTTTGATAGATAGTTAGGAAGTAAAATAAGCAATTTACACCCTTAGAACACCTGAAGGCGATTTTTGTTTTTTGGGGTCCTGTACACAGCTAGGCTCCCAAAAACTCTCACATGTGGTATCTCTGTACTCAGGAGAAGCAGCAGAATGTATTTTGGGGATTCATTCCACATATACCCATGGCCTTTGTGAGCAATATATAATTTAGTGACAACTTTGTGTAAAAAAACTGAATTTTTGTAAAATCTTACCTGTAAAATTCCTTTCTCTGAGTCCTCCGACAGTCGCCGCCTCTTCATATTCGTCACTAATGGGGTTATTGACCTTTGCTCCGCAGGAGTAGCTAGGCAACAGAATATATTAATATCAAAGCTTTTAGCATATCTCACCCTCAGGGGGTGGTCCCCTCAGCAATACCTCCCTGCTTCCTGCATACCAACTCAGTTTCAGTAGAATAGCAGTAGAGTACATAAACAAACCCCAAAAGAGGGGCGGGGGCGGCGACTGTCGGAGGACTCAGAGAAAGGAATTTTACAGGTAAGATTTTACAAAAATTCAGTTTTCTCTTACGTCCTCCGACAGTTGCCGCCTCTTCATATTCGTCACTAATGGGGACGTCCCAAAGCAGTGTAGACATGAGGGGTGGGAAAACAGCAGCCGCGCCTAAAGCAACGCAATACCCACATCAGAGAAAGGAACCTTACCAAAGTAAGAGAACCAACTGGGCAACAGGAAAACGTGCTCAACAGGAGCAACAATCCAGGAAAAAACAAGTAACCCAGGGGTAAAAACACCCCAACAGCCAAGGACCCAAACAAGGGACCCTAAGGCACTGCCGCACTAAGAACTTTACGGCAAAAAGAAGCATCTGCCGATGCCTGAACATCCACCTTGTAAAATTTTGAGAAGGTGCGAACGGACAACCAAGTCGCCGCCTTACACACCTGGGCCACAGAAGCCCGATGATGACAGGCCCAAGACGTACTCAAAGATCTGGTAGAGTGCGCCTTCACAGGCACGGGAGGAACCTTCCCCCTCAAAGCATAGGCCTGCTCAATGGTCTGTCTGATCCATTTGGCGATGGTAGAAGCCGACGCCGCCATGCCCTTCCGAGGTCCCTCAGGAAGGACAAAGAGAGAATCCGACTTGCGAAAGGATTTAGTCGATGACAGGTAAACCCTGATCGCCCTAACAACATCCAAGGAATGTAAGGCCACCTCCTTCGGATGCTTAGGCTTCACGCAAAGCGAAGGCAAGACAATGTCCTCATTGAGGTGAAATTCAGAGATCCTTTTCGGAAAAGATGGGTTAGGTCGCAAGACCACCTTATCCAAGTGAATCACCAAATACGGAGACTTGCAGGACAAGGCCGCCAGCTCTGACACCCTGCGAGCCGAAGTGATCGCCACTAAGAAGGCAACCTTCTTGGACAACAAAGACAACGAGATCTCCCTGATATTTTCAAAAGGAGCATGTTGCAACACGGACAGAACAAGGTTCAAATCCCATGGAGGCAAAGGCTCCCTCCTTGGAAGGACCAAATGTCGCACCCCTTGAACAAAGGTGCTAACCAAAGAGTTAGACGCCACAGGACGTTGAAAGAGAACGGCCAGCGCAGAAATCTGACCCTTAATCGTGGCCAACGCCAAACGCTGGTCCACGCCTGTTTGAAGGAAAGCCAACACTCTCGACACCGAGTATGAGCGAGGGGAATACCCCCTGGACTCACACCAGGCAAAGTAAGCCTTCCAAGTACGGTAGGAAATCTTCCCCGAAGAGGCCTTCCTAGCCTTGATCAAAAGTGGGAATGACCTCAGGGGAAAGACCCCTATCCTTCAGGACCTGGCTTTCAACAGCCAGGCCGTTAAAGCCAGCGACTGTAAAGCAGGATGGAATATCGGTCCTTGATACAGGAGATCTTCTCGAAGTGGCAGACGCCACGGAGCGTCGACCGCCAGATTCACGAGGTCTGCGTACCAAGACCGGCGAGGCCAATCCGGTGCCACCAGAATCACCGTTTTTGGTTCCGAGGCCAACCTGCGAAGGAACCTGGACAGCAGCTGAATCGGTGGAAAGGCATACATCAGGCAATACTGATGCCAGGGCGTCACTAACGCGTCCGAGGCGTCCGCCCGAGGATCGCGCGTCCTTGCCACGAACCTTTCCACCTTGTTGTTTAGACGAGACGCGAACAGGTCCACATCTGGGGACCCCCACTTCGCGCACAACATCTGGAAGACATCCGGGTGAAGGACCATTCCCCCTGGTCCAGGGTCTGGCGGCTCAGATAATCCGCCTGCCAGTTTTCCACCCCCGGAATGTGAACTGCAGAGATCGTCGGGCCGTACGTCTCGGCCCAAGACAGAATGTCGGCTACTTCCCGAGCCGCCCGGCACTCCTGGTGCCCCCCTGGTGGTTGATGTAGGCCACCGCCGTGGCATTGTCCGTCTGCACCCGAACTGGACAGCCCTGAAGCCTGTCCGTCCAACGCAGAAGACAGAGATTTATCGCTCGCAATTCCAGAATGTTGATCGGAAGGGAGGATTCCTCCTCCGACCAAGTTCCCTGGGCGGACAAAACGCCCAGAACACCACCCCAGCCTGACAGGCTGGCATCCGTGGTGATCACCGTCCACGACAAAGGACGAAAGGACTTGCCCCCCGACACCGCCGAGGACTGGAGCCACCACAAAAGACCCCTGCGGGTGAGATGGCTTAACGACAGCCGCAGATCCAGAGATTGCGGACGCCCGTCCCATTTGGCCAGGACCTCCGCCTGAAGCTCCCGTGTGTGAAACTGGGCGAAGGGAATCGCCTCGAAGGCCGAAACCATCAATCCCAGACACCTCATACACGTCCGGAGGGACGAGCACTGATTGTCCCTGTGGGACCTGACTTCGCACTGAAGTGTCCGAAGCTTGTCTTCCGGCAGGAAGACCTTCGCCTGAACAGAGTCCAGAATCATCCCCAGGTAGGGAAGACGAACCGACGGACACAACGTCGATTTTGGAAAATTTATCGTCCAGCCTAATTCCTGCAGAGTCTGAATCATGATGGACAGGTCGTTCACCAGACCCTGACTGGTCGCGGACCGAATCAGAATATCATCCAGATACCCCAGGACAGAAATGCCCTGGGCTCTCAGTAAAGCCAGAACCGGCGCAAGCACCTTGGTGAAAACCCGCGGAGCTGAAGCGAGACCGAAGGGTAACGCCACGAATTGATAATGATCCTCCGCAATGGCAAATCGAAGGTACCTCTGGTGACCCCCGAAAATGGGGATGTGTAGGTACGCATCCTTCAAGTCGATGAAGGCCATGAATTCCCCCGGAACCAGGGCAGCCACCACCGAGCGCAGGGATTCCATGCGAAACTTGCGAACCCGCACAAAGCGGTTCAGAGCTTTGAAGTCCAGAATCGGACGTACTTTGCCCTCCTTTCTGGGCACAGTGAACAGATTGGAATAGAACCCCCGAAATCTGTCCCGATGAGGCACCAGAACCACCACTCCCTGGGCCCGCAGGTCCCGCACCGCCAGGTGCAGATCCTGCAAGCGCTCCGGAGTCAGCTGAAGGTTTGAGGGGAAAAATCTGCCCGCCGGCCGAGAGAGAAACTCAATCTTGTATCCAGATCGAACGATTTCCTGAACCCACCTGTCCCGAATGCGGTCCAGCCAGGGTTGAAGAAAACCGAGCAAACGTCCCCCCGCCCCAGAAACGGGTGAGGGCGCCCCTTCAGGCCGCATTGTTATGGGTAGCGGATCCGGACTGGCCGGACTTCCGCTTACCCGCCCACGGCTTCTTCTGGGAGCCTTGGCCTTTGAAGGGCTTGCCCTTATAGTGCGACTGAAAGGCACGAAAGGACCCCTGAGAGGGCCTAAACGAAGCATTCTTCTTACTGCGAACAAACTTATTCTTGTGAGATTGGGGCAAGAGAGTGCTCTTACCCCCAGAAATACCCTTTATCAGAGTATCCAAAGATTCGCCAAAAAGGCGAGATCCCGCGTAGGGCAAATTCGCCAGAGTCTTGCGAGAAGATTGGTCAACCGACCAACATTTCAACCATATCAGGCGACGGTTCAAGACCGCCACACTAGAAAGACGCGCAGCCAAAGGGACTAAATCCAAGTCCGCATCACACAAATACATGACACCCTGATGAAACCGATCCACCATAGCCAAAGTTGTCGGCGGGGCAGAGTCAGCCACCAGAGTGCGCCTGAGCACCTGCGTCCAATCCGCAATAGCTTGGGCTGCCATAATGGAAGCAAAAATAGGCTTCAGCATAGAACCAGCAACCGTATAGGCATGACAGGCCAGAGATTCCAATCTCCTGTCCGTCGGGTCCCGGAACACCGGTGTATCCTCAGCAGGGATCGCAGTTGATTTATTCAAAATCGCCACCGCGTGATCCACCTGAGGCGGCACACACCAACGTTCATCAGCAGCTGGTGTAAAGGGATAACGCAGATTGAACCTACTCGGCACAGCAAAAGGCTTCTTTAAATTGCGCCATTGCTCATCAACCGCACGCTGAAATTCCATAGAGCAAGGAAAAACCTGCGATGTTTTGCGTTTCCTCTGCGTCCCATAAGAGGACATCAAAGCAGGAGGAAATGGTTCATCCTGCAAATGCAGCGTTTGCTTGATAGAAGCAACCAACTCATCCATGAGTGCAAGCTCTTCAGACGAGCCAGGGGGAGAATTATCAACCCCTCCCACCTCAGCCTCCCCATCAGACCCCACAAGGTCCAGGGATGAGTGAGACCCTGAGAAGGGCACTCCAGCCATAGCAGCCCCATCGCCCTCTGAATCAGAGGAAATAGACACCCTGGGCCATTTTGTGGATCGATCAGCCACCAGCATCTGCACCTGAGCAGCTAAGTTAGCCACAATAGTGGCCAGATCAGCCCCCTCGGGGGAAGCAGCAGCCCCTTGGCCCCCCACCAGGGTGGGAGGAAACTTGCAATCCTAAGAATCCATGCCCCAGCAAAAAAATTAATAAAGGATACTGCCCCTTTAAGATCGCGGCGAGCGCTGCCCACCGCACCCACTGAACACACTGACCCCCACAGGGATATGAAACTGGGCAAGGAATACAGGAAAAAAGGAGATATAAAACCTGGAGAGCTCACACAGGCTGCTGCACCGATCGCTGTCCCAGAGGAAAAGGAAGTGATGCAAGACTGACCGCTCCTATGAAGCCTCTGCAAGGCTACACAAACATGGCCGCTGGCTGAGGACAAAACCCTGGGCAAAGAGAACATGGCGCTGATATGTGGGATCGATCGCCTCTCAAAATGGCGGCGTTTGGCGCCAAAAACGTGTGCAGTACCTCACAGGACCTGCCACCATAATTTTTGCCCCAGAAAAAATGGCGGATCGCCGAACAGCATGTCTAAAATCTTACTGCTTCATATGACACCCAGCAGAGCGGGAGAGCCCCCCCCTCACAGCCCACACACAGGCAGCAAGTGCACACAGGAGCTGACAGGGAGCACAGCAGCCACACAGACATGCAGGGTCACACAGTCCCAGACTGACACCCAAAAAAGACAGGTCCCCACATAGATTTACACTTAGCAGTCCAGATGGCGTGGGGAGCCTGCTCCAGCGACCAAACCGCAGTACTGAGGACAGGGAGTGTCGCAAGCATGACGCAGTGGAGTTGCGGTGCGAAACCGCAATGGCGTCCAGTGAGGTAGCCACCTCACCGATAGCATCCCTGCAGCGAACAGGGATGGGTCGTTCAATGTGCCAGGGCAAAACCTAAGCTGAACGCTCGATGGCAGGATGGGAAGCCCCTGGCCCTGAGCCCTGGGAACCAGGGTGGCCAGACTGAGACCCAGCTTCGCACGATCATCTTGATCAGAAGAACTAACTAATGCTGGAAATAAACAGCTAAGTAAAAAAAAGAGAAAAAACTTCAAATAAAATCAAAAAAGAGAAAAGTGGCTGAGACTAAGAGCCCCAGCACAGGAACAGCCTGCGTACTCCTGAGCTAGGCATATGAAACTGAGTTGGTATGCAGGAAGCAGGGAGGTATTGACTGAGGGGACCACCCCCTGGGGGTGGGATATGCTAAAAGCTTTGATATTAATATATTCTGTTGCCTAGCTACTCCTGCAGAGCAAAGGTCAATAACCCCATTAGTGACGAATATGAAGAGGCGGCGACTGTCAGAGGACGTAAGAGAAAAATAAATATACATTTTTTAATTTTCCAGAAACTTGTGGCAAAATATAAAATATTCCATGGACTCAACATGTATAACTAAGGGGCCCTGCGCTTACGGATATTAAAATAAAATAAAATACTGTGCATCAAGCTGCTAGCTGCAGTGAAAAGTGCTGGTGCTCTTTTAAAAATGAGAGATGTGAGTGCAGCGCTGCTTTAAAATTATAAATCTATAAATATATATAAAAAATATTATAGAATTGTGCAATAACTTAATACATCTGTGGTGATCTTCAAAGGAATAATATAAAGTGTACAATCATAAAAATCTAATATTTATACACAATGTGTTCCAAATAGAAAAATATATAAATAATTGTCCATATATAAATCTTTCCAGAATGCTGTGACTTTTTCCGATATTCATAAAGTGCTTGAGTGTTCAAAAATGTGCAATAAGCGGGGTTTCCCCCTTAAGATGTCTGCTTACCATCAACTGGATATAATCAGGCATGGAATAAAGGTTTTACACTCTGTTTTTCAATTGGTGAGGAATATTAGCTGGAACCTCAAGATTCATCGCCCCCGTATCCTCAAAAAGAGAAGCTTTTCATGGTGAAGTTTGTTTTAAACAACACATTTATTGGGTACATGGCGGGGATTTATACTCACAAACAACAAAGTAAAACAAGCATAGAGCGGCTCGGTGGTGTGCTGCTCCCGCAGCATACGATCCTCCGGCCGGGGATCACGTGGTACTCGCTCTACCTATCGCTAGACGCGTTTCGCTGTGACACACAGCTTCATCTGTAGCTCAACAGATACAGATGAAGCTGTGTGTCACAGCGAAACGCGTCTAGCGATAGGTAGAGCGAGTACCACGTGATCCCCGGCCGGAGGATCGTATGCTGCGGGAGCAGCACACCACCGAGCCGCTCTATGCTTGTTTTACTTTGTTGTTTGTGAGTATAAATCCCCGCCATGTACCCAATAAATGTGTTGTTTAAAACAAACTTCACCATGAAAAGCTTCTCTTTTTGAGGATACGGGGGCGATGAATCTTGAGGTTCCAGCTAATATTCCTCACCAATTGAAAAACAGAGTGTAAAACCTTTATTCCATGCCTGATTATATCCAGTTGATGGTAAGCAGACATCTTAAGGGGGAAACCCCGCTTATTGCACATTTTTGAACACTCAAGCACTTTATGAATATCGGAAAAAGTCACAGCATTCTGGAAAGATTTATATATGGACAATTATTTATATATTTTTCTATTTGGAACACATTGTGTATAAATATTAGATTTTTATGATTGTACACTTTATATTATTCCTTTGAAGATCACCACAGATGTATTAAGTTATTGCACAATTCTATAATATTTTTTATATATATTTATAGATTTATAATTTTAAAGCAGCGCTGCACTCACATCTCTCATGGACTCAACATGCCTCTCAGTAAATAGCTTGGGGTTTTTTACTTTCCAAAAAGGGGTCATTTGGGGGTGTTTGAACTGTCCTTGCCTTTTATGCCCAAAGCTTATGCCACACATCACCCACTCTTCTAACCACTTGAAGGCCAAGCTTTTTCTGACACTTTTTTACATTAAAACATTATTTTTTTTTTTTTTTTTACTGAAAAAATCCTTTGAACCCCCAAACATTATATATTTTTTAAAGAAGAGGCCCTACAGAACAAAATGGTGGGTATTCCAATATTTTTTTTTTTGCCACACGGTATTTGCACAGAGATTTTCCAAACACTTATTTTAAATTTAATGCACAAGTACACTATATATCGCCCAATTTCTTGGTAAAATATATAAGATGATCTTATGCCAAGTACATAGATACCAAACATGACATGCTTTAAAATTGCGCACGCTCGTGCAGTGGCAACAAACTTACATTTTTAAAAACCTTTACAGGTTACCACTTTAGATTTACAAAGGAGGTCTACTGCAAGAATTACTGCCCTTGATCAGATGTTCACAGCGATACCTCACATGCATGCTGCAATTGCTGTTTACATATGATACCAGACCGATGCTTGAGTTTAACTTTGCGCGCAAACACGGGGGGGACAGGGGTGCTTGAATTTATTATTTTTTTTTATTGTTTATTTTGCCACCTTCCCTTTCATTTTTTTTCTCATTTTTTTATTGCTATCACATGGAAATATCCCCTGTAATAGCGATAAGTAGTGACAGGTACTCTTTTTAAAAAAAAAAAAAATTGGGGTCAAAGATTGGTGTGATAAGACGCTTTCCCAACTTCCCAATGGCGCTGTTTATATCTGGCGAAACCAAAGTCATGAAATGCTCGTAGCTTCCAGTATCTTAGGCCATATAGATGATTGGCGCCATTCTGGTCTCCAATCAGCTCTATGGTCAGCTGACATAACCACCGGCTGCAGTCTCGGGTTACCCGGTGGGACAGAAGAGCCCGAGAAAACCGTGGAAGGCGGCAGGGGGAGCACAATGCTGGTCCTCTTTGGGCATGTATTGTAAGGTTCTTTTTTTTCATGCAGCCTGAGGGCTGAAGGAAAAAAGAGAAGCTAACAGATTCCTCCATTCACATTGATCGATGTGGATGAAGAAATCTCCGCCAAGAAAAGTGTTAAATATATGGTGAAGCATAGGGGAGATCCTCCCTCAGTGTCCACCCCATCCCCTATGCTTTGCCATATTTGCTCTCTTTTTTTTTTTTTTTTTTAACTGCGGTGGTGAAATCACCTCTTACAGCGCTGCAATCATTGATTTACATATATGCTGAGAGCAAACGCTGTTGCTGTCAAAATAAACAAATCAGTGCTGCAGCTGATGGGCGCACCTGCAAAGCAAACATTGGTTAACAATAAAACACAGTAACAATAAAACATTACAATAGTGTACAGTGCAGTAGAATGATGATATCTGCAAAGCAACCTATGGTTAATGAAAAACCGTAATAACATATTACCGTATAACAGAATATTCTAAAGTACAGTAAAAGTAAGAACAGAAAATTAACTCAATAAAACGACAACTATTTTTGTCTTTTATTTTAATTTTTTTTTTTTTTTTTACACTTTTTTTGTAACTTTAAAAAAACTTTAAACGTTCCAGGCTAGGGTCTCTCAAAATGTGATAGCCATCCAACATCTTTCAAGATCCTGTGTTAAAGTGTGCCCTAGACTGTGCCATACTGTACCCCATACTAATACTCTGCATCGGAGACTGTTTCCGTCGCTTCCACACACTAGTAGAGATCAGGTTGGCCAGGACAGGAGGGACAAAAATAATGGGTGTCACGCCTATATCCGCGTTTTCTACAAACACGACATCTTTGGGGTGCTCTTTGGGTAGGGGTACCAGGAGGACATCCAAAAAATGCCTCTCATGCAGCCGCCTCACTGCATCTGGATTGTGAATTTGGGCCACAGCATCTTCTGGATACAGAAGGGCTGCGATGATCTCTTCCTGGAATTTTAGGAAGGATCCACTTCTTTCTGACGCTTTTTAAAGCGCATAAGCGTTCAGCAGACACTTTTTTGTACCAGCATCTGGCCTTACAGGCAATTAAGTACGGCGCCATCATTTTGTCTTTGAAGTCCACCCATCCCATGTTAAGGTTGAATTCATGGAAACAGTGGGGCTTCTCAACAACATCAGTCACCGTTGCAATTTGGACTGTGTGAATAAAGGACAGAAAGAAAACATTCCGTGTGTCCCTCCACTTCACTGCAATGAATTTATTACACTTCAAGCAGACTTTATCCCCCAAGTCGGGAATCTACAAGCTGTTGGGGGAAGCCCCAGTGATTAGGTTGCATGGTGCCTAATGCCCAAATTCCAGAATCAATAAGGGGACTAAAAAGTGGCACGCTTGTGTAATAAATGCCCAAGTATAAATGGTGTCCCTTTCTGAATAAGGGTGACACAAAGTCCCAAACAATCTTGTGCTGCTGCCCATCTAGTCTGGGCAGTTAGGGGGCTCCACATTGCTATATTTTCCCTCGTAAATCTGGAAACTAGATGTATAGCCTGCTGCCCTGTCACAGAGCTTATACATCTTGACCCCATATCTGGCACGCTTGCTGGGGAGAAACTGTTTAAAAACAAGGCGGACAGAAAATGTAATCAGCAACTCATCCAAGCAGACAGCTTGTTGGGGCGTATACAAGGCTGCAAACTTTTGGTTAAATCTATTTAGGAGGGGTGGAATTTTGTGGAGCCAGTCTATTCCAGGGTCACCCCGAGGATGACATAGTTCATTATCACTGAAATGCATGAACCGCAAAATTTGCTCGTATCTAGTCCTGGTCATGGCAGCAGAGAACACGGGCATATGATGAATTGGGTCATGAGGATGGAGAGGCCCAGAAAGGTTTTAAATGCAGAAACAGTGATCCAATTCCATGAAAATTCTCTGGCAAGGGTAAAATTTGGATTTTCAGCGATTAGTTCATCACCATATAAATTGCTCTGGTCCACAATAGATCTGTACAGATCTTCCATAAAAACCGCTCATGAAAATCAAGGGTAAAATCGTGTTTCCACCTGAATTCCGGGTTGTCCAGTGAATGGGGGGTTGGGGGGGGGGGGGGGGGGAGTACGGGTTACGGGTGCCGCAGAAGTGGTGGGCTCCCAATCAGGATTTGTATGCGCATCAGGAAGGACATTATGGGCCTGTCTTCAAATTCTTGGTGGCTGCAGGACACTACTTGTGCTAGCCACCGCATCAGCTTGAACTGCACTTATGGGACTCGCCACGTCACCAAGTGTTACTGCCGTGCTGGTTTGACTATGACCAGGATGTACTAGGCTGCTGGTGCTTGCCAGTTCACTAGAAGTTCGAGCGGCACTCATACCGACACTCTGCTCCATACAAGAACCCTGCAATTGTTACACCTCATCAAAAGAACAGGGCCGGGCGGGGTCCTTAGCAGGGATCACTACTCTGCTGTCAGAGCTATCTGTCAGGGTGTCGCTGCTCTATACAGGTTTGAATACTGAGCCTGATTCTGACAGTGAGACTTCACCATCGCTCTTCATCTGTCATTCTCAGCATCGTATAGGCCTCTTCACTAGTGTACCACTCTATTTGGAAATTTTTGCCAATAAATTTATAGGTACCTAGTGTGTCTAGGTAAAAAAAAGCACCTGGTTGTCAGGAACGGTTTGAACCGCTACCAAAAAATGTAACTGCTAGTGTTAGCAGAGATCAGGCCTGACTCTGCTAATGCTGCAGTTTAGTGTTCTGTGTATTAGAAGTGACAGTAAACTGCTGATACTGCACTTCTTGGGGTATGGGCGGAGGGGTTAATCCCAGGTGCTGGCAGGTGTAGGGGGTGATCCTGCTAACACTGCATTTTAGCAACACTATACTAAACTATTGGGGACGCTAGTACAGTTCTAACCAGATCAAGGATATTGAACCGTTCAGACACTATGCTAGTAATGAAGGTGTTTAGTGTGTTTTTAGTGTGTTTGTGTCACTGGCAATCAAAGGGTAAAATTGTATTACTAAACATGCGGCAGGCAATCTGACGCTATCTTGTATTGACGCTAACTACGTTAATGCTAACTGATGTCACCTGTGACACAAATACTATAGGAATGAGTAGGGAAATGGACTTTAGTGGCACAACACAGCCTTACAACAGACTAAATGTGTCTAAAAATATGCATTTTATTACAATATCTTTAAAAACACTCTACAATAATAAGAAAACAAATAAAAAACATTGATTCCAAAGTGAACAAATGTCCTCAGTGTTGGATATAAACGCCCAAAAGGACTATTGTAAACCTAGATCCCCCAACCAGGGCATTCCTATGTACCAACAGAAATGGGCAACCAACACATTGTGTGATGTTTGGGGTACAGTCAGCCTGACATGTTTTGCGCTTCTTCAGGAGCTCAGTACCATACATTCAGCTAATTTCTTTACAAAGAAAACAAAGAAATCGATGCACACATATCAAAAGTTGACATCTTTCTCTTACATGTAATTTTGCTTACACATAATTTTAGATCTCAGACAGCAGGAGGGCCAGAGGGGGTACTAGGAGCGAAAGAAAACATGGAGAATCCCTCCTATGATTTGTTAGAATAGGGACGTACCTGACGGAAACATTTTTATTATAAAAATTATAAATAAGCAAAATGAAATGTAAACGAAAGATGTCAACTTTGGTATGTGTACATTGATTTCTTTGTCTTCTCTGTATAGAAATGATCTGTATGTATGGTACTGAGCTCCTGAAGAAGTGCGAAGATGGCGCGAAACACGTCAGGCTGACTGTACCCCCAAACATCGGACATATGTATTGGTTGCCCATTTCTGTTGGTACATAGGAATGCCCTGGTTGGGGGATCTAGGTTTAAAATAGTCTTTTTGGGCGTTTATATCCAACACTGAGGATGTTTTTCCACTTTGGAATCAATGTTTTGTATTCAGGTTTTCTTAACATTGTAGAGTGTTTTTAAAGATATTAATAGATGCAATAGTAATAAAATGCATATTTTTAGACAAATTTAGTCTGTTGAAGGGTTGTGTTGTGCCACTAAAGTCCATTTCCCTATACATTCCCATGTTATTTGATATAGGATGAAGCACAGACTTGCACATTAGTGTCCACAGTGCCACTCTGTGGTGACACTCAACATGACATGTGACACTAATACAGTGATCAGAAAAAAGATCTGTACACTATAATAGTGACACTGACAGGGCAATGAAGGGGGATAACTGGGGGTGATTAAGGGGTTAAATCTTTATTAGAGGATGTATAGCAGGTACATTAAACCTATCTGGGACTGCCTCTAACTACCATTAACTGTCACTAATACAGTGATCAGTAAATTATACTGTATATAGTGACTCTGACAGGGAGTGAAAGGGTTAACTGGGGGGTGAACAAGAGGTTAAATGTGTGCCTGTGTGTCAGTGTATTGCTTGTGTACTCACAGTTGATGCTCTCTTCTCTCACGCTGGAACCGAAAAGGGCTCCAGGAGAGAAGATTGCATCATTTCCTGTGCCTGTTTTTACATTACATAGGCACAGGACGTTCTGCAATTGGTCAGAGTCGATCACCAGGTTCAGGCCAAAAATCATTGGCCTGGACCTGATGACTGATCTGTTCTGAATTGAATCAGCACATCACGGGGATGGCGGGCGCACACGCGCCCCCTAGCCCCGTGCGCGACTGACGTACAGTTACGTCAGTTTGCGCAGCTGAGCCACCTTGCCTGCGGCGAGTGGTCGGCAACTGGTAAACAAGCTGCTGAATTTATTGAGGTATGGATGTGGGGAGCATCAGCCAGATCGCAACCAGTCCATACAGCACATGGCTGCTGCAGGCGAATCCGATATAATGGTTGTTGGTTCTGTACAACCAGGACGTGCCATTTTCTTTCTGCATGTTGTTCATAGTCTGAGCTATAAGAAATAATTTTTTTAAACTCCTTGTGAATATGTTGAATTCCATTAGAGCCGAAACTGAATCCTTCCTAGCAAAATTAGAGTTGTTTGTAATCTAAGTGTCTAGAGACCTCTTCCCTCCTGCTGGGTTTTGCAGCTGACAAGTCTATAAATTCTTTTAAGGGCTCATGAGGCAACTGGTAACTTATCTATGGCCACAAGCCTATAGGGCTTTTCAAAAACCCATTGTCAGGTAAGGCCAGCCATACACAGTTTGAATCTCGAGAATCAAACAGTTATTGGGCAGACTGAATGTACCAAGTTGATTGATCGATCATCTTCGGAACAACCAGCCTGCCAGATTATCTTGCGATTATCGCTAGCAGCTACAACAGCCACTACCGATAATCACTTATTGTCTTCTCCTGGAAGGGACTACTTCCTTCTTCCGCTGGGAGAAGACAATTACGGATGCCCCTGTCAAGACTACCTGTGTTGATAGGGGAATCCTGCAAATTTCTTTCCTGCAACCCGTGGTTTCAAGAAATTAATTTGCACCATGTATGACCTGCTTAAGTGTCATCAAATGCCCAGGCCTAGCTGAATATTTAAAATCCATACTGTATATGAACATTTCCCCACTATATACTATTGAAACTACAACTCCAATTCCAAAAAAGTTGGGATGCAGTTTAAAATCTACATTAAAACAGAATGCAATGTTTTGCTAATCTCATATACCTGTATTTTTTCACAATACAAAATAGACAACATATCAAATGTTTAACCACTTCAGCTCAGGTTTTACCCCCTTAATGACCAGGCCATTTTTTGCAATATGGCACTGCGTTGCTTTAACTGACAATTGCGTGGTCATGCGACGCTATACCCAAATAAAATGTATGTCTTTTTTTCCCCACAAATAGAGATTTCTATTGGTATTAATTGATCATCTCTGCGGTTTTTATTTTTTTGTGCTATAAACAAAAAAGAACAATTTTGAAAAAAAAAACAAAAAAAACCAAACAAACAGTATTTATTTACTTTCTGCTATAAAACATACCCAATAAAAAAAAAATGTAAAAAAAAAAAAAAAAAAAAATCACATTTTTTCATCAATGTAGGCCAATATGTTCAATATTCTGCTACATTTTTTTGGTAATAAATGTATATTGATTGCTTTGCACAAAAGTTATAGCGCCTACAAACTATTGGATATATGTATGGACTTTTTATTTTTTTAAAATAGTTTTTACTAATAATTGTGGCAATCAGCGATTTTTAGCAGTGCTGCAACATTGTGGAGGACAAATCTAACACTAAGTGACACCAATACTGTGATCAGTGCTAAACAAAATGCACTGTTACTGTATAAATGACACCAGCAGGGAAGGGGTTGAAGCCAGGGGTGATCAAGGGGTTAAGTGTGCCCCTAGAGAGTGCTTTCTAACTGTAGGGGGAGTGGATGCACTAGAGGAGAAGAGAGATCTGTGTTTCAGCTTAGCTGAAACAGAATATTTCTATTTTCCTCCCTGACAGAGCAGCTGGAAGAGCATTTTGCAACTATATACTATTCTAATTCGGTTTTATTGGCAACAGGTCAGTAACATGACTGGGTTAAAAATAAATAAATAAATAAATAAAACACATCTTAGAGAGAGTCAGTGTGTCTTAGAAGTAAAGATGGGTGGAGGTTCATCAATCTGTGAAAAGCTGCATCCAAAAATTGTGGAACAATTTAAGAATGATGTTCCTCAATATAAATTGCAGACTTTAAATATACCTTAATCTACAGTACATAATATCAAGAGATTCCAAGAATCTGGATAAATCTGTGTGCAAGGGAG
Organism: Pelophylax lessonae; assembly: GCF_965119305.1. Classification (NCBI taxonomy): domain Eukaryota; kingdom Metazoa; phylum Chordata; class Amphibia; order Anura; family Ranidae; genus Pelophylax; species Pelophylax lessonae. The sequence continues at coordinate 155,823,448 of NC_138779.1, read as the reverse complement.
AAGACTAAAGAGCAATATTTGATGCTTATGATTTTTGGGTCCTTTGGTGGCAATGCATTAAAAACAGGCATGATGGACATTACTGCATGGGCTCAGCAATACTCAAAAATTGCTGTCTGTGAACACTATGTCCTCAAAAAACAAAACAAAATACAACCTAAAGCTTTATCATGCAAAGAAGTCTTCATATCTGAACATGATCCAGAAATGCCCCCATCCTCTCTGGGCCAAAGCTCACTTAAAATGGTCTGTTGCAAAGTAATAAACTGTTCTGAGGTCTGACAAATCTTTTATACAACCAGGGAAGCCATGTCCCCCAGACTAAAGAGGAGAGGGTCCTTCCAACTGGTTATCCGCACTCAGTTCAACAGCCTGCATCTCTGATGATATGGGGGTCCTATACTGCATATGGAATGGGCAGCTTTCACATCTGGAAAGGCACCATCAATGCTGAAAAAATATTTCAAGGTTTTAGAGCAGCATACAGTATGCTGCAATACAGACATCTTTTTCAAAGACAGCCTAGAATATTTCAGCAGGACAACTGCATGGCTTCGTAGTAGAAGAGTTTGGATGCTTAACTGGCCTGCCTGCAGTCCAGACCTTTCACCAATTGAAAATATTTGGCATATCTTGAAGCGCAAATACGACAAAGACGACCCACGACTGTTGAGAGGTTAGAATTCTATATTAGGCAAGAATGGGTCAACATTCCTCTCGCAAAACTCCATCAACTAGACTCAGTTCCCAAATCTTTACAGGGTGTTAAAAGAGTAGATACTAAATTGTGGTAAACATGGCCCTGTCCCAACTGTTTTGAGGCGTATTGCTGCAATCAATTTGAAAAGTACCTTATTTGTTTTCCTAAAATTGTACATTTTATCATTTTAAACATTTAATATGTTTCTATTTTCTATTGTGAATAAAACATGGGTTTATGAGATTTGCAAAAAAATGGATTTTGTAAAATCTTACCGTAAAATCCTTTTCTCTTAAGCTCATTGACAGACGCAGTCCTCTTGATTAATATCAAATCGGGTTATACTGCCCTCTACAGGAGTAGGACACTAGGCAGAAGGAAAACGTTCTGGCCACACCTTAGGGGCAGTCCCAGAGGGTATATCCTCTCTCTCCCTGCTACAGGATGTTAGTTATGTCACAAAGCAGTGTCAGAGAATTTAACCCAACCCAACTCAAAAGTAGAGGGGCGGGTACTGCGTCTGTCAATGAGCTTAAGAGAAAAGGATTTTACGGTAAGATTTTACAAAAATCCATTTTTCTCTGTCGCTCATTGACAGACGCAGTCCTCTTGATTAATATCAAATCGGGACGTCCCAAAGCAGTGCTACAAATGAGGGGTGGGATAACAGAAATCAAAATCCAATCTAGAAGGCCCAACCGGTGCCGACTAGAAGTCTTAAAGGCTCATCAAACCAAAGGATGAGACAACTGAAAATCCAACAGAAAAAAACCCTCGAGGTAGACCAACAGTCTCCTCAAATTGCGGCCTGCAGAACCTTGCGGCCAAAAGAGGCATCCGCCGATGCCATCACATCAACTTTATAAAATTTTGTAAAGGTATGAACCGACGACCAGGTAGCCACCTTGCAAACCTGGACCACTGACGCCTGATGGCGGAAGGCCCAGGAAGCACTGAGCGCCCGAGTGGAGTGCGCCTTAACAGGCAACGGAGGATTCCGACCCTTAATAGAATAAGCCTGTACCACCGTCTGTCTGATCCATTTGGAGATAGTCGCGGCAGATGCAGGCAACCCCTTTTTGGGGCCATCCGTGATCACAAAAAGTGAATCCGTTTTACGAAACGAGTCCATAGTTTTCAGATATACCCTGATTGCCCGAACCACATCCAAGGAATTTAACGCAAATTCCCGAGGATGACTGGGCTTAGGACACAGGGAAGGCAATACAATGTCCTCATTCAGATGAAACTCTGAAACCACCTTAGGAAGGAAGGATGGATTCGGACGAAGAACCACCTTATCCCTATGAACCACCAGATATGGGGAATGACAGGATAATGCGGCCAGTTCTGACACCCTGCGTGCAGAAGTAATGGCCACCAAGAAGACCACCTTCTGGGATAATGTAAGCAAGGGAATCTCCCTGATATTTTCAAAGGGAGGTTTCTGAAGAACCAACAACACCAGATTAAGATCCCAGGGCGGTAAGGGCGCGCGCACTGGCGGAGCCAGGTGCCGCACCCCCTGGATGAAATTCCGCACCAAGGAATGGGTAGCCAAAGGTTTCTGAAAGAAGATTGCCAACGCTGAAATCTGACCCATGACAGTACTCAAGGCCAGCTTCTGCTCAACCCCCTGTTGCAGAAAAGCCAAGATTCGGGTCACCGAATAGGCACGTGGAGGAAATCCAAAGGATTCACACCACGCAATATAAGACCTCCATGTGCGATGATAGACTTTTCTGGAAGTCGCTTTCCTTGCTTTAATTAAAGTAGGAATAACTGAAGTTGACAATCCCTTGTCCTTCAGCACCTGAGTCTCAATAGCCAGGCCGTTAAAGCCAGCGATTGTAAAGCAGGATGGAAGATCGGTCCCTGAGACAGCAGATCCTCCCTGAGAGGAAGTCTCCAAGGAGCATCAGCGACCAGCCTGACCAAGTCGGCGTACCCGGGTCTACGAGGGCAGTCCGGAGCTACCAGGATAACTGGAATTCCCTCCACCTCTATCCTGCGAAGAAGTTTCGGCAGTAACTTGAGAGGAGGGAAGACATACAGTAGCTGATACTGTCCCCACGGGGCGACCAGCGTGTCTGCTGCGTCCGCTCGAGGATCTCGGGAGCGGGCTACAAACCTCCGCACCTTCCTGTTGAGCCGAGCTGCCAACAGATCCCCCTCCGGGGTGCCCCAATGAAGGCACAGCCGGTGAAATGCCTCTGGATGAAGAGGCCATACCCCTTGATCCAGAATCTGACGGCTGACATATTCTGTTTGCCGATTTTCCACCCCCGGAGTGAATACCGCGGAGAGAGCCGGAACAAACCGTTCAGCCCAATGAAGAATGCTGGCCACTTCTATGGCCGCCAGGGCACTCTTGGTGCCCCCTTGGTGATTGACATAAGCCACGGCCGTGGCCTTGTCCGACTGAATCCAAAACGGGCTGCCCTAAAGCTGCTCGGTCCAGTAAATCAGACAAAGTCTGATCGCTCTCAGTTCCAATACATTTATCGGTAACCTGGATTCTACCGGAAGAAATGACTTCCCCTGTCTGAGCATCGGAGACCGAAGCTACCAGACCAGAGACTCCCTGGTCCGCTCGCTCAACCGGATCCGATTGTCCAGAGAATCGGGATTCCGATTCCATCTGAAAAGAATCTCCTTTTGGGGAATTGGGGTATGAGACTGGGCATACGGTACTGCCTCTAAGAAGGCCGCCATCAGTCCCAGGACCAGATAGTTCAATCTGCTGGTGGGAACTAGGAATGATCCTTGGAAAAAGTGAAGAAAACGTTCTGCTCAAGGAGCGGGAACTGCCGCTCCCTGTTGCATCAAATCCATTACGGCCCCCCGCAAAGCTTTTAAGCGATCCGGGGATAGTCGAATGTTGGAAGGGAAGAATCGCACCGGTAGAAGTGATCGAAACTCGATCTTGTAACCCGACCGTATGACCTCGCGAACCCCTTTGTCCGGGATTCTGGAAAGCCATGGATCCGCAAACCGGTGAAGACGTCCCCCCACCCCAGAGATGGGTGGGGGCGCACCTTCTGGCTGTATTGGTCTTATCTTCAGGTTTGGCTGAGTCGGACTTTTGTTTACCCGACCAGTGCCCTCTGAAACCCCCTGAAGGGGCTTTGGAGGGCTTCCCCTTATCGCCCGCCCCAGCGGAACGAACAAACTTCATATGAGCGGAAAAGAAAGGTCCTCGCCTGTTACGTGGTCCTTTACCTTTAGCAGTCTGTGGTAAAAAAAGTGATCTTGCCCCCAGTGAGATCCTTTATAATCTCATCCAAGGTGGCCCCAAACAGGCGATCCCCTTGAAAAGGAAGATTAGCCAAAGCTTTTTTGGAACCTTGATCCGCCGACCAGCACTTTAACCACAACACGCGTCTGAGGACCACTGCTGAAACAGATACACGCCCTAGCAAGGGAGTGGCGTCCAGGGTGGCGTCACAGATGAACTGTAGCCCTTGTATGATCTGCTCCAGCAAATCTGATACTGCCGGGGGGATGCTTCTCCCCTTTATGTCACGGCGTAACAATTTGGTCCATTCTGTCAATGTTTGTGAAACTAAACCAATGGCAATCACTGGCCTAAATGTTGACCCTATCAGGGAAAAAAGTGAGCGGGATTCTGCTTCCACTTTTCGATCCACTGGATCCCTAAAGGACGGAGCGTCCTCCAACGGGATAACAGTGGCTTTATTTAGTCTGGAAATCGGTGGGTCCACCACTGGTGGTACCGTCCATCTTTTAAGGAGGGATTCCTCAAACGGATAGCGCCTAGCAATGCGTTTGGAAATAGCAGGGGTTCGTTTCGGACGATCCCATTCTTCCTTAATTAGATTACCAAAACATTTGGGCAAGGGAAAAACCTTCGCCATTTTTGTAGGCTTGCTGGTACCAAAGGGAATTTCAGTGTCAGCTACCTCTGCCGGTGTAACCTCAAGACTTAAGGTTTCCCGGACAGACATGACTAGTGCGTCCACCAACGCTTCTTCTTGCGCTATGGTGGAGGCAGAAACGTCCTCCTCACTGTCTGAGGAGACCGTACCCGAGACAGCAGCCCCAGAAGAGGGACCTGCAGCTGCAGTGGCCAGCTCAGAATCCGTATCTGAAGTGTCAGATGAAATAGGGGTAGGCAGGGGTCGCTTCCTTGACCCCCGTCCCTGAAAGGCCACCTCCACCCGGGATACCAAAGACTCCAAAACTGCTGATAATGCATCAATCACAAGTGGGGTACTGGAGGGTCCTGCGGCCACCTCGAGGGGATCAGGTGGGGATACATGTTTGGCAGGGTCCATGATTATTCAAGACACTTGCCAGCAAACAAAAAAATAATTGCAAAGAAAACATTTTTTTTTCCCTGTAGTCCCCCAGCGCAACAGCGCCCCTCAGTGTTACCTGCTTGGACCCCACAGAGAGAGAGAGAGACCCCAAGGCTCACCACCTGATGCACAGAAGTTTCTATCAACCTGCTCTCAGCGCTGTCTCTTACAGATGGGAAGTCTTTTGGATCGTTTTCCCAGGTAAAGGCGGCGGCTCCGCCCCTTTACACGCCTTCCGGCGCCTCCCATACTACTCCTCGAGGTGTTTGGTCATCTCCAAAATGGCCGACCCCATGCTGGAGACACGAGGCTACGCCTAGAAGGCGGCCCCGCGCGACCTGCGGGAGAATGGCGGCGGCCTGTGGAAAGATGGCTGCGGCCTGTGGAAGGTAGTCATCGGCCTGTGCGGCCTGCGGGAGGTGTACGGCCTGTGGGAGGATGGCGGCCTGCGGGAGGCGGTAGTCCAGGCACAGGCATCGGCCTGTATTGCAATCTTATGTACCAGGTAGGATGCTATCACCCTCTTACATGGCCATCCTAACAGTAATGCCAGCCACTGACTTCAGTCATGGTCCCTTTACAGTGCCCCTCATACAGTGACTCCGATAGTCAGCTCCCAAACCAAGCCTCCTGGTTCTTATTCAATAAATCACCCTCAAAAGGGGGATCTGTGACACCTGTTATAGGATAGAGGGGGGATCCAGGATCATAAGGGTCCGATCATCCCAGGGAGGGGCCCGCGTCCACCCACAAACCCATCAGGGGGAGAGGGGGAACATTTTACTCACCATACCGGAACAGGCGGGCGCCAACTCCTGACAGAACCCCTCTCCACCGAGGTGGGGGGGCTGTCGACCAATACGGACGCCGTGACTCAGTTTCCAACTGGTCGTCGGCGTCCAGGCGAGACGTTTAACTCGCAGGGTCAGTCCCCGTCCAGTCTGACTATGTCGCGGCCGACCCAGCGCGGAGCTAGGGCCTGCACGTGCTCGTATGCTGACTGGGGTGACCACTGGATCTTAACATCCAGCCCGTCGCCCAGTTTCAGCATACTTGCTTGAAGATCTCACAGGAACAACTGGAGAAAAAAGCTGCCTGAAAAAAATGTTTTTCTAAAAAAATCTTGCCAGGACCAAAGATCCCAGCAAGGAACTTAGGTCCTTACTCCTAACTAGACAGAAAAAAACTAACATCCTGTAGCAGGGAGAGAGAGGATATACCCTCTGGGACTGCCCAGGTGTGGCCAGAACGTTTTCCTTCTGCCTAGTGTCCTACTCCTGTAGAGGGCAGTATAACCCGATTTGATATTAATCAAGAGGACTGCGTCTGTCAATGAGCGACAGAGAAATTAGCATTTTATTTTTAATGTAGATTTTACACAGCATCCCACCTTTTTTTGGAATTGGGGTTGTATTTTACCAAAATCCGGAGTGTGATTTTATGCACTTGGTGGCTAAAAATATGCATGAATTATACATACTAGGCACAGTACAACTGGGTGAATCAATGGTGAAGAAGGATCTGGGTGTTTTGGTATATCATAAGCTTAATAGCATTGACTGCAGAGAGCGATATCATTTTGCCCCTGTACAAATCATGAGTAAGACCTCATCTAGAATATGCAGTACAGTTTTGGGTACCATTTAACAAAAAGGATAACTGGAGAAAGTGCAGAGAAGGGCAACCAAACTGATAAGAGGCACGGATGAGCTCAGCTATGAGGGAAGATTAGCTGAACTTTATTCTCTCTTGAGTAGAGGAGAATACGGGGGATATAATGAACATGTATAAAATAAGTGGCCCATATAGTGAACTTGGTGTAGTGTTATTCACTTTAAGTTCATCATAGAGGACAAGGGTGCACTCTTTACGTCTGGAGGAAAAGATTTAAATTATTTCTAAAAAAGTTTCCTACAATGCTGGGCTGGGAAAGGGACCTTGAGATTGAATGGGGCAGGATTCTGGCATCAGCGTTTTGCCTGTTACTTTGAGGGGCTAAATAATGTTTCCTGGATTAATGCCAACTTGAATCTAATTTCTCGTGGTACCTGCTTTTGCGGTTGCAGGCATGTAGGCTCTTTGCTTGTTTGCTTCATATTCTAGGGCTATGCCCTAGAATCCTGGGGTTCTAGAACCAAATATTTCACCTGATTTGAAAAATAACTGGGGTCTCACTGATCCAATCTTCTCAGATGGTCTTCTTCAACCGTGTAGTTAAAACCCCTATAGGTACTCAAGCACTGATCTTTTTGATTTTATTAAGGGCTAAAATTACGATAGCTTGAACATGGAAGCGCCCTTCAGTATAATTTGCACTGGCTAAACATGAAATCTCATGGATAATGTCCCAAGAAAAAAAATCCTAAGTGAACTCCATAACACCAGCAAGAAATTTGATTTGAACTGGCAACCATGGGTCCACTATATAAAAAAGTCTCCATCTTGCCCTAATTTATTTTTTTCTTCCTCTTTATTTTTCATGGTGTGCTGGTCTTCTGCAACGGTATTCGCTTTCTCTTCTCTCTTCCGTTTTCCCTGCTCATCTCTTTCTCTCTGTTCTATCCCACTCTTTTATTATGTTTTTTTCGCACTCTTATATACATTTGACCTTCTCCTGCTACTTAGGTTGGTGCTTTGGAGATTCTGGACATTCTCTCATGGTGCACTTTAATTTATAGGTTTGTATTTCCCCGGTATGTCGTTTACTGTTCGGATGCTATACTGCTTCAGTCATGTATGTATTCTCTGTTTACATTTTTTTTTTTAAATAAAATAGGTTGAAAGTAAAGTATTTCTATAGGTTTGTCATACCTGCTCTGTGTATTGGTTTTGCACAGAGAACCCCCGGATCCTCCTATTCTCAGGTTCCCTTCACCGCTCCTGGCTCCTCTTTATCCAGTGCCCCCATAGCAAGCCACTTCCTATGGGGGCACTTGTGCGGGCCCGATCTTCAGCTCAGCTGCCTGCGTCCATAGACAAAGACAGCAGAGTTTGACAGCAGTGGGAGCCAATGGCTTCTGCTGCTGTGGATCTGTCCTGTGAGGAGGGACAGAGCAAAGAGCAGCTGCTCTAAAGCACAGCACTGGAACACGGTGGGGGCTCAGGTAAGTATAAGGGGGGCTTTTGGGGGAGCTGGATACAAAATTTTGCAGAGAATGCATTAAGGTAAAAAAACTTGAACCTTTAGAACCACGTTAATTTCCAAATACAGAAAGGCTTCAGTAAGAGCTGTGAAAATAGGATGTTTGTACTTACCGTAAAATCCATTTCTGAGTTCATTGATAAACAGTCCTCCATATTTAGAACTAGAGGGTTATATTGCCTTCTACAGGAGTAGGACACTAGGCAGAAAAAAGACTTGGCTATGCCTATGGGCAGTCCTAGCTGGTATACATCCCACTCTCTGCTATAGGCCTTCCATTTAGTAACAAGCAGTGTCAGAAGTATCAAAACTATATAGTGGGTTCAGTGCTGTGTCCATCAATGAACTCAGAGAAATAGATTTTACGGTAAGAACAAAAATCCTATTTTCACTTTCGTTCATTGACGGACACAGCGCTCCATATTCAGAACCATAGGGACGTCCCCAAGCAGTACCAAACATGAGGGGTGGGACAACAAAAAATCCCAAGGCTAAACAAAAAAGCCAACCAGGTAACAGGAGCTCAACAAAAAAACAACTGGAGCCCAACCTGAACAATGCACCCCTGAAGAGGGAACAGATCCTCTAACAGCAGCCTGCAAAACCTTGCGGCCAAAGGAAGCATCCGCAGATGTCAACATATCCACTTTGTAGAATTTAAACCAAGTGGCCGCCTTGCAAACCTGCGTCACTGACGCCTGATGACGGAAGGCCCAAGAAGCCCTAAGCGCCCGAGTAGAGGGCGCGGTTATAGGGAAAGGAGGAACCTGACCCCTGATAGAAGCCTGAGTCATTGTCTGTCTGATCCATCTGGAAACGTTCGCAGAAGAAGCGCACAGCCCTTTTCCAGGCCCGTCCGTGATCACAAACAGTGAATCTGACCTCCGAAACTACTTCGATACACCAGAATCGCACAGCCAAGGCATGCAACACAAATTCCTTGGGATGAGTGGGCCTGGGACACAGGGAAAGCAACACTCTGTCCTCATTCAAACGGAAGTCAGAGACCACCTTAGGCAGGAACGACAGGCGCTGAAGAACCACCTTATCTTTATGGAATATAGGGGGTAGGATAAGATAACACCGCCAGTTCCAACACCCCGAAGTCCCTTCCCCCTCGATCCTGTTTAGAAGCCGCAGAAGAAACTTGAAAGGGGGAGGCATAAATCAAACGATACTGGGGGGACCAGAGTGGCTGAGGCATCCATCAGAGGATCCGTGACCTTGCCACAAACCTCTGTACCTTTGTTGAGTGGAGACGCCAACATATCCATCTCAGGGTGCCCAATCGCAGACATATCAGATAAAACACATCCAGATAAAAAGGGAACACACCGCTTGGTCTAACGTGTGCCGACTGAGATAGTCCGCCTGCCAGTTTTCAATTCCTGGAATGTGGGTGACGGAGAGGGCCAGAATGAAGAATTCTGACCACCCCAGAATGCCGGCTACTTCCAGAGCTGCTAACCCACTTTTTTTCGCCCTGGTGAATGACATAAGCCACCGCTGTGGCATTGTCTGACTGGATCTGTACCAGGAGCCCCCAGAGCCGATCCGTCCAGTGATCCAGGCACAGCCGGATTGCCCAAAGTTCCAAGACATCGATCGGTAGTCTGGATTCCTCCAGCGTCAAACTACCCTGAGCTGAGCTCAGTCCCAGGACACCACCCCACCCAGACAGACTGGCATACAGTGACCACTGTCCAATACAAGGGGAGAAAAGATTTGCCTTCCCAAAGAGCAAAGCCCCCAGACCTGGTTTCTTGGCTCAGCCAAATCTGATTGTCCAGAGACTTTGGATACTTGTCACAGTTTACCAGGATCTCCCTTTGGAGGGGACTCGAATGCAACTGTGCAAATGAAACCGTCTTGAGGGTAGAACCCATCAGGCCTCGCACCTGCAAGCAAGTCCGGAGGGAGGGCCATCTGCTTGACTGCAATAGAAGAATCGCGGCATGCAACTTCTGGAGTTTGTCCAGAGGAAGGAACACAGACTAGAGCTGAACCCTGAGTCAGACCCAGATAATCCAATTTCCTGGATGGAATCAGAGCAGACTTCTGGTAGTTTAGAAGCCAACCAAACTCCTTCAGGGTCTGTATAGTGATCTCCACGTTGTCCATTAAGGCAGAAGAGGTGTCTGCTCGCAAGAGGAGGTTTTTTATAAGTCTGGTCCGCAGACCAACACTTAAAGCGGTTGTAAACCCTAGGAAGAAAAAAAAAAAAACCTGCAAGACAAAGGCATAATGGGCTAGTATGCATCGCATACTAGCCCATTATGTGTAACTTACCTTAGAACGAAGCCCCCACACGGACCCCTGGACATCGCTGCGGGCGCTGCCATGATCCCTCGCCGTCTCTTCCGGGTTTGGCGTCTCCGGCGCGGTGATTGGCCGGAAGAGACGGCTCCGGCGCGATGATTGGCCGGAGCCGCGATGACGTCACTCCCGCGCATGCGCACGGGAGTGATTTTCCGGCAAGCTCCCGGCAAATTAATTGAAGGTCCCCCCCGGACCTTCAGAGCGCATGCGCCGCTCGCGAGAGCAGCTGCATGCACTGTAAATATCTCCTAAACCATGCCGGTTTAGGAGATATTATTTGTACCTACAGGTAAGCCTTATTATAGGCTTACCTGTAGGTAAAAGTGTCAAAAAGCGGGATACTACCGCTTTAAGCCACAAAACACGCCTAAGCACCACTGCCAAAACAGATAGCTTAAAAATCAAGGGACCCGCGCCCAGTCCAAAGAGGCATTTCAGACAAACTGCAGCCCCTGGACTAATTGGTCCACCAACTCAGCAAAAGCAGGAGGAATCTGCTCAGTCCCCAGATCATGGCACAAGTTTTGCCCACTCAGTGTTTGTGACACCAGGGCAATGGCCAGGACCGGCCTAAGTGCTGAACCAGCAATAGTGAACATATTGCGAGCCGCAGACTCCGCCTTTTTGGCAGCTGAATCCTTCAAAGGCCGGAGATTCTTCTACCAGAATCATGGTCATCTTGTTCAATATGGAGACGGGAGTCCACCACTGGTGGGACAGTCCACTTCTTGAGGAGTGACTCTTGAAAGGGTTACCTCACCACAAAGTGTGTTTAAGATGAATAAGGTAACACCTGTGCCACGCAAGGCTTTTGGGTTCCAAAGGGGACAGATGTAATCAGTGCATCAACCAGCGCCTTCTCATGCGCAGCTACAGGAATGGAGGAATCATACTCGCTATCTGATAGATCAGGGAGCATGGCTACAGGTCCCGCAGAGTGGTTCACGTCAACGGCGGCCTAGCCAGATTCAGGATCTGGCGTGACAGATGAGGCAAGGGAGGGCATGGGGTGCTTTTTGCTACCCTGCTGCCCAAAGGCCACCTCCACCCGGGAAACAAAGGACACCAGGACCACCGTCCGTGCATTAATGGAGGGCTATAACCTCAAGGGACCTGCTGCCTCTGAGATGGGGTCAGGTGGGGAAACATGCTTCTGAGACTCTGAGGCAAAGAGGGAACCCACCAGCAAAAAGCATCAAGTACCACTAGGGGACTCACCCACCGAATCACCACAGGGGCACCCGAAAGCAGAGCACCCCACAACCTGCAGCAGAGGGAGGGACCCCACCAGTACTCACTACTCCACCAGAGTAGCACTGGTCTACACCAGAGATAGCCTGTATCCATGTGCGGTGTCCAGGGAAAAAGGAAACCCAGGAGACAGCACCAGGGGAAAAGGAGGAGCCCCACAGCCATATTCGCTGCCCAGAGTCTCCACGGTCATGGTGGCTGCTCTTAATGCACGCCAGACCAACCAAAAATGTCCACAGGACTACACAAACGTTTGCCACCGGTCATAGAGAATCACACAAACCCCCAATAGAAATGGCACCGACTACGGCAAAATGGCTGCCTTATGTGGTGTTCACGAGTCTCCCAGGGACCCAGGAGGGAACCCTGGAGCCCAGGCCACATCCGTAAAGGAGGGGGGGGGGGGTCCGGGCACAGGACCACCATAACAGCCAGCTCCCACCCCAGCCAGGAAAAAATATTCCGCTGGCGACATTCCCACCTGCGCCCTCCACAGGTACATAGCAGTACACCAGCCTCAAACACCTGCCAGCCCATCGCGCTACCACAGAGAGGGGGGGTGTGTGTACAAAGAAGAACCACTTAGGGGCCACCAACATAAAGGGGGTGTCTGGGGGGAAGGCGGGGAACCCGCAGGTTCGACGGTCCCGGGGGGGGGGGGGTTCCTGCGTTCACCCCAAATCACATCCAGGGGGGAGAGGGGAGACATGTACTCACAATACCAGGAACCAGGCAGGCACCACTCCAGACAGAACCTCCTCACTACCGAAATGGGGGGCTGTTGGCCAGGAGGAACGCTGCGACTTTGGCCAAGACACAGTCGTATGCGACCTCTCAAGGCATTTAACTCGCAGGCCAGCCCCCGTCCAGAGGGGCTATGTCGCGGCCGACCCAACACGGAGCTCTGGTCTGTGTGCGGTGGCTGGCCAGACTGGGGGGAACCCCTGGATCAAGCTATCCAGCCCGTCCCCCAGTCCGGAAGGTAATTATAGATCCCACAGAAAAAAAAAGCATGAAAAAAATGCCAGGACCAAAGATCCCAGCAGGGAATTTGGTCCTTACTCCTGACAAGACAGAAAAAAAAAACAGAAGGCCTATAGCAGAGAGGTGAATGTATACCAGCTAGGACTGCCCATAGTCGTAGCAAAATCTTTTTTCTGCCTAGTGTCCTACTCCTGTAGGGGGCGATATAACTGATTCTGAATATGGAGCGCTGTGTCCATAAAAGAACAAAACAGAAAATGTGGAATAGACTCCATCAAAAGCTGGTTCTGGCCAGCTCAGTAGATTGTTTTAAGAAAGGCCAGATCATTTTTGAAATGCACATAATATAACTGGATACTAATATTTATAGCTAAAGTTAATCCTGGGAAAAACTGATTGCCTCTTGGAGGACTATGAATTATTTTTTCCCTCACTGGAGCAAATTGGATCATGCTATATGGTTTGTTTTTTTTTGCCTTCCTCTGGATAAACTGTAGGTACTGCATAGTGTATATGGAAGTTTTCTATTTGTGTATTATTTTTCTCTGTTGGTTGAACTAGATGGTGTTTTTTTAACCAGAAAAAAGAGGAGGGGAACCAATGCGCTACCACTGAGGTAAATGTGAAGAATAAAAGGTGAAATAATGGAGTATTGGTGGAACACCGAAATCAGCAGCTGATTCAGAAGTGTCACAACATACTCAAAAAGATACAAGAAGGGAAATCAGCGCTTGATTTCTGGGAATGGTGGACCACAGAAAAAACTGTGGAGATAAAATAAATGTAGTATGTAGAACATGAAGAATAAATCACAGATCATAATCATAAAAATCAAATAAATAATGGTATGGTAAATAACGATCAAAAATAGTGAGGATAATAATAATAAAAATATATATATATATATATATATATATATATAACAACTTCTTCTTATAATAAAAAGCAGTGCAAATTGTGCAAATATACACAAAGAGTGCTGAAGTGCTGATAAAGTGATCAGTGAATAAATACTGATGATGAAAGTGCTAATATTGCTACAGACGCAAAAAACTATTAGCTATAAACAGCAAAAAGGCTGTAATAAGCTAGCAGTGAATAAACAGATGAGACACAATGTATGTGCAAGTAGGCACTATAAATAATAAAAATGAAAGTGCAAATAGTGCAAAATGATAATAACCAGCAGGAATTGTTTAGTCCTTCAGGGGTCCGATTGCCTCCAAGCAACCATCAAATACAGACCAAAAGGAAGAGAAAAGAGAAATGAATTGCTAGAGTTTACATACAAGTTCAACAAGCATGGACACTGAAAAATGAGTGAGTGTCCTAGGAATCTGCCAGAACGTTGATCCATATCTGCCAGAAAGCTGACCCATAACCATCCTATAGAAAGAAATGCAACATCCATTTGGCACTGTCCAGTTGAGGATCCCTCCATATCCATAAGCCTCTGCATCATTTGAGAATATCTTGTGGTCCCCTATGGTGATTTACTACAGCAAAACGCTCTTTTGAGTGTTAATGGAGGTGAGCGGCCATTGCACTTGATTTGGGATACAAAGCTCACGAAAAATCGCAAATTGTTGTCACCGGAAGTGTTTTTTAGTAAAGTCACTGAATCACCAATGAACTTTCATTAAAACCACTTGTTCTGAATTAGCACTTTATTTTGGGCACATTGCTTATTTGCATTTGGACTTTTGGTTTCTGTGTTAACCCATTGTAGGCACTTTACAGCAATTCCTGCTGGTTATTATCATTTTGCACTATTTAGCACTATTTGCACTTTGATTTTCATTATTTATAGTGCCTACTTGCACATACATTGTGTCTTATCTGTTTATTCACTGCTAGCTTATTACAGCCTTTTTCCTGTTTATAGCTAATATTTTGTTTGCGTCTGTAGCACTATTAGCACTTTCATTATCAGTATTTATTCACTGATCACTTCATCAGCACTTCAGCACTCTTTGTGTATATTTGCACTGCTTTTTATTATAATAAGAAGGATTGATTTAAGTATATCCACATTGTTATATTATTAATTCATATCTACATTTCTATTATCCTCATTGTTTATGATAATTTTGTCCATTGATCATTTTATTGTGTCATTAGCACTTCAGCACTCATTGTGGGATTTTGCACATTTTGCACTGCTATTTTATTATATTTTTTATTAAGGATTGTTTTATATATATATATATATATATATATATATATATATATATATATATATATATATATATATTATTACCCTCACTATTTATGATGGTTAGTTCTACCATACCACTATTTATTTGATTTTTATGATTATTATCTGTGATTTATTCTTCATATTCTACATACTACATTTATTTTATCTGCACGTTTTTTTCTGTGGTCCACCATTCCCAGAAATCAAGCGCTGATTTTCCTTCTTCCTGTATTTTTTTAACCAGCTATGTAACTATATAAAACACCTGTGAGATCAATTAATTTCTTTATTTTGATGTCACACAAATTCAGAATTCCAAACAAAAAACACTCTTTTTTATTTAACCAAAAAAAAAAAAAAAAAAAAGCATAAGGCACTGCAAGGAAAGCATACATATAATTAGTATGGCAAACATGTAACACATTAGCAGGTAATAATTAAACTGCACCACACTAGTGGGTACAAACTCAGTCAAATTGTTGATTTTAATGAGTAACCAAACTGACAAATCAGAAACACTGAACTGTTGCTTATCTAAAATGACCAAGCCTAGGAAAAACTTTGTCCTACTAGCATAGTCAATAAAACTGTGACTAAGCAAGTTCTACTTATTACCTGCTGCTTTCACCACTGCAGGCGCAGCACATCAAAAGCTCCTTGTTGGGTGTTGTTACAATTGCTTAACAGGCAAATTGTCATATGAAAAATGTCTCTCATTACAACTGTATTTACAGCCAAGTTAACATATATACAATTGTGCATGCTACAGATATGCTTACTGGGACCAAAATATTGTGCACACTGGTAGGGCTGTGCCTTTAGCTGGCCCTAGATGTAGCAAAAGTTAGCTGGTTCAGCAGGGACTGGATAAATTTCAATCAACAGCTGTCCCCATTTGACAGAAGCCAATCTAACGATCAACTTCTGTTGAGCAGCTGCTTGAGTCGTTTATTTTGACAGCAGAGGCAGAGGAGTGACGTTATCAGAATACAATGCCACAGTTTGGAGGATGCCTCCATCCACCTCGCTTGTGTAGATGGGTGAATCTGTTCATTTTTTTTTCCCAATAAGCCTGCATAATCTTTTAGCCCATGAGTTTATATTTTGCCTTATCTGGCCACCATAGACGAAGAACATAACCTTAACCTGTTGCTGACCACCTGCCGCAGATTTACTGCGACAAGGTGGCACGGTGCGCGAACTGACGTACCGGTACGTCGCTTGCGCCCACGGGTAGTGGCAGGTGAGCACACCAACCCAGCGGTGATCAGATTAGTTCCAGAACCGATCAATCTACAAGTCCAGGCCAATGACTTATAGCCTGGACCTGCTGATAGGTTCTGACTAATCCCAGAACGTCCTGTGCATGTGTAATGTAAACACAAGCACAGGAAAAGATGCAACCTCCTCTCCCGGAGCCCTTTTCGGTTCCAGAGTGAAAGAAGAGAGCATCAGACAGTGAGTAAAAGCACTACACTGACACCAGTACACAGTTAGTTACATTTAACCCATTGATCGCCCCCCCCCCAATTAACCCTTCCACTCCCTGCCCCCCCCCCAATTAACCCTTCCACTCCCTGTCAAAGTGTAACTATATACAGTATACAGATATTTTACTGATCACTGCATTAGTGTCACTGGTTACTTCTGTCAGCAACAGTCCCAGATAGGGTACCTGCCATATATTCCCTTATAAAGTTTGAACCCCCTGATCACCCCAGTTAATCTCTTCACTGCCTTGCCACAGTTTCATTAGTACAGTCTACAGATCTTTTTTCTGATCACTGTATTAGTGTCATGGGTGACGTCAGTGTCAATCCAGGATAGCGTCAGATTGCCTGCCAGTAATAAACTTTAACCCTTTGATTGCCAGTAACACACACTGAACACCTCCATTACTAGTACAGTGTCTGAACGGATCAACATCTTTAAACAGATTAGAACTATACTAGCGTCCCCAATAGTATAGTATAGGGTTCTCAAAACACAGTGTTAGCAGGATCAGCCCTGACACCTGCCAGTACCTGCGTTTAGTCCCTCCGCCCAGCCCCCAAGAAGTGCAGTATCTTTAGATCACTTTCACTCCTCATACACAGCACACAAACACGCAGCTTTAGCAGAGTCAGGCCTGAGGCATTGTTTGGTAGCGTTTCAAACAGTCCCTGACAACCAGGTGCTTTTTTACCTGTGAGTCTCACAAGGTACCTATAAATGTATTGGCCAAAATGTCCAAACAGAGGTACACTAGTGAAGAGGCCTACATGATGCTGAGCATGACAGATTAGAGCGATCGGGAAGCCTCACTGTCAGAATCAGGCTCATTATTAGAACCTGTAGAGAGCAGTAGCACCCTGACAGATAGCTCTGACGATGGATTAGGGGTCCCTGCTAAGGTCAGGCGTACCCGACCCCATTTTCAGGTTGCTGAGGTGCAACAATCGCATGGTTCTCATATGCAGCAGTGTCAGTACTTCTGCCGCTCAACCTTCAGATTAACTGACGAGCACCAGTGCCTAGTAGTTACTGGTCGTAGACCAACCAGCACTGAAGTAACACTTGATGACGTGGCGAGTCCCATAAGTGCAGTTAAAGCTGGTGCGTTGGCTAGCACAAGTAGTCTCCCGCAGCCAGCAAGAATTTAAAGACAGGCCCGTAGAGCCCATAGTGTCCTTCCTGATGTGCTTGCAAATCCTGATAGGGAGCTCACCACTTCTGCAGTGCCCGTACTTCCTCCATTCGCTGGCCAACCCAGAATACAGGTGGAAACAGCAGATTTTATTGGTATTTATGAGCTGTTTTTCACTGAAGATCTGTACAGATCAATTGTGGACCAAAGCAATTTATATGTCCATCAATTTGTCGCTGCAAACCCAAATTTTACCCATGCCAGAGAATTTGCATGGAAACCTATCACTTTCCCAATTTAGAACCTTTCTGGGCCTATCCCTCATCATGGGCATTACTAAAAAGTGCGAGTTGTGGTCACATTGGTCCACTGACCCAAGTTATCATATGCCCATATTCTTTGCTGCCATTGCCCGGACTAGAAGATATGACCAAATCTTGCAGTTCATACATTTCAATGACAATGAACTCTGTCATCCTTAGGGTGACCCTGGATATGACTGGCTCCACAAAACTCAGCCCCTCGTGGGGGGCGTGGCGACCGCTCCTTAAGATGGCCTCATTATTCAGTAGCTCCCGCAGCTCTCTGGGAATACAGCAATCGGTAGTGTCCCGAGAACCTCCCGCACCGGATCGAGATGACTCGGCAATGCAAGCACTCTCCCTTCCTTCAGAAACTATCGAGTTTCTTCCCGACATTGCCGAGAAGGCTCAAACAAGATGGAGGAGGGGGACGTCCTGTGGAGGTGGACACCGGACATCTGGTGGCTGACTCCTATACATGTCAGGGCCCTACTGCAGACCAGACAAGCAGCAATGAGGAGGACAGCTGCTCTCCTTCCTCTTCAACCTGCTCCAGGAGTCTAGCTAAGTCGAGACCCAGGAGAGACTCTGCCACAGCAGAGTTACTGAGACCATCACGAAGGTCAATGCACCAGATTTACAGCTTCATCCTGCAAATGTCCACTCAGATCCCTCTGCATCATTTCCAACCTCAGGTCAGCCACTGTCTGACACTGCCCTTAAGGACATGCTGCTGTCCCTACGATCATCACTTCAGGCTGACATGCTTACATGCCTGTGTAAATGTTCTGAAGAGGTCCAGGAGCTGGGTAATAGGGTGAGCCATTTGGAAGATGTAGCGGAGTAGCAGTATTATCCACGATATCTCCCCTGGTAGTCAGGCCCAGCATACAATAACCCTGGTAGCGTATGATATTCCCAACCCTCCAATAACCAAACGACACATGGCTTGGAGGTCAACTAACTCTTTTATTCACAGGACTTATATTTAAAACAAGATACTTATACAGGGTCTCCACAGAGGGGCAGCAGGGGTTTCCAATACACATTCATGAGCCAGCAGCTAACAAAAGCAAGATACTTATACGGGGTCTCCACAGAGGGGCAGCAGGGGTTTCCAATACACATTCATGAGCCAGCAGCTAACACAATACAAAATCCTACAGGTACTGCACGGATTACGTTTACAAATACAATACACACATAATACAGTTGGACAATCATTCCTGACAGAATACTCTGTAAGTGGCGATGTTTGCCACAGAAGATTATAGGAGTACCTGTATAACATCCTATAATACAATGGTAGATGCTCACACCTGACAAGATGTCCAAGATGGCAGACTTAGAAGACCGCTCACATCGTAACAACTTAAAAATCAGAGTCATACCAGAAGCAATGCAATCATCACAGCTACCCCATTATGTATGCAATTTGTTTAAAGCAGTTGTTTCTTCCTTGACGTCTGAAGATCTTACTATTGATAGAATCCACAGAGTTCCCAAACCTTCCTTCCTCAGGAGATTCCTAGAGATGTGTTAATGCAAATCCATTTATTCCAAGCGAAGGAACGCATACTATCCACATTCCACAAGAGAGACCAACTACCAGAACAAGCCGCCACATTACAAATACTTCCAGACCTCTCTGCGCACACGCTACAACAATGCAAAAACCTGGTTTCTATCATCAAATCCCTTCGCAACCATGACATTTCCTATCAGCGGAAATATCTGGCGACACTGAAAGTCACCAGGGATGGATCCACAACAATTGTCAACACCATAGCAGAAGGGGTTTGCCTACTCAAAACCTGGCATATCATCCCCTGAACAACCTCCGCAAGATACTATGCGTCCCATCTCCAACACTAAGTTGGAATGGCGCAAGGTTTCTTGCAAATTCCACTCCAAGCAGCAAACCAGAATGGGCCACACAACACCACCATAATCCACAGCAAACTTCAATTTTCTGGAACTGCTAACTCTGTTACTGGAACCCCGCATTTGCTTCCCCAGTCAAGTTGGCAGCCCAGTTGCTACTGGTCCTCACAAGGATCTTTTCTTTTTAAGACCCTTTATTTCTTCGTGTTCGTTCTCTTTTTTTCCTTGGGAAGATGCCAGATCCCAGCTCACGCTCAAGTTTCAACTATGTTACCTGTTGCCGGCTCTTTACTCATTTGGCAAACGCAGATTACCATAACTCTACTCTGTACAACAAATATGTCACTTCAGTCATCTTATATGGATTGAATGAAAGTCCACACTGTTTCCAACCCATTACAGCTCACCAGAAAAGCGGTCTATGCCTCTTCCTATTGATCTCTGCCTCCTGCTGAAATGGCTGTTAAGATTGTTTCCCTCAACACCCGTGGTTTAAATCACCCGGGCCAAGAGGTTTTCTCTATGGAGAAATTCTATGATACATGGGCATGCTGGACTCAGTTTCCAAACGACGAAACAGTACTCTGACCTAATGGGTACATGTAATACCCCAAACCCTCATTGAGGGCTCTATTTCTTAATCTAATGGACCAGACAGGACATATACTTCGACCTATCTGCTAATACACCACAGTGAAGAGTCATCCCACCCCTACACCAGGGCTGTGCGGGGAGACCCATAATATGATCTATAACTCACCTCACACAGGCTAGAGCGCTGAGGTCTCATAGTAACATATATTCATCCTTCTAACAATAATGCCCACCTAGAAACACTGGGAATTCAACATACGTTTATTAAATCGCCTAAGACGTTATTACAATGACGACTCCTTAAGACTTCACCTCCATGACCGTTCGTAAATTACTAGATGATCATTCGGAGGGCTATTCTGTGGATACTCTGACTTCCCACACCCTTCAACCACCCCCCAACCCCCCCCCCCCATTGTTGTTTATCCTTCATCTACAGTCAGGTCCATAAATATTGGGACAATTCTAATCTTTTTGGTTCTATACACCACCACAATGGATTTTAAATGAAAAAAACAAGATGTGCTTTAACTGCAGACTTTCAGCTTTAAGTTGAGGGTATTTACAGCCAAATCAGGTGAACGGTGTAGGAATTACAACAGTTTGTATATGTGCCTCCCACTATTTAAGGGACCAAAAGTAATGGGACAGATTATCAATCATAAATCAAACTTTAATACTTGGTTGCAAATCCTTTGCAGTCAATTACAGCCCTTTAGGAATGCATAGCCATCACCAGACTCTGGGTTTCATCCCTGGCGATGCTCTGCCAGGCCTCTACTGCAAATGTCTTCAGTTCTTGCTTGTTCTTGGGGCATTTTCCCTTCAGTTTTGTCTTCAGCAAGTGAAATACATGCTCAATCGGATTCAGGTCAAGTGATTGACTTGGCCATTGCATAAAATTCCACTTCTTTCTCTTAAAAAACTCTTTGGTTGCTTTCGCAGTATGCTTCAGGTCATTGTCCATCTGCACTGTGAAGCGCCATCCAATGAGTTCTGAAGCATTTGGCTGAATAGGAGCAGATAATATTGCCTGAAACACTTCAGAATTCATCCTGCTGCTTTTGTCAGCAGTCACATCATCAATAAATACAAGAGAACCAGTTCCATTGGCAGCCATACATGCCCACGCAATGACACCACCACCACCATGCTTCACTGATGAGGTGGTATGCTTTGGATCATGAGCAGTTCCTTTCCTTCTCCATACTCTTCTATTCCCATCACTCTGGTACAAGTTGATCTTGGTCTCATCTGTCCATAGGATGTTGTTCCAGAACTGTGAAGGCTTTTTTAGATGTTGTTTTGCAAACTCTAATCTGGCCTTCCCTTTTTTGAGGCTCACCAATGGTTTACATCTTGTGGTGAACCCTCTGTATTCACTCTGGTGAAGTCTTCTCTTGATTGTTGACTTGGACACACATACATCTGCCTCCTGGAGAGTGTTGTTGATCTGGCCAACTGTTGTGAAGGGTGTTTTCTTCACCAGTGAAAGAATTCTTCGTTCATCCACGAAAGTAGTTTTCCGTGGTCTTCCGGGTCTTTTGGTGTTGCTGCGCTCACCAGTGTGTTCTTTCTTTTTAAGGATGTTCCAAACAGTTGATTTGGCCACACCTAATGTTTTTGCTATCTCTCTGATGGGTTTTTTTTTTTTTCCAGCCTAATGATGGCTTGCTTCACTGATAGTGACAGCTCTTTGGATCTCATAATTAAGAGTTGACAGCAACAGATTCCAAATGCAAATAGCACACTTGAAATGAACTCTGGACCTTTTATCTGCTCCTTCTAAATGGGATAACGAGGGAATAACACACACCTGGCCATGGAACAGCTGAGCAGCCAATTGTCCCATTACTTTTGGTCCCTTAAAAGGTGGGAGGTACATATACAAACTGTTGTAATTCCTACACATTTCACCTGATTTGGATGTAAATACCCTCAAATTAAAGCTTGAAGTCTGCAGTTAAAGCACATCTTGTTTGTTTCATTTCAAATCCATTGTGGTGGTGTATAGAGCCAAAAAGATTAGAATTGTGTCGATGTCCCAATATTTATGGACCCGACTGTATATTATCAGAGCTGTGATGTATATTTGCTTTTTGTACATATATTGTAATAAGAAGTGTTACTTATAAAGTAACTTCTATGTTATTTTACATAACTAATGTTTACCATTTCTGTTTTATAATATGTTTATTTTTTTCTCAATAAAACTTTATGGAATAAAAAAAAAAAAAACACCCTGGGGACAGAAGCTTTGCCACCGAGTAGATTGTGTCTATCCGTAAGTGTTTTTACAGTATTGATTTATTTAGAATCTTTAGGTTTAGGATCATCCGATATTTGCCAGAGGGTTTCTTTAAAAAAAAAAGACGTGTGAATAGAAGCCCGACCTTCCTGTCCCTTAGGGACTTGAATTACAACTTCCTGCCTCATCAGCTCCTGTTAAAGGGACATCATCGCGGAATCTTTTTCTTTGTCCCTTGGGAGAGGGGTGACATAAAACCTGCTAGGGGGCGTTTCTGAGAACTCCAGATTGTAAACCCAGGTGACAATGTTCCTGACGAAGGGACTTGAAGTTATTTGCTCCCATTGTGGGAGGAAAACCTATAACCTTGCTCCCACCGGGAGGTGGCTGTTATTTGCTTTTGGCTGATTGATCCTGGGGTCTGAAAAGCACCCCACCTCTTCCCCTGCCCCTCTGGGAGGACAACCTACTTCCTATAAAGATAACTTGTACCTGGATGTTCTACTAATGTCTTCTTCTTCCTACTCATCTGTATCCTTGGGGGAAAGAAGGATAATTGCCCTTTCTCCCTCTGAGTCGCTCGCTTCTGCCGAGTGAGGTGAATGTCAAGGAGCTAGATAAAGTATTTTGCTGGGAGTCTGTCTGTGTTTCTGGAACTTTGACTAGTAGGGAACGGACTGAGCTTAAAGCATTCGTTAACTTTTTCATGGATAAAAGCAAATCTTTACATTGCTGTGAAGATTCCTCTTTGACAAGGTCTGCTATGCAGGTTTTGCACAGTGGTTTTGGCCATGAATCTCTGAGGGGGTTCTTGCCAGGACACTTTCTTGAAAATGAGGGAGATCCCTTAGATTTAACTGTGGCTTTAACCTTGAACCAAACAAGAAAGGCCACCAATCGCCTAACAGCTGGAACTAAAAGCCCCAAAGTGAACAGATACAAACACCTCACAGAAGAAAGTAGCCCCCCTGTGCAGTAAACCAGCCAACATCAAGAGACAGAGTCCTTGCTTAAACTGTAAGGCTGAGAACAGTTTATCACAACACTCGCAGAGCAGGCTCCCACTGGAGGCAGTACAAGAAAAAGACACAACAAATAAGGCCAACAGTAAAGAAAGAGGAACCACTGTACCCCTCTTACCTGGGCCTGGCCGTTGCTTGCAGGGCCTGCTTCCACTGATGCTACGCTCTCTCCTTTATTTCATGCAGAGTGCGCAGCGGAATGAGCAGAACCACCTGTGCCTTAAATCAACACTTCCCAGCGTCCCCACGCTCGGGGGACCGGAAGCGAAAGCACCGACCTTCGGCCCGCCCACTGACCCTTGCGATCCAGCGGTCAGAACCAATGCTGATACGCCCCCACCGGAAGTCCTGCCTACTGGACAACATCACTCGCTGGCCAGGACTGTCTACCAGCACATAACCCGCGGTTCCAGGGCACACAGGCTAGTCCCAGTGAGGCACTGCTCCCCTGAGCTGGAAGGATCAGAGGCACAGGAACACCCCCCTTCATTACACCCAGAGAGGTGCTGGGATGATCATTCAACTAAAAAGAAAAAGAAACCTAGGGAGGTAAGCCTACCCTTTCTCCACCTGGAGAGAGCATGCAGCCCCTCTAAATGGTTCCCTGCAGTGCTTCCACCATGGCGGAGGAAACAATAAGTGAAGTTATTGGGTTGAGGTGCGCTCTCTCCAGGTGCTGTCATGAAAGGTGATTTGGGAAAAGAACATTAAAATATATGCCCAACAAGGACCAGCAACATACTGGTACGTCGCTGGACTTTGAGTGGTTATACCGGGATGATGCCTGCATGTTTAGGCATCATCTTGGTATAGTTTTTTTTTTTTTCAGCCTGCAGTCGGCTTTCATGTAAAAGCAATCCTAGTAACTAATAACTTTTGCGCAAACCAATAAATACATGCCTATTGAGATCTGTTTTTACCAAAGACATGTAAATGTATGACAAATGTATGACAAAATTTGAGTTTATTGGATATTTTTTATAAGAAAAAGCAGAACACATCTTTTCAAAAACTTTTGAGCTTTTTTGTTTTAGATCACAAAAAAAAAAAAAATCCCTGTAGTGATCAAATACCACCAAAAGTAAGCTCTATTCATGGGAAAAAAGGACATACATTTCGTTTGGGTACAGTATTGCATGACCGCGCAATTACCAGTTAAATTTGCGCAGTGTCAAATTGCAAAAAATGGCTTAGTCATTAAGGGGGTAAAACCTTCTGGTCCTTAAGTGGTAAAGTGCATCTCTAGCCATTTTTTTTCATTTGTTTTGATAGATTCGGGGGGCAGTTACAACTCCTGTCAGTTTTTTTTTTTGCAGTCCTTAGTACTATTGGGAGATTTATAAATCAAAAATATTTCTGCGCTAAATAAAATGTGAATAGAGTAATGATATAAAAAAGCTGCTAACACAGACCCATAGAAAATAGTCCAAACTATCAATACCAAAAATGTGTAGCACTAATATAAAAAAGGTGCATGTGATACAAGAATAGTGCTTGAAATCACTTGAAAACCGATAATAATGTGATTGATAACCATCAGCAAAATAAATCATGAAAATATTGTTACATGAAAAAAACAGTCCTCAGATGTGAATGAACCAATGAAAGAGTGGAAAAAATGTGCTCAAAAAGAGATGGAAAATGCAAATTAGTCCCAATAGAATCCAACAGAGCAATCCTTATGTGGTCTGGCTTGCGGAGGGGAAACGAACCTGGAAATATCCTTTCTAATACCGACTATATCTAATACTATCTGGGAATGGGATGGCTTTATCCCTCTGAAGCACTATTGGATACACATTTATATGGGATGGGTTCCTGTTTTCCCTGAACCTTCAAACCTTCTAGTGCCTTGTAGGACTTTTTTCCAACGCCTTTACGCGTCCTGCTCTATATATACCTGTGTTGGCATTTATTCCATGCACCTGTATATTGAAATGGAAACAGATCACCTCTTTTTATTTTTGATAATTATTCCAAATCCATGTTAACTAACGGCTTTCCTATGGTGGAGCTGATCGCTTTTTCTCTTGCCGATATTTATCTGCACAAATATACATACACCGTACAATGTGATTGAACCGATCGAGTCTAATTTAATGATCTCCCATATATATTAAGAATATCTTGAAACAGCTGGAGCCTGAGGAAGCACTTTTAGTGAAACGCGTAGCTCCAGCAACTATTTGTATTTTCATAGATTTACAGTCCCATTGTGGGGTTGTCGAAGTTTAAGTACTCTATTCTTTGTACAATGCATGTTTATAAAATTTTAAGAAATATGTATGTTCGTCTGTTTTTAATACATATGAAATAAAAAACTTTTTATGAAATTTTAAATACGGACTGAATCTGGAAAAAGTTATTGTATCGGTGGCACATTTAAATCCCCTTTGGTTCCACTTCTGTTCTTTGTGACAGATCGGGAAACCCCCTCTCCTTTTCTATACAAATTTCGACAATGGGGAAGGTGCCAATGAATTATGATTAGTAAAGCCAATCTCTCCCCCTTCACAACCATAATCAAGATATTACCGATTATAAAAAAATACAGCTAAAACTGACAATTCTCCAGAAAATAACCATGTCCAGGGGGAACCTATGGAAATTCCATCTGGAGTACCCCCAAGACCCCCACAACGGGATATGGGAAGGATGGGGGGGAACCCCTACCCTCCTGAAAACAGAGCACCCCAGTGGAAAAAGGGAGAAAACAAAACTCAGAATTCCACCTTTAACACTAATAATCGTAACAATTTTGGGGGATCAGCTTCAGGTCCCTCTTCCTCCCAGAATAGGGTTTACCAAAATGCTAACTATACTCCCGTCCGTGGGGAAGGTGTTTCCACATATAATAGGTATGCCCCTCTTGATGAGGGCGGGTGGGATTCCCCTTCAGATAATAGAATTATCACCCGCCACCCATATGACACCTCCAATCAGCGGTGGAATCAAGAGAGGGATCAATACCAAAGGGATGATCAAACCTGGTGGAACTCCCCTCAACATTCCCGATTTCCCCTGCGGCAAAACAACAAGATGGTCAGCACCATCCGAGGGTTTTTCCCAGGGGCAATCAAAAAAACAAACGAAATCTAGAACAAAGAGAGGGACCAGAGGGGGGAGGTGTGTGAGGGCAAAAAAGAAGGCGGATGTAAAAGATGTGGGTATTTTCAATCTATCTAAAATTGTCTTCTCCCAGGAAGAACAGTTAGTCCTTAACCGTGGACTAAAATTTGCCCCCCCCCCCAAGTCGTTGAATAAGTTCGACGCATTAATGGATGTGCACAAATATATCAGAAAACTCAATATTCAACGATATATTATTTCTAATCCTACCTGCACTCTCATCAAGAGTGAAAAAAGATTCTCGCACACATCCCTAACCAATGCCTCTGTTCAATCCCTCTACTAAGGTTTCCCCCTCGGTACAGGTTTTTAGGGATCTTGTCCTTGATGACATAGACAAACTTAGAATCACCAGACCGCCCAACAACGATGCTTTACATATTGGCTTAAAAAAATTAGTTGACCAGAAAGACATCGTCATCCGCCCCGCGGATAAGGGGGGAGGTATTGTCGTCATGGACAAGACCGACTACAATCTGGAAATGTGCAATATCCTAGGAGATAGGGACACTTATAAAATTTTAAAGGGTAATCCCACTAGCACTTACAAAAAGTAACTCCAACTACTTGTGGAGAAAGCCTCTAAGGAGTGTTATTTTAAACAAAAGAGAAAGCATATCTTATCCCCCTAGCTCCGCATTTACCAATAATATACTTTCTTCCTAAAGTCCACAAAAACCCTGTTAAACCCCCAGGGCAGCCCATTATCAGTGGGATAGATTCCCTGTGTTCCCGCATCGGAAAATTAGTTTTTGCAGCCTCTTGTTCTCAAGATTCCATTGTATCTTAAAGATACAACTCATGTTTTAAAACATCTTGCAGGGAATTACCTGGAAAGATGGGTACATTATGGCTACAGCTGACGTAATATCACTGTACACCATCATTTCCCATCAACTAGGACTGGAAGCAGTTAATTATTATTTGGATTTAGAGAATTCATTGGAAGGGGAACAAAGGTCCTTCATTTTGGATGTTTTGAGGTTTGCCATAACTCATCATTTTTTCTGGTATAACACTTATTATTTACAAGATCGCGGTGTCGCGATGGGAGCCAAATTTGCTCCAAGTCTGGCAAACCTCTTCAAGGCCAGGTGGGAGGAGGATGTCATCTTTAGGGACCGCCCGCCACAAAATAAGTTGACATCCTCCTCCTATGGGATGGTGATCAGGTTTCCCTCGATTCTTTCATGCAGATCTCAATATAAATGATAGAGGGATTAAACTGGATTGTTCCAGTAGTACATCCCAGATCACCTTCTTGGATTTAAATTTGATGGCATGTGGGGATCGGTTGATAGCCACTACACACTTCAGAAAGACCGATCGTAACGGCTTTATTTTTATGGACAGCTGTCATCATGAGGCCTGGTTGAGGGCGGTCCCGAAGGGACAGTTCCTGCAATTAAGCCGGAACTGTACTAACCTTGGAGATTTCCTGTCACAGGCCTCAGATTTAAAATCTAGGTTTCTTGACAAAGGATACAACCATGACCGTTTAGACAACGCCATTAGAGAGGTGGCTAATGTGGATAGATCAGCTTTATTAGTACCCAAGGTGAGGGAAAATCAAAAACCCGATTCCTTTAAAAATTAATTTGTCACCTCTTTTTCAACACAACACTATGCCATAAAAAAACATAATAAAAAAGCACTGGCCGGTTATTAAGAATGATCGTGTTTTAGGTCCGGTGTTACCAAGCCACCCTAAGGTCATCTTTAGAGGTGCAGTATCTCTCCGACACACAATAGCCAAAAATGTTATACATGGATCCCCAGGAACAATTTTCTTCCCTGAATTGAAGGGATTCTTCCCATGTCGCAGATGTAACATCTGTGCTCTAAATACATTCAAGGGCAGACGAATTGAAAAATTTCAGTCAGAAAAAACGGGGAATGAATATACCATCAATTCATTCATCACGTGTTCCTCCAAAAATGTTGTGTATATGCTTCCGTGCAAGTGCGGCAAACAGTACGTCGGCCGCACTATGAGGACTATGCAGATACGTTTGGGGGAACACGTGGGGAATATTAAAATGGGTTTTCCAGGCCATATAGTGTGTCTAAGCATTATGACCAATGTCGCCAAAAAAATCCACAAGGTACTTTTTTTTTGTCGCTATTGACAAATTTGTACCTCATTGGAGGAGTTCTAATGTCAAAAGAGAGATTTCTCATATTGAAACACGGTGGATCTATTTTTTGAAAACGTATGTTCCCCATGGGTTAAACATGGAGTGGGATATCAATTGCTTCATTAACAATTGCTGATTAATTATTGTTGACATGTCATTTTTTTTGGCATATTACGATTCTCTTTTTTATAACAAATTTTTTATATTTTACATGAAGTATTATGGAGTATACATATATATACATGTGATGTAATAGGGGGTGCCCCTCTGTAAATGAGCATACAATTGGGAAAACTTTTTTCTTTTTCTTATATTGAGTATATATTAATCATCATCTATATACTTTTTTGCCACTAGATGGGGTGTTCTGTCTGGGCTAGATGGAATTCCTTTTCAACATATAGTCCTTCCATAAATGTAATTATATATTCTTTATGATTGTCCATTACAAGATGCGATAATCTACATTTATTGGTTTAATCTCTTAAGAGTGCTATTGTACTTTGTTTGCTTATTATATATTTTTTAAAGTCCGGATATGATTTCATGTCCGCCCTTAGTTTTGCTCACCTTTACACCGGTGCACTTCCGCCCTTAAGTGTGATTGCTGGGAGACCGGCTTCAGCTACTTTGTCTCTATGGGGGATTTAAGGGCGTGCTAGTTGTGTCTGGAGCCACGCCCCGGAAGACGTCAATCTATGACGAAACTAGACGGGTGGTTCCAGATGTGACTCAGCCACGCCCCCTACATTCGGTCTGAGTCTCCATTGCATCTGCGGGACGCCGCAGCCTTGTCTTTGCCTATGATACATGCCGATGTATGCCGATTTGCTTTTTATGTCTAGTAAGTGCAACCTTTTTAATAAACAGCATATTATTTTTAAACGGTATCACGCTATGTGCCCCTTCTTTTTCTCCTTTGCCCACACATGGGCTATATTCTCATGAGAACTTCCCATCATGACCATCATTGGATCTTGGTGCCTTTAATATGAGACGTGTGTTCCTGATGAATTCCTTTGATCCTTTGCCTATGATACAAGTCATCTGTGGTTATCTATATTCTCTGAAGACCATAAGGGTCTGGTAAGCAGTTCACCATATATTTTTCTTCACGGGTGATACATAAGGATTGCTCCATTGGATTCTATTGGGACTAATTTGCATTTTTCATCTCTTTTTGAGCACATTTTTTCCACTCTTTCATTGGTTCATTCACATCTGAGGACTGTTTTTTTCATGTAACAATATTTTCATGATTCATTTTGCTGATGGTTATCAATCACATTATTATCTGTTTTCAAGTGATTTCTAGCATTTTGAGTGTCACTATTCTGGTATCACATGCACCTTTTTTATATTAGAGCTACACATTTTTGGTATTTATTGGGAGATTTAGCCAGTCAATGTACCATTATCTTCCAATAGATATGTGCGTGGTCACGCCCGGCGTGACCACGTGACTTCTGAGATTGTCATCGTATGCCACTTGCCGTAAGTGACACCCGGGTAATACCGCTCTGTCTGGTATACGATGACGATCTCGGAAGTCACGTGGTCACGCACGTGTCTTCAGAGATCGTATGTTGGACAGAGTGGTATTACCAGGGTGTCACTTACGGCAAGTGAGTGCGAGACAGATCGGTATCGGGTGGGTGGGAGATGGAGCGGGTGAGAGACAGAGCAGTATTGAGTGGATGCTGAATGGAGCGGTATCACCCGGGTATCACTTACGGCAAGTGGGTGAGAGATACCGATCTACTAGCAGATCTGCTAATGTGGAATTGCTTATATCTTTAATTTGTACATATGTGAGTGGCATATTCAATAACATTTGTAAACGGAATTATGCTATGTGTCATCTTTTTACCCTTACATGAGCATCACCACCTAATGGTTAGAGGAGAAGAAGACTAGTCTCGGACCCTGACAAAGGATGTACAAAATATCGACCCATATCGGCCGATACCGATATGCGATGGCCATAATATCGGTATCAGTAACGAAAAAAACTATATTGGTCGATCCCTACTATATGGCTTCTTCTACCCAATAGTTTAGGTATTAAACAGTGGCTAAGCAAGGACACATTTGTTTTGTATAAAATCTTCATTGTGCAAAGTGGAATTAGGACCAACTACATGGACATTACATGAACACATTCATATGGATGTCATTATTTTACCTGTGCAGATCCAAAGTACCACACGGCTTGTACATCTTGATGCTCCACTAGGTATTTGGTCAAATGGTCACGGCCACCAGTAAGAATATTCACAACTCCCCCTGGAAGGTCTGAGGTGTCAAATACCTTTATGAATAATAAAAATAATGAATACCAAAGAAAAAAGCACAATCTATATAATAAATGCTGTGAGCTGTATATAATCTTTTATGGTCATGGCAGAGAGGAAAATTAAAGTGGTTCTAAGCCTAATCATTTTTTTACAAAACAAAGAAGCCACCAGTAACCTTACATAACAACATGACAAAAAAACAGAGCTGGGATAGTGAAAGCCCAGTCGGCCTGAAATATAACTTTTTGCAGCTGAAAAACAGCTTTTACTATCCAACTCTTATGTGTCATTAAGTTTTGTCTTTAATTATACTTTAACCACTTGCCGACTGCCCTGCAGTTTTACTGTGGCAGGCTGGCTCGGTTGTGCGAAATGACGTAGCTCTACGTCAGTCGCGCGTGTGGTGCTGAGGGGGTGAGCGCGTGCTGCCCCTATTAGGTAGCGGGGATGCCGATGCAAGGGGCTAGCAGCCGCAACTGCCGCCAGGCCCCTGCGATCACTCCCCGCTGAGGACGACGATGACGACGGTCAGCTGATGTAAACACAGCTGACCGTTGTTCTCTTTGAAATTATTACAGAGCACCTGTGATCCTGCTATATAGGATCACAGGTCTCTATGATCATTTCACAGGCCCATCCCCCATACAGTTAGTAAACACTCCCCTAGGCTCACACTTAACCCTTTGCTCGCCCCTTGGTTAACCCCTTCCCTGCCAATGTTATTATTACAGTAACAGTGCATATTTTTCACACTGATTACTGTAGTAATGTCACTGGTCCCCCCAAAAGTGTCAAAAATGTCAGTTAGGGGTCCGATCTTTCCGCTGCAATGTCGGAGTCCCGCTAAAAAATCTCAGATCGCCGCCATTACTAATAAAAAAATGTAAATAAAAATGACAAATCTTTCTCCTAGTTATTAGACGTGATAACTTTTGCTCAAACCAATCAAAATACACTTTTTGCAATTTTTTTTACCAAAAATATGTAGCAGAATACAAGTTGGCCTAAAACGATGAAAATTTTTGATTTTTAAATACTTTTTTGGGAATGTTATATACCAGAATGTGAAAAATATTGTTTTTTTTTTTTTCAGAATTGTTGATTTTTTTTTGTTTATAGCGCAAAAAAAAAAAAAAAAAAACCCACAGAGGTGATAAAATACCACCAAAAGAAAACTATTTGTTGGAAAAAAACAAGGGCTACAATCAGGGAGGGGGGGAGCGCCCACATACAAGTAAGGAGCCTGGGCATCCTAAAAGGGCCCAAACCATGGGCACCAACCCCAGCAGTCTTAAAAAGCGGGGCAGCTGTTGTCTGAGCAGATCGACTGCCATGATGCAGAGGAGGATGGAGTGGTGGGCAGATCCCACGTGTGTACAATTAGTCGTTGGGGCCCCCTGTCAGGCAGGCTCCGGTCTGGAACGGCAGTGTGTGCTGAGCTGTGCAGTGTGGGTGAGGCCAGTTGTCTGCAGAGGGCCCCATGGAGGCGGCCAGGGTGGAGGAGCTCCCCTATTCTTTGTTGCAGCTGCTGCCAGAGATCTTAGTGGAGCTGAGATAAGGACCCCGCTACCTCTTCTGGCACCAGATCTGCAGAACAGGTGAGAGCTAGGAGGACTGGTGCTTCCTAAGGTGTGTGTGAGTGATGCTGCCCCCCTCTTGTTCCCCGCTGCCAGCCACCTGTCTCGCTGCCCCTCACCTGCGATGCTGTCCCCTACCTGTCCCACTGACCCCCTCCTGTGACGCTGTTCCCCCACCTGTCCCACTACCCCCCCTCTTGTGACGCTGTTCCCCCACTTGTCCCACTGGCCCCCTCATCTCCCACTGCCCCCACCTGTGAAACTGTCCCCCCGCCTGTCCTACTGCACCCCACCTTTCGTGAGAGGAGATGGGACTGGAGTGTGGGGAGGACAAGAGATGAGGAGATGGGACTGGAGGAAGAAAAGGAGATGGGACTGGAGGAGGTAGAGGCGATGGAACTGGAGGAGGAAGAGGAGATGGTACCGGAGGAGGAAGAGGAGATGGTACCGGAGGAGGAAGAGGAGATGGTACCGGAGGAGGAAGAGGAGATGGTACCGGAGGAGGAAGAGGAGGTGGGACTGGAGGGGGGGAAGATGACATGGGACTGGAGGACGACGACAAAAGATTGAGGACATGAGACTGGAGCAGGAGGACGACAAGAGATTGAGGAGATGGAACTGGAGGAGGACATGGGACTGGGGAAGGAGGGGGACATGGGACTGGAGGAGAGGGAGGAGATGGGACTGGAGGAGGAAGAGGACATGGGACTGGGGAAGGAGGGGGACATGGGACTGGAGGAGAAGGAGGACATGGGACTGGAGGAGAAGGAGGACATGGGACTGGAGGAGAAGGAGGACATGGGACTGGAGGAGAAGCAGGACATGGGACTGGAGGAGGAGGACATGGGACTGGAGAAGGAGGACATGGGACTGGAGGAGAAGGAGGACATGGGATGGGACTGGAGTAGGATGAGATGGGATGGAGGACATGGGATGTAGGAGTATGGACTGGAGTAGGAGGAAGACATAGTTACATAGTTACATAGTAGGTGAGGTTGAATAAAGACAATAGTCCATCCAGTTCAACCTGTGTAGGTGTGTGTGACTGTAATCATCTAACATAGCCCTCAATCTCCTGATCCTTGAGATGTAAGTCTAAGAGTCTTTTGAAAGTCACCATACTACCCGCAGAAACCACCTCTTGTGGTAGACAATTCCACAATCTTGTAGCCCTAACAGTAAAGAACCCCCCACGTTGCCTGAGGTTAAAACGCTTCTCCTCTAATCGCATTGTATGTCCTCGAGTCCTCATGCAATTCCTTCGAATGAACAGCTTTTCTTCTAAGCTGAGATCCCCATTAAGATATTTATAAATTGCTATCATGTCCCCTCTCAGACGTCTTTTCTCCAGGGAAAATAAATCGAGCGATTGCAGCCGCTCTTCATAGGTAAGGTCCTCCAACCCCCTAATCAGTTTAGTTGCCCTTCTCTGGACTTTCTCCAGCTCCAACACATCCCTCCTGAGGACTGGCGACCAGAACTGGACAGAATACTCCAGATGCGGTCGGACCAGAGTTTTATAAAGTGGAAGGATTATAGTCTTATCTCTGGAATACATCCCTTTCTTTATGCATGCTAATATTCTGTTGGCTTTGGAAGCTGCCGCTTGGCATTGCATGCTGTTGCCTAATCTATCATCAACTAAGACTCCCAGATCCTTCTCCATTTTTGATTCCCCCAAGGGTTCCCCTCCTAACGTGTATTGTGTTTTTATGTTTTTGGTCCCCAAGTGCAAAACCTTACACTTCTCCACATTAAACCTCATTTGCCATGTCGTTGCCCACTCCGTAATTTTGTCCAGGTCATTCTGTAGGATATCTGCTTCATGCTGTGCAGTTATTGCCCTGGCCAATTTTGTGTCATCTGCAAAAACTGATAACGAACTACTGATCCCGTCCTCAATGCTGTTTATGAATAAATTGAACAAGGTTGGTCCCAGGACTGAGCCCTGGGGCACCCCGCTTACTACCTCAGACCAGTCTGAGTATGCGCTGTTTATTACTACCCTTTGGACACGGCCTTTTAGCCAATTCCGTATCCAAGAGCAAACCCTGCTGTCGATACCTGCAGACCTTATTTTATAAATTAAGCGCTTGTGGGGAACTGTATCAAACGCCTTAGCGAAATCCAAGTACACCACATCCACTGGTCTCCCCCTATCTAGCTCACAGCTCACTTCCTCGTAGAATGCTAAGAGATTGGTTTGACAAGATCGCCCATTTGTAAACCCGTGCTGGTTACTACTGATGATGTTGTTATCTTTAGCATACTCTACGATATAGTCCCTTATCATCCCCTCCAAAAGTTTACATATTATTGATGTCAGACTGACAGGCCTATAATTTCCCGGGATATGTCTCTGGCCCTTTTTGAATATCGGAATCACGTTAGCCTTCCTCCAATCCCCTGGTACATCTCCTGTCCTAATACTGTCAGCAAAGATCAGGAACAGTGGTCTAGATATAACCATACTGAGTTCCTTGAGCACTCTCGGATGTACGCCATCCGGGCCTGGTGATTTGTTTGTGTTAAGTTTATCCAGTCTTTCCCTGATTTCCCCCTCTGTTAGCCATAGTGGCAAGTCCTGTGTATTACTACTAACCATACAGTCATGGTCAGTGTACCCTTCCTTTTCCTGCGTAAAGACTGACGAGAAAAAAGAATTCAGCACGGTTGCTTTTTCAGTGTCCTCTGTAACCATCCTCCCATCATCGCTAATTATGTGTGCAATATGCTCTGCCCTAGTTTTTTTGCTGTTGATATATTTAAAGAATTTCTTTGGGTTTTTTTTACTATCCTCCGCTATTTGTCTCTCAAAGTTGATTTTAGCCATCTTGATTTCGTGTTTACACTTCTTATTTTCCTCCTTGTATTGCTGGAAGGCCGATACAGTGCCCTCTGATTTATATTTCTTGAAGGCCAATTTTTTTCCCCTAATAAGTTTTTTAACGCTACGGTTTAGCCAGCCAGGTTTGGCTTTGTCTCTTCTAAATTTATTCCCCATAGGAATGCACTGCAAGATGCCTTTGCTTAATATTGTTCTAAAGCATTCCCATTTTTCCTGGGATGGAGGAGATGTGACTGCAAAAAGGGAAGGATGTAGAATGGAGGAGATGGGACTGGGGGAGGAAGAGGACATGGGATGGAGGAAATGGAGGAGTTTTGACTGGAGTAGGAGGAAGACATGGGATGGAGACGATGGGACTGCAGAAGGAGGAGGATGTGGAATGGATGGGACTGGGGGGAGGAAGAGGAAATGGGATTGGGCAGATGAGAGTGGACGAGGAGAACATGGGATGGAGAAGGACGACGACATGGGAGGGGTCTTTATGGTATGGCCAATGGGCAGATTCCGTGGGACAGCCAGTAGAATATTAGTGGTCAGGCCTGGGGGGGGGGGGTCAGGGTTTAGGCCTAAAGGTGTTTAAGAGGCCCCAAAAATTTTGATGACTGCCCTGTTCACACCTACTGTATGCAAATCAATGCAAGGTATAGGTGTGTGTGTGCAGCAATTTATTCAAAATGGCACCTCAGCGCCTAAGAAAAAAATGGAAGCAGGTATTTACTCTCTGTATATTTTCACATTGAGTTTATAAGTCAGAGCCTTTGCTAAACCCAGTAACTAACGGTTTATCATGCCAGTTCACATTGTATGCAGTGAATGCTGGTGATAAGCCAACAGCACTCTCTTGCTTCCTTTGAATTACACAGTGCTTCAGCATTGTCGGTACCCAGAAGTTCTTCCAGCTATGTATTCATAAATGTGACTGGGCACATTGGAAGCTTCCTCTGATGTACATGCCTTGAAATTCTCTAGGAAGAAAGTTCCAACAGTGCACACTTTAGACCTGCCCATGCAGCTCCTTCCCTTATCCCTATTTTACTTTATTTACTTGCTACTACCATAACGGATCTGGTGGACAGGTTATTGGGTGGGGCTGGGGAGGACCCAGCTGTCATGGTACACGTGGGTACGAATGACAAAGTCGGAAGGAGATGGAGAGACGTAAAAAACTATTTCAGGGACTTAGGAGCTAAATTGAGGAGTAGGACCTCTAAGGTAGTATTTTCAGAAACACTACCTGTACCTCGAGCCACGCCAGAGCAGTGGGAGATTAGGGAAGTAAATAAGTGGCTGAGGAGCTGGTGTAGTAAGGAGGGCTTCAGGTTCCTGGAAAACTGGGCCGACTTCTCAGTCGGCTACCGGCTCTTTAGTAGGGACGGTTTGCATCGAAATGGGGAGGGTGCAGCTGTACTGGGAAAGAAGATGGCAAACAAGTTTGAGGGGCTTTTAAACTTGGTGATTGGGGGGGGGGGTACAGATGTAGAATTAGCCAGCGGGGAGCAAGGTTCAGCGGGCAGTAATGGGGACACTAGCGGTAGGGTAATCACAGTGAATGAGGATATAGTATGCAACCGGACAAAATTAAGAGATTTGTATGCCAGTGCTAGAAGCCTGGCCAACAAGATGGGAGAGCTGGAACTGCTAATGTATCAGGAGGATTTAGATTTTGTGGGCATTTTAGAGACTTGGTTTGACAGCTCTCATGACTGGCTGGCGACCATTCAGGGGTATTCCCTATATCGCAGAGATAGGGAAGGTAGAAAAGGGGGAGGTTTATGTCTGTATATTAAGAACAGTGTCCAGGTAAATATGAGGGACGACATCACAAATAGAGCTAAGGAAGAGGTAGAATCCCTATGGGTAGAACTTCAAAGGGAAGGCACTATGGGGAAGTAATATTGGGCGTATGCTATAGGCCCCCAAACCAGAGGGAGGAGGCGGATTCCTATCACAGCAAGGATGGGAAATGTCATAATGGGAGACTTTAATTATCCAGATATAGAAAGGGCAGAAAAAAACGCGCATTCGTCCAAGGCTCGGCAGTTCCTAAATGTTTTGCAGGATAATTTCATGGGTCACATGGTGAACGCACTGACAAGAAACAATGTGGTACTAGACCTACTGATTACCAACAATACTGACCTGATCACGGATACAGAAATACAGGGAAACTTAGGAAACAGTGACCACAGGTCAATCAGTTTCAGTATAAATCATAGCGGTAGGAAACACAAGGGCAATATAAGGACACTGAATTTCAAAAGAGCCAAGAATACCAGCCACCAAAGTGCCCACAGACCCCGGATCACACTCCCCATAACTGCGGGTAAGAGGAGAAGTCCCCCCCCGCTCACAATCATGCCTGGAGGCACAGATGGTAGAGCTGGCTCCTGGCCGACAAAGCCAAGATGGCGCCCGGGCCTTCAGCTCCCACACCTGGAGTCAGGTCGGCTGCTCAGCTGGGAGAACTGGAGGACCCTAGGGGGACACAAGATTCTGTGGTGTGTGACCCCCTCTGCGGTGGAGCATCCCCTGCATCCACAGAAGTCCCTAATAGACCGCACTATGGAGGATCTAATGCTCTCACAGCTGCAGCCTCACAGCCCAGCTCACCCTACATTAGCTACCAATGCCCTGGCCTCTGAATGTATGGACTCTTTTCACCAAATTCTCAGAGATGCTGGATTCAAGGATTACTAGAAATGCAGCTCAGATCACCTCTGACATAAGGGCTGACCTTGTAGGCTTGGGCACCCGTATATAGCAAGCCGAACATAAATTGGATGTTACTGTGTCACAAACGAATCAGAATACTAACTGTATTCAATCCCTTCAAGAGCAATTGGATGTAGCAATGGCCAAGATTGATGACCTGGAGAATCGCTGAAGAAAGTACAACTTCAGGATCAGGGGGCTCCCTGAATCAGTAAAGGACACCACGGCGGTGGTCCACGAATTTATGAGGGATTTGCTGCCCACCCTTTCTGAAAGTCAGTTGGAGATGTATAAAGCACATAGAGCTCTGCAGCCGCCTCGCTCATATGGTCTGCCCTGGAATATCATAGTAAAGCAACACTATTATAAAGTCAAGGAAGCGGTAAAAAAGTGCTCCTGAGCCTTTCCTTCCCTTTCCATCCAAGGCCATGAAGTTCAGATTCTCGGACTTGTCTCCATACATCATCCAAAGAAGAAGAGCCCTCAAGCCCCTCCTGTTGGCTCTTTCCAAAAAGGGGGTGAAATATCGCTGGGCATTCCCGTTTAGACTGTCCTTTACTATGCAGAACAAGTCCTACACCTTCCCGACCTTGGCGGAGGGAGAACAGTTTTTGCTTTAACTGGGGGTCACCTCTTATGAGCCCCCCATATCTCTTGTGCAAGTGGGGGCAAATCCAGCTAAAAGGCCCTCTCCTCTGCACCCCATGTCAACTCTGTGGCAAGAGGCAAGATCTCGCCGTTACAGGGACTCGCCACCACCTTGAGCTGCTCCTCTGAAGGCTACAAGTTATCGTTCTGTGGTGATCAACTGTGGGACCAATTTTTCTCTTCTGGATGATTTAATCTGGAGACTTCAGTTCCCCTATTTCTGTTGATTTTTATTTGCATTATTCTGTAGTGTTATGCTTTTTTCTTATGTTTGCCTTCCTGAGTCTCACGGGGCCGCGTTATGTGGTCTCCGGTGACAACCCGGGATGATATGTGGGAGCTGGGGGGCCCTCGCTTGGGTCTCGGGTAGCCTGGGGGGTTAATTGGCCATGGGGGCCCCTGCTAGTCAGGTCTCTGGGCTCCCTGCATTCATAACAGCTGCTAATGTGTTATTTGAATATTTTCCTAGCATAGGTTGGTGGTGAAAAGGCTGGTTCGGGGAGACGTGTACCTCCACCTGGCCCGATGGTCTGCGACTTTGCATGTTGGCCCGGAATGCGGTTCATCCATTTGATGGCCACGAAAATCTTGTTTGCGAGCGGTGGATGTGGGCTGGTCCCAGCTCACTCCTCGCTTACTGCTTCTTTGTTTGTCCTTGCTTTTCTCTCTTCTATATCCTTCTTACTTTTTTCTTATTTTTCTAGGTCCACTCTGGAGTCAGATGCTCTGTGCAGTATTGCGTGGTATGGAGTCTGGGGAGCTTTGATGGGTTCTTCATCCTCTCTCTGCCCTGGTGTGGTAAATTATAGCCTATAGGGGGGCATCCTTCTCTGCTGTTCTGCATTTACGGCCCCTGTTAATTCTTCTGTTTTACAAGTTTTTAGCCACAACACTCAGGGATTGAATTTTCCTGTAAAACATTGCAAGGCCCTCAAATACTACCATTCACAAAGGGTAGATGTATTTTTTCTCCAGGAAAACCACTTTCCCGCTATATAGAAGCCCTCATTTATACACAATACGTTTCCTAAGTTCTATTTAGCAAATTCTCAAACCACACTATGGGCAGCCCACAAAGCTACCATACGGGGGAAAATAACTGGATTTTTGTACTTACTTTAAAATCCTTTTCTCTGGACACAGCTCCATATCTTCTTAGACCATTGGGTTATGCTCCCCCCATGAGGAATAGGACACTAGGCAGGAAAAAGCTTTACTATGCCTATGGGGCTGTCCCTGCAGGCATAACCCCACACACTCGGCTACAGCTCCCAGTTTCGTTGCAAGCAGTGTTTAGAAGACAAAAATCCAATTTCACTTATAAGTATAGGGGTGAGTGCTGCATCTGTCAATGGACTTTAGAGAAAACAGTAAGTACAAAAATCCAGTTTTCTCTATCGTCCATTGACAGACGCAGCTCCATATCTTCTTAGACCATTGGGAAGTCCCAAAGCAGTATATGCATGAGGGGGTGGGAAAAAAATGGAAAGAAGAGCGTAATTCCCCAAAGGCTAAAATTAGCCAACCAGGTAACAGAGCTCAACCAAGAAGAACTGGAGCTCACCTAGAAAAAACATACACCCTCAAAGAGAACAAACAAAAAAGGTTTGCTTTTAAACAGCAGCCTGCAAAACCTTGCGGTCAAAAGAGGCATCCGAGGATGTCAACACATCTACTTTGTAGAATTTTGTAAACGTATGCACAGACGACCAAGTTCCCACCTTGCAAACTTGCATCACTGACACCTGATGGCGAAAAGCCCAAGAGGCACTCAGCGCCCTAGTAGAATGCGCCTTCACAGGGAAAGGAGGAACCTGACCCTTCAATGCATAAGCCTGAACAACCGTCTGCCTGATCCATCTGGATATGGTCGCAGCAGACGCAGCCAATCCTTTACGAGGTCCCATGGTAAGGACAAAAAACATCTGATTCTCTGAAAGACGCAGTAGCCGCCAGGTAAACCCTGATCGCCCGAACCACATCCAAAGAATGCAAGGAAATTTTTTTGGGATGCTTGGACTTGGGACAGAGTGAAGGCAGCAATGTCTTCATTCAAATGAAAATCAGAAACCACCTTAGGAAGAAAAGATTAGGCCAGAGTACCACCTTATCTTTGTGGACCACCAAATAAGGGGAGCGGCAGGACAACGCTGCCAATTCAGACACTCTGAATTGCAGAAGTGATAGCCACCAAAAAGGCAACTTTCTGAGACAAAGAAAGCAGAGAAATCCCGCTAATGTTCTCGAAAGGAGACTTTTGAAGAACAGATAATACCAAATTTAGATCCCACGGAGGTAGCGGGGATCATCTTGGGGAAGCCATATGGTGCACTCCCTGAATAAAAGTGTGAATCAAGGCATGCGTAGCTAGCGGGAGTTGTTAATTTATAGCCAAAGCCCACACTTGACCTTTGATAGTGCCCAAAGCCAACCGCTGTTCAACCCCTTTTTGTGGAAAGGCCAAGACCCTAGCTACTTAAAACAATCGAGGGTGCACCTTCGGTGATTCACACCATGAAATGTACGATTTCCACGTACAATGATTGATCTTCCTGGAAGTCGACTTCCTGGTCTTAAATAGTGTAGGAATCACAGAGTCAGAAAGACCTCCATCTCTCAACACCTGGCTTTCAACAGCCATGTTGTTAAAGCTAGCGACTGTAAAGCAGGATATAAGATCAGCCCTTGAGACACCAGATCCTCCCTGAGATTAATTCTCCAAGGATCATCGGCAATCAACCAATTACCAGGTCTGCGTACCAAGACCGGCAAGGCCAGTCTGGGGCCACCAGAACGACCGGAATCCCTTCCACCTCTATCCTGCGTAGAAGCCTCGGCAGGAGTTTCAGCAGACGAAAGGCGTAAATCAGTCGATACCGACCCCAAGGAGCCACCAGTGCATCTGTGGCGTCGGACAGAGGATCCCGAGACCCGGCTATGAACCTTTCTGTTGAGACGAGAAGCAAGCAGATCGACCTTGAGTGTCCTCCACCGGACACACAGGAGATGAAACACCTCCGGGTGCAGGGACCATTCCCCTTGATCCAACCCCTGAAGGCTCAGGTAATCCGCTTGTCAATTATCCACACCTGGGATGTGTACAGCAGAGAGGGATTGAACAAACTTTTCCGCCCAACCAGAATCTCGGCCACCTCCCTGATTGATATAAGCCACAGCCGTGGCATTGTCCGATTGAATCCAAACCCGACAATCTCGCAGACGAGTTGTCCATTGGCTCAGACAAAGCTTTATTGCTCTGAGCTCCAAAACACTGATCGGTAGTTTTGACTCTTCTACTGTCCAGATTCCTTGGCCACAGAGCTTTCCCAGCACCCTGCCCCAGCCCGACAGGCTGGTGTCCGTGGTCACCACCGTCCAAAACAACGGCAGGAAAGACTTGCACTGGCTTAGTGCTGGCGACTGAAGCCACCAGAACAGACTTTGTGTTGTGGCTCAACTGAATCAAATTGTCCAAGGACTTCGGATCCTTGTTTCATTTGACAAGAATCTCCCTTTGTAAAGGTCTCGTGTGAAACTGAGAAAATAGAACTGCCTCGAAGGTTGATACCATCAGACCCAAGGCCCGCATGCAAATCCGCAGAGAGGACAGATTGTTTGCCAACAGCGACCGAATCTCCCCTGCAATTTATGTAGCTTGTCCAGGGAAGGAAAGACCCTCGCCAAGGCAAAATCAGGCGGAGTCAGGCCCAGATAATCCAGTCTCAATGAAGGTATCAGGGCAGATTTCTTGAAATTGATATTCCACCCAAACTCTTGCAGGGTTCTGACAATTATCAACTGATCGCCCAAAAGGGCTGAATAAGAGTCCGCTCTCAATAGAAGATTGTCCAGATACCCCAGTACCACAATCCCCCGTTGGCGCAGCAATACCAACACTGGGGCCAGTACCTTGGTAAAAACCCTGGGAGCGGAGGCGAGACCAAAGGGTAACGCCACAAATTGATAATGCTCCTCTGCTACGCCAAAGCAAAGAAACCGCTGATGCCCATCGTAGATAGGAATGTGTAGATATGTGTCCTTGATATCTATGGAGGCTAAGAAGTCTCCCTGGTGTAGGGACGCCACTACCGTGCGGATGGATTTTATCAGAAACTTCTATACCCGCACAAAGGTTCAGAGCCTTGAGATCCAGGATTGGACTCACCTTGCTCTCTTCTCTGGGCACAGTAAACAGGTTTGAATAAAACCCTTGAAAGTATCCTGAGAGGAAACCAGCACAATTACGTTTTGTAGAAGTAGATCTTGCACCGCCTCTCGTAGATCCGATTAACCGGTCTGGAGACAGATGCAGATTGGACGGGAAGAACCTGTCCGACGGTCGAGACCGGAATTAGATCTTGTACCCTAATCGGATAAGTTCGTGAACCCATTTGTCCTGAATCAGGGAAGTCCATGGTTCCAGAAAGAAGCAAAGACGTCCCCCCACCCCAGGAGCGGGTGAGGGCACCCCTTCATGCAAACGAGGATTTGTCTGCAGAACCGGACTGGCTGGTCTTTGATTTACCTGACCATGGCTTCTTGGAACCCCCAGAAGACCTGAATGGCTTTCCTTTTTCGGAGGTATGAAAAAGCCACCTATGAGCAATGAAGGAAGGCCCCCACCTATGACGTGGCGCCTTGCCCTTAGAGGATTGAGGGAGAAGAGTACTCTTCCCACCCGTAAGCCCTTAGATCAGTTCATCCAGAGAAGATCCAAACAACCCCTCTCCCGTAAAGGGAAGGTCAGTCAAGGTCTTCTTCGAAGCCTGGTCCGTCGGCCAGGTTTTTTTA
Source organism: Pelophylax lessonae (assembly GCF_965119305.1). Taxonomy (NCBI): domain Eukaryota; kingdom Metazoa; phylum Chordata; class Amphibia; order Anura; family Ranidae; genus Pelophylax; species Pelophylax lessonae. Next base: position 155,779,714 of record NC_138779.1, on the reverse strand, counting down.
ACCACACCATGCGTCTAATGGCAATCCCCACTGCAGACACCCTGGCCACTAGGGTGGGTCGCATCCAAGGACACATCACACACAAACACAAGGGCTTGAGCCATCTGGTCCAGGACCTCAATCAGTGCCGAGAAAATCTGTTGGGATTCTAAGTTCCCCTTCAGTAACCTCACCCATTCAGTGACCGTCTGTGACACCAGAACGTTCACAAAGATTGATTTCAGTATGGAACCCGCCAACACGTGTAGATGGCGGGACAGAGACTCCACCCGTCTATCCACAGGGTCTGTAAAAGCCAGGGATTCCTCCACCGGAACCACAGTAGACTTATTCAATCTGGAAAATGGGTGATCCATCTTTGGTAGCACGGCCCATTGCGTGGAAACCGCCTATGCAAAGGAATAACAGTGTTTAAAGGGCGCCACTACCAAGTGCTTGATGCGCCGCCATTGTTCATTTACAATATCGTCAAAAAGCTCCGGGACAAGGAGACACCTTACCTGACTTCTGGGCTTTGCGGGAGCCAAAAGACACCTGCGTACCTGACGCTGTAGAGTCATCTGCCATTTTTTTAAAGTTTCCCACAGAAACTATGAGTGCCTCCACCAATGCACGTTCCCGCGTGGTGGCTGAAGAGGACAGGTCCTCTTCACCATCAGAATGAGAGGACACCGATCCATCAGGATGGGGAGCATCCATGGCAGCCATATCTGCCTCAGAATCTGAGGATACCACAGATGGAGGTGAAGGCAGCGGACATTTGCGGCTATCAATACTTTTGAACATAAAATCTACCTTTGACACGAGGCTTTCCAGGACTGCTGTAAAAGCAGACAGAGACTGCGACCCAGAGGGTCCCGCAGCCGCAATGAGGGGGTTTGTAGGTGAAACATTGTCCTGGGACTCCATTTTTTTTTTTACTGATTAAAAATAATGCAGTGTCACTTTAAAAAGATCACATATTGCGATCCCACCGCCGCACTAGCAGTATCACAAATTCCAATCCAGTACAATCAGATAGCAGAGTAAGGAAAACCTACAGGGGACCCCAAAAACATTACCCAACCACTCAGGAGGCTTGCTGGAACGTTCTGTGAAACAGAAATTAAAAACGTTCTCACACAGGAAATAGAAACAGAAAAAAATGCCTGGGTGATTGCTAGATCAAATGTGCCATGCCTGCTGCCTGTCCAGTGATGTGGACTACAAGAAAATGTCCGCCCCATACATTCCTTTGGGTAACGAACAGAAAATGGCTGCCCATACATTGTCAATGGAAAATAACTAGCACGAATCTACAGTAAAATGGCGGCCCCCATGGCGCGCCAATGCGGTCTCCCAGACCCCCGAGGGGGGTTCAAGACAAGTGGCATTGGAAGGTCCTTAAGAAAAGACCCCACCAGGACAGTCCCCCTCCCCTGCAGGAATGCCGCAATGGCCGTAATATTACCGCCCCCAAAGGTAGGAACCTACTAGGGAAGGACTGGTATGTCTGAGAGGCAAGAGGAACCAAGGGATCTCCCAAGGGTCCGACCATTCCCAGGAGGGGGCCCACGCTCACCCCAAGACCGCCAGAGGATTGGAGGGACAGCATTACTCACCATACCTTGGTACCAGGTGGGCGCCACTCCAAACAGACCACCTCCCACCCGGGATTGGAGTGCTGCCAGCCAGGGGGGTACGTTGAGACTCGGGGTGTTCCAGGTCGTCTCGTCCCAGCGAGACGGTCCACTCGCAGGCTCGTCCCCATCCATCGGGGCTCTGTCGTGAGTAGGCCTAGTGTTGGACTATAACCTGCTCACGCTCGCTGGCCAGGCTAGGAGACCTTAAGGATCTAGATTATCCAGTCCGAAACCTCAGCCGGCTGTTGCTTGTAGTTCTCCAGGAACTCTTAACTATTAAATAAAAATAACATAACAAAAATGTCTCTTTTATATAGCGAAGACAGAAGTCCAAGAAGGGAACTAGGTCCTACTCCTAAACTACGCAGAAACAAACTGGAAGCTGTAGCAGAGTGTGTGGGGTTATGCCTATAGGGACAGCCCCATAGGCGTGGTAAAGCTTTTTCCTGCCTAGTGTCTTATTCCTGGTGGGAGGAGCATAACCCAATGGCCTAAGAAGATATGGAGCTGCGTCTGTCAATAGACGATAGGGATAATTCAAATGTCGACCCAGATAGAGAGAACGCGGCTTGGCCCTGGAGAGACTCGACTCTGACTTACAGCAATTGTGCAAAGCATACAAGCTTAGACCCAATCGGGAAGCCCTACCTAAAATCGAGTCTACCAGGATGGCCCTTAATTTGGCACTGACTACCAGAGCTGAAAAGAGCTTACGATGGAGTGGTGCCCATTTCTACTTTCAGCGTGACAGAATTGGGCATATGTTGGCATCTAAATTGACCCCTTAGGATCGCTCCCATGCACTGCTAAAGCTTCGCTCTGCTAAAGGGGGCTATACCCAAAACCCGCAAAACATTATGGAGGAGTTCAGGGACTTCTATGCCCGACTATACCGGTCAGACTCTTAGGGGACCTTGGAGGTCGTAGACTCCTTCATGGAAGACATTCCTTTACCTAAGCGGACTACTGCTTATAGCGGCCAGCTGGAAGCACCTATCGTGGAACAAGAAGCTTTGGGGGTGATTAAGGATGCAAAGACGGGTTCTGCACCGGGTCCAGACGTTTTTTCTGCTCTTTACTATAAGAAATTTGGGACAACGTTATCCCCGTACCTAACCCGTTTTTTTTCCAAAAACCCTGTTTTTTAAATTCTCTATGAGAGGGGGGCTCCCTGGATTCAGATTTGAATAAGGCTTGTATTACTGTTATCCCCAAGCCCAGTAGGTACCCTGGTGAGGTTGGCAATTATAGGCCCATTTTCCTGAATTAATAATGACCTAAAGCGTCTGACCAAAATCTTAACTAACCGATTGGGTTTTTTTTTTGCGTCATATATACATAAGGATCAGGTGGGGTTCATCCCAGGGCGACAGGAACCTGACTAGATTCGTCATGCCATCACCGTCATATCTCTGCTTAGACCCAAATGGGACGGGGGTCCAGCTCAGGAGGGGTTCCTGTTGTCCAAAGACTTACAGAAGGCCTTCGACAGGGTTTCCTGGTCCTTTATGTTCCAGGTCTTGGATGTCTGGGGGTTTGGACCTTGGCTTCTTACTAGCCTAAAGGCTTTGTACTCCTCTCCACAGGCCCAAGTTCGTCTGCAGGGCCAATTTCCTTCCCATATCTTCATTGTGCAAGGTACGAGGTAGGGCTGCCCATTATTCCCTTTAATTTTTGCGATCACCATCGAAAACTCTGGCAATAGCGATTAGATCTGACCCAGACATGGGGGGGGGGGGGGGGTGTTGTGGGGACCAAGAACACAAATGCGCTTTGTTCACAGATGATCTTCTGTTATTTTTAATCTGCCCTATTACTACAACCTCTAAGGTGTTCAAATTGCTAAAGGACTTTGGTAGAGCGTCTTAGCTGGAGGTCAATGTGGCAAAATCTATGGCCCTGAATATTTCAGTGCCTGAGGATGTTGTTGAGCACCTGAGAGACCAATTTTCTTTTTCTTGGCACCCTACATGTATCTCATATCTGGGGATTCAGTTGACGGCCCGAATATTTTCAAAGGGAGACCACACCAAATTGAGGTCCCACAGCGGCAATGGAGACCGTACCAGGGGAGCCAAATGTCTCACTCCTTGAAGAAAATTATGCACCAAGAAGTGTGAGGCCAATGGACGTTGAAAGAAAATCGCCAAGGCCGAGACGTGGCCCTTGATAGTACTCAAGGCCAAACATTGCTTGATCCCTTGCTGGAGGAAAGCCAAGATCCGAGTCACCGAAAAGGAGCAAGTGTGAACTAGCAAATCTTTCTGGAAGTAGATTTTCTAGCTTTTAAAAGCATAGGAATCACCGAATCAAACAATCCTTTATCCTTCAGCACATGGCTTTTAACAGACAAAGCCAGCGACTGTAAAGCAGGATGGAAGATCGGTCCTTGAGACAGTAGATCTTCCCTGAGAGGGAGTCTCAAAGGAACATCGGCGACCAGCCATACCAGATCGGCGTACCAAGACCGGTGAGGCTAGTCTGGAGTCACTAAAATGACAAGAATCCGTTCTGCCTCCATCCTGCGCAGGAGTCACAGAAGAAGTTTGAGAGGAGGAAAGGCGTGTATCAGATGATAATGATTCTAGGGAGCCACAAGGGCATCTGTGGCGTCGGTTAGAGGGTCCCGAGACCGTGCCAAAAACCTCTGAACTGTCCTGTTGAGGCCAACAAGTCCACCTCGGGAGTCCCCCACCAGAGACACAACTGACTGAACACCTCCGGATGAAGTGACTATTCACCCTGGTCCAATGCCTGTCGACTGAGATAGTCCACCTGCCAATTTTCCACCCCTCGAATGTGTACAGCAGAGAGGGAGTTGGAACTAATCTTTCTGCCCACCTTAGAATGCTGGCTACTTCCCGAGCCGCCAGAACACTTCTCGTGCCCCCTTGACATAGGCCATGGCCATGGCATTGTCCGATTGAATCAGTGCCAGACATCCCTGGAGACGAACTGTCCAATGATCCAGACAAAACCTGATCGCTCGGAGCTCCAGTACATTGATCGGTAGCCTGAACTCACCCAGAGTCCAGACCCCTTTAGCACAATCCATGCCGAGGACGCCTCCCCACCCGAATAGGCTAACATTCTCCAGACAGTGTCAGGGAGTGAAGCCACCAAGCCAGGGACCCCCTTGTTCTCTGCCTCAACATAATCAGATTGTCAAGAGACTGAGGATCCTTGTTCCACTTCACCAGAATCTCCTTTTGCAGAGATCTCGTGTGGCACTGTGCAAAGGGAACCGCCTCGAAGGTAGCCACCATCAGCAGGCCCAGCACGCGCATGCAAGTCCAAAGAGATGACCGTCTGCTGGACAGCAGAAGCTGAATTGCCTTCTGCAACTTCTGAAGTTTTGCCAGAGGGAGAAACACGCCAAGGCCGAGTCAGTCCCAAATAGTCCAGGCGCGTGGACGGAACCAGAGCAGACTTCTGAAGATTCAGAATCCAACCAAACTTTCTCAGCATTTGCAGAGTGATCTCAAAGTTGGCCAACAGGGCAGTAGAAAGCTTTGCTCGCAAAAGCAGATCGTCCAGGTACCCCAATATCACGATCCCCCACTGTTGCAGTAATGATAGAACTGGGGCCAACACTTTTGTGAAAACCAGAGGAGCGGAGGCGAGAGCAAAGGGTAAGGCCACAAATTGATAATGCTCCTCGCCCATGGCAAAGCAGAGGAATCGCTGATGGGCGATACAAATTGAAATGTGAAGGTAAGCGTCCTTGATGTCGATAGATGCGATGTAGGGATGCTACCACCGTGTGAATTGACTCCATTCGAAACTTTTGTACCTGCACAAAGCAGTTCAGTGCCTTGAGGTCCAGAATTGGACGCACCTTGCCCTCCTTCGTGGGAACCGTGAACAGGTTTGAATAGAAATCTTGAAAGCGCTCAGACATCGGAACCGGGACAATAACTGCTGCACTGCCCCATGGCGATCTGGGGATAGGTGCCGGTTGGAAGGAAAGAACCTTGCCGGCGGGTATGATCGAAACTCAATCTTGTGGCCAGATCGAATGACTTCATGGATCCACGTGTCCTGAATTAAGAAGGTCCACAGGTCCGGAAAACAGCAAAGACATCCCCCCACCCCTGATAAGGGTGAAGACGCCCCTTCATGTGGAGGACTTTTTGTCCACAGGCTTGGCAGATCCCGCTCTAGTTTTCCCAACCAAAACGTCTTGGAACCCCCACTGGGGGCCCTGAAGGGTTTTGATCCCTTGTCCCGAGATCATTGAGGAACGAAAAGGTCGCTTGTGAGCAGAAAAGGAAGGTCCCCGTCTGCGACGGGACTCCTTATCCTTGGAAGCCTGAGGAAGAAGAGTACTTTTTCCCCCTGTGAGGCCTTTGATGATGTCATCCAAGGAAGCTCCAAACAGGTGATCCCCCACGAATAGAAGATCAGACAAGGTCTTCTTAGAAGCCTAGTTCCCGGCCCAGCATTTCCGCCCGATAATGCACTGTAGGACCACTGCAGGGACAGACATGCTACCACCAAGAGAGCGACATCCAAAGAGGCATCACAGATGAACTGTAGCCCTTGGACCAATTGATCTGCCAGCTCCACAAAATCAGGAGGGAGCGGTTTCTCCTCCAGGTCCCGGCGTAAAACTTTTGCCCATTCAGTCATAGCTTGCGACACCAGGGTGATGGTAAACACCGGCCTAAGTGCCGACCCAGCCACAGTGAACATATAACTGGTCAAGGCCCCCGACCTCCTATCAGTCGGATCAGAGAAGACTGGAGACTCTTCTACCGGTATAATTGCTGCTTTATTCAACCTGGAAACCGGGGAGTCCAGGAGGTACCATCCATTTTTTAAGGAAGGACTCCTCATCAGGGTATCACATTGCCAAACGCTTAGGGATTGCAAAGGTGCGTTTTGGGGACCCCCACTGTTTTGCGACAATATCAAAGAAAGCCGGAAAGGGGAAAACCCTTGCCGCTTTGGAGGACTTGTGGGTGCCAAAAAGGTGACCCACGCCTCTGATGCTACATTAATCGCATCTTCCAAATGTAGGGTTTCCCGCACGATACAATCAGGGCATCCACTAGTGCCTTTTCATGTGCGGCTAGAGGAACAGCGGAATCATCCTCACTATCTGAGCACACGGGGTGCGTGTACGTAGACCCCTGAAGGGTAACTGGCATCCGCAGTGGCCGATTTACACCCTGGATCTGAAGAGACAGAGGAAGCAGGTGAAGGTGGGGGACTCTTTTTGGTAGCCCATTTGCCCAGGACTAAATCCACTTTGGACACCAAGGACTCCAGGACTGCCGTTAGTGCAGCCAGTTGTCGGGCCCTGGAAGGGGAATCAAGGATGGAGAAGGATCTGGGGGTCCTACTGGAAGATAAACGAAGCAATAGCATGCAATGTCAAGCTGCAGCTGGCAAAGCCGGCAGAATATTAGCATGCATAAAGAAGGGGATATATTCCGGAGATACAACTATAATCCTGCCACTTTATAAAACTCTGGTCCGGCCACATCTGTAATATTCTGTCCAGTTCTGGTCACCAATCCTCAGAAGGGATGTGCTGAAACTGGAGAGAGTCCAAAGAAGGGCAACTAAACTAATTATGGGATTGGAAGACCTTAATTACCAGGAGCAATCACAAGCGCTTAATTTATTCTCCCTGGAGAAAAGACGCGAGAAGGGACATGATAGCGATTTACAAATACTGCAATGGCGATTCCAGTATAGGAAATAAACTATTTAGTCTAAGAGAGTGTAAGAGCACATGTGGCCACACAATGAGATTAGAGAAGAAGCGGTTTAACCTTAAGCTGCGTAAGGGGTTTTTCACTGTCAGGGCGGTAAGAATGTGGAACTCTCTTCCACAATTGGTGGTATAAGCGGGGAGTATCAATACTTTTAAAAGACTCTTGGATGTGCATCTCAAAGAACACAATATTCAGGGATATAGGAAATGAATATTGTCACTGACACACACACCTACACAGGTTGAACTGGATGGACTGTTGTCTTTATTCAACCTCAACTACTATGCAACTAAGTAACTATAAGTTGCCTTATCCATCACGCGAAGCAGAATGTCCCTTTTAAGGTCCTGAAGGTTGGGAAGAGCAAGGAATTCACCTTTCTGGTAGAAGCTGTTGGTTTGCCGTAGATGTTGATGGCTCTGACTACATCCAGGCAATACATAGCAAATTCCCTTTGTGTTCTCGGGAGGAGTAAGTCTTCATTGAGGTGAAACATGGTATTGGGTGTAGGACTACCTTGTCTTTGTGAATAATGAGGAATGGCTCCTTACAAGAGAGAGTTACTAGCTCAGAGACACATCTGATGGATATGGCAGCAACCGAAAAGGCCACTTTACAAGAGAGGTCATCTAGGGGGAGGGGATATCCCTGATAGGTTCGAAAGGTGGTTTCTGCAGGGCAGAGAAAATCAGGTTGAGGTCCAAAGGAAGCACAGGGAGTTGGTCCCAAGATACATTTTAAAAAATTGATTTTTGTAAAATCTTACCGTAAAATCCTTTTCTCTTAGCTCATTGACAGACGTAGTCCTCGGTGATACAGCACCTTCGGGTTATGTTGCCTCCACAGGAGTAGGACTAGACAGGAAATAAAATGCTCTGGCCACACCCTAGGGGCAGTCCCAGAGGGTATACCCTCTCTCTCTCTGCCTCAGCAAATCAGTTATGTCATAAAAGCAGTCTTTAGAGAATTTAACCCAACCCAACTCAAAAAAACAGAGGGGCGGGTACTACGTCTGTCAATGAGCTAAGAGAAAAGGATTTTACGGTAAGATTTTACAAAAATCCATTTTTCTCTATCGCTCATTGACAGACGTAGTCCTCAATGATACAGCACCTTCGGGAAGTCCCAGAGCAGTATCACAAATGAGGGGTGGGAAAATGGAAATCAAATCCAAATCTAGAAGGCCCAACCGGTGCCAACTAGAAGTTTACAATGCTCATCCTTAATGATGAGACGCAACAAAAAAATTTTCAAACAGAAAAAAACCCTCGAGGTAGACCACCGGTCTCCTCAAATTGCGGCCTGCAAAACCTTGCGGCCAAATGAGGCATCCGCCGATGCCATCACATCAATTTTATAAAATTTTGTAAAGGTATGTACCGACGACCAGGTGGCCGCTTTACATACCTGGACCACTGACGCCTGATGGCGAAAGGCCCAGGAAGTACTGAGCGCTCGAGTGAAGTGCGCCCTAACAGGGAACGGAGGATTCCGACCCTTAATAGAATAAGCCTGTACCACCGTCTGACTGATCCATGTAGATATGGTCGCGGCAGACACAGGCAACCCCCTTCAAGGGCTATCCGTGATCACAAAAAAGTGAGTCCGTCTTACGAAAACCACTTTAGGAAGGAAGGATGGATTCGGAAGAAGAACCACCTTATCCCTATGAACCACCAGATCTGGGGAACGACAGGATAATGCGGCCAGTTCTGACACCCTGCGTAGAGAAGTAATGGCCACCAAGAAGGCCACCTTCTGGGAATGTAAGCAAGGGAATCTTCCTAATATCTTCAAAGAGAAGTTTCTGAAGAACCGACCACACTAAATTAAGATACCAGGCGGTAAGGGTGCGCGCACTGGCGGAGCCAGATGTCGCACCCCCCTGGATGAAATTCCGCACCAAGGAATGATTAGCCAAAGGTTTCTTGAAAGAAGATTGCTCACGCCGAAAACCTGACCCTTGATCGTGCTCAAGGATAGTTTCTGCTCAACCCCTTGTTGCAGACAGACCAAAATTCGGGTCACCGAATAGGTATGTGGGGAAAATCCAATAGATTCACACCATGCAATATAAGACTTCCATGTGATGGAAGTCGCTTTCCTTGCTTTAACTGGAGGTAGGAATAACTGAAGCTGACACTCCCTTGTCCTTCAGTACCTGGGTCTCAATGGCCAGGCCATTAAACCAGCGACTGTAAAGCAAGATGGAAGATCGGTCCCTGAGACCGCAAATCCTCCCTGAGAGGAAGTCTCCAAGGAGCGTCCGCGACTAGCCTCGCCAAGTCGGCGTACCAGGCTTGACGAGGTCAATCCAGAATTTCCAGAATAACTGGAATTCCCTCCACCTCTATCCTGCGAAGAAGTTCCTGCAGCAACTTGAGAGGATGGAAGGCATGCCGTAGCTGATACAGCCCCCACGGGGCGATCATCGTTTCTGCTGCGTCCGCTAGAGGATCGTGGCGCGAGCTACAAACCTCCGCACCTTCCTGTTAGGCCAAGGTGCCAACAGATCCACATCCGGGATGTCCCAATGAAGGGACAGCTAGGGAAAAAACCTCTGGATGAAGAGGCCATATGCGATTGGATCCGAATCGGGCTGCTCTAGAGCTGCTCGATCCAGTAAATCAGACAAAATCTGATCGCTCTCAATTCCGATACCCTTATTGGTAATCTGGATACTATCGGAAGAAATGACTTCCCCTGGTTGAGCATCGGAGACTTCCTGGTCCGCTCGCTCAACCGGATCCGATTGTCCAGGGAATCGGAATTCCGATTCCATTAAAAAAGAATCTCCTTCAGGAGAATTCGGGTATGAGACTGGGTATACGGTACTGCCTCTAAGAAGGCCACCATCAGTCCCAGCCAATTGACAGACAGCAACATCCGAATCGTTGACTGAACCTTCTGGAGTTTCCCAGCAAGGAGAAACTCTCTTGCCCAGGATGTATCCAACCTTAGGCCCAGATAGTTCAGTCTCCTGGTGGGAACCAGGGATGATCTTTGGGAAAGCGAAAAAACGCTGATGTCCTGCGATGATGGGGATATAAAGATAGGCATCCTATATGTCTATGGACGCCAGGAAATCTCTTATGCAGGGAGGCCACCACTGTACGGATGGACTCTATTTCTTCCCAAGTCCAGATTTGGACGCACCTTGCCCTCTTTCCTGGGCATTGTGAATAGGTTCGAATAGAACCCCTGAAACCGTTCAATGTTAGAAGGGCAGAATCGCACCGGTGGAAGTGATCGAAACTCGATCCTGTGTCCTCCAGAAACCGGTGAAGACATCCCCCCCCCACCCCAGAGATGGGTAGGGGCGCATCAGGCTATATTCTTCAGGCTTGGCTGAGCCGGACTCTTTGTTTACCCGACCAGCGCCCTTTGAAACCCCTCTAAAGGGGCTTTGGAGGGTTTCGCCTTATCGCCCGCCCTCGCGGAACGAACAACTCTATATGAGCAGAAAAGGAAGGTCCTCGTTAGTTACGAGGTCTTTTTATCCTAACAGTCTGTGGCAAGACAGCAGGTGGTACCGTCTATCCTATAAAGAGGAATTCCTCAAACGGATAGCACCTAGCCATGCGTTTGGAAATAACAGGGGTTCGTTTCAAAACGACCCCATTTGGGTAAAGGAAAATCCTTCGCCCTTTTGGTAGGCTAACAAGTACCAAAAAGGAATCTCAGTCTCAGCTACCTCTGCCGGTGTAACCTCAAGACTAAAGGTTTCCCGGACGGACACAACTAGTGCATCCACCACTCTTGTGCTATGGCGGAGGCAGAAACGTGCTCCTCACTGCTGAGGAGTTATTACCTGAGACAACAGCCCCCTAAGAGGGACCTGCAACTGCATTGACCAGTTCCGAATCCGTATCTGAAGTATCTGATAAACAATAGGGGTAGGCGGGGGTCGCTACTTGACCCCCGTCCCTGACAGGCCACCTCCACCCGGGATACCAAAGACTCCAAAATTGCCGATAATGCATTAAAACACAAGTGGGGTACTGGAGGGTCCTGCGGCCACCTTGAGGGGATCAGGTGGGGATACCTATGCGGCAGGGTCAATGATTATACAAGACACTTGCCAGCGACAAAAAATGACAAAGTAAAAAAAACTTTTTTTTTTTTTTTTGTTTTTTTTGTCCCCCAGTCGCAACAGCGCCCCTCAGTGTTACCTGCCTTTTTGGACCCTACAGAGAGAGAGACAGACCCCAAGGCTCATCCCTGATGCACAGAAGTTTTCATCAGCTTGCTCAGTGCTTGTCTTGTTACAGACAGGAAGTCTTTGGCCCTATTTCCTGGGTAAAAGAGGCGGCTCTGCCCCTTAACACGCCTGCCGGCTCCTCCCCCTGGCTCCATGAGGTGTTTGAGTCACCTCAAACATGGCCGCCCGCATGCTGGAGACACGAGGCTACACCAAAATGGCGGCCTCGTGCGATCTACCAGACAATGGCGGCGGTCTGCACAGAATAGCGGCATGTCTGCAGAAGGATCTCGGCCTCACAACCCTTCACCCTCATGGTGGTCAGCGTGGTCGGAGATACCGGACCCTAGCGGGCCGTATGCGGACCGCTGCTTAGCTGGAGGAATGATCTGGAATGCAGTATACATGTATAGACATCGCCCTGTGGCTACTGACAGGTAGGATACCTTATACTATCACAGTAAAGTTCTAGTACTGCCACTGACTACAATCATTTACACATCTTTACAATTAGATTGTCAGCTCCCAAACCAAGCCTCCTGGCTTCTTGTACACAAAAATCACACTCAATTAGGGGGATCTGTGACATGTTGTAGGATAGAGGGGAATCCATCCTTACCATTACAGAGCCCGCGTTCACCACAAGACCCGTCAGGGGGAAAGGGGGAACATACTACTCACCATACCGGAACCAGGCGGGCGCCAACTCCTGACAGTACCCCTCTCCACCGAGGGAGGGCTGTCGACCACTTGAAGATCTCACAGGAACACTGGAGAAAAAAAGCTGTCTTAAAAAATTCTTTTCTAAGAAAAAAATCCTGCCAGGACCGAAGATCCCAGCAAGGTATCTAAGTCCTTACTCCTGACTAGACAGAAAAAAACTGATTTGCTGAGGCAGAGAGAGAGAGGATATACCCTCTGGGACTGCCCCTAGGGTGTGGCCAGAGCATTTTATTTCCTGTCTAGTCCTACTCCTGTGGAGGCAACATAACCCGAAGGTGCTGTATCACCGAGGACTACGTCTGTCAATGAGCGATAGAGAAAAAAAGGTTCTGACGAGAGCGAGACCAGAGGTTTTTGAAAAACTTTTAGTGTGCTTGAGGCAAAGTTTCGGTCAAGTCCCAATTGTTGAAAGGCCAGAATGTGAGGCACAGAGTAATCTCTGGGATGGAAGTGCTTTGTTCACACCAGGCAAAGGATTTCCAGGCCTTTTTTTCCTTTAAACTAGGTAGGTATGACAGACTCTGGAGACCCCTCTGTTCCTTAAGACCTTGATTTCAACAGCTATGCCATTAAAACTATTGACTGAAAAGCAGGATAGAATAGAGGGCCCTGAGACACCAGGTTTGGCAAGTTGGGAAAAGGCCGGGGGTGGTCTCCCATTGAGAACAAAGAGTCTGGCTTCCTGAAAGACTTTGTACCTGCCAGGTACATCCTAATTGCCCAGACCACAACCAAGGCATGCAAGGCAATTTCCTTCAGATGTTTTGGCTTAGGACACAGGGAAGGCAACACAATGTTTATATTCAAATGAAAATCAGAGACCACCTTAGGAAGGAATGATGGACAGGAGCGAAGCCCCACCTTATCCTTGTGAATCACCAATTAAGGTGAAAGACAGGATAACGCCACCAGGTCCGACACCCTGCACGCAAAGGTGATAGCCACCAAAAAGGCCACCATCTGAGACAGCGTAAGCAAGGGAAACTCCCGAAAGTTCTCTAAAGGGGACTTCAGGAGAACCGAAAGTACCAAATTGAGGCCCCAGAGCGGCAAAGGAGAACACACTGGATGGACCAAGTGCCGAACACCCTGAAGAGAGGTACACACCAGAGATGTAGCCAAGGGTCGTTGGAAGAAAAAACACCAAGGCCAACACCTGGCCCTTGATGGTGCTCAGGGCCAACTTCTGTTTAACCCCCCCCCCCCCTCACACCATGCAATGTACGTATTCCACTTACGATGGTAGATCTTCCAAGAAGTAGATTTCCAAGCTTTTAACAGCATAGGAATCACTTATTCAGACAATCCCCTATCCTTCAGGACCTGGCTTTCAACAGCCAAGCCGTCAAAGCCAGGGACTGTACATTGGCTCTTGGGAAAGCAGATCCTCCATTAGAGGAAGCCTCCAAGGAAGGAAACGTCGGCAACCAACCGCACCAGGTTGGCATACCAGGCCCAGCAGGGCCAGTCCGGGGTCACTAAAATGACCGGAATCGCTTCTGCCTTGAGCCTGTAGAAGTCTTGGCAGAAGCTTGAGAGGGAAGAAGGCGTAAATCAGACGATACTGACCCCACGGGGCCACCAGCGCATCAGTGGCGTCCGCCAGATCCCGTGATGGAGCCATGAACCTATGTACCTTACTGTTGAGCAAAGATGCCAACAGATCAACCTCGGGATGAAGAAACCACTCCCCCTGGTCTAACGCCTGCCGACTGAGGTATTCCTCCTGCCAATATTCCATTCTGGGAAAGTGAAGGGCAGGGAGGACATGAACGAAACGTTCTGCCCACCGGAGAATGCCGGTTACCTCCAGAGCCACAAGGACACTTTTTTGCCCCCTTGGAGATTGACATAAGCCACGGCCGTGGCAATTTGATTGAAATCGCAGTGGACAGCCTTGTAGACGATCCATCCAATGTTCCAGGCACAGCCTGATCCCACGTAACTTAGGACATTGAGAGGTAGTCTGGATTCTTCCAGGGTCCAGACCCCCTGAGCAGAACTTCTGCAGAGGATGCCTCCCCACCCAGACAGGCTGGCATCCGTTGTGACCACTGTCCAATTCAAGGGTAGGAAGGATTTTGCCCTGCTGGAGCGCCAGGTAACGAAGTCACCAATCAGGGACTCTCTTGTACCCTGGCTCAGCTGGAGTTAGTTGTCCAGAGACTGCGGATTCTCAACCCACGCAATGAGAATCTCTCATTGCAGGGACCCCGCATAGAACTGTGCAAACTGGACTGCTTCGAAGGTTGACACCATCAGGCCCAGTACCCACATACAAGTCTGGATGGACTACCATCTGCTGGTCAGCAGGAGACGAACTGCAACCTGCAGTGTCTGAAGTTTGTCTGGAGGAAGAAATACTCTGGCTAAGGCAGAGTCCAGAATCAGCCCCAGATAGTCTAGTTTCATAGAAGGGACCAAGGCTGACTTTCGAAGATTCAGAATCCAGCCGAACTCCTTTAGAGTTTGTATGGTGATCTCCAGGTTTTCCGTCAGCACAGCAAAAGACTCTACTTGCAGAAGGAGATCATATAAATAGCTCAGGACCGCGATCTCCCACTGGCGTAACAATGGCAGTATCGGGGCAAACACTGTAGTGAAGACCCGGGGAGTGGAGGCAAGACCAAATGGTAACGCCCTTAACTGATAATATTTCTCTCCCACTGCAAAGCGGGGGAAGCGTTGGTGACTGACACATATTGGAATGTAATGGTAGGCATCTTTGATATCTATGGAGGCAAGAAAATCCCCCTGATGCAGGAAAGCCACCACTGTGCGAAAATCTCCATCCTTAACTTCTGTACCCACACAAAGCAGTTCAGCGCCTTGAGGTCCACGATTGGACGCACCTTGCTCTCCTTTCTGGGAACTGTAAACAGGTTGAGTGTAAACCCCTGAAAAACGTTCCGCAAGCGGAACCGGGGCAATCACCCCTTGAAGCAAAGATCTTGCACCACCTCAAAGAGGGCCTATAAGCGGACTGGGGAAAGTCACACGTTGAAAGGAAGAACCTTTCTGGAGGGTGAGCATGAAACTATTTTGTATGAGGATTGTATGACTTTGTGGACCCATTTGTCGTCATGTACCAGGGAAGTCCACAGGTCCGGGAACCAGCGAAGACTTCCCCCCCACCCCAGATACAGGAAGGGCACACCTTCATGCTGAAGGAGCCTTGTCTGTGGGTCTGGAGAAGCCCACTCTTGACTTGCCAGACCAAGTTCGCTTGGATCCATCAGGAAAAGGAGGGCCCTCGTCTTCGACAAAGGCTTAGCCCAATCAGTCAAAGTTTGCAACACCAGGGCAATGGTGATCACCGTCCACAATGCCGAGCCAGCCATGGTGAACATATTGTGGGCCACAGCCTCTGCCTTTTTGCTAGCCCTTTGCCCAAAAGCCACCTCCACCAGGGACACAAGGACCGCCGTCAGTGCATGGATGGATGGTTAGGACCCGGAGGGCCCTGCAGCCTCAGAGGGGGGGGGGGGGGTAAGAATCAGGTGGGAAGATGTGCTACAAAAACTCCATTAGCCACCAGGGGGAACCACAGAATAAGTGTAAAAACCACAGAGTAAGTGTAAAAGCACTGCTAAGGTACACCCCCATCACGCTGGCAGCACCACCTGGTCACCAGCTACAAGCACCAATCGACCATCAACAGAGAGGGGGAGGACCCAACCAGACGCACCACCAGGAGCATCTGCACTGCACATATGCAATCAGGAAGAGAAAAATATCCAGGAGTCAGCACTAGGGGCTCCCACTGCCAAAAACACCACCCTCGGGCTCCACCGTCATGGCCGCCGCTGGTTTCAATGGAAAATCACTGCAAAATGGTCACTGTGCATTGTAACCTATGGGCTACAAGAAAATGTCAGCACCACGAGGCTCTCGGGGACCCAGGAGGTATCCGTAGCCACTGGACAGGCACAAGGCAGGATGGGGGGGCTCCAGGTACAACCCCCCCGCACACACAGCCGACACACCCCCCTGCCTTCATCGCCAGCATGGCCCCCGGCCCCACAACCGGGGGGGGGGCAGACCACCCATACAGACCACACAATAGTGGAGGAGGGAGGGTTGGGGGAGTGGGGGAGTAGGATGGGGGGGTAGGTGAGGGGGGTACCAGGAAGGAGAACTCTGGGGTCCGACCTTCCCATGGAGGGGCCCGCGTCCACCCCAAAACCCTCCAGGGAAGAAGGGGGACAGCTACTCACCATATCAGGAACCAGCCGGGCACCGCTCTAGACAGATCCTCCTCTCCATCGAAATGGGGGAGGGGGGCTGTCGGCCAAGAGGAACGCTGCGACTCAGGCCAAGGCCATGTTGTACGCGACCTTGCGAGACCTTTAACTCGCACTCGGACCAGCTCATCGCCCAGTCCGGAAGTTAATTGTAGATCTCAAAGATAAAATCAAGGAGGAAAACATTTTCCATCTAAAAAAATGTTGCCAGGAACAAAGATCCCAGCAAGGAACTAGGCCCTTACTCCTGACTAGGCAAAAAATAACTGAGTGGCTATAGCAAAGCGAGAGTATACCCCCTGGGACTGCCCATGGGTGTAGCCAGAATTTTTTTCTGCCTAGTGTCCAACTCCTGTAGGGGGCAGTACCAATGGTTAAAAATACCAGAAGCTGTGTCCATCAATGAACTCAAATCAATTGTTTTCATCATTTACGCCAATATGTATTCTGCTACATATTTTTGGTAAAAAAAATCCCAATAAGCGTATATTGATTTCTCTGTGCAAAAGATATCGCGTCTACAAACTAGGGGATAGATTTATGGCATTTTTCTTTTTTACTAGTAATGGTGGCGATCAATGATTTTTAGCGGGACTGCGACATTACGGCAGACAGATTAGAGACCCGACACTTAGGGGAACAATGACATTATCACAGTAATCATTGCTAAAAATATGCATTGTTATTATTATACAGGATTTATGTAGCACCAACAGTTTACGCAGCGCTTTACAATAAAAAGGGGGACAGCACAATTTACAATGCAGTTCAATACAAAAGGAATAGGAGGGCTTATGGAGCTTACAATCTAAAGGGAGGGAGAGGTGGTACAAAATGTAGCGGTGACCTGCTGAAAACTCCAACTTGCCAAAATCTCCAACGACGTTACTGCCAGTGAGTGTACACCAGGAATAATTGGAGATTTCGACCACTTGGGGTTTTCACGGAACATCGGTAGCCTATATACTCTGCTAGATGCTATAATTAGTGGAGATTGTTAGTCTGCCCACTAGTTGTCGCCGCCTAGGAGTCGGCCAGGTTTTTGGTTAATAGCAGGCGGAGTAACAATCTGCACTAATTGTGTACCAGAGTGTAAATGCTGCCGGTGTTGTGTGAAAACCCCAAGTGGTCAAAATCTCCAATTATTTTTGGTGTACATTCACTGGAAAGAACGTTGTTGGAGATCTCGGCAAGTTGGAGTTTTCGGCAGAACAGTGGCTGCGGGGGATGATCTGATGGCGGGGACTCGAGTGCATTTCTTATGTGGAGATGGGGTAGGTCTCCCTGAAAAAGTATGTTTTCAAGGATCGACTAAAGGTGGACAGGGTAGGAGCTGACCGGACATACTGGGGCAGGGAGTGCCAGAGGATGGGAGAGGCTCTGGAGAAGTTCTGGAGGCGAGCAAGGGAGGAGGTAACAAGGGAGCTAGAGAGCAGGAGGTCCTGGGAGGAATGTAGATGGCGATACCTGCAAATGAGGTTAGTGATGTAGCTTGGGGTGGTGTTGTGTATGGCCTTGTGTGTTGTGGTTAGTATTTTGAATTTTACAATTCGGTAGGGAAAGTCCACAGTGCTTTGGAGCAGGTTTTCATCAAAGATGTCGCTGCACATTGCTGCATTAATCTTTCCCTCGATCTTTACTAGCCTCCCAATTCTTGCTGCTGAAAAACACCCCCACAGCATGATGCTGCCACCACCAGGTATTGTATATGCCAGGTGATGAGCGGCACCTGGTTTCCTCCAGACATGACACTTGCCATTCAGGCCAAAGAGTTCAATCTTTGTTTCATCAGACCAGAGAATTTTGTTTCTCATGGTCGGAGAGTCCTTCTGGCCTTTTGGCAATCTCAAGGCGGGCTGTCACGTGCCTTTTACTGAGGAGTGGCTTCCATCTGGCCACTCTACCATACATGCCTGATTGGTGGAGAGCTGCAGAGATGGTTGTTCTTCTGGGAGGTTCTCCTCTCTCCATAGAAAAATGCTGGAGCTCTGTCAGAGTGACCATTGGGGTTCTTGGTCACCTCCCCTACTAAGGCCCTTCTCCCCCGATCACTGTTTGTCCGGGCGGCCCGCTCCAGGATGAGTCCTGGTGGTTCCAAACTGCCTCCATTTTAAGGATGATGGAGGCCACTGTGCTCATTGGGACCTTCAATGCTGCAGAAATTCTTCTTCATACAATCCTGTTTCAGAGGTCTACAGACAATTCCTTGGACTTTATGGCTTGGTTTGTGCCCTGACATGCACCAACTTTGGGACTTCAAAATAGACAGGTGTGTGCCTTTCCAAATCATGTCCAATCAACTGAATTTACCACAGGTAGACTCCAACCAAGTTGTAGAAACATCTCAAGGATGATCCATGGAAACAGAATTAACCTGAGCTCAATTTTGAGTGTTATAGCAAAGGCTGTGAATACTTATGTATATGTGATTTTTTTTATTTGTATTAAATTTGCAAAGATTTCAAACAAACTTCTTTCACATGGTCATTATGGGGTATGGTTTGTAGGATTTTTAGGCAAATAATGAATTTAACACATTTTGGAATAG
Organism: Pelophylax lessonae; assembly: GCF_965119305.1. Lineage (NCBI taxonomy): Eukaryota > Metazoa > Chordata > Amphibia > Anura > Ranidae > Pelophylax > Pelophylax lessonae. The sequence continues at coordinate 155,760,650 of NC_138779.1, read as the reverse complement.
GGCTGCAATGTAACAAAATGTGGAAAAGGTGAAGTGCTGTGAATATTTTCTGGATGCACTGTATAGCGAAAGAGAAGAGAACATTTCATGGTGTAATACATTTTAAAATGTATTGCAAAAGGATAAAAAAATGCACTTACATTTCAATAGAGCAATAAACATTAAAATAAAGGTGGAAATGCCGGTGAGCGTTCTACCTGCGTCCCAAATGGAATAAGGGACATCAATTTGGTGTAGATTTATCCTGAGGTTGGGCTGTAAGTCAGTAAATACTGAATAGCGGTTTCACTGCTGAGAAAAGGTCTTACCTGGTAAAAGTCCAAAGCTGGTAGAGGAAATTTTTCACTTGGAATTACTACCACAACATTTCCACGCACAATTGCTGGGGCAAAGAGGCTGACGAAACTAAGAAGCGGGCTTTCATCTGGGCAAGCAATGCCCACAACTCCCAGAGGTTCTCGAATCAATACTGTAGCTCCATATAGCAATGTTTCCTGAAAGACATGATGTTTAAAAAAAAAAAAAAAAAAAGTTTTTAAGCAGAAAACAAATGAAGTGTTAGAATAGATTTTTTTTAATACCATTATAGAATTTATATAGGATTTATGAAAATTAAAATTTAATTTATTTATATGTCCACTCGCTTCTAGTACTAGCAGCTAAACAGGTGGGGAATCACCCCAGTGTGACCGTGCAGAATATGGGAGGACATTCCTCTACGGAGGACAAATCAATAAAACCTTGTGGAGGTTCTTTTTCCTATTGGCCAAAACCAAAAATAGAAAAGTTTTGGCTGGAGTTGGATTTTAAAACATATCTATATTGATAATGTTTTTGGTAAAATAAAAGGTCAACAGATTCATTAAAAACAAAAGAAAAAAAGAAGACTTTCTTATAGAGTAAGGAGGGAGCAACCCGCTAAAGGTATTAAGTGCAGGCACCTAAAAGTATCTGCACACACTTGCCACAGCCTTCCAACCCTTCCTTTCACAGCCTTGCCAGGCTGTTCTGACAAACCAAAAGAGAGGAGGGACAGCACTCCTCAAAAGAGTCAACTAAGGACACCTGGGTAAACTGGGGTAAACTTTATTGAAAAATTATTAAGGTATCATTGATTCCAAAGAAAAAAAACACCAACTCACATACAAAAGACAAATAATTGATTAAAATCAAAACACAAGAAGATAATAAATGAATTACCAAAACATTCAGAAAGGATACGGCGGCCAATACCCTACTGGTAGCAGACAGCCATCACCCTGAATCTCTGGTGAAAGGTATCCCTTGTTGGTCAATTTCTACGAATTAAAAGAAACTGTTCAAAACCAGAAGATTATCAAGAAGAAGCCAGGGAACTCCACCAGAGATTCAGGGAGAGAGGAAACTTACATGACACGATTAAGAAGGCACGCAAAAAAGTACCTCAAGGCCTCTTTCATACGGCCGCTCCAGTTTTTTGCTCCGCTGCGGGACTTTTTTTTTTTTCACGGAGCGGATGACACTTGTGTCATCTGCTCCGTATGTCCGCATATCATCCCATCCATTTGCGAATGATATACGGACATAATGTAAGTCTATGGGCATTGCGGATGTCAGCGGATGACACCGCTGACATCCGATTTTGCTTCCTTTCCGTTTTTTGAACGGAGGAAAAATAGGGTTCTGTTCCGTTCCAAAAAACGGAACAGAACTGAAAGGAAGAAAATTGGATGTCAGCGGATGGTATTCCGCTGACATCCGCAATGCCATAGACTTACATTATGTCCGTAAATCATCCGCAAAAAAATAGGATGATTTGCGGACATACGGAACGCCCGTGTGAAAGGGCCCTAAGGGATAGATCGAGCCTTCTACAGGAAAAAATAAACTCCCAGTCTATTGACAAAAAAGAGATAACAACGCATCCACGGATTATAACTACGTTTGGAGCACAGTGGAAACAGGTTAGAAATGTCATTGAGAGACACTGGAGAGTGCTTGCAGTGTCACCAGTGATTAAGAAAATTGTAGGCCCTCGGCCACTTATCACAACCAGAAGGGCCACTTTCTGGTCAACTCTGAATTCCAAAAGACCTACAACCGGAGCAATTGGTTAACGTCCCTGCCTCCCTTAAAGGGCATGTTTGCCGGCGGGCATTGCTCTACGTGCAAATTTGTCTGGAAATCTGGCTCTTTTACCAACTGTGATGGTACAAAGTTATTCCACATTGATGGATTCATTAATTGTTCTACCACAAGAGTCATTTACCAACTAATTTGCCCTTGCGGAAAAACATATATTGGCAAAACTAAACGCCAATTAAGAATAAGGATAAATGAATATGTAGCAAGTATAAGGCCCCTTTCACACATACGGTCCGGTCCGTTCAGTTCATCAGTTCAGTCAAGTCAAAATGTATCCGTTTTTCATCCGTTTTTTTTACATCCACTACCAATGCAAAAGTGGATGGAAAACGGACCGTTTGTCCGTTTACATCCGTTTTTCGTCTGATACTTTTTTTGATGGATAAAAAATAGGGCATTCATCCGTTCCAAAAAATGGACATTGACGGAAAACGGACATTGACGGAAGCGGATGAAAACAGATGTTAACGAATGATCATCCGTTGTCATCCGTTTTTTTTAGAGATGCAATGATGTCCGTTTTTCATCCGTCAACGGATGGATGGAAAAACAGACAAACGGACCGTATGTGTGAAAGGGGCCTAAGAAAGAAAGATGATGAAAAACCCTGGGGTTACACTTCCTGGAACATCATAATACTGACTCATAGGGTCTGAACGTGAGGGGTATATATGCACTAAAACTCCCAGCCAGAAGGGGGGATTTCGATACCATACTTCTCCAGGAGAAGTTATGGATTTATAAAATGGGATCTCTTACGCCAAAGGGTCTCAATACTGAATTGAATCTCCAACCTTTTTGGAACAATAACTTAGGTTGAGCCCACCTGACTTCTTTGAACAATGTAACGTATTATGGTCATTGCATTGAGAGTTTCTTGTTAAGCCTTAAGAATTTACCCTAGATGTTTAGTGAGGATTATTTAACCTTAAAGTTTGTAGAATTTTAGTGTTGGGAACTGAGGTTATCATGCATTTTATTGCATGGTAGTTATAGCCAGTTTGTGCCTGACTTTATAATGGACTTTCCGGCCCTTCATTTTCCCCTTCCCCTTTCCCCATTGAAATTTCCCTTGTTTCCCCTTCCTTCTCCCCAATTTCTTTATAGGAACACTAATGAATATAGCTGCAACTTCTGTATTCCTTTCCCTTTTGTTCCCATGGGTTATACACGATTGTTCAACAAGGAACACACAAAGAAATTGATTCCTATAAGTTCCTTGAGGCTCTATATGCTATACCAAATCTCAACTTTATCTAGAAGCTTCAGGATATATATTCCTGAAGATAGGTGCAGCTTCAGAAATACGATACCCCTGTCCTTTTCTTTTTAATATGCAAGTAATTAAATCTGTGTTTATTGTTGTGCTATGAAGTGACTGCATATGGGGGAGACTTCCTGCTCTCTGAGGGCATCTTGTGGACACTTGCTAGCAGTAAATTAGTAATTACATGGAAATTCCAAGTCTGAGTCCAATCAAGAGCCTATATAGAGTTACGCCAGAAAGCCCACCCCTAGCTCTGAAGAAACCAGCGTCTATTTGCTGGTGAAACGCATCGACACCGCGTCACATTTCTGCACCAATCGGGGATTTCTATGCGTTGAAGCCCAGCTGTTCTTGAGAGTGCAAGTGCGTTAAAAACAGCGTGGTGACGGCTTGCCGTTCGCCCCTTCCAAATCGACTGAGCACGCTGGAGCTGCAGACCAACACAGCTTGTTTGGAACACAAACCGCACTACTAGGACGACGGGTCCACCCTATACTGGGAGGAGGTACATTAATACAACAGAACTTATCAATATCAGTATTGACTGTGCTGCTGAATATAAACATACCTTCCATGTACTCCGGGCCAGTTCCCAATACTCAAACATAGTGCAGATTAAGCAATTAGCCAAGAGTGACTTCTTATGCAGCAACAGTCTTCGATACCATCTGCTGGATTCTTTGTGGTTCCTCAACTGTGGGTCCATACTTTAGAGACCACTTCCACTTGTTAAGTGAATGACTGTATATTGGCTGTGATCACTTCACCTTTGGTGTTTACAATTCCACAGTAATTGATGCATTCTCATCCTTACAGGTTTAGGATAACCTTTGGCCACTGCAGATATCCCCATTGTTTTTTGGTTTTAATCAATTATGTGTCTTTTATATGCGAGTTGGTGTTTTTTTCTTTGGAATCAATGATACCTTAATCATTTTTCAATAAAGTTTACCCCAGTATACCCAGGTGTCCTTAGTTGACTCTTGAGGAGTGCTGTCCCTCCTCTTTTTTGGTTTTTCATGTATGTTTGTCAACGGACTGCAGTAGGTGTCATACCTGACTGCGTGGGTGAATAGAGGGTTGGGTTTTTAATAACCCTAAATAGAATAAGACCATCAGGTGTGAGCACCCCCTTTGTTTTTAGGCTGTTCTGACAGGCAAAGCCCAGACATTTACAACTAGTGACCGAATATGCTTGAAACCTCCCCATTTTTGTGGGCTCTTCAATACTATGGCAAAAGCAAAATAACATAAAACAAACAGTGCACTATGGAGATGCCTACCCATACATAAGAGGAAATAACAGTAGCTAACACAGTCAAATGTTTAATCAGCACAAACATATAAGATCATTAGTGGCCATATTAGAAGTCCTTTGTATAAGAGCCCATAAAGAATTATTAACATATGGTAAACTTCCAAGGCTGCTCCTCATGAGACTTAAGTAATCTTGGGGAAAAGAATATGGGACAGCAGAGAGCGTCAGACTAAGTGCAGTAGTATAAAAATACTTTATTAGGCAAAGACAATTGGCACCTCACACTGTGTGAAGAACCAGGAAGTCCTAGGAACCACGCTGGAATGCACAGGAACAACGCCGTCTGTGACGTCACATCCATTTCAGAGTCCCTGTGCATTCCAGCGTGGATCCCAGGAATTCCTGGTTCTTCACACAGTGGTTTTACATCTCCCTGGCAGTCTCAACAGTGGCCCCTCACCCCACAGACAGTGGGCATAACTGAGCAGATGTTTTGAAATGAAGATATGTCATATGCACCAAATGGGAGTTGCCAAATGTATTTGCTTAATAAAGTATTTTCTTACTACTGCACTTAGTCTGGTGCTCTCTTCTAACCCATTTTCTTTGTTATTAATGGCAGTTCATTGGCCAAGGAGAAAAATTGGGAGGAAAAAAGCAGTGGTCAAGCATCAGGACTGTCAGAAAGCGTTGAAGCTTTGTCTGTTTGAATGGCGTTGAAGCTTTGTCTGTTTGAATGGCGTTGAAGCTTTGTCTGTTTGAATGGCGTTGAAGCTTTGTCTGTTTGAATGGCGTTGAAGCTTTGTCTGTTTGAATGGCGTTGAAGCTTTGTCTGTTTGAATGGCCTGACATTTTCCTGGACTAGGAGACAGTTTCTGATACATGCAAGAACCTTAATGTGCTTATACTGCTTACAGCAAGCAGTTTGCGCATCTTCTTTTAGTACAGCATTTATTTTAGGAAATAAGTTCCTATCCAAACTTTTTACTAGCTGTGGACATGAGCTGAAGATACCTGTGCACATTCACAAGCGAGTCTGACGACTTAACCACCTGCCAATATCAGAGCCATCAATGAGTTTTGTGTTTATAGATAAATATTTCAAAAGCCAACACTTGGTCCCAGCTAATAATTGTTTCCATGTTTATGTTGTCAAATGATATGCTCCAAGGAACCAGGGTGAGGAAATAGCCCTAAACAATATTCCTTTCAAAATACAAAACTTTATTATAAGAAAATGTGTCACCTACAGCTGCCTTTCCACGCAGTACTAATGCATTCCAATTTTGGCTGCACTTTGAGTTGATCTCAAGTTGGATGGCTCTATAAATGACAGGTCTACAAAGAATAGCTGTTTACAATCTGCAGCAATTAGTTTATATCCACTGGAGCCAGCTTGACTATCTTACAAGCAAACAGATACAGTTTATTCCCCTATTACATGATAAACAGCTGCAAATTCTTGACACTAAAAATACAAACATTTCCCTCCACTTCTACTGCAACACAAAAAAGGATGAACAAAACAAGCAAAAACAAACAAACAATGTAAATATGAATAGTTATAAAAATAACAAAAAATCTAGCGCTAGAGAATATTCACTTCAGCAGGTCAGGGCCTCTGTATGCCACACCCCCAATTTGTAGCAGAGCGATGACATGCACGTGGGCATGTATGCGTACACTAATTGATAATGATATGTACAAAGACCCTGACAGGCTAAGTGCTGGGTGAGCACTCATTGCATGTGTGTTTTATACTGTTTTTATGGAGTTTTTAATAAATATTGTTTAGCTCTATGATCGTATCCTCCTAATATCAGGGGTCTCTCGTCTTTCTCAACAAAGAGACAGTTTACTGCCCTTTACACCTTAGTGGGGCCAGACTGTGGCCCGTGGGACTATAAAAATGGTATTAGTGAAAAGAAAAAAAATGCCCCATTGATGGCGTCAGTGGGAGGAATAGTGTCCCAAGGGCCTGATAAAGGCAAGCAAAGGGTGGCGTTTGGCCTCTAGGCCGCAGTTTGGAGACCACTGTTCTATACTTTGACAATTTATGTACCTGGAGTTGAAAAATAATGGAGGAAGGAGTGGACAGCCTGGAGAATCAACAATTGTGGAAAAATCCATATGCTTGTTTGACCTTCTTACTGATATAAGAAGTCAATAAATCTTGATATGTTCATCCCCAAAGGGGTTAGAGTGTGCGGATGGAAAATACCACACCTTGGAGATTCACTGGAAGCACAACTGAATTAAAGAAGAGGTTAGTGTAACTTGGCACAATTTTATTTTTTTTAGTTCAAAGTGCAACAAGTGTATGGTTTAAAGCACCTCATGGGAATTTAGCAATATATACTGTGTGCGTGTGTGTGTGTATATATATATATATATATATGCATTTGCTTATTTATTACAGGTACTTATATAGAGCTGTCAATTTACACAGCCCTTTACATATGCAGTATATTGTACATTCACATCAGTCCCTGCCCTCAAGGAGCTTACAAACTAAGTTCCCTAACTCACATGCATACATACACATACTAGGGCCAATTTAATCAGGAGTCAAATAAACTACCAGCATATTTTTGGCGTGTGGGAGGAAACTAGAGTAGGTGTGTGTATATATATTTTATATATATATATATATATATATATATATACACACACACACACACACACACACACACACACACATACATATATATATATATATATATATATATATATATATATATATATATATATATATATACACACACACACATAAGGGATGAATTATTTGTTGTATAGCACAGTACAGACTTCGAACATAAGTGAAGGGGGACAGGCCAGTTAGATTTTGAGCGCTGTACCATCTGTTGATATTCTTTAAATAGTACTGTATGACAAAGTCTATAGGTAACTGAAAAACAGGAGGTTGGAGCCGCTCAGGTGTATGTCTCAGACCTGGGGCTGGTCGGATCCGTCATCCAGAGACATGAGTGATTAGAAATATGAGACCGCACTCTGGTCGCTATTAGTTGAAATCAAAAAGTAATTCCTTTATTCCTCAAGGTGAAGACAGACAGAGTACAGACAGACGTGTAAGGTTGACGCGTTTCACGACATTCCCAGTCGCTTACTCAAAACCATAAGTCTATAGGGAACACTTGGTGAAAAAAATCTTACCTGCACATTGCCCCCGTATTTGTCACAATATGCACCCCAGTAAAAAAGGCGCTGAATGCTGAGATCCACTTCTTTCTGGGACTTTTCAATTGATTGCCCAGTCAGTGTGCTCAGCCTGTGGGCTACTTCATTCCTCCTCAGCTCTAGGTTTTCTGCCATGTAATAGACAATCTGTGCTCTGTTATGAGCAGCCCTCTTGCCCCAACTGCCAATGTTAAGAAACAGAAAAAGTGATTATTGTTTTACATTTGTGTAAAGTAAAAGAAACTTAATATGAATTGTTCTCATGTGCTCCGAGTAGCCACTGTATTATGCAATCTGTTTTACAATTTAAATTCCTCATCGATGAATCATAAGATTGCAACCTAATACATAAAACATGCGAACATGGTGAAAAGGTCACAATTGTATAGCCAAATTTTTATTAAATTACTTTGGACTTTGAGCACGTACATTACTTGTGCCAGACAATGTTTCAAGCATATCTTATCTTTTTACAGCTCTGTTGGTGAAACAAAAGGAAAAGTTAGGAGAACAATGGCTAGATTTCTATGAAGTCATTCATTAAAGCTGCGGTAGTTTTTTATGTTTTTTTAATTTTTTATTTTAACCATCCCCTAGTCATTCTTGCTGCCTAAAAATGTACTTCCACGCACATTCTTTTCACACATAAATGCAGCGGGAAAACAGGTTCCCACCCATGGTTTCTTTGGTGTTTTTCATGTGTAAACATGCACTTAAATGGGCTGCCCTACATGGGACAAATGCCCTAAAGTAGCACTAGAACATTTTGCTGCATTTGTCAAGTCCAAAAGTCCGTAAAAAGGAACAGTAGCGATAAAAAAGTACTTGCAAGTTTAACCAATCATCTTTTTTTTTTTTTTTTTTTTTTACAATTCTCCTGTAAGGGTGTGTGGCAGGGTCTTTGTCCTATGCCTACATACTTTTGCTAATAGATGCCCCTCATTCCCATCTCAGAAAGTTGGGAGGTATGCATAAGTTACGTAGTTAGTCAAGTTGAAAAAAAGACACAAGTCCATCTGGCTCAAACAATAAAAAACAAAAAAAAAAACAGTAATGAAAACCCAACCATATAATCCCATATACACAATTATATACCCGCAGTTGATCCAGATTTATAGGTTTAATTGTAATTAGGTGGAGATCCTCAGTTGGGCATGACCTGTAAATACAACCATTGACTGTAAGACCACCACAGAATGCAGCGGTGGAGGAAGAGGAGGACTGGGGCTGCTCTCTGCAAAACCATTACACACAGCAGGTAAGTATAACCTGTTTGTTATTAAAAAAAAAGAAGTCTGACTAAAGTTCCCCTTTCTGCTTGTTCCATATTCACTGCAGAGAGTGGAGTGTGGGCAGGGATAACACAATTCCATTCCTCCCACATCAACTCCCACAGCTGGTACAAGTGACTCCCACAGCCCTCCCTGAAACTACAGAGGCTCAAAGGATCATGGGAGATGTAGTATCAGGACTGGCAAAGGAAGGAAACCGGGAGTCAGAGAACATTGAAATTCAGTCAGGAGAAGTTACATCAAAAACACGGAAATCTGCTGTATACAGCGAAAGGAGGAAAGTTAAAAACCATGCCCCCAACGTTGCAGTTCTGAAAAGGACCAGTGAACTGGTCATGTATTTGAATTTGGGTTGTCTTCAAATTTTTTTTAAAAGGTTTTGGGGTAGATGAGGGACATTCACAGCTGATATTATTGGGTAAATAAAAACCAAGACAAATCTGCGCTAGGTAATTTATAGTACTGAGCGGTAAGTGGCCACTCAATCAACTGAGACATTTTCACTTAGGGATGCACTCACTTTTGCTGCCAGCGGTTTAGACATTAATGGCTGTGTGTTGAGTTATTTTGAGGGGACAGCAAATTTTCACTGTTATACAAGCTGTACACTCACTACTTTACATTGTAGCAAAGGGTAATTTCTTCAGTGTTGTCACATGAAAAGATATAATAAAATATTTACAAAAATGTGAGGGGTGTACTCAATTTTATGAGATACTGCATATATATATATATATATATATACACACACACACACACACACACACAGAGTACCTTGCAAAAGTATTCGGCCCCCTTGAACTTTTTGACCTGACACATTTCAGGCTTCAAACATAAAGGTATAAAACTGTAATTTTTTGTGAAGAATCAACAAGTGGGACACAATCATGAAGTGGAATGAAATTTAGTGGATATTTCAAACTTTTTTAACAAATAAAAAACTGAAAAATTGGGCGTGCAAAATTATTCAGCCCCCTTAAGTTAATACTTTGTAGCGCCACCTTTTGCTGCGATTACAGCTGTAAGTCGCTTGGGGTATGTCTCTATCAGTTTTGCACATGGAGAGACTGAAATTTTTGACTGACCAGAGCACCTTCTTCCACATGTTTGGTGTGTCTCCCAGGTGGTTTGTGCCAAACTTTAAACAACACTTTTTATGGATATCTTTAAGAAATGGCTTTCTTCTTGCCACTCTTCCATAAAGGCCAGATTTGTGCAGTATACGACTGATTGTTGTCCTATGGACAGAGTCTCCCACCTCAGCTGTAGATCTCTGCAGTTCATCCAGAGTGATCATGGGCCTCTTGGCTGCATCTCTGATCAGTCTTCTCCTTGTATGAGCTGAAAGTTTAGAGGGACGGCCAGGTCTTTGTAGATTTGCAGTGGTCTGATACTCCTTCCATTTCAATATTATCGCTTACACAGTGCTTCTTGGGATGTTTAAAGCTTGGGAAATCTTTTTGGATCCAAATCCGGCTTCTCCACAACAGTATCTCGGACCTGCCTGGGGTGTTCCTTGTTCTTCATGATGCTCTCTGCGCTTTAAACGGACCTCTGAGACTATCACAGTGCAGGTGCATTTATACGGAGACTTGATTACACACAGGTGGATTCTATTTATCATCATTAGTCATTTAGGTCAACATTGGATCATTCAGAGATCCTCACTGAACTTCTGGAGAGAGTTTGCTGCACTGAAAGTAAAGGGGCAGAATAATTTTGCACGCCCAATTTTTCAGTTTATTTGTTAAAAAAATTTGAAATATCCAATAAATTTCGTTCCACTTCATGATTGTGTCCCACTTGTTGTTCATTCATCACAAAAAAGTACAGTTTTATATCTTTATCTTTGAAGCCTGAAATGTGGCAAAAGGTCACAAAGTTCAAGGGGGCCGAATACTTTCGCAAGGCACTGTATGTATATATATATATATATATATATATACATACATATACAGACACACACACTGCTCAAAAAAAGGAACACTTTGAAACTTTGAAAATGCATCAGATCTCAGTGGGGAAAAATATCATGCTGGATATCTATACTGATATGGACTGGGTAATGTGTTAGGAACTAAAGGATGCCACAGTTTGATGTAAAACAATCAAATCTACAGAGGGCTGAATTCAAAGACACTCTGATAATCAAAGTGAAAAAATGGTGCAGCAGGCTAGTCCACTTTGCTGAAATTTTATTGCAGCAACCCAAAAATGGTACTTCATAGCTTGTATGGCCTCCGTGTGCTTGTATGCATGCAGCGTGCATTATGGCAGGAGGGGGCAGAAAACATAACTGGGCAGTGTGACAGGAGGAGGGCAGAGTAATATAAGGAAGGCAGTGTGACAGGAGGGAGAGAGGGTAACATAAGGGGGGCAGTGTGACAGGAGGGAGAGAGGGTAACATAAGGGGGGCAGTGTGACAGGAGGACATGTGAAGGGGACACACTATTCTCTCTCATGTGCAGGCCATTGTGTCTTATGCTAGAGCCGGTCCCAATCATCACACACAACACACAGTGATAAAGAATTCTCAGAATTCCCCCCTCTACATTCTACTCTTCCTTAGGTTGGTGTTTCTCTTACTGCGGCTGTCTGTGGATAAACTACATGCTAATCGGCCGACATGGACCTCCCATACCTGATCCAGCGCCGATGTCCCCCAATTCTCTACTGACACTCCAAAAAGGCCATGGCTTAGCCATGATTAGGGTGTGCCCGGGCACATCCAGTGTGCACACCTATGAATGCAAGTACTGCAAAAACTATGTATTACAAAGGAAAAAACTAAATCAGAACAAGCTTTCCAATCCCTTTGGCTGGCAGTCGGCCATAAGTTACATGTGAAACCCATTGGCCAGAACGGTCATCTCATATCTATGTGCAGCTTAACACCTATTTTTAATGACATCATAAAATTGCAGCGCTCATAAAAACGTGAATCCCAAAGTAATAAAAAATGTCCAAATTGTCCATAAAAATTTATAAAATCATAAAGGCAGGAATCCAAGTGAATACCGGAGGTCTAAAATGTTTCACAATGCATGTAGGTTTCTCCCAATAATTAGATCCATGCGGAAACATGTAAAGAAAATAATGAACACATCATGGTGAAGTAAGTTCAAAATGGATGCAGCACAAACAGGGGGAGGTGCTCCCGTAATGGAAAACATATAACTTATTGTGCTCAACTCCTTGGCCCCGCATGCAGTGTAAACTCACTAGATACTGGACATATAAACACTGAAAAAATCTCCAATGTTGTTATCACCCACATTTTCCACATGGAGAGGCAGGCATTAGCTAACATGATAATCCATCTCATTAATAAGGATCACTCCACACTCATTCCTGTGCTCAAATCCCAATTGCTTGTACATGTATGTAGCACTGTCCCCGTAGGGCTTGCCGTGTGATTTCTTCTTGGGTCTCCTCTGATTACCTGCAAAAATCTCTAGCACTAAAGTTCCTGTAGAGACTTCTGATGCATCCGGTCCCCTAAGGGTAAGCTTGACTTGTCGTCCTGTTGTGTACCTACAACACCTTTCTTTTGAGATTTTTTTTCATTGTCTGCTGTTCACAGGCTGCCTGGTCACCTATTTTTAATGCACATAAGCATTGCACAGGACAAGTCAGAATAATTTAGTATGTGCGCTCCTAGGTCGCAGGGTGTCTAGGCGCACAAAAAGGAGGGTTACTTAAGGGTGCCACATCCTAATTTGCAAAGTGAAGAAAGTGGAGGGAAGAGATTGGACTTTATAGGCACCAATATTAAAATTGTATATTCTTTATTTGAAAGTTCACAAAAGCACATTGATAACAAAACGCAAAAGAAGAGACATATGAAAAGGACAACATATCATATACAACAATTATTACATTAAGGCGGCAAAGCCTCAAAACGGTTGTGCAAATCGCATAGCCTATCAAGTGTTGATTATTTGTACAACAATCACAAGTGATACAAGGATGACCTGTGTTCATGAGGCGGCCCTGGAGAAGGGATGGCCGTCCCCAAAGGGTCGTCTGTACATAGTAGATACAGATGTTTAGGTTGAATCCCAGCTGCCCTACATGTTTCGCTTAACCTAGTAAGCTTCTTCTGGAGCATATGATGAGAGCAAACATCTGAGAGAGATATTTCAGGTGAGAGAACCTTGTGATAAATCAAGCCCTAAAGGCTAGAAGAAATAACGAGGGGGATCGGTGCGCTGTAGTTGGAGCAAAAAGCCTGGTGGGATTACCAGACCTAACATGAGACAAGGAACTTCGAATAACATGGGTACGGAACAAGGTAGGGGCTTGTTATCATGGAAGTTTGGTCCCAAAAGGAGGTAGTATATGGCGGCCGAATGGAGAGAAAGCCCCGGCCTACAAACCCAAAACACGGGTAGGTGAGGTGAATAACCTCATGTGCCTAAGACCCAGGTGTGTTCAGGCTGTGTATGCTACCGCTACAGCGACCGTGTGTGTCCCCCCCCGGATGGGGATACCACCATCCGGGGGGGCACACACACGGTCGCTGTAGCGGTATGTATGTGTGCCAGGCTTGTAGCATCATACTCAAAAATACTTGAAGCTGTAATTGGTGCTAAAGGTGCTTAAACAAAATATTGAGCAAAGGCTGTAAATACTTATGTACATGTGATTTTTTAATTTTTAATAAATTTGCAAAGATTTCAAACAAACTTCTTTCACGTTGTTATTATGGGGTATTGTTTGTAGAATTTTGAAGAAAATAATGAATTTAATCCATCTTGAAATAAGGCTGTAAAATAGCAAAATGTGGAGAAAGTGAAACGCTGTGAAAACTTTCCGGATGCACTGCACAAGAAATTGATTTTATGCCATCTTTTTAAGGCCAAGTCGTGCATCTCTCTACAATGGAAAAACCCATGACTCCCTTCTATTTGGTTATGGATTAACAGGGTAGAGGAATAGAACAACTTTGAGGACCTATTAAACATGAACTTTATTCTAAATCATGGTTTAACTGGAATATGTTTCTTTACTCGGATTAGAGCAAAGCTCTTTTTAAAGTATTGTATTTTCCCTTTATCTCACTAACTCTCGCCCCTCCCTGCTTTTTTTTTATTTTTCCCTTTTCCCTGCCCCTTCTGGTCCTTTCACTTTCACTCGTACCCCCCCTGTTAAATAGAAAAAGCGGTGTCTTACTCGTCTCATGGCCACAACCACACCTTAGGGCAATTTAGGTCTATAGAGCTATCTGCAAAACAAAATGTTTTACAGAATGGATTATCACTTTTTAATCAGATTGTATGTTGAGTACCCTTCTTGTCCTCCGTTATGCCTTTATGATAGTAATGCATATCATACTTGTTTAATGTACCTTCCTGGATATGCTGTTTCTTTTTACCTGCGGCCTTGGTTTGTAGTGTTTATGCCTTATGCCAATGTTTTTTCTTTTGTCTGGAACAATTTGTTGGCTACTGTAGCATTTGCAAAAAAAAACATTTTTGGGAGTTACATATTTATTAAGGCATACGTGCCTTTTTTGGTTAGGTGTTTCTATGTTGGGTGTGGAATGGCTTTTTTGTTTTTTTTTATGGGAGGAAGCTACAACTGTGTTTCATTTTATGATTGATATTGTAAAATGATAATAACTTTTCTGATTGTTAAAAATAAGCCACAGCCTGAGTAGAAAAGCCCATAATCTCTGTGGGGGAAGCAGTGTTGGACCTGTGGAGGCAAACCACTTCTTTACAAAGCAAGGGTTCCACCAGTCTGCAGCATCTGGCAGTGAACAGGCTTTTCTAATTAGCTTTAGAAAGTTAGTGATCCCTTAGGTCTCTTTCACAGTAGCATTAATGCTTACTGCCCACTAAAAAGTGATTCAAGGTGGATCGCTTTTTATAGGGCAGCATAGCAGCAGCTGAAGCTGACAGGTGTTCAGGAGATGCTACTGCCTGGCTCATTTTCTTTGTTAACTTTTTTTTTTTTTTTAATTGCTTAATGGCAATTTTACATTGCAGGAGAAAGAAAGGAAGCACCGGCTAAGTGTATTATCCCAGATGTCAGAATTAATGAAAAGGTTAAAGCGGTAGTATACTCCGCTTTTAAGCTTTTACCTACAGGTAAGCCTATAATAAGGCTCACCTGTAGGTAAAATTAATATCTCCTAAATCCAGTGGCGTAGCGTGGGTTGTCAGCACCCGGGGCAAGGCAAGTAATTTGCGCCCCCTAACCCGTGGGATTTTAGCACTCGAGTCTCTTCCACTAGATTAGTTAAAGAAACCCTTACTCCCTAAGAACATGCAGTGGCGTAGCTTGGGTTGTCAGCACCCGGGGCAAGGCAAGTAATTTGCGCCCCCTAACCTGCGGGATTTTAGCACTCGAGTCTCTTCCACTAGATTAGTTAAAGAAACCCTTACTCCCCAAGAACATGTATTGTTTGTTATGAAAATACTGATGCAATTAAAGTAAAATGCATCTAAATACAAGTTTGAATAACCAGCGTGCCCCCTTTCAATGCAGAGAGACCAGCGTTCCCCCATTCAATGCAGAATGACCAGCGTGCCCCCTTTCAATGCAGAGTGACCAGCGTGCCCCCATTCAATGCAGAGAGACCAGCGTGCCCCCTTTAAATGCAGAATGACCAGCATGCCCCCTTTCAATGCAGAGTGACCAGCATGCCCCCATTCAATGCAGAGAGACCAGCGTGCCCCCTTTAAATGCAGAGAGACCAGCATGCCCCCTTTCAATGCAAAGTGACCAGCGTGCCCCCATTCAATGCAGAGAGACCAGCATGCCCCCATTCAATGCAGAGAGACCAGCATGCCCCCTTTCAATGCAGAGTGACCAGCGTGCCCCCTTTCAATGCAGAGGGACCAGCGTGACCCCTTTCAATGCAGAATGACCAGCGGGCCCCCTTTCAATGCAGAATGACCAGCAGGCCCCTTTTCAATGCAGAGAGACCAGCGTGCCCCCTTTCAATGCAGAATGACCAGCGTGCCCCCTTTCAATGCAGAATGACCAGCGTGCCCCCTTTCAATGTAGAATGACCAGCGTTCCCCCTTTCAATGCAGAATGACCAGCGTGCCCCCTTTCAATTCAGAGAGACCAGCATGTCCCCTTTCAATGTAGAGAGACCAGTGTGCCCCCTTTCAATGCAGAATGACCAGAGTGCCCCCATTCAATGCAGAGAGACCATCGTGCCTCCTTTCAATGAAGAATGACCAGCCTGCCCCCTTTCAATGCAGAGAGACCAGCCTGCCCCCTTTCAATGCAGAATGACCAGCGTGCCCCCTTTTATTGCAGAATGACCAGAACGCCCCCTTTCAATGCAGAATGACCAGCGTGCCCCCTTTCAATGCAGAGAGACTTACCTGCAGCTGCGGCTTCTCTTCAGTTCCCCGCGTCTCCCCGAGTCCTCCCACCTCTTCCTCGGCCAATGGCATGCGTTCGCCTTTCGGCCAATGTGAACTATGTGAACTGTGTATGTCAGAGTCAGACATACAGAGTGACACTGCGGATGCACCCCCCCCAGATGTTGCGCCCGGTGCGGCCGGCCCCCCCTGCACCCCCCAAGCTACGCCACTGCCTAAATCTACACGGTTTAGGAGATATTCACCCTGCATGCAGCCGCTGAAACCAGCGGAAGCATGCGCTCTGAAGGTCCGGCAGACCTTCAGAGCTGCTTGCTGGAAAGTGAATTCCTGCGTGTATGCGCGGGAGTGACGTCATCGCAGCTCCAGCCACTCACAGCGCCGAGCCACTGAACCCAGAAGAGATGCCGAGGGAACATGACAGCTCCCTTAGCGGTGTCCGGGCGACCGTGTGGGGGCTTTGTTCTAAGGTAAGTATTTATTATAATGTGCTATTATGCAATGCATACTAGCACATTATGCAATTGTCTTGCAGGGTTTTATTTTTTTCTGTACTCAGAGGATGCTATCGCTTTAAAAAATAACATTCACAAAAGGTAAAAAATGTACACGCTCATATGTAAATGACAACAGGTATTCATCCATCCTGCAGGATTGCTGGGATCGGATTCCGCTGCTGGAGATGGTGAGGGCATAGCTCTGGGGCCTGCATGAGTCCCAGGAAGCCACGCTAACCAGCGTACAATACACAGCGGTAGTGATGTCACTGTAAGAAGAGGAGGACCAGAGAATCCCAAGGCTACGCACTCAGAGCATCTAGCTCCTTCTAAAGACGTGGGGGAGGAGCTAATAGAGGAACCAATTTTTATTGTAACCTTAGGGCGCGGCCTGAGGACTACAAAGCCCAGCGAAAATGGCAATGAGTGCTAAAGACACCGTTAAGGGCTTAACAAGGAACTGAATAAAAAAATACAAATTTAGTAAGAAACAAGTGTAAATAAATAAATCAAAAATATAGGGGGGGGGGGCATAAAATGTACACAAGATGCATCTTCAGAACAATCTATTAATTAAAATTGTATGTAAGGTGCAAAGCCCATAATAAGTAAATTGTCAGGGGATGCCGAAAGATTTTCATACTCTCGCACATACAAAATCAACCCCCCCCCCTTCTTTCGCCCCCATTTTTTGTATAACTATGTAGATAATCATCATTGCATTCATATGTCTACCTCTAGAACTCATTTTCTATTATCTTTTTGGTGGACCCCTAAGGTCACCTTTCATATAAGTCATTGGAATTTAGACAGAGGGGGTCTAAACTTTTAAAAATCGTCCGTAGCCTTATCAGATAATATTGTCCCCATCCTGGTCCACCCTATATCTGTATGTGTGTGCGCACGTAGGGGTGCACACATGTATATTCATGTACTTATTATACCTAGAATACTGCATATGGTTGAACTGCAATGTTTGGTTGTATTATGTATTTATGAATTATTATTATTGTATATTCCCTTGTGGTATGTAAAATACACTGAACATTGCCCATATTTTTCCATAAATTCCTACACATACTGTATGTGTATTAAATAAATATACATATGTGTGTTTTTTTTTTTTATTATTCATACTTTTACTACTTTTATTAATTATTATTAATTTTTACACTTCGGATAAGTCCATTTACATTGATTTTGTACGTATGAGAGTATGTATATCTTTCAGCATGCTATCCCCTGCCAATTTACTTATTATGGGTTTTCCACCAGCATAACTCTTACATACAATTTTGTTTCACAGTTTGTTCTGAAAATGCATCTTGTGTACATTTTATGTCCCCCCCCCCATATTTTTGATACATTTCTTTACACTCGTTTCTTGCTATATTTGTACACTGTATTAAGTTTCTTGTTAAGCCCTTATTGCTGTTTCCAATGGGCTTTGTAGTCCACCTGGCGCGCCCCCAGGTTACATTATAAATTCCTCCCCCAGGTCTTTAGAAGGAGCTAGATGCTCTGAGCGCGTGGCCTTGCGGTCCTCAGGTTCTCTTCTTACAGTGACATCACTACTGCTGTGTATTCTACGCTGGTTAACGTGGCTTCCTGAAACTTGTGCAGGCCCCGGAACTGTACCCTCGCAATCTCCAGCAGCAGAACCCAGTCCCAGCGATCCTACAGGATGGAAGATGGATGGATTCCTGTTGTCATTTACACATGAGCGTGTAAATTTGCTACTCCTGTGAATGTTTTTAACCTTTTAAATACATTTGGACATCTGGGATACTACACTTAGCTGGCTTTCCTTTCTTTCTCCTGTCCCATTTGGTTTCTACAGCGCCTGTCATAACTCTGAGGACAGCAGCCGCAGGTGTCTCCCTAGTTATTTCCTTATAATCCATCATAGATTTAGATTGTAAATAGACTTGTTTTTAACTGGTGTAACCCAGGTATTTATTAAGACTTACTCAAGCCAGCTGGATATTGTAGATAACTCTGTGCGCCAGAACTTGCCCTCTTCTCCCATTTTACATAGCAGAACTGCGACCGCAAGCCATGTGTTTGATGCAAATAGTTGCTTAGTGGCTCCATTGAACTCAATGGATGTGTTTGACAGATGGTGCCACCTGACAAACTCAGAAGACCCAAAAAAAATAACAGGTACAGCCGTGTCAATCTGTATGGTTTGGAATCAGGTTGGTGGCCAGGGAGCTATAAAACTTTGGCTCAGCTGCCTGTTTTTACTGCCTAAATGCCCCTCTTCCCTGCCCACAAAGGAGCTCCACGACACTCAACACCAGTTGATTTGATGCACCTGTAATGTATTTGGCGGATTTCAACAAACTTTATTTTGACTTTAAATGCATACTTACATAAATTAAAAATGCAAAACTACAGCCAGGCACTTACCCAGGAGCTGCTTTATGAGCTGCCTCAACTGCGTTGCGAACATCCTTTCGGTTACTGTCTGAAACATATGCTACCACAGTACCATCAGAGGTATAGATAGGGCGAGAATACATGCCATCAGGACGCTTTTGGGCTCCACCATAATACAACTTGAAGGTCCTGTCAACACTAGGAGTAAATGGAAAAGCTCAGTTTAATAAGAATAAATACAAATCTGCAGGCATTCTCAGTGAAACACTACTTTGCTTGTTGGAGCAAGGCTCCAGTTGTGTTCTAAAACATTTTCTTGTTCTGGGTCCACTATATAGATTTGAAGAGTTTTGCCAAACATTTTTATTCCTTACATAGTTACATAGTTAGTAAGGTTGAAAAAAGACATCAGTCCATCCAGTTCAACCTATGATGCGTGTGTGTGTTTGCTTTTAACCGTACATTGTATACCCCTGTATGTTGTGGTCTTTAAGGTGTCCATCTACTAGTTTTTTGAAACTATTGATGCTCCCTGCTGATACGACTGCTTGTGGAAGAGAATTCCACATCCTTACTGCTCTTACAGTGAAGAACCCCTTACGCACTTTAAGGTTAAACCGCCTTTCCTCTAGTTTTAGTGAGTGGCCACGTGTCTTATTTTATCTCCTTTCTCTGAATAGTTTGTTCCTTATGCTCGGGTCACCAGTACAGTATTTGTACATTGATATCATATCCCCCCTCAATCGTCTTTTCTCCAGAGAGAAAAGGTTCAGTGCTTGTAGTCTTTCCTCATAGCTGATGTCCTCCATTCCCCTAATTATTTTTGTTGCCCTTCTCTGGACTTTCTCCAGTTCCAGCACATCCTTCCTGAGGACCGGTGCCCAGAACTGGACAGCATACTCCAGATGTGGCCGGACCAGAGTCTTGTAGAGTGGGAGAATAATCTCTTTATTTCTGGAGTGAATCCCCTTTTTTATACATCCCATTATTCTGTTGGCTTTGCTTACGGTGGCTTGGCATTGCATGCCACTGCCAAGCTTGTTGTCTACCAGTACCCCCAAGTCCTTTTCCATCCTAGACTCACCCAGAGGTTCCCCCCTAGTGAGTAGCTTGCTTTCTGGTTTCTGGCCCCCAAGTGCATTACTTTACATTTTTCAACATTAAACCTCATCTGCCATGTATTTGCCCACCCCGTTATTTTGTTCAGGTCTGCTTGCAAGGTTTCCACATCCTGCATAGAAGATATTGGCATGCCTAGTTTAGTATCATCTGCAAATACTGAGATTGTACTCGATAACCCCTCCTCTAGATCATTTATGAACAAATTAAACAGGATTGGTCCCAGGACAGAACCCTGGGGGACCCCACTTTCCACACCCGCCCAATCCGAGTACTCCCCATTAATCACCACCCTCTGTACTCTCCCCTGGAGCCAGTTCTCTATCCAGGTACTCACCTTATGGTCCATACCTACCTTCCTTAGTTTGTACAGTAATCGTTTGTGGGGAACGGTGTCAAAGGCCTTTGCAAAGTCCAGATACACCACATCCACAGGCTTACCTTTATCTAGGTGGCTGCTCACTTCATCGTAGAAGGTTAATAGATTGGTTTGGCAAGAACGATTTTTCATGAATCCATGCTGGTTACTACTTATAATACCGTTTTTATTACTAAAGTCTTGTATGTGGTCCCTTAACATCCCCTCCAAAATTTTGCAGACTACAGATGTTAGGCTGACCGGCCTATAGTTACCCGGGATATATCTCGGCCCCTTCTTAAATATTGGTACCACGTTGGCTTTTTTCCAATCAGCTGGCACCATACCCGTCTGTAAACTATCCTTAAAGATCAAGAATAATGGTCTGGCAATCACCTGGCTGAGCTCATTAAGAACCCTCGGGTGCAAGCCATCCGGTCCCGGGGATTTATTTATGTTAAGTTTCTCTAGTTTAGCTCTAAGTCTATCTTCTGTTAACCATGGCAGCACTTCCTGAGGTGTATTATCGGCCTTACAAGCTGGGTTCGTGTAGCCCCCCGATTCTTTTGTGAAGACTGAAGAGAAGAAATTATTTAACACTTCCTCCTTTTCTCTGTCCTCAGTGGCCATATTTCCTTTATCATCTTTTATGGGGCCAATGTGTTCTGGCCTCGCTTTCTTACTGTTTATATACTTAAAGAACTTCTTGGGGTTCTTTTTACTCTCCTCCGCTATATGTCTCTCGTGTTCTATTTTAGCCGCCCTGATTTCATCTTTACATTTCTTATTACACTCTTTGTAATGCTTAAATGCTGCCAATGACCCCTCAGTCTTGTATTTTTTGAAGGCCTTTTCTTTAGCACTAATATACATTTTTATGTTGGAGTTTAGCCATCCAGGGTTTATTTTTGCTCTTTTAAATTTATTTCCCTTTGGAATGCACTGGCCAATCCCCCTGTATAGTATGCTCTTGAAGCACTCCCATTTTCCCTCCGTGTTCTTTGTTTCCAGGGTTCTATCCCAATTGATATTTTCTAGCAGCGAGCGCAGTTTAGGGAAATTGGCTCTTTTGAAATTCAGTGTCCTTATATTACCCCTCTGCTTCCTATTACTGTAATTAATACTGAAACTTATTGACCTATGGTCACTGTTTCCTAAGTTGTCCCGTATTTCTATATCCGTGATCAGGTCTGTATCGTTGGTAATCAGTAGGTCAAGTACCGCATTGTTTCTTGTCGGTGCATTCACCATCTGACCCATAAAATTGTCCTGCAAAACATTTAGGAACTGCCTAGCCTTGGCTGAGTGCGCGGTTCCTTCTGCCTAGTCTATATCTGGATAATTAAAGTCCCCCATTATAATGACATTTCCCATCCTTGCTGCCAATCCTATCTGTAAAAGGAGGGCCGCCTCACCCTCCTCCCTCTGGTTGGGGGGCCTATAGCATACGCCCAATATTAACTTCCCCGCCGTGCCATCCCTTTGAAGCTCTACCCATAGGGATTCTGCCTCATCCATAGCTCCATTATTAATATCATCCCTCATATTTACCTGTATGCTGTTCTTAATATACAGACATACCCCTCCCCCTTTTTTACCCTCTCTATCTCTGCGATAAAGGGAATACCCCTGAATGGTCGCCATCCAATCATGAGAGCTGTCAAACCAAGTCTCAGTTATCCCCACAAAATCTAAGTCCTCCTCAAACATCAGCAGCTCCAGTTCTCCCATCTTGTTGGCCAGGCTTCTGGCATTGGTATACAAACCTCTTAATTTTGATCGGTTACATTTATCCTCATTTGATGTTTTTAGGCTGCTCTCTTGATTTTTCCCCATACCCACCCTGGGTATAGGAGCTCCGAACACCCTACCGCTAATGCCCCCATTTCTGCCCTCTGAAACTTGCTTTCCACTGGCTAATTCTACATCTGTACCTTCCCCCCCATTCCCTAGTTTAAAAGCCCCTCTAACTTTTTGGCCATCCTCTCACCCAGTACGGCTGCACCCACCCCATTTAGGTGCAGTCCGTCCCTACCAAAGAGCCGGTGACCGGTTACCTGCACTTAAATATTTGCTTTGGGGTTTAATACCACTTTTAATATTCATTATATTGCAGCTTACCAATTCTCAGTAGTAGCTGCATTATTTTTCTTTTTTAGGCTTTTTTATTTTAATAATTTCACCTGATGATCTAGCCAGTAGGTCTGTTTTTCAAAAGCACAAGCTGTCCTGCAAATACAGCAGTTGGAGGGTTGAGACAAGCTATTTTAAAGTCACAGGGGTGCTTACAATGGTCAGCTTTAATGTAAAACCTTTATCCCAAAAGGAATAAAACTGTTGCTGTAACTGCTTAAAAAGTGTTAGTTGGCAGTTTGGCTTCAATTTGTTTAATGTATCTAAATTTGCTTGTATAGCTAACACTCCCCTAACCCCCGGACTGACAGTGCTGCTGTCCAAATATGTCTGTGCTCTATCGCCCAGAATGATGACATTCTAATAAAAGGATACTGGCTCGATCACCAGTTGAAAACAGAGGGGAAAAAAGCCCAAAAAAGAAAAAACTAATGCAGCCACTATATTACAGTTTAGTTTTGGGTTCAATATCGCTTTAAGTGCATAGTGAGAGTTACTACCTTTACTTTAATCAAATGGTCGGGCAATTGTAAGGAAATGATGAGATTTTGGTACTTACCGTGAAATCAATTTCTCTGCGTTCATCGACGAACACAGCGCTCCATAAAGCATAACTACTGGGTTATATTGCCTCCTCCAGGAGTAGGACTAAGCTGAAAAAAAAAAAAAAAAACACCTGGCTACGCCCATGGGCCGTCCTCAGCTGGTATATAACCCCCCCTCTCTGATCTAGGTAATCAGTTTAGTATCAAGCAGTATTAGAAGTATCAGAACTCCATAGAGGGGTGGGTGCTGTCTTCCTAGATGAATTCAGAGAAATGGATTTTACAGTAAGTACGAAAATGTCATTTTCTCTTTTGTTCATCGAGGGACACGGCGCTCCATAAATCATAATTAGTTGGATGTCCAAAAGCAGTGCCAAAAGGAAAATGAGGGGTGGGGAAAATAACCCAAGGCTAAACATAAGAGAGCCCTTAACTAGGACACAGGAGCCTTAACCAGTTCACAGGAGCCCCTTATGAAAAATAAAGGTTTAAAGAAAAAACACCCCTCAAGAGGGAACAGCCCCTCCTAAACAGCAGCTTGCAAAACTTGTGGCCAAAAGAGCATCTACAGATGCCAAGGTATCTACCTTATAGAGTTTTGTAAAGGTATGCACGGACGACCCAAGTGGTTACCTTGAAAACTTGCGATATTGAAGCCTGAGTTCCCGAGTAGAATGTGCCGTGACAGGGAAAGGTTGAACCTGACCTTTAATGGAATAGGTCTGAGTCACTGTCGGTCTGATCCATCAGGAGACGTTAGCCGAAGAAGCGGCCAGCCCTTTTCTTTGTCCGTTCATAACCACAAAAAGCGAGTCTAACCTCCAAAAAGACTCAGGGGCTGCCAGAAACTAAGGAATCGCACGAACCACATCCAAGGTATGCAAAAAAAATTCCTTGGGATGAGTAGGCTTGGGACACAAGGAAGGCAACACAATGTCCTCATTCAAATGGAAGTCAGAGACAACTTTGGGCAGGAATGATGGACAGGGATGAAGAACCACTTTAACCCTATGGACCACCACATAGGGACTGCGACAGGATAATGCCACCAATTCCGATAACCTGCGGGCCGAGGTAATAGCCACCAAGAATGCCACCTTCTGGGATAAAATTGGCAAGGGAATCCCGAATATTCTCAAATAGAAGTTTCTGGAGAACCAAAAGCACTCAATTTAAATCCCATGGCTGCAAAAGAGACCGTACAGGGGGAGCCACATGTCAGACTGTGAATGAAGCTACGAACTAAAGAGTGTGTGGTTAGGGGTTGCTGAAAGAAGATTGCCAAGGCAAACACCTGGCCCTTGATGCCAACTTCTGATCAATGCCCTGCTGAAGAAAGGTTAAGATCCGAGCCATAGAAAAGGATCAAGGATGAGTGCCAATCAACTCACACCAAGAAATGTTCGCTTTCCACGTACTATTGTATATCTTGCTGGAAGACAACTTCCTCACCTTCACCATAGTAGGAATCACTGATCCAGACAAACCTCTATCCCTCAGTACCTGGCTTTCAATAGCGAAGTCACTAAAACCATGGACTGTAAAGCAGGATGGCTGGAAAATCCTTGCTCTTGATTCCTCACAGGAACTGCGGAAGAAGCCTGAGGCGACGTCGATGCTGGCCCTATCGTGGCGCCTGCGGCGTTTGTCAGAGGACCCAGTGACCACGTCACAAATTTTGGTATCCTCCTGTTGGGCTAACCCTACCTAAAGGAGCTGCATGTAGGACTGTGCAAACAGAACTGTCTTGAAGGTGGATACCACCTGGCTCAGAACCTGTATGCAAATCGGGAGAGAGAGCTGTTTGTGTGACAGCAGCCGGTGAATCACGGACTGTGGTTCCTGAAATTTGTCCAGAGGAAGGACCACCCTGGTCAGAATTCAAATCAGACCTAGGTAAATCAATTCACTGGACAGGGATAGGGGGGACCTTAGATAGTTCAGACATCACCTGAACCTTTGCAGGAATTAAATCTGCACAAGAAGACTCAAGACCTAAAAAACCTGAAAAGGAAAAGCTTTGTCCCTCTTTCTGGGTACCCCCAAAAGAAACATTTTGCGGATCTCCTTGGCGCTCACCAAAGAAGTCCACGGGGCCGGAAATCAACAAAGATGTACCCCCCACCCTAATAATGGGTGAGGGCAGAGCTTCATGCTGAAGGGGATCTTGTCTGCGGGTCCAGAGAAGCTAGCGCTAGGCTTACCAGACCAAGGTTGCTTGGAACCTCTAGGGGAAGATTTGAAAGGTCTATTTCCCTTATTCTCCACCCCAGAAGCACTCTGCAACGAGGCTTCTTCACTTTCTTGGATTGCGGAAGGAAGGTACTCTTCCCCCCCCTGCGATACCCTTAATGATGTCATCCAGGGTAGTCCCAAACAGGCGATCACCTTGAGAGAGCAAATCAATGAGAGCTTTCTTAGAGGCTAGGTCTTAAGACCAATTCTTAAGCCACAACATGCGCCTAATCACCACAGCTGAAACAAAGTTTGGACAGCACAGGAGCTATATTCAAAGCTGCATCACATATAAAACTTCAGTCCAGGGACCAACTGGTCCGCTAAATCAACACAAGCAGCGGGGGGACCTGCTCACCCCCCAGGCCCTGGCACAAAAGCTTGGCCCATTCAGTCAGGGTCTGAGACACCAGGGCTGAGGCAAAGACTGGCCGCAGTGCCGAACGATCCATAGTAAACATGCTGCATGCCACAGCCTCCACTTTCTCGTCAGTCGGGTCCTTAAAGTCAGGGATTCCTCTACTGGGATCATGGTTTCTTTATTCAACCTGGAAAAAGGAGGGTCCACCACTGGTGGACTAGTTCACTTCTTTAAGAGTGACTCCTCAAAAGGATAACGTACAGCAAAACATTTGGGGACAACCAATGGTAATTTTGGTTGTTCCCATTCCTTACAGGAAAAGCTGTCAAAATAAGGCACATAAGGAAACACCTTATACTATAAAAAAGCTGTTCATTACTATAAAAAAGCTGTTCATTCGAAGGAATTGCATGAGGACTCGAGGACATACAATGCGATTAGAGGAGAAGCGTTTTAACCTCAGGCAACGTGGGGGGTTCTTTACTGTTAGGGCTACAAGATTGTGGAATTGTCTACCACAAGAGGTGGTTTCTGCGGGTAGTATGGTGACTTTCAAAAGACTCTTAGACTTACATCTCAAGGATCAGGAGATAAAGGGCTATGTTAGATGATTACAGTCACACACACCTACACAGGTTGAACTGGATGGACTATTGTCTTTATTCAACCTCACCTACTATGTAACTATGTAACCTTTGGAGTGCGAGGTGGCTACATCAGCCGCATCCTCCACTTTTAAAGTCTCCCGCACTGCAGTAATAAGTGCATCCACCAGCGGCTTTTCATTCGCTGCTGCGACCATGGAGGAATCATCCTCACTATCGGATGGATCTGGGGGTGTGATTATTAAGCAGGACGCTTCCACGGCGGCATCAGGCTCAGAATCAGATGTGACAGACTGAGTTGTGGAAGGCGGGGTACGTTTCCTCCTGGGCCTTTGCCCACACGCTACTTCTACCCGGGACACTAAGAACTGCAGGACCGCCCTCAGTGCACCCATGGAAGCTAGGGTTCTGAGGGACCTGCCACCTCCATGAGGGTTGCAGTAGGGGAGATGTGACTCTGAGGTTCCATAAGGAAAGGAAGACCTTGCAGTTCCAAAAAACGGAATTTTTGTAAAATCTTACCTGTAAAATTCCTTTCTCTGAGTCCTCCGACAGTCGCCGCCTCTCCATATTCGTCACAATGGGGGTAATTGACCTTTGCTCCGTAGGAGTAGCTAGGCAAGAGAATATGTCAATATTAAAGCTTTTAGCATATCCCACCCCCAGGGGGTGGTCCCCTCAGTCAATACCCTCCTGCTTCCTGTTCCATACCTCAGTTTCAGTAGAATAGCAGTAGAGTACATAAACAAACCCCAAAAGAGGGGCGGGGGCGGCGACTGTCGGAGGACTCAGAGAAAGGAATTTTACAGGTAAGATTTTACAAAAATTCCGTTTTCTCTTACGTCCTCCGACAGTCGCCGCCTCTCCATATTCGTCACAATGGGGACGTCCCAAAGCAGTGTAAGCATGAGGGGTGGGAAACGCAGCCGCGCCTAAGGCAACGCCGGACCCATATCAAAGAAAGGAACCTTACCAAAGGAAGGAAACCAGCTGGGTAGCATAAAAAAAACTTTGCTCAACAGGAGCAACAACCCAGGAAGAACAAATAACCCAGGGATAAAAACATCCCAAACAGCCAAGGGCCCAAAAACAAGGGACCTTAACGTACTGCCGCACTAAGAACCTTGCGGCCAAAGGAAGCATCTGCCGATGCCTGAACATCCACTTTGTAGAACTTTGAGAAAGTGTGAACGGACGACCAAGTCGCCGCCTTACACACCTGGGCCACAGAGGCCCGATGATGACAGGCCCAAGACGTACTCAGAGATCTGGTAGAGTGCGCCTTCACAGGCATAGGAGGAACTTTCCCCTTCAAAGCATATGCCTGCTCAATGGTCTGTCTGATCCATTTGGCGATGGTAGAAGCCGACACCGCCATGCCCTTCCGAGGTCCCTCAGGAAGGACAAAGAGAGAATCCATCTTGCGAAAGCATTTTGTCGAATTCAGGTAAACCCTGATCGCCCTAACAACATCCAAGGAATGTAAGGCCACCTCCTTCGGATGCTTAGGCTCCGCGCAAAGCGAAGGCAAGACAATGTCCTCATTGAGGTGAAATGCCGAAATCCTTTTCGGAAGAAAAGAAGGATTAGGTCGCAAGACCACCTTATCCAAGTGGAGTACCAGATACGGAGACCTGCAAGACAAAGCTGCCAGTTCCGAAACTCTGCGAGCCGAAGTGATCGCCACCAAAAAGGCGACCTTTTTGGACAACAGAGGCAACGAGATCTCCCTGATCTTTTCAAAAGGAGCATGTTGTAACACGGACAGAACGAGGTTCAAGTCCCACGGAGGCAAAGGCTCCCTCCGAGGAGGGACCCTTGAATAAAGGTGCCAACCAGAGAATTAGACGCCACAGGGCGTTGAAAAAGAACGGCCAGAGCAGAAATCTGACCCTTAATCATGGCCAACGCCAAACGCTGGTCCACGCCCGTTTGAAGGAAAGCCAACACTCTCGAAACCGAGTATGAGCGAGGGGAATACCCCCTGGACTCACACCAGGCAAAATAGGCCTTCCAAGTACGGTAGTATATCTTCCCCGAAGAAGCCTTTCTAGCATTGATCAAAGTATGAATGACCTCCGGAGAGAGACCCCTATCCTTCAGGACCTCGGTTTCAACAGCCAGGCCGTCAAAGCCAGCGACTGTAAAGCAGGATGGAATATCGGTCCTTGAGACAGAAGATCTTCCCGAAGAGGCAGACGCCATGGAGCGTCGACTGCCAGATTCACAAGGTCTGCGTACCAAGACCGGCGGGGCCAGTCCGGCGCCACCAGAATCACCGTTTTTGGTTCCGAGGACAACCTGCGAAGGAACCGAGATAGCAACTGAATTGGTGGGAATGCATACATCAGCCGATACTGATGCCACGGAGCCACTAAAGCGTCTGACGCGTCTGCCCGAGGATCGCGCGTCCTTGCCACGAACCTTCCCACCTTGTTGTTCAGACGAGACGCGAACAGGTCCACATCCGGAAGACCCCACTTCGCGCACAACATCTGCAAGACCTCCGGGTGGAGCGACCATTCCCCCTGGTCCAGAGTCTGGTGGCTCAGATAATCCGCCTGCCAGTTCGCCACCCCCGGAATGTGAACTGCCATTATCGCCGGGACGTGCGTCTCGGCCCAAGACAGAATGTCGGCTACTTCCCGAGCCGCTCGGGCACTCCTGGTGCCCCCCTGGTGGTTGATGTAGGCCACCGCCGTGGCATTGTCCGTCTGTACCCGAACCGGACAGCCCTGAAGCTTGTCCGTCCAGCGTTGAAGGCAGAGATTTATCGCCCGCAATTCCAGAATGTTGATCGGAAGGGAGGATTCCTCCTCCGACCAAGTACCCTGGGCGGACAGAACGCCCAGAACACCACCCCAGCCCGACAGACTGGCATCCGTGGTGATCACCATCCACGAAAGCGGACAAAAAGACTTACCACCCGACACCGCCGGGGACTGCAGCCACCACAGAAGATTCCTTCTTGTGTGAAGACTCAACGAGATCTGAAGATCCAGAGATTGTGGTCGCCCGTCCCACCTGGACAGGATCTCCGCCTGGAGACCCCTCGTGTGAAACTGGGCCAAGGGAATCGCCTCGAAAGCCGAGACCATCAAAACTAAACACCTCATGCCCGTCCGGAGGGATGAGCACGCAACGTCCCGAAGGGACCTGACTTCGTCCTGAAGCGTTTTGAGCTTGTCTTCCGGTAGGAAGACTTTCGCCTGAACCGAATCCAGAATCATACCCAGATAGGGAAGACGAACCGACGGGCTTAGCGTCGATTTTGGGAAGTTTATCGTCCAACCAAACTCCTGCAGAGTCTGCATCGTGACGGACAGATCCTTCACCAGACCCTGACAGGTCGCAGACTGAACCAGAATGTCGTCCAGATACCCCAGGATTGAGATACCCTGGGCTCTCAGTAAGGCCAGAACCGGTGCAAGCACCTTGGTAAAAACCCGCGGAGCCGAATCGAGACCGAAGGGTAACGCCACGAACTGATAATGATCCTCCGCAATGGCGAATCAAAGGTACCTCTGGTGACCCTCGAAAATGGGGATGTGTAGGTACGCATCCTTCAAGTCGATGGAGGCCATGAATTCTCCCGGAACTAGAGCAGCCACCACCGAGCGCAGGGATTCCATGCGGAACTTGCGAACCCGCACAAAGCGGTTCAGAGCTTTCAAGTCCAGAATTGGACGTACCTTGCCCTCCCATCTGGGCACAGTGAACAGATTTGAATAAAACCCCCGAAATCTGTCCCGATGAGGCACCGGAACCACCACTCCCTGAGCCCGCAGGTCCTGCACCGCCAGGTGCAGATCCCGCAAACGCTCTGGAGACAGTTGAAGATTTGAGGGAAAAAACCTGTTCGCCGGCCGAGATAGGAACTCGATCTTGTACCCGGACCGAACGATCTCCTGAAGCCACCTGTCCCGAACGCGGGCCAGCCAGGGTTGAAGAAAACCGAGCAAACGTCCCCCCACCCCAGAACTGGGTGAGGGCATCCCTTCAGGCCGCGTTGTTATGGGCAGCGGACCCGGACTGGCCGGACTTCTGCTTACCTGCCCACGGTTTCTTTTGGGAGCCTTGACCCTTGAAGGGCTTGCCCTTATAGTGCGACCGAAAGGCACAAAAGGACCCCTGAGGGGGCCTAAACGAAGCATGCTTCTTACCTTGAGCGCCCTTAGCCTTGTGAGATTGGGGCAAGAGCGTGCTCTTACCCCCAGAGATCCCCTTAATCAGCGTATCCAGTGAGTCGCCAAAAAGGCGAGATCCCGTATAGGGCAAATTAGCCAAAGTCTTGCGAGACGATTGGTCCACAGACCAACATTTTAGCCAAATCAAACGGCGTGTCAACACCGCCACGCTGTGCACACGTGCAGCTAAAGGAATTACATCTAATTCCGCATCACACAAATACAAGACTCCCTGATGGATCTGATCCACCATTGCCAATGTCGTCGGCGGGGCGGAATCAGCCACCAGGACGCGCCTGAGCACTTGCGTCCAATCCGCGACAGCTTGAGCTGCCATAAGGGAAGCAAAAATAGCTTTTAGCATAGAACCGGTAACCGAGTAAGTATGACGGGCAAGAGACTCCAGTCTCCTGTCCGTAGGTTCCCGGAACACCGGGGTATCCTCTGCCGGAATTGCAGTGGATTTATTCAAAACCGCCACCGCGTGATCCACCGGAGGTGGAACACACCAGCGTTCATCAGTGGCGGGCGTGAAGGGATAACGCAGCTTGAACCTACTTGGTACAGCAAAAGGCTTTTTTAGATTGCGCCATTGTTCACTAACAGCGCGCTGAAAATCCTCAGTGCAAGGAAAAACCTGCGATGTTTTGCGTCTCCGCTGTGTCCCATAAGAAGCCAGAACGGCAGGCGGACACGGTTCATCCTGTAAATGCAACGTTTGTTTGATAGAAGCAACCAATTCATCCATGATTGCAAGCTCTTCGGACGAGCCAGGGGGAGAATCATCAACCCCCTCAACCTCTGCATCCCCCTCTGACCCTGCAAAGTCCAGGGACGAACGGGACCCCGATAAGGGGACCCCAGCCATAGCAGCCCCATCACCTTCGCCCTCTGAATCAGAGGAAATTGAAACTCTGGGCCGTTTAGTGGATTGAGCAGCCACAAGCATCTGCACCTGAGCAGCCAGGTTAGCCACAACTGTGGCCAAATCGCCCCCCTCAGGGGAAACAGCAGCAGCCCCTTGGCCTCCCAGTAAAGCGGGAGGAAATTTGCTTTCCTGAGAATCCATGCCCCCAGAAATGTGCAGGAGAAAAAAGGGTAACTGTCCCTTTAAAAGCGTGGCGAGCGCAGCCCACGGCTCACACACACCAGCACAAGTCGACCCCCACAGGGAAAACTACAAACTCAGGCAAGGAACACAGGACTAAAGAGGATAAAAACCTGGAGAGATCACTGCTGCTGCTGTATCGATCGGTGTGCCCAGGGAAAAGGAAGTGATGCAACAGAAGCCGCTCTATAAAGCCTATGGAAGGCTACAAAAAAATGGCCGCCGGGGGAGGAGGTAAATGCAGTGCTACATGAGGCCGGAGCGATCGCCGCCAAAATGGCGGCGCTTGGCGCCAAAACGCCGCTCCCAGCATATAGAAGCAGCCCTCATATGCCTGTAGTTATCAATAAAATGGCGGGCCGCAGCAGCGGCCGCCGCATGTTGCACAAAACATGTACCACAGCATGCCCTACAACATATAGCATGTCACACAGAGAAATCACACAGTTAGTAACACAGAACAGTGTATCACAGCCCCCCTCCTTGCAGCCCACAGCAGCATCCAGACAGGGAGCCTCAGTGTGAATAGACATGCAGGGTTACACAGTCCCAGACTGACACCCACTAAACAGACAGGTCCCCACACAGAGTACACTTACCTTCTGAATGGCGTGGGGAACCTGCACAAGCGATCAAGCCACTGCACATGGGACAGGGAGAGTCGCAGCCAGGACGCAGCAGCACAGCGGTACGAAACCGCATGGCGTCCAGTGAGGTAGCCACCTCACCACAGCATCCCTGCAGCGAACAGGGATGGGTCGTTCACCAATGCCAGGAAAAATACCTGACTGAACGCTCGATGGCAGGCTGGGAAGCCACTGGCCCACAACCTGCGACCAGGGGGGCCAGCCCGAGACCCAGCCCGCACGATCCTCTTCATCAGAAGAACTAACTAATGCTGATAAAAGTAACAGCTAAGTAAAGAGAGAGAAAAAAACTCAAATAAAATCAAAAAGAAGATAAAGGCTGAGACAAAATGCCCCAGCACAGAAACAGCCAGCTAACTCCTGAAAGCTAGACAATGAAACTGAGGTATGGAACAGGAAGCAGGAGGGTATTGACTGAGGGGACCACCCCCTGGGGGTGTAATATGCTAAAAGCTTTAATATTGACATATTCTGTTGCCTAGCTACTCCTACGGAGCAAAGGTCAATTACCCCCATTGTGACGAATATGGAGAGGCGGCGACTGTCGGAGGACGTAAGAGAAACAATCATTTTGGAACCACTAAAGGATCCCCCCTAAGGCTCAGGGTACCTATCAGCAGAAAAAGAGAGAGAGATAACAGGGACCCCAAAAGACTCTACTGACCGGAGGAGCGCAGATAATTCAAACCCAGCATCATCATGAACGCTATCCCTGTTTACATGTCCCGGGCACAGGAAGCGAAAACTAAAGAGAATAGGAGGAGTTTGGGCATCTCCACGATGCCTCAGTCCTCCAGCATCTCCACGAGGCTTCAGTCCTCCAGCATCCCTGTGACATCATCCGCTACACAAACATGGCCGCCAACCGGAGATCAGCTAGACTAAAGGAAAATGAACCCTGCGAAATAATTCGGCTACACAAACATGGCCGCCAACCAGAGACCAGCTAGACTAAGGGAAAATGGCCCACATCAGCTACACTGATCTTTCCTGCACCCTCTGCAAGGGGATCCCCCACGAAGGTAGGACACATGTTTAGGGGAGACTCTGCTCTGCACTCTGCAGTGGGACCCCTCTGCACTATACCCACACTGCAAACAGCAGGGCATGCACCTAAGAGTCTCCTACACTGGGACCCCTCCGGACTACCAGGGCGGGACACACACTATCCCAGGACTCTTACAGAGTGGGGATAGCGGGTGGAGACCCCAGGGGGTCTCAGCTGCATTCTCTGCCCTGGGACCCCCATCAGACTCCAGGTCCAGACAGGGGGGTAAGGGAGTGGGGGAAGCCCAGCTCAGTGAGGGATTTGGGGATGGGAGGGGGGAACCTGCAGGCAGGTCCGACCGTCCCTGGTGGTTACCCGCATCCCCTCCAAAGAAAAAGAAGATAGGAGGAACTGTACTAACCTTTCAATGGTGCAGGTAACGCTCCAGACAGAACTCCTTGCCACCGAAGTAGGGGAGCTGTCGGCCGAAAAACCGCTGCAAATCAGACCCAGTGGTATGCGACCCTGCAAGACGTTTAACTCGTGGGCCAGCCTCTGTCCGTGAGGCTATTGTCACGGCCGACCTAGAGCGTAGCTGCGGTCTGCACGCACTCCCTAGCTAGGCTGGGGGGGACCACTGAATCTAGATTATCCAGCCCATCGCCCAGCCCGGGAGTTGACTGTAGATCTCCCAATAGAAAAAACAAAAAAAGATGTAAGGAAGGACAAAGTTGCTAGGACCAGGGACCCGGGAGCTTAGGTCCTGACTAGACAGAATAAAATGATTACCTAAAGCAGAGAGGGGGGTTATTTACCAGCTGAGGGTGGCCAATGGGCATAGCCAGGTGTTTTTTGTTCTGTCTAGTCCTACTCCTGGGGGAGGCAATATAACCCACTAGTTCTGATTTATGGAGCGCTGTGTCCGTCGATGAACGAAAGAGAGATATTCTAACCTTAGCTTTGTCATACTTGTGAGTTGTAAATTGTTAACCTGTTTTACATATACTCCACTACTACGTATTTAACTATAACACATTACTATAACCATTAACGTTATAAAATCAAATTAAATACTTTCAACCACGAAAAGAAAAAAAAAAAAAAAAAGAAGATTAAAGTCAAATCAAATTAAAAATGGGAGGAACTTAACTTGCCGACACCACGGGTGGCAGCTGGACTCTGCAGCTCCGCTCTTCACCCTACAAGTACCACACAGGTTCCTAGAAAGACGATTTCAACTCCATTCAAATCCAGGGACATCTGCCTACCCCTGGGAACAATGTCCAAGGGATAGATGCACGCTAAGGGTCCACAGAAGCTGATAAGCTTTTTCTCTCTAGCGGGAGTGGGTCGAAGACAAGATGGCGCCGGCAGCTCTTCCAGCCACACTGCTCGGCATCTCCCTCCACACGCTAGCTGCACTAATCAACAGCTAACAGGCTTCGCACACTCTACCCTAGCAGATGGTGAGTACTCCCACTATACTCACCTTTCGCTGCCAGCCCAGTCAAATCAAAACCTAGGAGGGAGGATGAGAACCCAAAACTGACTAACCTTGCTTCTATTACACTACCTAAGCCTGATCAGAAGCAGCCTTTGCCAATAACCCTTTTCCCTGCATCTGCCCATCCTATATCAGAACAGACAGACAATGAAGAGCATGCTAATTTTATTAAGGCAAATCATTGCACTCTGAGCTCTCTCTGCCACAGTGTCCTCCCTGGCAAATGTAATGCAAGGACATGTGAATTCACCAAATTGAATCCAAAATGTCCAATTTATTGAACAACCACAATGATATGGTGGGCGTGTACAGGGAACAGGACGAATTAGAATCAAACGCAAACTGGCAGATCTCGCGAACCGGTCACGCCGTTACAACATTAAGTTCCGCAATATCCCCGAATCAATACAGCAACCTGACTTAAAGCGCTACTTAAAATCCCTGATGTGCACTCTTGTACGGGATTTGACCGAAAAAGATCTAGAAATTGACAGAGCCCACAGGCTTCCGAAACCATCCCATCTCCCTGAAACAAAGCCCAGAGGCGTACTAGCCCGCATCCATTTTTTTCACCACAAAAGAGAAGGTGATGCTGGCTGCGAAACGCAATCCGAACCTGCCAGAACCGTTTATCTCAGTTGTCCTTTAGGCAGATTTATCTATAGCGACTATGGATAACCGAAAGAAACTACCATCACAAAGGCGCTACAAAACCATCACATACCCTAAAAACTGGATTTTTGACTTACCTTAAAATCCTTTTCTCTGTCGCTCATTGACAGACGCAGGACTTATATCTTGATATCAGTAGGTATTGCTGCCCCCTACAGGAGTAGGACACTAGGCAGAAAAAAAGTTCTGGCTACACCTATGGGCAGTCCCAGGGGGTGGTATACCCTCTCTCTTCCTGCTATAGGATATCAGTTATGTAACAAAGCAGATTCAGAGAAACCACACCAACCTAACTCAAAAATAGAGGGGTGAGTACTGCGTCTGTCAATGAGCTTAAGAGAAAAGGATTTTACGGTAAATCAAAAATCCAGTTGTTTTCTCTGTCGCTCATTGACAGACGCAGGACTCATATCTTGATATCAGTAGGGACGTCCCAAAGCAGTGCCATAATTGAGGGGTGGGACAGCAGAAAAAAATAGTCCACAAGGCTAAAACATAGCCAACCAGGAAACATAGGACTGATCGGAAACAAGAACATGAGACCCACCTGAAAACAAACAGAACCCCCAAGGTAGACCGAGGGTCCCCTCAAACAGCAGCCTGCAAAACCTTGCTGCCAAAAGAGGCATCCGCAGATGCCAGCACATCAACCTTAGTAGTTGCCAGGTACACCCTGATTGCCTGAACCACATTCAAAGTGTGCAATGCAAATTTCTTAGGATGGATTGGTTTAGGACACAAGGAAGGCAACACAATATCTTCATTTAAGTGAAAACCGGAAACCACCTTCGGAAGGAAGGACGGATCTGGACGAAGAACCAGTTTATCCCTATGAACCACCAGATAGGGGGAACGACAGGACAACGGGGCCAGTTCTGACACCCTGCACGCAGAAGTAATAGCCACCAAGAAGGCCACCTTCTGGGATAAGGTAAGCAGGAGAATTTCCCTATTATTTTCAAACTGAGGTTTCTGGAGAACCGACAGCACCAAATTAAGGTCCCAGGGTGGCAATGGAGGGCGCACCGGAGGTACCAGGTGCCGCACCCCTGGATAAAATTTAGCACCATGGAATGAGTGGCCAGTGGCCTCTGGAAGAAAATCTCCAAGGCCGAGACCTGACCCTTGACAGTACTCAAAGTCAGCTTCTGCTCAACTCCCCGTTGAAGGAAAGCCAAGATCCGAGCCACCGAGTAAGAACATGGAGAAACCCCAAGGGACTCACACCACGCAATATACGACTTCCACGTACGATGATAGATCTTCCTAGAAGTCGCTTTCCTCGCTTTAAGCAGGGTAGGAATAACCGAAGCAGACAATCCCCTGTCCTTCAGCACCTGGCTTTCAACAGCCAAGCTGTCAAAGCCAGCAACCATAAAGCAGGATGGAAGATTGGCCCCAAAGACAGTAGATCCTCCCTGAGAGGAAGTCCCCATGGAGCGTCTGTGACTAGCCTGACCAAGTCGGTGTGTACCAGGCCCGACTAAGCCAGACACAAGAATGACTGGAATTCCTTCCGCCTCTATCCTGCAAAGAAGTCTCGGTAGCAACTTGAGAGGAGGAAAGGCATACAACAGCTGATACTGCCCCCACGGGGCCACCAGCGTGTCTGTGGCGTCTGCCAGAGGATCAAGGGAGCGGGCTACAAACCTCTGCACTTTCCTGTTGATCCGGGACGCCAACAGATCCAGGTGAAATTTTTCTGGTAAGCTCACACTCTGGCCATCCCTGCACGAGTGAACAGGAGATACCCACCACCACTGTTCCTCTGCATGGTCATGAATTCCTCACTGGGAGATTATTGGACTTTGAGCGATAATTTTTTAAGTTGCACAGAGCACATAAGCACTGTATCGATTGATGTGGATGCACTTATATATATATATATATATATATATATATATATATATATATATATATATATATTCATTTGAAACGTATGCATACTTTGAGTTGTTACAGAGCACTTTATTCTGATTGATAAAGTGGTAAAACTCGCGCACAGCGGGGAAAGAAAAGTCAGAAGACCTCACAAGTTCCACTATATATGAACACGGGGACAGATATGGATGCAGTCAAAACATCAACAGTCTCACTAGTGCATGCCCCTCCAATGCAGCTTCACCAGTGCATGCCCATCCAATGCAGCCTGATCAGTGTCCATCCATATTTTCAAGTGTATAAATCACTATAATGTGAAAAATTATTAAAAGAATATAAAATTATTATTGGGTATATGAATCAATAAAAACTGAAACCGGAAAGGAGAACCTTATTCAAAAGAAGTTAAATGAGAGAGTTGGTTTCAATTTCCTTGTTTAAACTGCCCGGCACTAAAGTATCTAAACTGTAGATCCAGTAGGCCTCCCTTTGGCATAGCCTTTTAAAACGTTCTGCTGGCGTGAAAGTGGCTGGTATGGACTCTATAATCCACTCCCTGAGACCAAGAGATGATTTGTCATGATGTAACAAGAAGT
Source organism: Pelophylax lessonae (assembly GCF_965119305.1). Classification (NCBI taxonomy): domain Eukaryota; kingdom Metazoa; phylum Chordata; class Amphibia; order Anura; family Ranidae; genus Pelophylax; species Pelophylax lessonae. The sequence goes on along the minus strand of NC_138779.1, from coordinate 155,722,347 downwards.
GGCGCGGAACGCTGTGTTTATCCTCGCCTGCTTCTACAAATCTACGATGCTCACCGAATCTCTTCCTCAGGGTGCGGATTGTCCTACCTACATAAAATAGACCACATGGACACGTTAGACCAGTGTTTCTCAACTCCGGTCCATGTGGTCTATTTTACTTTTCAAATAAATGACAAATTCTGTAGAACAATTGTAGAATTTTTTCATAGGATATGTTTTTCCTTTAACTTTGAAAGTTTTTTGCCCATGGGTCACATGTTTACAGGTCAAGCATAATCTTTTTCGACATTGGAACATGCCTATGAGTGGGATCAATCAAGGTCTTTCTTGGAGTGATGTGGGTGGATACTTAAGCTTGCTAGGGGCCACCATACTTTTAATATTTTTCGCTCTTCTATAGGTGACCTTAGGTTTTAGGTGGTAAGTTTTCCCTATAATGGGGATCCTCCAAGAGAAATCGGCCAGTGTTTTGCCAGGATTTGTTCAATTTTTTAAAATTTTGTGCGGAATTTTGTCACAAATCTCGGTGTTGTAAGCTCTGTATCAAGTGTATCCCTCTTGTTACATGCATGGCCAGTCAAATAGATATTTTGGGCACAGTTTAGAAGAGGTTCAGGGAAGGCCTTTTCAGTAAATTTTTTCTTTAACTGGACACTCTGTTCTGCGTAGTCTCCATCGTTAGTACAGTTTCTTCTAAGTCTGCAGAACTGGTTCTTAGGGATGTTATTAATCCATTTAGGGTGGTGGCAACTCTTGAAATGCAAAAAAGAATTACCCGCTGTGGGCTTGGTGTAATTCTTAGCCTCTATTTTGCCTTCATTGTGGTATAAGAGAAGATCCAAAAAAGCCAATTCAGCAGGGTGGTGAACTGAGGTAAAAGATAAATTGTAGCTATTGGTATTACAATGACTGACAAATTCTAGGAGTTAAGATTCGGGGCCATCCCAGACAACAATGATGTCGTCTATGCATCTTCCATAGAAAACAATATGGGAGGCATACGGATTGTTGTTCCAGACGTAATTATCCTCCCACATACCCATAGTCAAATTGGCATAGCTGGGGGCAAAATTTGCCCCCATAGCTGTGCAATTGACTTGTAAGTCGAAGTCTCCATCGAATAAAAAATAGTTGTGGGTAAGGCAAAAACTAGTTGCCTCCACAATGAGCTGAGCTTGGGATGGATTGATGGTGGGATGATCCAAAAGGGACCGAGTGACTGCTTCAAGGCCTACGGAATGGGGGATGGAGGTATAGAGGGAATCCACATCCAGGGAAACCCACATGTACGTGGATTCCCAACTATACAGTGTTAATAGCTCCAACAAATTAACCACGTCCTGGATATAGGATGGAAGGTTTTGGGCCAAGGGCTGCAGAAATTGGTCTACATATTGTGAGAATGGATTGGTGATACTATCCATGGCCGCAACTATCGGTCTACCAGGTGGATTCTGTAAATTTTTAAGTACTTTGGGGATGTGATAAAAATACGGTGTGGAAAAAAATTCTCTATTGAAAAAGGAGTATTCTGACTTGTTAATGATACCAGCCACCTTCGCCTGTGTTGTGAGCCCTGTGGCTTCAAGGATGTAACTGGATTGGGGGTCAGACGAATATTTGCGGTATGTGGTAGTATCTGCCAGCAGGCGGTGGGTTTCTCTAAGATAGTCAGCTCTATCCTGGATGACTATACCCCCTCCTTTATCCGCAGTTTTGATGATCAAGTTGTGGTTGTTGGACAGATCGGTTAAGGCCGTCTCTCCCCATGACCTGGAAGTTGGAGTTTTTGAAGAGGGACCTAATGCAGGAATTGTTCTGGGTACATATCTTCTTGATCTCTGAAAACACTACCTGGTAAAATGTTTGTATATATTGGCCTTTTGAATGTACGGGATTAAAATTGGATTTTGCACGAAAACTGGTATGTTGAACTGGTGGAGACGTAGAGGGGTGCTGAGTGAACAAGACCAGATCTTCATCGTCGTCAATAATATATAGTTCCTCTAAAAGTTTCAATCCAATGGGGTCAATGGAGAGCTCAGATTCCGTCTCTGGAATGGGTAGAGGTTGCTGTACAGAACTATTTTTATTCGTTTGGATCTGAAAATGCCGTCTTAATGTGAGTAGGCAAATTAAACTGTTAAGGTCCTTAAACAATGTGAAAGGATTAGGGGAGGCCGAAGGGGCAAAATTTAGGCCTCTATGGAGAAGTGAGGTCTCGGATTGGGACAAAATATGTGAGGATAAGTGGACTATTGCCGATCTGGCAGATGTGGCGAACTTTAGGACCCAGTTGGTCCGTTCTTTATTTCTATTTAATCCCTTATCCAAAATGGCGCATCATTGGCCTGAAGAAGGAGCGCATGCTCAGATAACGTGTCGCCGGCGCCATTATGCAATCATGCTTCCCGGAAGTGTGTCCCCACGATCAGGAAGTGTCGTTTTCCATCGGCTACAGCCTTTTGCCAAGAGACCGCTCGAGCCATCCTGATCAGGATACCGGGAGCAATTGCCTGAATGTACCATGATGCTTTTATGATGCTTCTTTTACATTTACCTTTGTGAGTACCTTTCATTTGGTTTACTCTAATAAATCTCCATATACTGCACTTAGAGTGGCGCCTGTGTTCTCCTTTCTGCTATTCTGATTGATACACATCCACTGGCATCCGTGGTGACAATTGTCCAAAAGATCGGAAGAAAGGATTTTCCTTGAATGAGCATCGGATACCGAAGCCACCATATCTGGAACTCCCTGGTTCGCTCGCTCAGCCGGATCTGATTGTCCAGGGAATCGGGATTCCTGTTCCATTTGAGAAGAATCTCCTTCTGGAGGGTCCTCATATGAAACTGAGCGAAAGGTACCGCCACAAAGGATGCCACCATCAGTCCCAGAACTCTCTTACAGGTCCGAAGGGATGACCATTGGCTGGACAGCAACAGCTGAGTCGCTGTCTGGAGTTTGTGGAGTTTTTCCGAAGGGAGAAACACCTTGGCTAAGGATGAATCCAAAGTCAGGCCCAGATAGTCCAGTCTCCTGGAGGGAACCAGGGATGACTTCTGCAGGTTCACAATCCACCCAAACTCTTCCAGAGATTTCATGGTGATCTCCAAATTTGTCAGCAGAGCCCGTGGAGACTCCATATAGAGAAGGAGGTCGTCCAGGTAGCCAAGGACCGATATCCCTTGTTGTCGCAAAAGCGCCAGAACCGGAGCCAAAACTTTTGTGAAGACCCGGGGAGCAGAGGCGAGACCAAAGGGTAACGCCACAAACTGATAATGGTCCTTTCCCACTGCAAAGCGCAGAAAACATCGGTGTCTTGTGTAAATGGGAATGTGAAGGTAGGCATCTTTGATGTCTATGGAGGCCAGAAAATCCCCCTGATGCAGGGAGGCCACCACGGTGTGAATGGATTCCATCTTGAATCCATATAGCGGAGGAGAGTAAAAAGAATCCCAAGAAATTCTTTAAGTATATAAACAGTAAGAAAGCGAGGCCAGAACACATTGGCCCCATAAAAGATGATAAAGGAAAAATGGCCACTGAGGACAGAGAAAAGGCGGAAGTGTTAAATAATTTCTTTTCTTCAGTCTTCACAAAGGAATCGGGGGGCTACATGAACCCCGCTTGTAAGGCCGAACTAAATAATACACCTCAGGAAGTGCCGCCATGGCTAACAGAGGATAGACTTAGAGCTAAACTAGAGAAACTTAACATAAATAAATCCCCGGGACCGGATGGCTTGCACCCAAGGGTTCTAAATGAGCTCAGTCAGGTGATTGCCAGACCATTATTCTTGATCTTTAAGGATAGTTTACAGACAGGTATGGTGCCAGCTGATTGGAAAAAAGCCAACGTGGTACCAATATTTAAAAAGGGGCCGAGATATATCCCGGGTAACTATAGGCCGGTCAGCCTAACATCTGTAGTCTGCAAAATTTTGGAGGGGATGATAAGGGACCACATACAAGACTTTAGTAATGAAAACGGTATTATAAGTAGTAATCAGCATGGATTCATGAAAAATCGTTCATGCCAAACCAATCTATTAACCTTCTACGATGAAGTGAGCTGCCACTTAGATAAAGGTAAGCCTGTGGATGTGGTGTATCTGGACTTTGCAAAGGCCTTTGACACCGTTCCCCACAAACGCTTACTGTACAAACTAAGGAAGGTAGGTATGGACCATAAGGTGAGTACCTGGATAGAGAACTGGCTCCAGGGGAGAGTACAGAGGGTGGTGATTAATGGGGAGTACTCGGATTGGGCGGGTGTGGAAAGTGGGGTCCCCCAGGGTTCTGTCCTGGGACCAATCCTGTTTAATTTATTCATAAATGATCTAGAGGAGGGGATATCTAGTACAATCTCAGTATTTGCAGATGATACTAAATTAGGCATGCCAATATCTTCTATGCAGGATGTGGAAATCTTGCAAGCAGACCTGAACAAAATAACGGGGTGGGCAACTACATGGCAGATGAGATTTAATGTAGAAAAATGTAAAGTAATGCACTTGGGGGCCAGAAACCAGAAAGCAAGCTACTCACTAGGGGGGGAACCTCTGGGTGAGTCTAGGATGGAAAGGGACCTGGGGGTACTGGTAGACAACAGGCTTGGAAGTGGCATGCAATGCCAAGCCGCTGCAAGCAAAGCCAACAGAATACTGGGTTGTATAAAAAAGGGGATTCACTCCAGAAATAAAGAGATTATTCTTCCACTCTACAAGACTCTGGTCCGGCCACATCTGGAGTATGCTGTCCAGTTCTGGGCACCGGTCCTCAGGAAGGATGTGCTGGAACTGGAGAAAGTCCAGAGAAGGGCAACAAAAATATTTGGGGAATGGAGGACATCGGCTATGAGGAAAGACTACAAGCACTGAACCTATTCTCTCTGGAGAAGAGACGCTTGAGGGGGGATATGATATCAATGTACAAATACTGTACTGGCGACCCGAGCATAAGGAACAAACTATTTAGAGTAAGGGAATACAATAAGACACGTGGCCACTCACTAAAACTAGAGGAAAGGCGGTTTAACCTTAAAGTGCGTAAGGGGTTCTTCACTGTAAGAGCGGTAAGGATGTGGAATTCTCTTCCGCAAGCAGTCGTATCAGCGGGGAGCATTGATAGTTTCAAAAAACTATTGGATGGACACCTTAAAGACCACAACATACAGGGGTATACAATGTACGGTTAAAAGCAAACACACACACATAGGTTGAACTGGATGGACTTGTGTCTTTTTTCAGCCTCACTAACTATGTAACTATGTAACTATGAATTTATGCACCTGCACGAAACAATTCAGCGCCTTCAAGTCCAGGATTGGATGCACCTTGTCCTCCTTCCTGGGCACTGTGAACAGATTTGAGTAAAAGCCCTGAAAACGTTCCGCACACGGAACTGGAACTATTACTCCCTGTTGTACCAAGTCCTGTACTGCCCCCAACAGAGCCCGTAAGGGAACCGGGGACAGTCTCACATTGAAGGGAAGAACATCACTGGTGGAACTGATCGAAACTCGATCTTGTACCCCGACCATATGACCTCGTGAACCCATTTGTCTTGAATCCGGGAGAGCCACGGGTCCGGAAACCGGCAAAGACGTCCCGCCCCCCCTGATATGGGTGGGGCCGCACCTTCAGGCCGAAGTGGCCTTGTGCTCAGGTCTGGAGGAACTCGATTTTTGTTTTCCAGACCAGGGTTGTTTGGAACCCCCCAAGGGGAGCATTTCAGACGGTCCCATTCTTTCTGAAGTATATCACCAAAGCATGCAGGAAAAGGAAAAACCTTTGTCACCCTGGAGGGTTTGCAAGTGGCAAAAGCAACCTGCGCATCAGTCGCAGTTGCATCCTCCATCTTCAGGGTATTACGTACAGACACAATCAATACGTCCACCAGCGCCTGGTCTTGCGTGGCAGCGGAGGCAGAAAGGTCATCCTCACTATCAGAGGAGACGGGGAGCGAGGCAGTAGACCCGGAAGGGAGACCTGTGTCAGCAGTGACCGATTCAGATTCTGAGGCATCAGATGAGGCAGGGGTAGGCGGAGGGCATTTTCTAGCACCTCGCCCCTGAAAGACACCCTCCACCCGGAACACAAATGAATCCAGGACCGCCGAAAGTGCATCTATAAGAGTCAGCTGGGAACCTGAGGGCCCTGCGGCCACCCAAGGGTATCAGGTGGGGACATGTTCAGCAGGATCCATGTTCCACCAGGGGAACTCTTTAGCAAAATTTAAAAAAAAAGTGTTTTTTTTTTGGAAAATGTACCGCCTGCAACAACGCCCCCAAGTGGTCAGGCAGCGCCTAGAGACCCCCAGCAGAGAGAGGGAGACCCCCCAAGGCTCACCAACCCACAGCAAGATGCACCAGAAGGCCCAGAGTGTCTCAGCAGCACGTGTCAGCAGCGATCTTCCTCTCAAAAGAAAGCCAGCAGATTGGTGTGCCCGGGTCTAGGGAGGGGCTCCACCCACATACACGCCTCCAGGACTGCCACACAGTGATGCTATGCACTGAAATACGAGCCAGGTGTACCAAGATGGCCGCCGCCATGCAGAGCACATGGAGGCTACAAGAAAATGGTGGCCCCGCGCGGCAAAGGGACCCCCCCCCAGGCTGCCCGCGCACAAACGGCAGATGGGCCCTGGGAAGGCAGGTAGAAACCCCACCCCGCACAAACATCCATCCGTCGCTGGAAGCACACCCCACCCCCCGCCCCCATTTGCGGCCTGTTATCCAGATACAGCCCCCTGTAGACAGAACACATCCCAAAATCCCCAGTAGTGATTGGGGGGAAAGGGGGGGGCAAATAGGTGGGGGTGCGAAATGGGACAGAGAGGAACCCTGGAATTGAGGGTCTGACCGTCCCAGGGAGGGCTTCGCGTCCCCCCCAAAACCCGACAGGAGGAAAGGGGGGGGGAACAGTTACTCACCATACCGGAACAGGCTGGCCCCAAACTCCTGACAGAACCCCTCGCTGTCAAAGTGGGGGGGGGGCTTTCGGCCGAATAGGAACGCAGCGACTAGGCCACAGACCTGTCATATGCGACCTGGCGAGACGTTTAACTTGCGTGCCAGTCCCCGTCCAGTGGGACTATGTCGCCGCCGACCCAGCGCAGAGCTAGGACCTGCACACGCTCTTTGGCCGGCTGGGGTGACCACTGGATTTCAACATCCAGCCCTTCACCCAGAACCGGCATAATTGCTTGTAGATCTCACAGGAATAATCCAGAGAAAACAACTAGCTAAAAAAATAATTATCTAAAAAGCTTGCCAAGACCAGAGATCCCAGCAAGGAACTTAGGCCCTTACTCCTGACTAGGCAGAAAAAAAAACTGACATCCTATAGCAGGAAGAGAGAGGGTATACCACCCCCTGGGACTGCCCATAGGTGTTGCCCGAACCTTTTTTTCTGCCTAGTGTCCTACTCCTGTAGGGGGCAGCAATACCTACTGATATCAAGATATAAGTCCTGTGTCTGTCAATGAGCGACAGAGAAAATAGGGGTTCCCCACCAAGCTGCTGTTTACGCACCAGGGTAAAACCCACAATATACAAACTCTGTCCTCCAAGTGATGCCCTCCTGGCGCCCCATCTCTGACAAAGCCCCAGTACCAATTTCTCCTCTGCCTTCTCAAATGGAAGCAGATTGATCCCTTCAAGACTCTTGATACTCCTTGCTCGCCCTTCAAAACTCAACTTTTCAATATGTGGGGTAGAAGCAGCTTCTTTAAAACTGAAGCCCTATCCTCACTCCACCGGTATCCACTGGACGCCATTGGGAGGACTTCCCTCCCAGTTACTGTTAACAGTAGTTACTGCACACTGAGCCCGTATTGTTTCACTGGGTTTTTTTTTCCCTCCTTACTCCTTGTTACCACACCAGCTCCGCAACTTTTGATTTTCCTGCATTTTGAACTAATTTTTTATTTGTACCTTCAGCCCACAGCAGTTTTCTTATGTTGTATCTCACCATCAGTAGACCACCCTAGCGAACCTATCGACTAGACTTCTATATCAGCTGCCTACTGCCACGGCAATCGATACCCATGCCATTCAAGACATTCTTGCCGAATGTCAAAGGGCTGAATAGCTGCCAGAAAAGAGCAACTCTCCTAAAGGAAGCTACAAAACAAGTGGCCGAGATAATCTTTGTGCAAGAATCGCACTTTGCCCTATCCAAAACCCCTACATTTAGGCTCAAGGGATATGACCAGATTGTTCTCGCCTCTGGTCCCAAAAAGAAAAATGGAGTCCTAACGGCAGTTAGAGATGCTCTCCAATTTCAATTTCACCATTCCTCTGCTGTTTCAGAAGGCCGCTACTTGATACTTACTTGTACTGTAGCTCAGACCCCGTATACGCTAATCAACGTATACGGCCCTAACACAAGGCAGGTTTGATTGTGCAGACGCCAAGGAAGACGCCAACATCATCATAGAAGACTACTTCAACGTAGTTAGCGACCCCTGTATAGATACCTCAGGCAAGAAACTTTACAGATGCCCAGCCCTGAATCCTTTTATTGAATCAGCAGATCTTTTCGATGCGTGGAGATGCCAACATGGTTCGGAGTGCTACTACACCTTCTTCTCACCCAAACTTTCCTACTTGCGCACTAACTTTTTCTTGGTTGACAAGTGAACTCTTCAGAAAATGAGTCACTCGGAAACCGTAATTATCTTGTGGTCAGACAACGCCCCGGTCTCCATCACCCTGGGAGATCGGCAACCAGGTCTGTCAAAACTCTGGTGACTGGACTCTACTGGTAGATCCCGCGGTTCTGCAAGAAATTGTGTCCGAGCATCAAGCCTTCTTCGAGGTGAATGACACACCCAACATGGACAGGTTCACACTCTGGGTCAGTGTACAAGGCCTATATACATGGGACCTTTATAAAATGGACTAAAAGAGCTAAATGCCAGAGGTCAAATCAGATTGATGAAGTCATCTCCCAAATTACCCAACTTGAAAAACAACATAAAACCTCTCTCTTTTAGATAGCAGTCACTGAGTTGCTGAAACTGAGGCAAGAGCTCCCTTCCCTTCTCCTCCATACATATGAACCTCATTCATATGAAAGCGAACTTTAAAGCATTAGGTAACAAAGCTAATTTTTTTTTTCCCCAGGTACTTGTATATAGCGCTGTCAATTTACGCAGCGCTTTTACATATACATTAGACATTCACATCATGCACATTATCTCCCTTCGCCCCCCCCCCAACATCAAGGCAACTTTTAACTAACCCACAAAAAACTACCAACGTGTTTAGTGACTACTAATCATTTCTATACAACCTCAACAGACCCATTCACACCCCAACTCCCCCATACAAAGCTTCCTAGTCTCCAACGATTTACAGACTATTCTATTGGCCCATCTTGATTCTCATTCCCAACCTTCTATTACTGAAAAAACCCTTCAGGCAATTAAAGTTCTACTTCTACACAAATCACCAGGAGAAGATGGGTTCTCAAATGCATGCTATAAAAAACGTGCTGATATTTTAGCCCCAAGATTACCGACCTCTTCAATGCTGCTGGGACCTCTGGCTCTCTTCCTACTGATATGCTGTGGTCAATAATATTCACTATACCTAAGCCCAAAAAAAAATCCCTCTAACTGCAAATTACAGATCAATTTCACTTCTGAAGACAGACATCAAACAGTTCGCTAAAATAATTGCCAATAGATTGCTACAGTACCTTCCAGCCCTGGTGCACCCCGACGAGGTCGGGTATGTCCCTGGAAGACAAGCCCCTGGTGCCACAAGACGAGTCCTTAACCTCATACACTATGCTACCTGGACACAAATGCCTTTTCTGCTGTTATCCTTTGATGCAGAGAAGGCGTTTGATAGGGTCCATTTAACATTTTTACAGACAAATCTTGCTAAATTTGGAATCACAGGATGGTTTCAGTCTGCAATCCTTCGGAGGAATCCTTTCCACTACACTTGAAATCACCAATGGCACCTGGCAAGGATGCCCCCTCTCCCCAATTATATTTGCTTTGCTAATGGAGTCCCTGGATGCAAAGATCACATCAGACCCACAAATTTCAGGTATTTCCTGCAAAGGGGTGGATCACAAAATCAGCCTTTTTGCCGACAATGTGATTCACATGGTTACAAACCCTTTCCAGTCCCTATAGGCGATCCAGGAAACTCTTCATTACTTCAGCTCTGTATCATAATACAAGCTTAACACCTCTAGATCTCAAATACTGCCCCTGTGCCTCCCTCCCTCCAAAATTAGAAGCCCAACTCAGGATTAGCCTGCTGGATACATGGGAAAGCACCTCCATCCCTTACCTAGGCTTTCAACTATCAAGCCTTGCGGCGTCTTCCTCATCTACTAGGCTCGCTGTGATTCAAAGGCCTTTCTAAATTAGGTAAGATTGTGACTATAAAAATTATTGTGCTTCCAAAACTATCTATTCTGCATGCTGCGTCTATTCCTCAAACATTTTTTAGCTCAACTCAAATATTACTCTCAAAATTTGTTTGGGACTCGAAACCGCCCAGGTGTGCCAGCTACATCTTAACTAGACCCCATAACTGAGGAGGAGTTGGTCTTCCTAATACCAGGAACTACTACTATGCCTCCATACTAGACCAAATAGACTATTGGAGGCACCCAATTGAGAAAATTTGGTCCCTTATGGAAACATCACCATCTCAGCAATACACCCCAACAGATCTGCTTCTTCTTACTGCAGCGGGATGTCCCCCGCAAATACAGCAAACCTTCCCTTCAATCAATGCATCCCTAGAAGCCTGGAAAAAGTGCTTGTCCACACACTCCTATAAGCTACCTATGCACGTATTACTAATACCCTTTAAAGCTCTCTCCACATTTCTCCCTGACCTACGAATATCTCACTGGCACTCTTTTGGTATTACCTTTGGCAACCTCTTTGCTAACAAACATCTGAAAACATTTGACAAACTGCACTGCGACAATAACATTCCATACACATATGCAAGGATTACCCGCTTCCTTTAATCCTTGTAACTCTCACCATCAGTAGCTATCCCCGAGTCTATCTTCCAGTTTTACTCATGCTCCCCATACCCTAAGAAAGGAATAACCCTATTCAACTCCAAACTAAGTGATGATCGCCCTAACTCTCAAATCACAACATTAAGCAAATAGTCTGAAGAATTTAATTACCCTATAACCCCAACCACGTGGCAACTAGCGTTCAGAATAACCTATGAGGCCTCCTACTGAAATAACCATTGAGAATCATACCAGAAAACCTTACATAGGTGGTACTTTTCACCATACCACCTCTCAAAAATGTACCCAGGTCATTTTCTTACTTGCTGGAGGCAGTGCAGAAATGTAGGCTCTATTGCCCAAATGATATGGTTCTGCAAGTCTCAGCTCCTTTTGGAGAAAGATCTTTGTACTTATTTCCTCTATATCTGGGATCCCATTGACCCCTTTCCCCCAAAATGCTCGCTAAGAAAAATATGCAACTAGAAAAGTATATCTGTAAGTTGTCAAAGTGGTTACTTCACCCGAAATGTACAATACAAACATGGACTGTTTACTCTGATAGAACTAATGTTAAGCTGGTGGGTCCTCATGCCTTCCCCCCACCCACTAATTCCCCAATTTCCCCCCCCCCCCCTCCTTTCCCCTCCACTCCTATGTTTCGCACTTTCCTTTACCGTCTCTAACAACTATGTAAACAGTATGATTGGATGTAATTTCCGCTACAGGCGGAGTAACTGCGTTGTACCCGACTAGAATTTGTACTATTTCTTTTGTAAAACCTCAATAAAGACAATTTTGATGTTAAAAACTTTCAGCAACAAACCCTGGAGCTGAAAACTAGTACATGTACTAAAGCATTAAAGAAATGAAAAATAATACCTGGGAATTTCCGAGTCCTGTATCGGAATTACAGAAAGATTGACCGGTTTTTGACCAGGAATAGGAGGAAGGTTGGCACCATAGGTACTTGCAAATGTTTTATAATTTACGTCCCCTGGATTTGGTCGTGGTCTGCTTTCCCAGGAAGGCTTTACATACTCAAACAACCCCTGCAGAAGAAAAGCAAGACAAGCTTTATAACATGTCCATTGGAGCTTCAAAAACCATTGGCCAGTGGTGTATTCTGCTATTCAAAGACAGTAGATTAGCTTTATTTTCGCTGGCCAAAATCACCTGTCAGCTAATGAGGCCTGTGTATCCAGTAATGGTGATTTCAGATAAGATTAAAGAGAACACTTAGGGCCCATTCACATCATTTGGTTCAGGCCGGGCTGGATGATTTGCCTTATGTCCTATTAGTTCTGTTAATACCACCACACTGCGGCGGTGTGCACAAAAGTGCAACATGCTACATTTTAACACAGTGCAGATTGTTGCAGTTCATCCTACTGCATCGCAACTTGCTGCTGAGCACAAATATGAAACTTTTTTTTTGGAATTTTGAGACATTTTAATAAAGTTACATAAAAAAGTAAACCGTTCAAGGAGTCATTACAAAGCACCGATCAGCTTCTTCATAGGAGGCACATAAGTGGCTACGCATCACGCTGCTAATATGAATGGGTCCTTAAGGTGCCCGTACAAAGAAATAAACCTCCCTTAGAATAACTGATGCAAATATCTCCCTTATAATAATCAACAAATGCATCTGTTCTTGAAACAAAAACAATCTCTAGCACCACATCAATTCTTCAATGACAACTGCATCATTCAGTGCATCTGGGAAGCATTCACAGCGCTTCAATTTTTCCACATTTTGTCAATGTGAAAGAAGTTTGAAATCTTTGCAAATTTAATAAAAATTAAAAAAGAAAAAAAAACAGCACATGTACATAAGTATTCACAGCCTTTGCCATGAAACTCAAAATTGAGCTTAGGTGCCTCCTGTTTCCACTGATCATCCTTGAGATGTTTCTACAACTTGATTGGAGTCCACCTGTGGTAAATTCAGTTAATTGGACATGAAAGGCACACAGCTGTCTATATAAGATCCCACAGTTAACAGCGCATGTCAAGAGCACAAACCAAGCCATGAAGTCCAAGGAATTGTCTGTAAAGATAGGATTGTATTGAGGTACAGATCTGGGGAAGTGTACAGAAAAACTTCTGCAGCATTGAAGGTCTCAGTGAGCATAGTGGCCTCCATCATCCATAAATGGAAGAAGTTTGGAACGACCAGGATTCTTACTAGAGCGCAGTGCCCGGCCAAACTGAGCGATCAGGGGAGAAGGACCTTAGTCAGGGAGGTGACCAAAAACCCAATTCAAGTGGAGAACCTTCCAGAAAAACAACATCTCTGCAGCACTCCACCAATCAGGCCTGTATTGTAGAGTGTCCAGACGGAAGCCACTCCTCAGTAAAAGGCACATGACAGCCCGCCTGGAGATTGCCAAAAAGCCAGGACTCTCCGGCCATGAGAAACAAATTTCTCTGGTCTGATGAAACAAAGATTAAACTCTTTGGCCTGAATGACAAGCATCATGTCTGGAGGAAACCAGGCACCGCTCATCACATGGCCAATACCATTTCTACAGTGAAGCATGGCGGTGGCAGCATCATGCGGTGGGGATGTTCTTCAGTGGCAGTAAATGGGAGACTAGTCAGGATTGAGGGAAAGATGAATGCAGCAATGTACAGGGACATCTTTGATGAGAACCTGCTCCAGAGCGCTCTGGACCTCAGACTAGGGTGAAGGTTCATCTTCCAAAAGGACAATGACCTTAAGCACACAGTCAAGATAACAAAGGAGTGCCCATGAGACAACTTTGTGAATGTCATTGGGCAGCCCAGCCAGAGCCCAGATTGAACATCTCTGGAGGGATATGAAAATGGCTGTGCACCGATGCTCCCTATCCAACCTTAAGGAGCTAAAGAGTTCCTGCACAGAAGAATGAGAGAAACTGCTCAGATAGGTTTGCCAAGCTTGTAGCATCATACTCAAGAAGACTTGAGGCTGTAATTGGTGCCAAAAGTGCTTCAAACTATTGAGCAAAGGCTGTGAATACTTATGTACATGTGATCTTTTTCGTTTTTTATTTTTAATAAATATTTGTGTAGCAGGTTTTCCAGGCCTGTGGCCTGATGTGGGTCTGCCATTGTTACTGGTTACTTCTCCAGCCCATGTGAGCTGCGGCCCTGGGTGTAAGAACTGAGACATTGACAACTCCTGGCATCTTTGTTTTGTGGTTTTATTGTAGATAAAGGGGATGGGAGAAGGGAATGAGTGGGATACTTCTTTAGGCTTAACTAGATACAATTTGGGACTTTATCCAGAAAATGTCTGTTAACGCTGCCTTGACACCAGCTGACGCTAGCCAGTGCTCACTGACGCTTAGAACACACTATTTCTTGACAGAAGTGCTGAATCCTCGACTCTTGGTCCAGAAGACTCAGGACTGTGGAACATAGAACTACTGACACCACTGCAATGCAAAGTCTCTGACCACTCTCTCCAGTCTGGCACTGGCTGGAGGTAGCTTGCTGTGGATTACTGTATAGCTGCAACTCTCAACTGGTACTCTGTACAATTCAGGGCCCAAACCGCAGGCGCCCCCTTTACACTTTTAGCTCTTCAGGGTCCACTGACTATGTACCCCTTCTATTACGTCAGGGTCCTCAACCTAGGCACCCCCTCTCAGCTAGCTGGCACTGGATCCCAGAACCTCCTCCGGAGTGGTCTCCTCTAACTCTTCAGGCAGACCCCCAGGGGCAATCCTCAGTACTCACGACCTGTGTAGGCTTTCCTGGGATTGGACCCCTCTCGCTCTCCGCTGGTTCCCGGCACACCGGATACCCTCAGCTCAACTCAGCACTCTCAGGAGACACCCTGAGACATCCACTTCCTCAGACAATGTGCCTGGTTACTTAGTTCATCTCCTCATTCATGCACTCATGGGCATTGATAGGCAGCACTGATAGGTGGCACTGATAGGCAGCAATGATTGGCACTGATTTGCAGCACTGATAGGTGGCACTTATTGGCAGCACTGATGAGTACTGATTGGCAGCCCTCCTGAACACTAATAGGCAGCATTGGTGGGAACTGATTGGTGACACTGATAGGCGACACTGATAGGCAGCACTGATGAGGTGGCACTGGTGGGCACTGATGAGGTGGTACTGATGGGCACTGATGAGGCGGCACTGGTAGGCACTGATAGGTGGAACTGATGGGCACTGATGAGGTGGCACTGGAGGGCACTGATTGATAGGTAGTACTGATGGGCACTGATGAGGTGGCACTGGTGGGCACTGATAGGAGGGACTGATAGGCATCACTTTTGGACACTAACAGGGAAGAGGGGTAGAAAGACCAGCTTTCAAATCTCAGCAGTGATGTCGGGGGGGGGGGGGGCGGGATCGAGCAGCTGTCAAACACCAGCCAATGATTGGGCTGCTTAAGAAAGGGGCGGGGCCACAAAGCGGCCACCCAGACCTCATCCCATTGGCTGGTGTTTGATAGCTGTTTGGTCCCGCCCATAC
The DNA here is from genome assembly GCF_965119305.1 of Pelophylax lessonae. Classification (NCBI taxonomy): domain Eukaryota; kingdom Metazoa; phylum Chordata; class Amphibia; order Anura; family Ranidae; genus Pelophylax; species Pelophylax lessonae. Next base: position 155,706,853 of record NC_138779.1, on the reverse strand, counting down.
CCGACATCACCACTGAGTTTTGACAGCTGGTCTTTCTCCCTGCAAGCAGTTACATTACATGACAGTGTCACACACACTGAGCGGCTCTGGCAAGCCTCACTATCTGCTGAATGTGAACCTACCTGCAGGCTACACACTACTTGGATGCAGCATTTCACGGTCCTGCCTGGTGCTATGCTGCCAGGCTGGACCAATCACAAGACGGCAGACAGAGAGTGGGAGTGTTCGGGGCGCATCGCTCTGCGCCCCGAGGAAACTCTAAAAGGCTGCCAATCACCTTACAATAAAGAGGCACATGATGCCAAAGCCCCACCCCTCCCATAGGCAGCAATATGTGGCGCCCCGCTGCCATAATAATGGTACACTTTTTTATGCTGATTTTACACAGTGACTAGCCTTGGGGGGGGGGGGGGGCGGCGCCCGTGCGCCACCTATTGACCAGCCACCACTGCTCCTGACCCCTGGCACTCAGTACCTTACATACTCCTGACCTCATTCTATAAGTTACATTCTCCTGCATTGTGTATGTTATACACTTCTGACCTCTGCACCCTATATGGTATATTGTAAATTGCATACTGTAGACCAAGTATTTATGGTCTTAGATGCTGCTTGCTAAGAAGCTCTGAGCTTTTCAAATTAAGTTCTTCAGAAGGGAGGCTCGGCTAATAGCTCAATGTATGTTGTCTATATATAGAAAAGCACATATTAACGCAAGTGCTTTATTTTAAACAATGCTCGTGCTAAAGTTTTGTGCGTCTATGGGACTCCTGCTGGTCGCACAGCAATTAAAAAACATTTATTTTCGTACATCACGGGACAGAGCCATAAATCATACCATGGGTTATGTAGCCACCTTCAGGTGAAAAACACTGGCAACCAATCAGAATTGATGCCCCCCTATATAACCCATCCCACACAGGAAGTACCTCAGTTTTTTCGCCAGTGTCTAAAGGTGATGGTCACTGTGGAGTGTCTCTACACATTTTTCTTGTTTTTTCTTTAAATGAAGACAGAAGATATGCTGTTCACCCCGATCAAAGATCATGGAATCTAAGGTGTTAGATCCATCCTAAACAGTCAACAGACTAAAAAGATGGTACCTGAGCCTTGAGAAGCAGATACGAGGTTTTGCCTGTAATGTTGTCCTTTTTTAGGCGCTGGGATCCGGACCCTTGGAATACCAAACCCCAAAGGCGCTCCGTGCAGGGTGCTCTACAGGTCCAAGGCCGTGGTCCCTCTAAAATAAGGGGACCCAGTCCTTGAAAGTCGCCAAGACATAGCTCACCGTAAAGGGGGAAGATTGAATTTCTGTTTCAAACAGCTGGACTGGTGAGTTCAATTTAAAATATTTACTTATTCAGCAAACCTTGAAGGTAAAAACTGCTGGCATAATTGCAAATTGTAAATATTTTATGCACTGTTCCTTTTAATAAGATAAGATGAGATCACGTGCCATAAGTATCCCTACATGAGGATATGGATGTTATGCTTGAAAGTTACATCTTTTTGAGGCAGTTGTGGGATTGTTGTAAAGCTTGATTTAAATCATTATTTCTTTGCCTATTGTTATCACATTGTGTTTTTTACCCTGAGCGGATTACCTGAAAGGTATCAGCTGTGACAAACAAGGTTCAGTCTAAGCTGCGCTCACCCCATATGGTGGTGGTTGTTTTCACCCTGGCGCATAAGCGTCCACATGTCCGCCTCTGCATTGATCGTGTGTCTATGGCGTAGGCGTATTCGCATGCGTGCGCGCGCGGGGGGTGGGTGTAGAATCTTCGCATTTAAGTACAGGCATACGCCGCATGGAGGGCGTGTTCTTATGCAATAGCGTGCACTTGGACGCCACGTACCACGCCGCATATGTGCGATACAGCATAATTGGGCGCATTCTGCAAAGACCGGTTTCCAACACACACTAGCCTCTATCAGAGGCTGAAGGGGACATAGAGCAGCAGCAGCTAGGTTGCGTGAGTCACTGTGGGTGTATGTTACTGGCACAAACCGGTCCTGTATCTTGGGATAATCAGTGCTGTGTGTATTAGGCTGTACAAACTTGGCACAAGCTTTAGGTACACTTAGAAAGATTGTACCTAAAGTTTGTCTTGATTTAAAGCAATGTCTGCCCAAAAGGGCCGGGGGGGGCACAGTTGGAAAAGGCACTGTGATGCCACCGTCAGGCCTTCAAGGTCCTAGCCACATTTCCACTGTGTCTACTGATCCTGAAGAGCTAGAGGCATCTTGGCAGTCTGAACCATTATGGTTGTCAGGCATAGTAGCTACTCCTAGTACTTCTGCCACAACCTACGTCACTAAGGACGATTTGGCTGTGGCATTGGTTAGGGTAGGATTGCTGGTATCATTTCAGCATCTCAAGAGAAGAAACGTGATAGATCTCCCTCACCTGAGCCAGTCCAGGGTTGGGCAGAGGATGTGGAAGAAGTAGCTGATGGTGACCCTATGGAAAGTCAAGCTGAGGTTTCCACTTCTGGGGAGTCAGAGGAGTCTATCTACCTCTCAGGCACAGAGATTGTTTATTCAGTCTCTTACTGAAATGGTCCGGTCTGCATACAAATTTCCTCCCCTTGAGACAGCTGAAGTCAGTTTTTCCTCTCTAGACTCATTGCGCCCTACTCATAGTCCTCAGATGTTTCCCATACATCTGCTCTTGGAGTAAGTGGATGCTTTTAAAGACTCCATAAGACAAATGTCATGATTTGCGCTGATATAAGTGCATATGCACAGAATCCTTTGGTTGAAGAATTGGTCTGCGGAATTACCATGTAAAAAGTTACTGGCTGGCTTCCCTTTTTAGGGAGAACGCCTTCTTGGTGATGATCTGGATATGTATATTCAAAGATCTGGGGGGGGGGGGGGGGAAGAGTACGTTGCTACCCGTGAAAAGAAAGAGCAAGCCTCCTTTCAAAACCCCCAGCACTCATATTACCAGTGCTTCTACTTCCAGACAGTGGTGACGGCCTCTACCATCTGGATCCAGAACCAAGCCTTTAGGGCAGGGTCAGAAAAAGCCCTGGGCCCAGAAATCAGCCAAGTCTTCCAATAAGCCCTCTCTGTGAAGGGCACCCCCACTCACGTGGGTGGGACGAAGGCTGCGGCAGTTCTCAAAGGTTTTGGTGAAATTGATCCAAGACAACTGGGTTATCTTCATTTCACAGGGGTACAACCTGGAATTTCGGGTGTTCCCGTATCCCCGGTTTATAAAGTCTAGTATACCGACAGATCCCCTAAAAAGAAGGTCTCTCTTTTTGGCATTGGAACAACTGAAGGCTCAAAAAGTGATAATAGGGGTTCCAGAGGACGAAAGGTTCAAGGGTTTCTACTCAAACCGGTTTTGTAGTCCGAAACCAAACAGGGATGTGAGACTTCTACTGGATCTCAAAGCCTTAAAACAGTTTCTGAACATTCGTACTTTCCATATGAAGTCAATTTGTTTAGTCATAGCCTCCCTGCAGGGAGAGGAATTTCTAGCATCCATAGACATCAAGGATGCATATCTTCACATGCTTATATTCCAGGCTCATCAAAGGTTCCTACGGTTTGCAATAGAGAACTGTCATTTTCAGTTCGTGGCCCTGCACTTCGGGTTAGCCACAGCTCCAAGAGAGTTTTCACAAAGATCCTAGCTCCAGTATTGGCTGTTCTAAGGTCCAGAGGGATATCTATAATAGGATATCTGGATGATTTATTAGGAATAGATCGATCGGCTTCGGCTCTAAGCCAAAATGTCAACCAGACAGTGCAGTTCCTAGAAGGATCAGGTTGGTCCGTAGTAAGGCCAAGATATCCTTCTCTACGCCTTTGCATGAAGTTATCGGGGGAAGATGGTGTCCGCATGCGAGGCAATTCCCTATGCTCAATACCATGCCAGACCCTTACAGAACAACATTCTGTCTACCTGGACCAGAAAGGTTCAGTCTCTGGACTGGTCCATGTCTCTGGTACCAAGAGTACATCAGTCTAAATTGGTGGCTGTTGACCAGAAATCTGGGGAAGGTAAAATCCTTTTTTCCAGTGACCTTGAAAATAGTAACTACAGATGCCAGTCTCTCCAGCTGGGGAGTGGATCTGGAAGCCACTGTTCAGGGGAAATGGTCTTGGGTAGAGCAAGATCTCCCCATCAACATCTTGGATATCTGAGCAGTCAGTCAGGCTTTGAAATTCTGGAGGTTCAGGCTTCTGGGTCACCCTGTCAGGGTACAATCTGACAATGCCAAGGCTGTGGCTTATATAAACCATCAAGGAGGTACAAAGTCGTTCAGCCCAGAAAGAGGTGGATTTCATCTGGTCTTGGGCAGAGAAGTTTGTGCCATGCCTGACAGCAGCTTTTATCCAGGGAATAGAGAACTGTCAGGCAGACTTTTTGAGTCGTCAACAGACCTACTCTTTTAAGGTCCGATATTCCACCCTGCTGTAGAGTCTCTAAATTTGACAGCTTGGCTATTGAAGCCTAAATCTTGAAGGAGCAGGGTGTATCTGGCCTTGTCGTTTATACACTGATAAACACTAGGAAACAAGTCTCTAGAAACATCTATTACACAGAGTTTGGAAATCCTACATTGCCTGGTGTGAAGCCAGGAAATCGCATTCCCACAAATATATAAATCGGTAAAATTCTAGCTTTCCTTCAAGCAGGAGTAGATATGAAGTTACCCTTGAGCACTATTCGGGGAATGTTATGTTTGCTTCTGCCTGTGAAGCCACCATTGTGTCCTTGGGACATGAAATTGGTATTGGCAGTTTTGCAAAAACAGCCTTTTGAGCCTCTGGGCCAAGTTTCCCTGGTGGTTCTTTTGACCAAAAAACTGATATTTTTGATTGCGATAACTTCGGCTAGAAGGGTATCGGAACTAGCAGCTCTTTCTTGTAAAGAGCCATTCTTGATTTTCCATAAAGATAGGGTGATTCTACATCCACACCCACGTTTTTTGCACAAGGTGGTGTCCGCCTTTCATTTGAATCAGGACATTCTTCTACCTTCCTTTTTTCCAGATCCTCACTTAAAGGAGGAAAAGTTATTGCATTCTCTTGAGGTAATGCATGCACTTAAGTTTTACTTAGAGAAATCAGCTCCGATTCGTAAGCCCGAGAGCTTGTTTGTGCTGCCAGAAGGGCCCAGAAAGGGGTTGGCAGCATCTAAGTCTACGATTTCTTATTGGATTCGCCAGGCGTATGGTTTAGTAGGGAAGGTTCCACCTTTTCATGTAAAGGCACATTCTACCAGAGGAGTAGGTGCCTCTTGGGCACTTCACCATCAAGCCTCTATAGCACAGTGCATACATTCACTCGTTTCTATTGAGTCGATGTTGGGACCCAGGAGGAATATGCATTTGGCCGCAGTGTTCTCTTCTTTGGGGTCAGATTGCGGTATTTTTTGGTGTCCCCCCTCCCCTCAGATGCATTGCTTTGAGGCATCTCATATGTTATGATTTATGGCTCTATGATTTATGGCTCTGTGTCCCGTGATGTACGAAAATAAAAATGGAATTTTTTAAATACAGACTTACCTGTAAAATCCATTTCTTGAAGTACATCACGGGACACAGAGGTCCCCTCCCCTCTTTTATGGGGTCTTTATTGCTTGCTACAAAACTGAGGTACTTCCTGTGTAGGAGGAGTTATATAGGGGGGCATCAATTCTGATTGGCAGTGTCCTTCACCTGAAGGTGGCTAAATAACCCATATGTTATGATTTATGGCTCTGTGTCCCGTGATGTACTTCAAGAAATGGATTTTACAGGTATGTCTGTATTATAAAATCCTTATTTTATGGGTACAAGGACTGTAGGATGTGCAAGCAGGTTATACATTAACTAGGTTCAGGATCTACACTGTTTTAAAAACTTTTTTCACTCATGGTTAGTGTTTGGCTGAAGCCATTTATTATCAATCAACCGTGTTTATTCTTTAAATCATAATGACAACAGAAACTACCCAAATGACCCTGGTCAAAAGTTTACATACCCCAGTTAATACTGTGTATTGCCCCCTTTAATATTAATGATCACTTAAAGTCTTTTGTGGTATTTGTGGATGAGGCTCTTTATCTTCTCAAATGGTAAAGCTGCCCATTCTTCCTGACAAAAAGCCTTCAGCTCCTGTAAATTCTTGGGCTGTCTTGCATGAACTGCATGTTTGAGATCTCCCCAGAGTGGCTCAATGATATTGAGGTCAGGAGACTGAGATGGCCACTCCAGAACCTTCGGTTTATTCTTCTGTAGCCAATGACAGGTCGACTTGGCCTTGTGTTTGGGATCATTGTCATATTGGAATGTCCAAGTACGTCCCATGCGCAGCTTCCAGGCTGATGAATGCAAAATTTTCCTCCATTATTTTTGGATAACATACTGCATTCATCTTGCCATCAATTCTGACCAAATTTATTGTGACTTTGTAGCTCACACATCCTCAAAACATCAGAGATCCACCTCCGTCTTTCATCATAGGCCTTGTTGACTCCTCTCCAAATGTAGCATTTATAGTTGTGGGCAAAACGCTAGATTTTGGTCTCATCACTCCAAGTGACTTTCTGTCAGAAGGTTTGAGGCTTGTCTCTGTGCTGTTTGGCATATTGTAAGTCGGATACTTTGTGGCATTTGCGTAATAATGGCTTTCTTCTGGCGACTCGACCATGCAGCCCAGCTTTCTTCTTGAAACAGCCACACCACATGTTTTTAGAGAATCCTGATTTTCACCTTAAGTTATTTGTGGTGTTTTTTTTTTTTTTTTTTTTGCATACCGAACATTTTTACTGGCAGTTGTGGCTGAAATTTTAGTTGGTCTACCTGACTGTGGTTAGGTTTCAACAGAACCCCTCATTTTCCACTTCTTGATTAGAGTTTGAACACTGCTGATTGGCATTCTCAATTCCTTGGATATCTTTTTATATCCCTTTCCTGTTTTATACAGTTCAACTACCTTTTCCCGCATATCCTTTGACAACTCTTTTGCTTTCCCCGTGACTCCGAATCCAGAAAAGTCAGTGCAGCACTGGATGAAAGATGCAAGGGTCTGTCAGGAGTCCAGAAACTCATTGACCTTTTATACACACACACTAATTACAAGCAAACCGATTACAGCTGAGGAAGGTTACCTTTAATAGCCATTCAAACCCTTTTGTGTCAACTTGTGTGCATGTTATCAGGCCAAAATCAATGTAAACTTTTTATCAAGGTCATTTGGGTAGTTTCTGTTGTCATTATGATTTAAAAAGAGTAAACACAGTTGATTGATAATAAATGGCTACAGTCAAAAACCATGAGGGAAAGAAACGTTTTTGTGTTATTCATATTCTCAGAAAAATGGCCAAGAAATCATAAATTCTACCAGGGTAAGTAAACTTATGAGCACAACTGTATACTGATATGGACTGGGTAATGTGTTGGAAATGAAAGGATGCCACATCTTTTGATGAAAATGAAAACCATCAACCTACACAGGGCTAAATTCAAAGTCACTCCAAAAATCAAAGTGAAAAAATGATGCAGCAGGCTAGTCAATTTTGCTGAAACTTTATTGCAGCAACTCAAAATGGTACTCCGTAGTTTGTATGGCCCCCACGTGCTTGTATGCATGCCTGACAACGTTGGGTCATGCTCCTAATGAGACGGGTGGTGTCCTGGGGTATTTCCTCCCAGATCTGTCCCAGGGCATCACTGAGCTTCTAAACAGACTGAGGTGCAACCTGACGGCGTTGGATGGACCGACACAATGTCCCAGAGGTGTTCTATTGGATTTAGGTCAGGCGAGCGTGGGGGCCATTCAATACTCCCTCATCCTCCAGGACCTGGCTGCATAATCTCACCATATGAGACCAGGCATTATCGTGCACCGGGAGGAACCCAGGACCAACTGCACCAGCCTAGGGTCTGACAATGGGTCCAAGGATTTTATCCTGATATCTACTCCCAGTCAGGGTGCCATTGTTTAGCCTGTGGAGGTCTGTGCATCCCTCCATGGATATGCCTCCCAGGACACCACGGACTCACCACCAAAGCTGAACAATGTTACAGGCAGCATAACGTTTTTGGTGACTTCTCAAGTCCCTTTCAAGTCTGTCACATGTGCTCAGGGTAAACCTGCTCTTATCTTTGAAAAGCACAGGGTGCCAGTGGTAGACCTGCCGATTCTGGTGTTTAATGGCAAATGTCAATTCAGCTTCACAGGCCCGGGTCAGTGAGCTTAGGGCCCACTAGAGGACGTTGAGCCCTCAGGCCACCCTCTTGAAGTCTGCTTTTGATTGTTTGGTCAGAGAAATTTACACCAGTGGCCTGCTGGAGGTCATTTTGTAGGGCTCTGGCAGTGCTTATCCTGTTCCTCCTTGCACAAAATACCAGATACCGGTGCTGCTGATGGGTTAAGAACCTTCTACGACCCTGTCCAGCTCTCCTAGTGTAACTGACTGTCTCTTGGAATCTCCTCCATGCTCTTGAGACTGAGCTGGGAGACACAGCAAACCTTCTGGCAATGGCAACGTGCCATCCTGAAGAAGCTGTGCAACCTCTACAGGGTCCAGGTTTCACCTCACGCTACCAATAGTGACACCGACACTAGCCAAATGCAAAACTAGTGAAAAACAGTCAGAAAAGAGGAGTCCGGGAAAAAATGTCAGCACCCTTCACCTGTTAAACCATTCCTGTTTTGGAGGTGGTCTCATTGTTTCTCATCTAGTGCACCTGTTAATTTCATTAACACCAAAGCAGCTAAAACTAATTAACAACCACCTCTGTTACCTAACTGACCAGATATACAGTATATCCCTGAAGTTTAGGTGACTTCATGCTATACTCTGATTAAAAAGTGTTCATTTAAATTTTTTTGAGCAGTGTATTAAACTATGTCCTTTTAAACCCATTTCACTGTCTGAGAAATGTGGCTATATGCCCCATTTACCATGACGCACCACTCATCTCCAGTTGCCCTAGGTCTTATACATCCTAGCAATTATGCTAGCGATGATCTAGCTCTTGCCACAAAACAATTTGCACCCCACTGAAATTTCCACCTAGGCTCTAGTATTTCTTGATAAGGCTGCAGTCAGGTTAGAGAACAATGTCAGACTTCAGAAATATAATATTCTGCAATTACCTTCTTCATGAGAACAAAATTACTTAAAGTGGCTGTAAACCTTATTCATAAAATTTGACCTAAGCACATCTATCTGTAGTCATACAAAAAACGTGCTGCGCCAGAATTACACAAATCAAATCAGTGGTAAATTATTAATAAATAATAATAATTAACACAGTTCATAAGGCACACAATCGTGCTCGTGCTCAAATCTAATGATAGTCCAAGTGTCCCAGTATTCAACTGAAATGTGATCCAGTGATGATTAACAACGAATAGTGTGCACACCACTAAGTGAATCCCTCCACCAGACGGATTAGCCTCTCACCTTCCTGTCAGACCCAAACGGGCCAGCAATCACATATATCATGGGTATAGGATTTCCAGGAAAGGGCCTCCCTGTTATTCAGCTCCGGGGATTCCAGGACATGTGTGGGGATAAAAATAGGGCAGAATCTAGTGTTCTCTGTTTATCAATTCCAATCAGCTTTATTAAAGAAAATAAATGCACTCACATTTGCAGGGCACACAGCCGTGCCTGCTATGCTGACAGGTAATGTAGATAGTGCTCCGGAGAGAAGATCTGCGTCGGCCACGCACGCTCCGCCTCCCCCTATACGCGTTACGTCGAGCGTGATGCTCCTCTGACTTCCTCGGTAGGGGTTTTTGGTATTACATCTATCTGTAGTATTTGCTTACCTCTCTCCAAAGTCCTAAGTCCCCTGTCTTTCTGCTGTTATCAGCATGATAACTTCTGATAAGTTCTCAGATAAAACCAGGCTGGAATTTGTGTCATTGTAGGTGCTATGAATAGATTAGCAGAGAGCTTGTCTTGTCAAAGCACAGCTCTGCAAGTCTCTGCCTATGTGTGTGTGTGTGGGGGGGGGGGGGAGGGGGTGCGCTGTATGCCAAGAATCCACCCCCAGTGTTGAACAGGAAGAGAAAATCTCTAACACAATGTGCACTTTTCTAAAGAATATATAAAGCTGAAGACAGCAGATATGCATGTAAAACTTATGTAGGGAGATTTGTTTAATCTCTATGCATCTGAGGCTGTTCACTTCACTGGGTTTATGTGAGGGTTTACATCCACTTTAAGGTGGTCTGTATAGAAACAGTGCTGGGATAGTTACACAATTTTAAGTGCTTTCCAACCGTGCAATGTAAGGGTGTCAAACTCTGTTTCATTGCAGGCCGCAGAAGCATGATGGTTGTCCCGAAAGGGTCGTTTGTATCTACAGTATCTCACAAAAGTGAGTACACCCCTCACATTTTTGTAAATATTTTATTACATCTTTTCATGTGATAACACTGAAGAAATGACACTTTGTAACAATTGTAACAAACTTTGTTACAATGTAAACCATGGAGTGTACAGCTTGTATAACAGTGTAAATTTGCTCTCCCCTCAAAATAACTCAACTCACAGCCATTAATGTCTAAACCATTGGCAACAAAAGTGAGTACAACCCTAAGTGAAAATGTCCAAATTGGGCCCAAAGTGTTAATAGTTTGTGTGGCCACCATTTTTTTCCAGTACTTCCTTAACTCTCTTGGGCATGGAGTTAACCAGAGCTTCACAGGTTGCCACTGGAGTCTTCTTCCACTCCTCCATGACGACATCATGGAGCTGGTGGATGTTAGAGACCTTGCTCTCTTCCACCCTCTGTTTGAAGATGCCCTACAGATGCTCAATAAGATTTAGATATGGAGACATGCTTGGCCAGTCCATCACCTTTACCCTCAGCTTCTTTAGCAAGGCAGTGGTCGTCTTGGAGGTGTGTTTGGGGTCGTTATGTTGGGTTACTGCTCTGTGGCCCAGTCTCCAAAGGGAAGGGAACATGCTCTGCTTCAGTATGTCACAGTACATGTTGGCATTCATGGTTCCCTCAATGAACTGTAGCTCCCCAGTGCATGCAGCCCAAGACCATGAGACTCCCACCACCATGCTTGACTGTAGGCAAGACACACTTGTCTTTGTACTCCTTACCTAGTTGCCACCACACACGCTTGACACCATCTGAATCAAATACATTTGTCTTGGTCTCATCAGACCACAGGACATGGTTCCAGTAATCCATGTCCTTAGTCTGCTTGTCTTTAGCAAACTGTTAGTGGGCTTGCTTGTACATCATGTTTAGAAGAGGCTTCCTTTTGGGATAACAGCCATGCAGACCAATTTGATGCAGTGTGCGGCGTATGGTCTAAGCACTGACAGGCTGACCCCCCACCCCTTCAACCACAGCAGCATTGCTGGCAGCACTCATACGTCTATTTCTCAAAGACAACCTCTGGATAGGATGCTGAGCACATGCACTTAACTTCTTTGGTCGACCATGGCGAGGTCTGTTCTGAGTGGAACCTGTCCTGTTAAACCGCTGTATGGTCTTGGCCGCTGTGCTTCAGCTCAGTTTCAGGGTCTTGGCAATCTTCCTATAGCCTAGGCCAGTGATCACGAACCTTAGCACCCCAGATGTTTTAGAACTACATTTCCCATGAGGCTCAACTACACTGCAGAGTGCATGAGCATCTTGGGAAATGTAGTTCCAAAACATCTGGGGTGCCAAGGTTTGCCATCACTGGCCTAGGCTATCTTTGTGCAGAGCAACGATTCTTTTTTTCAGATCCTCGGAGAGTTCTTTGCCATGAGGTGCCATGTTGAACTTCTAGTGACCAGTATGAGAGCGCGAGAGCGATGACACCAAATTTAACACTCCTGCTCCCCATTCACACCTGAGACCTTGTAACACTAACGTGTCACATGACACCGGGGAGGGGAGATGGCTAATTGGGCTCAATTTGGACATTTTCAATTAGGAGTGTACTCACTTCTGTTGCCAGCAGTTTAGAAATGAAATGGCTGTGTGCTGAGTTGTTTTGAGGGGACAGCAAATTTACACTGTTATTGTACACTCACTACTTTACATTGTAGCAAAGTGTCATGTCTTCAGTGTTGTCACATGAAAAGATATAAAATATTTACAAATATGAGAGAGGTGTACTCACTTTTGTGAGATACTGTATAAGACTGTAAAAATGTATCCAGGGCTTTTCTGCTCAGAGAATATGTGCAGGAACTCAACCATGAATACCGGACCTCATTGAGCAATGGGTGTAGCCAAGTTGCGCTTAGAGTGGGAAGCTCTTAAAAGGGCAATAAATACCAGGAGTGTGTTACGTGCAGAGTACAGGGATGCACAATGTGCAGAGAGCAAAGTTCAGGCATGCGCTACATACAGAGTGCAGAGTCCAGGGATGCTCTGTGTATAGAGTACAGAGTTGAGGAGTGTGCAGATTTCAGCTGTCTTTCACATGGTGTCCATGTCTGACTTTCACCCCTCGACTCTGACCTCTGAACCTCTCTCCCCCATCCACCATCTCTGCACACATCCCCCCCATAGCCCTCATCTCTTCCCTCCCATTCCCAAAAATCTTCCTCACATCTCACCTACCTGGCACAGCTCTAGTACCTCCCAGCAGTGTAGGTTTCTCTGCCTCTCCCTCTCACTTACAGGGAGATCATAGGTTGGCATCCATGCACCCGGGCACAGATAGGGATCACAGTGCAGCTTACCACGCGATGCCCCATCCCACACTGCACATTTATCTGTATTTCCCTTGTTCCTCTAGAGTGCAGGTCAGGCAGGGATCTGTGAGCTGCCAAGAGGAAGGCTGTCCTTGTAAACAATGAAGGCTTTGGTGTTTAAAAAGTGACAGCGGTGAGCAGGGAGCGTAGGGCGAGAGCCAGAGGTGGCAGAACAGAGGCTGAAAAAAAAGTTCTGGGTGAGAGGGCCACATGAAATGGTGACCGGATTCGGCCCGCGGGCCTTGCGTTTGGTACATGGAGTATAACCTATATATGCAGCAGCAGGAAAAGTGGGTTTTAATGCCTTGGTGTTCACATATGTGTCCACGGATGTCTTAGGTTGTGTGCTGAGAGCACAACGACTGAGCTGTTTCTTTCCACTTTTGATCACGACCTTTGAATGGGAGCCAGTGGAACACGCTCCCAATCATGTAACGGATATGAGAGCCAATCAAAACAGTCATGTGACTGGGAAGCCACATCGCCTCTTGGCATTAATGTTCCCTTAAAGGGTAATTTACAGTCATCATTGTCAAACAGTTAAACAATCATATAGAGTATGGCTGCAGACTGAAACACAAAAGTATTCTTTAAAACAGTGTTTTTTTGTACCAAAGTTTGGTACAGGTACAATTCTTCTCACCTCTTTTCCTCCATCCCGTCCAAATCCACTTTCTTTATATCCACCAAATCCAGCAGCTGCATCAAACATGTTGTGCCCATTTATCCACACTGTGCCAGCCTTTATGCTGAAGAAAGAAGAGGGGATCATTCAGTAACATAAACATCAGGGGGGGTGGCCTGCTGCTAGAACAGTTGCCAGATAGGTCTGCACCACCATTATATATTTTAAGTTTACAATGTTTAAAGGGATTCTCCAGAAAACAGTCACTCCCCAAGCTCAAACAAGTAGGCCCTAGTCAAACCCTCCCTCCCTTCTTTCTCAATCCTTCCCTTCTTTTTGCTCCCAGCCTTCCCAGAAGTTTTCAACTGGTGCTGAATATCACCATCAATCTTCATTTCTCCCTTCCTTGATTATTCAAGGTTATTCCATTGTCCACAAAACAATTCTTTTCCATGTTAACATTGTGTAGACCAGTGTTTCTCAACCTTTTTTTCTGCCAAGGCACCCTTTAAAATGATGCACAATCTTGAAGCACCCCTTTCTAAAATGTAAACATCTAAACTAATATTTTTACATATTGCAGCAGCATCCACATTTAGCACGTAGGCTACCCAACATTGGAGGTGATTTACTTCCTCCACCTTTACACGCTGGTACTGACTAGTATTCTCTAGAATCTTTTCTCCCTCAGTTTCTCTTCCTGTCTGCTAAAACAACCCCAGTGCTGACAGAGAGGTGCAAGGGAGGGGCAAACTATGACAAGATGTCATTTGTTGTTAGAATGCGAGTGGCAGGACCACACGATGCCCAAGTTTTATTGCTGTACAATAAAATCCTGTGGTTGTGTGTAAAAAAAAGGCAGGCTTCATCTACTCGCTGGTTTGTTGCCAATTTTTGTGCAATTTGTAGCAATATTTAGGCATTTTTCCAAGGCACCCCTGAAGAGCCCAGAAGGCACCCTTGTTGAAAAAGGCTGGTGTGGACTGATGCAAGACTTGGACTCTTGCCTTGCAAATATCCTTGGGTTAACGCCTCAAGTTTTCTGTGTGTTACACACTTTATTATTCCACTACTGGGCTAATCCTGAAATATAGACCAATGTAATTTCCTATGTGATTCTTTATAGTGTATTAGTATTCTGATTGGACATATTATTTCTGCTTGTATTCTCTGACAAAATGTATAATCTTTAAATAAAGAATGAATAAAAAACCGACTGTTTATACCGGTAACGGTGTTTGTATGAACCTTCCAGGACAGCAACACATACGAGATGAGAGGCTCCACCCTACAGGAAACACAATCAGTTCACAGCTGTTAAAAGGCCCACCCATCCCCTTGTCCCTCAGTTGTAAAAAAGTAATTCTCCCAACCGATTCACAAGGGGGTATACATTCACTTGGGTACTCACCACCTATTGTTTACATTCTTTCCTCACCCTTTTAACTGGGCGGGAAGTATGCCTGCTGTCCTGGAAGGTTCGTAGAAACGCTGTTACCGGTAAGTCTAACTGTTGGTTTTCTCCCTGCACCCTGCAGGACGGCAACACATGAGGATAATAAAGTAACCACAGGCCTACCTTAGGGTGGGACCAATGCCTGCAAGATCTTCCCGCCAAGTGCCAGGCTTGCAGCCCGTTTTACCTCCACTCCATTATAAGTGATGAAGATATCTTGGATTAAGAGGCTGATCACCAGGTTTGCCCCTCCGAAGTCTCTGCTTCAGATGCAGGACCCATGTGGAGTGGGAACTTAAAGACGAAATCAGAAAACCTGTGAAATCACTAGGTTAGCAAGACTGTCTAAATCATCTAGCAATCGTGGTCTATCATGTCTGTACCACTTCTTAGGACCACCAAAATCCAAGACTTGTTCTGTGAAACTAAGCCAGATCCGATTTGTTAATGAAAGTAGTGTCCTTAACACTACTCTGTTCAGGAGAATGGTTAAAAAAGAGGCTCCCTGACAGACAACCCATGCAGGCCCCCTTTAAATTATTTTTTATTTATTTCCCATAGTGATGGGTAAAGGGAAGCCCACTTAAGGGAAATAGATCAAGGTAAGGTTATTTCCTGGGCTCAGAAAGCTGGACAGGTATGTACCCAAAGTACACCAACCTATAATTTCCCTCACATCTGAATGTTGGCATGTCAGTTGTGAAAATGCTCTATATACCAGATACTCCCTATACACCTGCCCACAAATGAAATAAAATTAAGCGGAAAGGAGCTTGGTAAAATAATGTTTAACCATACCGTAGCGATCAGGTGTCCTACCTGATGCCTGGCACCATAATCCACTCCCTATAGATCTGCCCGCAAATGCAATAAGTTTAGGCGGAAAGGAGCTTGGTAAAATTGGATTTTTGACTAACCGTAAAACCCTTTTCTCTGAAGTTCATTGACAGACGCAGCTCCATATTCTTCTTGACCATTGGGTTATGCTGCCCCCTACAGAAGTAGGACACTAGGCCAGAAAAATCTTTACCACGCCTATAGGGCAGTCTCTGCAGGCATACACCCACTCATTCTGCTATAGGATTCAGTTTTGTTGCAAGCAGTGTTTAGAAGAAAAAACCCCATCCCACTCAGAAATAGAGGGGCGGGTGCTGGGTCTGTCAATGAACTAAAAAAAAAGGATTTTACGGTTAGTCAAAAAATTAGGTTTTCTCTATCATTCATCAACAGACGCAGCTCCATATTCTTCTTAACCATTGGGACATCCCAAAGCAGTATTTGCATGAGGGGTGGGAAAACCACGCTGAAAAGAATGTAATTCCCCAAAGGCTAAACTTAGCCAACCAGTGAACATGGAGCTCAACCAGGAAGAACTGGAGCTCACCTAGAAAACATACACCCTCAAAGAGAACAGCAGCCCGCAAAACCTTGCGGCCAAAAGAAGCATCTGCGGAAGCCAACACATCTACAGTCAGGTCCATAAATACTGGGACATCAACACAATTCTAATCTTTTTGGCTCTATAATGGATTTGAAATGAAACAAACAAGATGTGCTTTAACTGCAGACTTTCAGCTTTGAGGGTATTTACAACCAAATCAGGTGAAAGGTGTAGGAATTACAACAGTTTGTATATGTGCCTCCCACTTTTTAAGGAAACAAAAGTAATGGGGCAATTGGCTGCTCAGCTGTTCCATGGCAAGGTGTGTGCTATTCCCTCATTATCCCATTTACAAGGAGCAGCTAAAAGGTCCAGAGTTCATTTCAAGTGTGCTATTTGCATTTGGAATCTGTTGCTGTCAACTCTCAATATGAGATCCAAAGAGCTGTCACTATCAGTGAAGCAAGCCATCATTAGACTGAAAAAAAAACAAAATAAAACCATCAGAGAGATAGCAAAAACATTAGGTGTGGCCAAATCAACTGTTTGGAACATCCTTAAAAAGAAAGAACGCACCGGTGAGCTCAGCAACACCACAAGACCTGGAAGACCATGGAAAACAACTGTGGTGGATGACCAAAGAATTCTTTCCCTGGTGAAGAAAACACCCTTCACAACAGTTGGCCAGATCAAGAACACTCTCCAGGACGTAGGTGTATGAGGGTCAAAGTCAACAATCAAGAGAAGACTTCACCAGAGGGAATACAGAGGGTTCATTACAAGATGTAAACCATTGGTGAGCCTCAAAAACAGGAAGGCCAGATTAGAGTTTGCCAAACAATATCTAAAAAAGCCTTCACAGTTCTGGAACAACATCCTATGGAGAGAGGAGACCAAGATCAACTTACCTGAGTTATGGGAAGAGAAGAGTATGGAGAAGGAAAGGAACTGCTCATGATCCAAAGCATACCACCTCATCAGTGAAGCATTATGGTGGTAGTGTCATGGCGTGGGCATGTATGGCTGCCAATGGAACTGGTTCTCTTGTATTTATTGATGATGTGACTGCTGACAAAAGAAGCAGGATGAATTCTGAAGTGTTTCAGGCAATATTATCTGCTCCCATTTAGCCAAATGCTTCAGAACTCATTGGTCAGCGCTTCACAGTTCAGATGGACAATGACCCGAAGCATACTGCAAAAGCAACCAAAGAGTTTTTTAAGGGAAAGAAGTGGAATGTTATGAAATGGCCAAGTCAATCACCTGACCTGAATCCGATTGAGCATGCATTTCACTTGCTGAAGACAAAACTAAAGGGAAAATGCCCCAAGAACAAGCAGGAACTGAAAACAGTTGAAGTAGAGGCCTGGCAGAGCATCACCAGGGATGAAACCCAGCCTCTGGTGATGTCTATGCTTTCCAGACTTCAGGCTGTAATTGACTGCAAAGAATTTGCCACTAAGTATTAAAAAGTGAAAATTTGATTTATGATTGTTATCAGTCCCATTACTTTTGGTCCCTTAAAAAGTGGGAGGCACATATACAAACTGATGTAATTCCTACACCGTTCACCTGATTTGGATGTCTGCAGTTAAAGCACGTCTTGTTTGTTTAATTTCAAATCCATTGTGGCGGTGTATAGAGCCAAAAAGATTAGAATTGTGTAGATGTCTCAATATTTATGGGCCTGGCTGTACTTGTAGAATTTTGTGAACTTATGCACAGACAACCAAGTTGCCGCCTTGCAAACTTCCATGGACGCCTGATGGTGAAAAGACCAAGAGGCACTCAGCGCCCTAGTGGAATGCACCTTCACAGGGAAAGGTGGAAACTGACCCTTTAGTGAATAAGCCTGTACCACCGTCTGCCTGATCCTTCTGGATATGGCCGTGGCAGACACAGCTAATCCCTTTCAAGGTCGTCCCGTGAGGACAGAAAAATTGATTTTTGTAAAATCTTACCGGAAAATTCTTTTCTCTTAAGCTCATTGACAGACGCAGTCCTCTTGATTAATATCAAATTGGGTTATACTGCCCTCTACAGGAGTAGGACACTAGGCAGAAGGAAAACGTTCTGGCCACACCTTAGGGGCAGTCCCAGAGGGTATATCCTCTCTCTCTCTGCTACAGGATGTTAGTTATGTCACAAAGCAGTGTCAGAGAATTTAACCCAACCCAACTCAAAAGTAGAGGGGCGGGTACTGCGTCTGTCAATGAGCTTAAGAGAAAAGGATTTTACGGTAAGATTTTACAAAAATCCATTTTTCTCTGTCGCTCATTGACAGACGCAGTCCTCTCGATTAATATCAAATTGGGACGTCCCAAAGCAGTGCCACAAATGAGGGGTGGGATAACAGAAATCAAAATTTAAATCCAGAAGGCCCAACCGGTGCCGACTAGAAGTCTTAAAGGCTCATCAAACCAAAGGATGAGACTCAACTGAAAACCCAACAGAAAAAAACCCTCGAGGTAGACCAACGGTCTCCTCAAATTGCGGCCTGCAAAACCTTGCGGCCAAAAGAGGCATCCTCCGATGCCAACACATCAACTTTATAAAATTTTGTAAAGGTATGAACCGACGACCAGGTAGCCGCCTTGGAAACCTGGACCACTGACGCCTGATGGCGGAAGGCCCAGGAAGCACTAAGCGCCCGAGTGGAGTGCGCCTTAACAGGGAACGGAGGATTCCAACCCTTAATAGAATAAGCCTGTACCACCGTCTGTCTGATCCATCTGGAGATAGTCATGGCAGATGCAGGCAACCCCTTTTTGGGGCCATCCGTGATCACAAAAAGTGAATCCGTTTTACGAAACGAGTCCGTAGTTTTCAAGTATACCCTGATTGCCCGAACCACATCCAAGGAATGTAACGCAAACTCCCGAGGATGACAGGGCTTAGGACACAAGGAAGGTAGCACAATATCTTCATTCAGATGAAACTTTGAAACCACCTTAGGAAGGAAGGATGGATTCGGACGAAGAACCACCTTATCCCTATGAACCACCAGATATGGGGAACGACAGGATAATGCGGCCAGTTCTGACACCCTGCGTGCAGAAGTAATGGCCACCAAGAAGGCCACCTTCTGGGATAACGTAAGCAAGGGAATCTCCCTGATATTTTCAAAGGGAGGTTTCTGAAGAACCGACAAAACCAAATTAAGATCCCAGGGCGGTAAGGGCGCGCGCACTGGCGGAGCCAGGTGCCGCACCCCCTGGATGAAATTCCGCACCAAGGAATGGGTAGCCAAAGGTTTCTGAAAGAAAATTGCCAACGCTGAAACCTGACCCATGACAGTACTCAAGGCCAGCTTCTGCTCAACCCCCTGTTGCAGAAAAGCCAAGATTCGGGTCACCGAATAGGCACGTGGAGGAAATCCAAGGGATTCACACCACGCAATATAAGACTTCCATGTGCGATGATAGACTTTTCTGGAAGTCGCTTTCCTTGCTTTAATTAAAGTAGGAATAACTGAAGTTGACAATCCCTTGTCCTTCAGCACCTGAGTCTCAATAGCCAGGCCGTTAAAGCCAGCGATTGTAAAGCAGGATGGAAGATCGGTCCCTGAGACCGCAGATCCTCCCTGAGAGGAAGTCTCCAAGGAGCGTCCGCGACCAGCCTGATCAAGTCGGCGTACCCGGGTCGACGAGGCCAGTCCGGAGCTACCAGGATAACTGGAATTTCCTCCACCTCTATCCTGCGAAGAAGTTTCGGCAGCAACTTGAGAGGAGGGAAGACATACAGTAGCTGATACTGTCCCCACGGGGAGACCAGCGCGTCTGCTGCGTCCGCTCGAGGATCTTGGGAGCGGGCTACAAACCTCCCCACCTTCCTGTTGAGCCGAGCTGCCAACAGATCCACCTCCGGGGTGCCCCAATGAAGGCACAGCTGGTGAAATACCTCTGGATGAAGAGGCCATTCCCCTTGATCCAGAATCTGACGGCTGAGATAATCTGCCTGACGATTTTCCACCCCCGGAGTGAATACCGCGGAGAGAGCCGGAACAAACCGTTCCGCCCAACGAAGAATGCTGGCCACTTCGATGGTCGCCAGGACACTCTAGGTGCCCCCTTGGTGATTGACATAAGCCACGGCCGTGGCATTGTCCGACTGGATCCAAACCGGGCTGCCCTGGAGCTGCTCGGTCCAATAAATCAGACAAAGTCTGATCGCTCTCAGTTCCAATACATTTATCGGTAACCTGGATTCTATCGGAAGAAATGACTTCCCCTGGCTGAGCATCGGAGACCGAAGCCACCAGACCAGAGACTCCCTGGTCCGCTCGCTCAACCGGATCCGATTGTCCAGAGAATCGGGATTCCGATTCCATTTGAAAAGAATCTCCTTTTGGAGAATTCGGGTATGAGACTGGGCATACGGTACTGCCTCTAAGAAGGCCACCATCTGTCCCAGGATCCTCATGCAAGTCCGAAGGGAAGGCCAGTTGACAGACAGCAACATCCGAATCGTTCACTGAATCTTCCGGAGCTTCTCCGTAAGGAGACACACCCTTGCCAAGGATTTCTCCAAAGTTAGGCCCAGATAGTTCAATCTCCTGGTGGGAACTAGGAATGATCTTTGGGAAAAGTGAAGAAAACGCTGATGTCCTGCGAAGATGGGGATCTGAAATTAGGCATCCTTGCTGTCTCTGGACGCCAGGAAATCCCCCTGATGCAGGGAGGCCACCCCTGTTCAGATGGACTCCATCTTGAATTCTTGTACCCGGACAAAATGATTGAGTGCTCTTAAGTCCAGAATTGGACGCACCTTACCCTCCTTTCTGGGTATTGTGAATAGGTTCGAATAGAACCCCTGAAAACGTTCTGCTCAAGGAACGGGAACTACCACTCCTTGTTGCATCAAGTCCATTACTGCCCCCCGCAAAGCTTTTAAGCGATCCGGGGATATTTGAATGTTGGAAGGGAAGAATCGCACCAGTAGAAGTGATCGAAACTCGATCTTGTATTCCGACCGTATGACCTCGCGAACCCCTTTGTCCGGGATTCTGGAAAGCCATGGATCCGGAAACCGGTGAAGACGTCCCCCCACCCCAGAGATGGGTGGGGGCGCACCTTCAGGCTGTATTGGTCTTATCTTCAGGTTTGGCTGAGCCGGACTTTTGTTTACCCGACCAGCGCCCTTTGAAACCCCCTGAAGGGGCTTTGGAGGGCTTCCCCTTATCGCCCGCCCCAGCGGAACGAACAAACTTTTTATGAGCGGAAAAGAAAGGCCCTCGCCTGTTACGAGGTCCTTTACCCTTAGCAGTCTGTGGCAAAAAAGTGCTCTTGCCCAGAGTGACATCCTTTATAATCTCATCCAAGGTGGCCCCAAACAGGCGATCCCCTTGAAAAGGGAGATTAGCCAAAGCTTTTTTGGAACCTTGATCCGCCGACCAGCACTTTAACCACAACACACGTCTGAGGACCACTGCTGAAATCGATGCATGCCCTAACAAGGGAGTGGTGTCCAGGGCGGCGTCACAGATGAACTTTAGTCCTTGTATAATCTGCTCCATCAAATCGGATACTGCCGGGGGGATACTTCTCCCCTTCAGGTCACGGCGTAACAATTTGGTCCATTCTGTCAATGTTTGTGAAACTAAACCAATGGCAACCATTGGCCTAAAGGTTGACCCTATCAGGGAAAAAATGGAGCGGCATTCCGCTTCCAATTTCGATCCACCGGATCCCTAAAGGACGGAGCGTCCTCCAACGGGATAACAGTGGCTTTATTTAGTCTGGAAATGGGTGGTACCGTCCATTTTTTAAGGAGGGATTCCTCAAACGGATAGCGCCTAGCAATGCGTTTGGAAATAGCAGGGGTTCGTTTTGGACGACCCCATTCTTCTTTAATTAGATTACCAAAACATTTGGGCAAGGGAAAAACCTTCGCCATTTTGGTAGGCTTGCTAGTACCAAAAGGAATTTCAGTGTCAGCTACCTCTGCCGGTGTAACCTCAAGACTTAAGGTTTCCCGGACAGACACAACTAGTGCGTCCACCAACGCTTCTTCTTGTGCTATGGCGGAGGCAGAAACATCCTCCTCACTGTCTGAGGAGACCGTACCCGAGACAGCAGCCCCAGAAGAGGGACCTGCAGCTGCAGTGACAAGCTCAGAATCCGTATCTGAAGTGTCAGATGAAATAGGGGTAGGCGGGGGTCGCTTTCTTGCCCCCCGTCCCTGACAGGCCACCTCCACCCGGGATACCAAAAACTCCAAAACTGCTGATAATGCATCAATCATAAGTGGGGCACTGGAGGGTCCTGCGGCCACCTCGAGGGGATCAGGTGGGGATACATGTGTGGCAGGGTCCATGATTAATCCAAGACACTTGCCAGCAAACAAAAAAAATTGCAATGAAAAAAACTTTTTTTATTTTTTTGTAATCCCCCAGCGCAACAGCGCCCCTCAGTGTTACCTGCTTCGGACCCCCACAGAGAGAGAGAGAGAGACCCCAAGGGCTCACCACCTGATGCACAGAAGCTTCTACCAAACTACTCTCAGCGCTGTCCCTTACAGACAGGAAGTCTTTTGGATCATTTTCCCGGGTAAAGGAGGCGGCTCCGTCCCTTTACACGCCTTCCGGCGCTTCCCCTGCTACTCCTCGAGGTAGCTGGTCATCTCCAAAATGGCCGCCCCCATGCCGGAGACACGAGGCTACGCCAAGATGGCGGCCCCGCGCGACCTGCGGGAGGATGGCGGCGGCCCCTGTGGAAAGATGGCATTGGCCTGCTACACCGTGCGGCCTGCGGAAGGCAGGCATCGGCCTGTGCGGCCTGCGGGAGGATGGCGGCGGCGGATGGCGGTAGTCCAGGCAACTGCAACCTTATGTATAAGGTAGGATCATATCACCCTCTTACATGGCCATCCTAAACAGTAATGCCAGCCACTGACTTCAGTCATGGTCCCTTTACAGTGCCCACTCATACAGTGACTTCCGATAGTCAGCTCCCAAACCAAGCCTCCTGGTTCTTATTCACCAAATCACACTCAAGAGGGAGATCTGTGACACATGCTATAGGATAGAGGAGGGACCCAGGATCAAAAGGGTCCGACCATCCACAGGGGGGCCCGTGTCTATTCCCAAAACCCGACAGGGGAGAGGGGGAACATACTAACCATACCGGAACCCCTCCTAACAGAACCCCTCTCCGCCGAAGTGGGGGGGCTGTTGACCAATACGGACGCCGCGACTCAGTTTCCAACTGGTCGTCGGCGTCCCGGCGAGACGTTTAACTCGCAGGGCCAGTCCCCGTCCAGTGGGACTATGTCGCGGCCAACCCAGCGCGGAGCTAGGGCCTGCACGCGCTCGTAGGCTGACTGGGGTGACCACTGGATCTTAACATCTAGCCCGTCGCCCAGCTCCAGCATAATTGCTTGAAGATCTCACAGGAACAACTGGAGAAAAAAGCTGCCTAAAAAAATCTTGCCAGGACCAAAGATCCCAGCAAGGAACTTAGGTCCTTACTCCTGACTAGACAGAAAAAAACTAACATCCTGTAGCAGAGAGAGAGAGGATATACCCTCTGGGACTGCCCCTAAGGTGTGGCCAGAATGTTTTCCTTCTGCCTAGTGTCCTACTCCTGTAGAGGGCAGTATAACCCAATTTGATATTAATCAAGAGGACTGCGTCTGTCAATGAGCGACAGAGAAAGTCTGATTTCCTGAAAGATTCAGTAGCTGCCAGGTAAACCCTAATTGCCCAAATCACATCCAAAGAATGCAAGGCAATTTCCTTGGGATGCTTGGGCTTAGGACAGAGTGAAGGCAGCACCATGTCTTCATTCAAATGAAATCAGAAACCACCTTAGGAACAAAAAACCACTGATTAGGTCGAAGTACCACCTTATCTCTGTGGACCACCATATAAGGTGAACAGCAGGATAATGCCGCCAATTCAGATACTCTTCGAGCAGAGGTAATAGCCACCAAAAAGTCTACCTTCTCTGACAGTGTAAGCAGAGGAATCTCCCTAATGTTCTCAAAGGGAGGTTTTTGAAGGACAGACAGTACCAAGTTAAGATCCCACAGAGGTAACAGGGATCGTATTCAGAGGCGCCATATGGCGAACCCCTTGATAAAAAGTGATAAAAAGTGTGAAACAAAGCATGCGTAGCTAAAGGGCGTTGGAAAAAAACACAGCCAAAAGCCGACACTTGGCCTTTAATACTACCCAAGGCCAACCGCTGTTCAACCCCTCTTTGGAGAAAGGTCAAAATCTTAGCCACCAAGAAAAGGTGAGGATGCACCTTCAGCGATTTACACCATGAGATGCAAGATTTCCACGTACAATGATAGATCTTCCTGGAGGTAGAATTTCTAGCCTTCAACAGGGTAGGAATCATTGAGTCAGAAAGACCCCTGTTCTTCAATACCTGGCTTTCAACCGCCACGCTGTTAAAGTCAGCGAATGTAAAGCAGGATGGAAGATTGGCCCTTGAGACAGCAGATCTTCCCTGAGAGGAAGTCTCCAAGGAGCATCGGCGACCAACCTTGCCGGATCTGCGTACCAAGACCGGCGAGGCCAATCTGGGGCCACCAGAATGATCAGAATCCCTTCCACCTCTATTCCGTGCAGAAGCCTCGGCAGGAGTTTTAGCGGAGGGAACACAAAGATCAGCCGATGACCCCAAGGAGCCACCAGTGCGTCTGTGGCATCGGCCAGAGGATCCTGAGACCTGGCTACAAACCTCTGTACCTTCTTGTTGAGTCGAAAGGCTAACAGGTCGACGTCGGTTGTCCCCCACCGGACACACAGCAGGTTAAACATACCCGGGTGCAGGGACCATTCCCTCTGATCCAACACCTGACGACTCAGGTAATCCGCCTGCCAATTCTCCACTCCTGGGATATGCACCGTGGAAAGGGCTGGAACAAAATTTTCTGCCCATTTCAGGATCTTGGCCACTTCCTGGGCCGCCAAGATACTCTTGGTGCCCCCTTGATGATTGACGCAAGCCACGGCTGTGGCATTGTCCGATTGAACCCGAACTGGACAACCCTGCAGACGATTCATCCAGTGACTCAACCAAAGCTTTATCGCTCTGATGAACATGACTATGACTCCACCGAATTCTAGTGTCCAAGGATTTTGGATCTTCGTTCCACTTGACAAGACTTTCCCTTTGTAAGGGTCCCATGTGGAACTGAGCAAATGGAACCGCCTGGAAGGTCGACACCATCAGACCGAAGGCTCACATGCAGGTCCGCAGAGAGGACAAGTTGCTGGATAACAGCAAACTAATCGCCCTCTGCAACTTTTGCAGCTTTTCTGGGGGAAGAAACACCCTCGCCAAAGCAGAGTCCAGAGTCACTCCCAGATAATCCAGTTTTGAGGATGGTACCAGAGCAGATATTTTTAAATAGATTTTCCAACCGAACTCTTGCAGAGTCCGTACAGTGATTGTCAATTCGCCCAACAGGACTGACTGTGAGATCATCCACATACCCCAGTACCGCAATTCCCCACTGTCACAGTAATGGCAATACCGGAGCCAACACTTTGGTGAAGACCCTGGGAGTGGAGGTGAGACCAAAGGGTAATGCCACAAATTGATAATGCTCCTATCGTACAGCGAATCGAAGAAAACGCTGGTGTCCAGAGTAAATAGGGATGTGCAGATATGCATCCTTGATATGGATGGAGGCCAAAGTCTCCTTTGTGTAGGGACGCCACTACCGTGCGAATGGACTCCATTCAAAACTTCTGTACCCGCACAAATCGGTTCAGAGCGTTGAGGTCCAGGATTGGATGCATTTTGCCTTCTTTCCTGGGAACAGTAAACAGGTTTGAATAGAAACCCTGAAAGCGTTCCCGAGAGGGAACCAGTACAATGACCCCTTGCGACAGCAGATCTTGTACCGCCTCTTGTAGATCCCTGACCGATCTGGTAATGGGCGTAGATTGGACGGGAAGAATCTGTCCGGTGGTCGAGACCTGAATTCAATCTTGTAACTTGATCAGATCAGTTCATGTCCTGAATCAAGGAGGTCCATGGTTCCGGAAAGGAGTGAAGACGTCCCCCCACCCCAGTTACAGGTGAGGGCGTCCCTTCATGCAGACGGGGATTTGTCTGTAGATCTCGAATAGCCTGCTCTCGGCTTACACAAACATGTTTTCTTGGAACACCCAGAATACCTAAATGGCTTAGATCCTTTCTCCTGCGTGCCGGAGGCGACTTGCCCTTGGAGGATTAAGGAAGAAAAGTACTCTTGATCAGTTCATCAAATGAGGATCCAAACAAACGGTCCCCAGTAAAGGGGAGCTCCGATAGAGTCTTTTTTGAAGCCTGATCTGCAGACCAGCTTTTCAGCCACACCATGCGTCTAATAGCTACCCCCACTGCGGATACTCTGGTTACAAGAGGGGCCGTTTCTGATTTAGCAGTCCAGGTACAGCCATGTAACCAACAGAAATGTTACCAACAACTTCAATGTGCATTTCTAATGTACAGAAAAATAAGGTAAAATAGAAAGACACCGACAACTTTCAATGTGGTGTATTTCTAGTAAGCAAAAAAAGAGACATATAGCCAAAATAAACAAAGACACAAAATAAACTTCAATGTTGTGTATTTCTGATGCTCAACAAGGTAGAGTCAAACCAGAAAAAGACAGACAACTTATGGGCCCATACACACTATAAGATTTTCTGAAGACTTTTTCCTTTAGACTTACCAAAACCATATAATATGAGGTCAAACCTAAACACTTTCAATTTGTATGCAATCTGGCAGGCCATTCCACTATATAGAAAAGGTAAATCTGAAGGAAATCTAACAACAAAAGTTGGATAGTGTGTATCCAGCTTTAGTGTTGTGTATTTCTGGTGAGCAGTAAAACAACCAGAAAATACACAAATAAACTTCCACATTGTGGGTATCTGATACGTAGCCAGACAAGACATGAAGTCAGAGTCATGGTGAATTCAACTAAGGAACAGCCAACAGAGGGAAAAATCTATCATAGGCATAGCTTGGACTCTAGATACTAAACCTTCATCCACCAGAGGCGAACCAGGGTAGTTCCAAATAATGGAAGTCTAAAGTGGGCGCATAAACCAAAGCGGTAGTAGCGGTTTCCCTACCATTGCACAAGTATGAGAAGGTGTAGTTAGCCCACACACAGGTGGGAGTGAGCCCAAGTCTCCCAGTATCTAAGGTCTTAGCGAGCACAGACCCGGAGATCAATTAAGTCTGCCTCAGGAAGAGGTGTACACAATCTAAGCTTGGAGGGAGACAGACACCTGAAGGGCTTAAGAAGCAACCATTAACCACTTTACCTCCGCTCACATGGAGGCTACTGCGGCAAAGTGCCGCAATCCCATCCAGCAACGTAGACCTACGTCGCTGGACTCCGTGTTCATTCACAGCGGGAGTCGGGCCAGCGGAGGAGCAGCGGCGATTGCCGCTGCTCTGCCCCGATCGTCGGGGATCGAGTCTGGAGTTCCGCCCGCTGTGTGTAAACACAGCGGGCGGATCTCCATAGTGACAGGGACTGACAGATCGGAGTGTTCAGCATAGCTGGACATCCGATCTGTCCTTCTGTCACACAGTCACCTCCCCCCCCCCCCACACGTCAGTAAGCACCAGGCATACATTAACCCCTCCCTCTCCAATAAAATTAACCCCTTCCCTGCCAGTGTCATTTTTACAGTAACAGTGCATATATATAGCACTGATTACTGCAGTAATGTCACTGGTACCCCCAAAAGTGTCAAAAATGTCAGTCAAGGGTCCGATCTGTCCGCCGCAATGTCGCAGTCCCGCAAAAAAAAAAAATCGCAGATCACCGCCATTACGCGTTAAAAAAAAAAAACACCAAGAATGACATAAATCTTTCCCTTAGTTAGTAAACGCAATAACTTTTGCGCAAACCAATCAAAATACGCTTATTGCGATTTTTTTTACTAAACATAGGTAGCAGAAAACAAATTGGCCAAAAATTTTAAAAAAATTAGATTTTTACATTTTTTTGGGGGGGAATTTCATATAAAAAAATGTGAAAAATATTGTTATTTTTTCAAAATAAACGCTCTTTTTTTGTTTATAGCGCAAAAAGTAAAAATCGCACAGGTGATCAAATACCACCAAAAGAAAGCTCTGTTTGTGGGAAAAAAAGGACGTAAATTTAGTTTGGGTACGGCGTCGCACGACCGCGCAATTGTCAGTTAAATTCGCACAGCGCCGAATCGCAAAAAGTGGCCTGGACGGAAGACAGCAAAATCCTCCGGTGGTAAAGTGGTTAAATACAGGTTAGTATATGAAGTTCTTGTATAAAGGTTTGTACCCAGAAAACCATCAATCAGGGTTGCAGAAAAATATATTCATCAAGGGGTGGGCAGTAGCCCAAACCACCAGAGGTCCCAATTAACTCTTATACACCAACCGATCTAACAGCAGTGAAAGGAGGAAAATAGGTTTGAGCATAGGTTACACATAGCAAGCAACCCCAAAAGAAGAAAATGTTACCCTCTTACTGTGTCTCTCCACTCTATGTGGAAAAACTTAGGAGGCAGGCTTTAAAGAGCAAGAAGACTCTGAATGAACCATCATATATTAGCAGCTGGCCTAATATATTCAGATTATCTGGTGTGCATTGCTGACCAGGGAAAAATCTATAATACTCATGGAATCTCCAGGTTCCTGCAGACCATCTTACATCCCTTTCGATTAACCCTTTAGGAATGTCTAACTTGTTCAGTGGCAGAAATAGCCTGTAAGAGACTCTGTGTTTAACCCCTTCAATACTGAGTCATTGTAAAATGACGTCGGCAACATTCCTTTAGCGATCCGGGCCGCCGTCATATGACGGCGCCCGGATCCCCCCGCTACTGCGCTCCCCCGGGGGGGCGCAGCGCGGCGATCGGGGGTGAGGCTCGTCCCTCGGACTGAGCCCAACCCCGATCAAGGTAAACAGCCAATGAAATTGGCTGTTTACCATGTGATCGGCTGTGTCAATCACAGCCGATCACATGAGCGGCTCCAGCGCGAGCCGCTCGTTCCTTTCTTAATGCGCGCCCCCCGGGGGCGCGCAGCGTGACGATCGGGGACGAGGCTCGTCCCTCGGACAGAGCCCATCCCCGAAATTGGCTCTTTACCACGTGACCAGCTGTGTCCAATCACATCCGGTCACAAATGTCAACAGAGAACACGGTAACTAGCTGTCACCGTGTTCTCCTCCTCACACACTGATCCTGTGTGAGGAAGAGATTGTGGTAACAGCTAGTTACCAAGTTACAGTGCACCCCAACCACACTGATTGCCCCCCCCCCCCACAATGAAGAGCACCTGTCACTAGCCCATTAAAGTACCCGAGTACCTGTCACCAGTGCATCAGGTACTCTGATGACAGGTACTCGGGTACTCTGATGGGCTGATGACGGGTACTCGGGTACTCTGATGACGGGGACTCGGGTACTCTGATGACGGGGACTCGGGTACTCTGATGACGGGGACTCGGGTACTCTGATGACGGGGACTCGGGTACTCTGATGATGGGGACTCGGGTACTCTGATGACGGGGACTCGGGTACTCTGATGACGGGGACTCGGGTACTCACCTATCAGTATCAGTACCTATCACCTGCCTGTCACCTGCCCATAAGAGTACCCGAGTACCTGTCACTTGCCTATCGGAGTACTCGAGTACCTGCCACTTGCTCATCAGTACCAGAGTACCTGTCACCTGCCCAGAAAAGTACCCGAGTACCTGTCACCCTTCATACAGCCACCATGTCTAAGTCCAAAAAGGTTTATATACGTCCTCCGTTTAAACCTAAATACCGGAGTTATGGCAGCAGATAGCTGCCATAACCCTGGTATTTTTTTAAACGGTGGACGGTTGGGTTTCCGATAAGGGTGGTCCCAGCGGCGGATTTGCCGCGGGATCACCCTTCCAGGGTGGCGGAAGAGGTGCCCCCCCTCCCGCGGCATTCTGGTCCTTTTCCCCGCTTACCAGACCTGCCGGCAGCGGGGAAAACGATCCGGTCCCAGATCCTCACAGACAGGATGTCGAGTGAGGGCAAGCTTGCCCTCACTCGACTCTATGGTCTTGGAGGACCGGAGCTACGGCAAACGTCGTTGCCTAGCAACCAGTTTAAAAGGTCCCTTTTTTTTTTTTTTCATTTTATTTAATTTTTTTTTTTTTTAATTTTTTTCTATCTTTTAGTGTACTTGTGAGATCTGAGGACTTTTTGACCCCAGATCTCACAAAAAAGAGGTCCTGTCGTGCCTTTTTCTATTACAAGTAATGTTTACATTTCTTGTAATAGAAATAAAAATGATCATTTTTTTTTTTTTTTAAAAAAGTGTAAAAATAAAAAATAATAAAATAAATAGTAAAAAAAAAAAAAAAAATTAAAGCGCCCTGTCCTCGCGAGCTCACGCACAGAAGCGAACGCATACGGAAACCCCGCCCACATATGTAAACAGTGTTCAAACTACACATGTGAGGTATCGTTGCGATCGTTAGAGCAAGAGCAATAATCCTCTGTAACTCTAAGATAGCAACCTGTAGAAATTTTCAAAGTGTCGCCTATGGGGATTTTTAAGTACCAAAGTTTGTCACCATTCTGTGAGCGTGCGCAATTATGAAGCATGACATGTTGGTTATCTATTTACACAGCGTAACATTATCTTTCACATTATGGAAAACAATTGGGCTAACTTTACTGGTTTCTTATTTTTTAATTAAAAAAAGTGAATTTTTTCCCAAAAAATTGCGTTTGGAAGACCGCTGTGCAAATACGGTGTGATAAAAAATATTGCAATAATCTCCATTTTATTCTCTAGGGTCTCTGCTAAAAAAATATATAATGTTTTGGGGTTCTAAGTAGTTTTCTAGCAAAAACAACTGATTTTAGCTTGTAAACACCAAATGTCAAAAATAGGCCTAGGCAAGTGGCTAGGATGCATGATGATGCTCCTTGGATGTTGGGCCCCTCTATATGGCTAGGCTGTGAAAAAGTCTCACACATGTGGCATTGCCATACTCAGGAGGAGTGGCAGAATGTATTTTGGGGTGTCATTTTTGCTATGTACATGCTATGTGTTAGGAATACTTTGTGTAAAAAAAAAAAAAGTTTTTATTTTTTCCCACATTTTCCAAAAACTTGTGGAAAAAAATGACATGTTCAAAGGACCCATAATGCCTCATAGAATATACGTTGGAGTGTTTGCTTTCCAAAATGGGGTCATTTTGTGGACTTTTCCATTGTATTGGTGCTCTAGGGCCTTGAAAAGTGTGATAGGTAGTAAGAAAGTTTTATGTGTATTTATGCTCCTAAAACGCCTTATGGTGCTACTTGGACGTGGAGTCTCTTTTTGTGGCCAGGCTGTGTAAAAGTCTCACACATGTGGTATCACCATACTCAGAAGGAGTAGCAGAATTAATTTTGGGGTGTCATTTTTGCTGTGTACATGCTATGTGTTAGAAATGGCTTATAAATTGACAACGTTTTGGGAAAAAAAAAATTTTTTCTTCATTTTCCCAAGAATTGTGGGAAAAAAATTATAACTTCAAAAAACTCACCATGCCTCTTACTAAATACCTTGGACTGTCTACTTTACAAAAAGGGGTAATTTGGAGGGTATTTGTACTGTCCTGACATTTCAGGGCCTCAAGAAAGGAGATAGGCCATCAGTACATCTGGTGTGATCAATTTTCAGTAATTGGTACCATAGCTTCTAGACTCAATAACTTTCACACAGACTAAATAATATACACTAATTTGGGTTAATTTTACCAGAGATATGTAGCAGTATAAATTTTGGCCCAAATGTATGAAGAAAAATTAATTTTTTGCAAAATTTTATAATAGAAACTAAAAAAAAGTGTTTTTTTTACAGCCATGCGTTTTTCATTGCCAGTCATGGATTGGAGCAGGTGGGGGAGGATTGGGCGGTCTCCAATCCCATTTGTTTCCCATCCATCTATTAGCAAGCATGTACTTCCCTTTGTGAAGACACTTGGACACTCAGGTTGAGTAGTGTTATTTAGTGTTAGGTTCTGCAAGAAACGCAGGATGCCTTGTCGTTGGACTTGCAGCTTCCGCATGCATTTGCAAATATGTGTTAACTAAACTGCTGCTTTTAACTTATATTGTTAGACAGGTTTATTTTGGTTTGTTAGCAGACTGGTGGGTAAGTATTTCAAACTAGGGACCGGCTGTTTTTCACACACCTTCGTTTATCCCATCTTGCTTTTCAATTGTCAAGAGCCTGTTACTTTCCCCGCCGCTATGCAGGTGCGGCGTCTCATTCGAGCCTTACACCCACTCCTGGGTCGCGCTGTGCGTATTCGGCCTCTTCCCTGTTCAGACGGGAAGTTCCTGTTTCAGAACGAGGCTTGGAGCGCACTGAGTCCTCCCCCCATCGCTACGGATGTGTTATGCGCCGGCCCTTTTACAGCATGGCGCCCACTGTTTGCAGGGGAGGACAGGAGGAGACCTGAGCAGTTGAGTGGGGCAACAAGCGGAGGGACCACCACGAGGTGTCCGACTTGCCTGTGCCACAAGAGGCGACCTGTGAAAAGCCCAAAAGGCGTGCAGGTAGAGTGCGGCCCTCACCAACGTTTCTGAACCTGCCTCACAGGTTCAGAGAAAGTCTTCAGGTCAGAGAAAAAAAACAAAATGTTTTGCTGTGGGAGAAACATAATTAATACTGAGGGACAAAGGGAAGGGTGGGGCCTTTTAACAGCTGTGAACTGATTGTGTTTCCTGTAGAGTGGAGCCTCTCATCTCTCATGCACACTGCAGCCAAACCACTAGTCTTGGATCCCTTTCAAATTAAGCGTTCAGGCCTGCCTGTCTATTTTTCAGACAGCCTGATCAGACCCTCCATTCACCCCTATGGACCAGCGGGTGTAAACAGACTTGTGTCCATTTACACCCGCGTTCCTCCAAGCCAATCTGGTCCACAAAAAAAAAAAAAAAACACACTGCAATACTCTCTACTCCCCTCTGCACCACTTACTACTGATCTCCAAACTCTGCACTACTTACTACCAACCTCTAATTCACTTACTACTCATATCTGCACTCTGCCTCACTTACTGCGCACCAGTGAATGCTGCACCGCTTACTACTTACCTGTGTGTCCCTTACTTCTCACCCCTGCAATCTGCGTCACTTACTACTCACCCCTGCAATCTGCGTCACTTACTACTAACCCCTGCAATCTACGTCACTTACTACTAACCCCTGCACTCTGCACCACTTACTAATCACCTCTGCAATCTGTGACTTACTACCGATCTCTGCACTCTGCGTCACTTACTACCGACCTTTGCGTCACTTACTACCCACCATTGCGCGCTGCGTCACTTACTACCCACCTCTGCGCGCTGCGTCACTTACTACCCACCTCTGCGCGCTGCGTCACTTACTAACCACTTCTGTATTACTTACTACTGTACTTCTCATTTTGCCTATCCCATACTTCTCCTTTAACTCCTTTCCATCTAGGTCAACAAATTGTAGCAGATTCAGACTCTGCTTCGTATCCTACCTTACAGTATATGAGGCCAGTGTTAAAACTCTTTGCTAGTGAAACTCTAACTTTTTTACCCATTTTTTTTCCAAAATGCGAAAATAGATTTAGAACTATAACATTGAAATTTGGTAATTATAATAAGATTTCTCTTTGGTTCATTGACGGACACAGCTCCTGATTCTTCTTAACCATTGGGTTATACTGCCCCCTACAGGAGTAGGACACTAGGCAGGAAAAAGCTTGACTACGCCTATGGGCAGTCTCAGGGGGTACACCCACACTCCGCTTGCTATAGGCACTCAGTTTTTTCTGCCTAGTCAGGATTAAGGACCTAGGTCCTTACTGGGATCTCTTGTCCTGGCATTTTTTTTCCTTTTAAATGGATTTTTTCCTATCTTGAAGGATAAAAATCTACCTCTAGGAAGATCTACCATTGTACTTGGAAGAGGTACATTTCGGCCTTTTCTTTCAACGTCCATTGGCCACACATTCCTTGGTGCGTACCTTTATCCAGGGAGCTTGACACTTGGTTCCTCCAGTGCGGTCTCCATTACCGCTGTGGGTCCTCAAATTGGTGTCAGTTATCCTGGAATCTCACTTTCAAAATATTGCGCGGTTCCCCTTCTAATGTTGTCCCATAAGGTGGCCTTTTGTGTGCAGGGTGTTGGAGCTGGCGGCGTTGTTTTATCGTTCACCTTACCTGTTGGTTTACAGAGCTAAGGTTGTTCTTCGTCCCTGTCCGTTATTCCTTCCACAGGTCCTCTCAGATTTCCATTTGAATGAAGACTTTGTGTTGCTTTCCCTATGTCCCAGGCCTAAACATCCTAAGGAAATTGCTCTGCATTCCATGGATGTGGTTTGGGGAATCAGGGTGTACCTGGCAGCTAAAAAGTCTTTTAGGAAGTCAGACTCACTATTGGTACTCACAGTTGGACCTCAAAAGTGTTGGCCGTTTCTGCTTCGATCATTTCCAGATGGATCAGACAGACAGTGATTCAGGCCTATTCAATTAGGAGTCAGGTTCCTCCTTTTCCTGTTTAGGCACACTCTACTCGGGTGCTTAGTGCCTCCTGGGCCTTCCGTTATCAGGCGTTAGTGCTGCAGGTTTGCAAGGCGGCCATCTGGTCATCTATGCACACTTTTACAAAGTTTTATAAAGTGGATGTGTTGGCATCTGCGGATGCTTCTTTTGGCCGCAAGGTTTAGCAGGCTGCTGTTTAGAGGACCTGGTCCTCTTTGAGGGTGTATTATTTTTTTCAGGTGAGCTCCAGTTGTTATGGTTAAGCTCTATGTTACCTGGTTGGCTATGGTTAGCCCTGGGAATTTTTTCTGCTGTTTTCCCAGCCCTCATGTTTAACACTAGTTACTATATTGCTGTGTTCCTCAATGAACAATAATAAAAACATTTTAAACATAATTCAACATAACAAAGATATTAAGCTAAGTCCAGCTGCTCAAAGGATAGGCCAGTTTAATTCATATACCCTTGTTATAAATAAAGATGAGCTTAGATTTAGGATGAACACATGGAAAATTGTCTCATTATAGCAGACTGCCAGCCCAGTCAGGTGCAGATGTTGGATTACCCACCTGACAGCCGCAAGTGAAAAAAGGGGAGGAAATGCTGGTGACGTATCTCACCTACCGTAATGTGGCAAAAATAATGGGATTTTTGTGAAAGAAGAAAAATCTGCACTAAGGATAAAAATATGGCTGCTGTCTACCTCCAAAATATAGCCCTGAAAGGGATATGCGTGATAAAAAGAGGGGAATGTGAGGTAGATGGCGCTGCCTATAGCAATATATCTAGACAAAGTCAGGTAAGTTGAAACACTATGCAGAAAAAAAATCATCATAAAAGTAATAGTATCTCAATACATCATAACATTACATATAATGAGTATATGTAAACATAAGTAAATACAAAGGTGCCAAAATTGCACTTAGTGCTATGATGCAATAAAAGGGGTTTGGAAAGAAAATATGACAGAATATGCACAATATTAAGTGCCCTTACTTAAAAGGTTGAGTATACTAAATAAATAATATTCTAGTGAATACAAACAAAGGTGACGTAAAGTGCAATATGAGGTAGTTTGGTTAAATCTTATATAAATAGGTGAAATGTAATTGTTGAAATGTTAAGATCCGAGCCACAGAAAAGGATCGAGGATGAGCGCCAACCGACTCACACCAAGAAAGGTACGCTTTCCACGTAGGATGGTGTATCTTGACAACCTCTATTCCTCGGTACCTGGCTTTCAATAGCCAAGCCATTAAAACCAGCAACTGTAAAGCAGGATGGTAGATTAGCCCTTGTGATAACTGGTCTTCTCTAAGAGGAAGCCCCCAAAGGACGTTTATGGCCACCAGGATGATTGGAAGATCCTCATTCTTGATTCCTCACAGGAACTGCAGTAGAAACCTGAGACGAGGAGGATGCTGGCCTTACCGTGGCCCTTGGACGCCTGCGGCGTCTGTCAGAGGACCCTGTGACCTTGTCACAAACTACGGTATCCTCCTGTGGAGCCGAACCTGCTAAAGGAGCTGCATGTAGGACTGTGAACACAGAACTGTCTTGAAGGTGGATACCACCAGACTCAGAACCTGTATGCAAATCGGGAGAGAGAACTGCCTGTGTGACAGCAGCCGGTGAATCACGGTCTGTGGTTGCTGAACTTTGTCCAGAGGAAGGAGCACCCTGGTCAGAATTAAAAATCAGACTTCGGTAAATCAATTTCCTGGACATGGATAGGGGGGACCTTAGGTAGTTCGGACATCACCTGAACCTTTGCAGGAATTAAATCTGCACAAGGAGACCTAAAAAACCTAAAAAGAACAAACTTTGCCCTCTTTCTGGGTGCCCCCAAAAGAAACATTTCAGGAATTTCCTCAACGTTCACAAAAGAAGTTCACAGGGACGGAAACCAGCGAAGATGTCCCCCCACCCCAGTGACCCATGGCTGTCCCCTGGGTCTGTCTATAATAATTCCCTAGAAATGTGAAATAGTTGTGTGTTAGCATGTATTCAATACTATTGTATAAGAATTGCATCTGTGCGTGGTGGAATGCTTCGTCCTTGACCAAGCAATGTTGTACTGCCTGTAGACCGAATTCATGTTGTATAGATATATACAAGGAAGCCACATCCAAAGAAAGCCATCTATAGCCTTTTTTCCATGTATATGATGAAAGAATCTTCAGCATATGGCTGGAATCTTTGATGTATGATGGCAGCGTGGTGACCAAATCTTGCAAGAAGTGATCAACATAGCAGCCTAGATTGCTCGCAAAGCTGTAGATCCTGGCAATGATAGGCCTACCCTATAGGCCTTGCTATACTCACTGTCCCTACTTTTTAATGCATAGCAGCATTTGACAGTAAGGTTTCTCACAAATCTATTAAGATCTATAAAAAGTTCAAAAAGATTAGGAGGATTCCCTGGGGCATAATTGAGACCCTTCATAACAACTCTAGCTCAGTTTCCTGAAAAACTGATTGCGAGAGGTTATAGATCTTAATTGTAGAGTTGGTGGTTACGGCTTTCTCCCTCTGTTTGTGTTTCTTGCCTCCACTTCTTGTCAGTTTCCCCTTTTCTTTGTGGTTTGGGGTGCAGCTTTTGGGAAGGGGGCTTTCCTCCATGCGGGGCCGGGGGCTTCCCACAGCTGCTCTCAAAAATAAAGGAACAGGGGCTGTGGTGGTAGGTGTAGTGACAGGATTAACTATAGTTCTGTTCTTTGTATCTATTGTTCCAGGACTACCTGCCCCTATACAGTTGGAAGAGGGGGGGGGGGGGTGAAGCATGTTGGACTGATTCACTGGTGGAATTGTGCCCTGATGGTCAAAAGTGAGGGGGGAGACGGGGCTGCTGCTACTGCTCTTGGAGTATCTTCTTTAGTCCTGTTGTCACTACTTCCATACCTTCTGAGGGACTGGGGGTTCTCCCTTCGTCCACCACAAGGAGGCCCACCTGCAGTCTTGGGGCCCTGTCCATCATCCCAACCGTTGGTCCTGGGAATTTTATACTGATACTTTTTATGGGTCTTTCCTTTCGAATGTTAGTTGTTGGGTCTTATCTCCTGTGTATCTCTAGGGTTGATTTCTGAGGTCTTCTTCAAGAAAATCACATACCTTAGTAATTCTTAACCCTCTAGGTATCCTATTGACCTCTATGTATTTCTGTAGTACTGTTATATCCCACCATTGGGTCATTTCTTTCTCCAACAGGTGTTTAAGTCTATAAAAGGCAGATACCATCATATCTTCCCTACCCAACATGTCCATTTCCTCAGTCTCTCCACCAGTGTTAAGAAGGTTTTCAATACTATTTAAAAAGCCTTTGGCCCTCTATTAAGCTACATGGACCAATCAAGTTAGGTATACAGCCTTGGGTTACAATTGATATGGTCCATTATTACCCCTATGCATCCCTCCGCCCCTTCATCCTTTACCAGCTTGTCACATTATAGCACTCGGTTAGAGCAAGTTAGTGTAGGGAATGTGCCTTGATCATTTATTATTCTATCTATTTTTGCATTTATTTATTATCATTCTTCTCTCATGGTGACGCCCCCCCACCATTCTGTCAGCTTGATGCTGGCCCCTTGTCTCCCCTCCCTTGTCTTGGTGGTAGGGGTAGGTGCAGGCTGGTTTGAGCGATCAAGGGAGCCGGAAGTGACGTTCTTGTACACCCGGAAGTTACCTCCAGGGCCTTGGAACGCAAGACAGCACACTTCCGGGTGTACGTTTTCAGCGTGCGTTCCAGGCCTGCTTCATGCAGCTTGGGGCGCTAGGATTTACTCTATGGATCCTGGGCGTTCCACCTTGTCCTGTGTGGGGGGGGGGTCTCACCTGATATCCCACACAGCCCCTATGAAATTGAAAGTCAAGGTGTGAGTGTATGGTAATTGTATCATACACTCCTGTGGTGTGCCCTTTACATTGTGCACACAGTGCAATCATGGCATGGAGCATTAATATTGCACATTCTAGGGTATGTACACCATCATTATTCCTTCATTGAATGTTGGATACGAGTTTGTGGCATTATATCCATTTATTGATCATACTAATGATTTTTAACGAATGGATTTTTAATGAATGTATTTTTATCTTCTGCTTCTAATATTGATCCTTTCTAGGCTTTGGTACCATTTAATTATATTTATTATTTTTGTCATTCTTGTATATTTCTTTCACCTACAATAATATTATCATTATTGGGTCACTGTCACTATTACTATTGTAGTTGTTGCAGTTGTTTGTGGCCAGTATTCATGTGAAGTGATGAGTGCTGTCCATCGCATGAATTTGCACACTGGGGCACACTTACCCCAATTTCTTTACACTCATTCCTGACCGTGAAAAAGGCAAGAGCCAAAACACGTAGGATTTAGACGCCCTCTGTAAAATCCAGAAAGCATGGATAACAGAGTACTCTAAAAAGTCACCAATATCACTTATGTCACAAAACTTCTTACTTTCTCTCACTATTCACCTTTGGGCCTCTAGCCCAAATTGAGCACCACTTTATGATAAAGCAAAATGCTAAATAAATAAGTTTTTTATATAAAACCACATCTACTCTCTAAAATCACATCTATAAAACCAAAAAATTGCCTAAAAAGAGTCTTTGGAACTCATTCAGGACCATTGCTCCCAGTGGGGCGGGGCGGGGTGGTGCGGGCGGTGCAGACTGGCTACATAAAATCATGGGAATGTATGGTGGGTCAGTGGCGATTTTGGCTCTGAGGAAGAAGGTTCACCCTGGAAACACGCAAGTCAAACCAGGTCTTTGTGGATGCCATCACGCCATCCAGCAGTAGAGAAGTTTTCTGGAGGCGATTGGTTCCTATTTCCTACTTGCATGTATACATCCTACGTTTGTGAGTATAATGTACGCTACCCATTTCGATTTTAATAAACTTTTTAGTGGTTATGCACAAGGTCGGTGCGCCCTTAACTTGTTGTTGTCTTTCAGTGTTTTTGGATACCCTTGGTCCTGAGGGGGCAGCAAGACCACCTTAACTGTGCTAAAAAGACCATAAGACCATTTACCTTCCCGCATACCACTTGAGCGCAGGAGAGATACTGTTTTTGGAATGATCGCCTTGAAATGGCAGATTAATGAGAGCTTTCTTAGAGGTTTGGTCTGCAGACCAATTCTTAAGCCACAGCATGTGCCTAATCACCTCTGCTGAAACAGAAAGTTTGGACAGCACAGGAGCTGTATCCAAAGCTGCATCACAAATAAACTGCAGGCCATGGACCAACTAGTCCGCTAAATCAACATAAGCAGCGGCGACCTGCTCACTTCCCAGGCCCTGGCGGAAAAGCTTGGCCCATTAAGTTAGGGTCTGAGACACCAGGGGCAAAGACTGGCCACAATCCCGAACCTACCATAGTAAACATGCTGCGCTCCACAGCCTTCGCTTTCCTGTCAGCCGGGTCCTTAAAGGACGGGGATTCCTCTACTGGGATCATGGTTGGTTTATTCAACCTGAAAACAGGAGGGTCCACCACTGGTGAACTAGTCCACTTTTTTAAAAGTGACTCCTCAAAAGGGTAACGTATAGCAAAACGTTTGGGGACCACAAAGGGTCATTTTGGTTGTTCCCATTCCTTACAGGAAAACCTGTCAAAATAAGGCACATAAAGAAAACACCTATGGAGTACGAGGTGACTTATGCGTACCAAACGACGCAGCCACGTCCGTGGCTACATCAGCCGCATCCTCAGTTTCTTCAAGTCACACGCACTGCAGTGACAAGTGCATCTACCTTTTTCATTCGCTGCTGAGACCATGGAGGAATTATCCTCACTATCAGATGGATCTGGGGATGTGATATTAAGTCCCCCGGGATGGGCCGCATCCACGGTGGCATTAGGCTCAGAATCAGATGAGATAGACTGAGCAGGGGAAGGCGGGGGGACGCTTCCTTCTGGGCCTTTACCCACACGCCATTTCCACCCGGGACACTAAGGACTGCAGGACCGCCGTCCGTACAACCATGGGAAGCTGGGGTTCCTAGGGACCTGCCACCTCCATGAGGGGGGTCAGTGGGGGAGATGTGACCCTGAGGCTCCATAAGGAAAGGAAGACCTTGCAGTACAAAAATGATCTTTTGGCACCACTAAAGGAACCCCTTAAGGCTCAGGGTACCTATCAGCAGAGAGAGAGATAACAGGGACCCCGAAGGACTCACCCTACCGATCAGAGGAGTGCAAAGAATTCAAACCCAGCATCATGGACGCCATCCCTGCTCATATGTCCCTATGGGAAAATGGCCCCCGTGACATCAGGCTACAACTGAAGATCAGCCAGACTAAGGAAAAATGGCCACCATCAGCTACAAACGCTGAAGCATGCTGCCAGGATCTTCTCTGCAAGGGGACCCCTTCCCCCCCGAAGGTAGGACACACGCAAGGGGAGACTCTGCTGTGCGCACTGCACCAGTCTCTGCACTGGGACCCCCCCTGCACTATACGCACACTGCAAAAAGTAGGGCATGCACCTAAGGGTCTCCTACACTGGGGCTCCTCCAGCCTACCAGGGCAGGACACACACTATCCCAGGACCCTAACAGAGTGGGTATAGCGGGGGGGGGGGGGAGACCCCAGGGGTCTCTGCTGCATTATCTGCCCTGGGACCCCCCGCCAGACCCCAGGTCCAGACAGAGGTGAAAGGGAGTGGGGGAAGCCCAGCTCACTGGAGAGATTTAAGGATGGGAGGAGGGAACCCGCAGGCAGGTCCGACCGTTCTTAGAGGTTAACCGCTTCCACCCCAAAAAAACGCCAAAAGGGGAGGGGGGGGGGACTGTACTTTTGTTGCGAGTAACACTTCAGACAAAATCCTCTCCACCGAAGTAGGGGAGCTGTTGGCCATGGGACTGCTGCAACTCAGACTCAAGCCCGGTCGTATGTGACCTTGCGAGATGGTTAACTCGCGGCCAAGCCTCTGTCCATGAGCAAATGTCGTGGCAGACCAAGCGCATATTTGCGGTCTGCACGCGCTCACTGGCTGGGCTGGAGGGACCACTGGATCTAGATTATCCAGCCCGGCAGTTGATTGTAGCTTCTCTGAGAGAAAAAACAAAAAAGATGTAAGGAAGGAGAATAAAAAAATGCTAGGAGCAGAGATCCCAGCCGGGAGCCTAGGTCCTTACTTCTGACTAGAGAGATTAAAATTGATTACCTAGAGAAGAGAGGGGGTTATATACCAAGCTCGGAATGGCCCATGGGCATAGCCAGGTGTTTTTTGTTCTACCTAGTCCTACTCCTGGACAAGGCAATATAACCCAGTAGTTCCGATTTATGGAGCGCTGTGTCTGTCGAACGAAAGAGAAATTACATTATTGACATATGGCCATTTGGTCATATTAGGTCAATGATGACACCAGCTTCCCTGCCCCATTTGTTAGGTGTGGCTGCCGGGTGGGGAATTTCATTCTGATTAGGCTGGCAGCCTGCTTTGATGTGCCAGTATCCTGTGAGGTTAGGCCTAACAGTTTGGACTGAACCTTAGCTTATAATCATAAATTCTAATTTTCCTTGCACTGCTGGAGGACTTGGCAGCCAGGAATGAATAAGCTGCTTGTTCATGTAAATAAAAAAGTAAGGAGTTGGTAATTATATGTGCATGAACTCGAAAAATTAAATAAAATAAAAAATTGGAAATTAAGAATCATTTATAATATTTGCTTCTGTAAACCATAAAATCATAAAGTGCATAAATAATTTGACGCGAACATCCATGTATATCAAAGTGTCAAAGTGCATAAACTCCATAAATACATATATAAAATTCATAAATAAACCAAACAATTTGCATAAACCTATCATGGTTCACAAAATACCGTGCACACTAAAAATGCAAAAATAAGTGCATAAATAAGATGAAAAAATAGATAAGTAAGAAACAAATAGATATATATGTGTTGAACAAATGAAAAAAGTCCATGAACCATATAAGCGGAAGGTCTAACCCCAACACCGTGCCCGTAGAGTTACTTCTTAGTAGCCATTCCACCTCATGAACCATACACACTAATTCTCACCAGAAAGTCCCAGGCCGCTGGGACCTAAATAGCCTTTTTAATATCCGGGTTTCCAGTCCAATAAAACACATAATCTCTCCTCTCAATAACTGGGGTGAATATGGAAGCAAGAGACAGACAAGTGATAGTGCAACTCCGTTAAATTAAGGTGCCAACATACACACTAAAATAATTGTGCTTACAAAGAAATGTGCCCAAGCCGGTACTAGTGAGAACCGCCAGACAGAAATTACATACCCCTTCGTCAGACCAGATGACACGCTCACCCTTCACCTGACACTCCAAGGTCGCGGCCGAGGCACGTTCCACTTGAGTGTAGGAAGTAGGGATAGACCGTGTTTTTTTCAAGGCCGATACCGATACCAAAATTTTTGGCACAACGTATGGGTATCAGCCAAAACAATAAAAAAAATGTCAATCAGCGCAAATCCTTACTGAACCCCTACTAGTATGAACGAAAAATATGTGTATAATATTAGATATGTCTCCCAAATATGTGACAATACTATGTGTCGAAAGTGTTTGTTAATTAATTATAAATAGAAAGTGCTAGGTGCCATCAAATAAATAGTTATATATACACAACCAAGTGCAAAAATCAGTGCAACATAAGTACAACAAGGATGTGGCCCATAAAGTGCTAAGGGCATTGACCAGTTCCCAGGAAAAATGTATATAAAGTGCCAAAAACTTTACTACTATATAAAAAAAAAATATATGAAACCAGCTTGCTCGAAAATATATATAAAGTGCACTAGTGTATCAAAAACAGAGAAAAGTGAGTAAAAATTGATATACAAAAAAATTAATTTCATGATGACATATATCAAAAAGCCATACACTTTGTAGATATAAATCCGTGAATAAATATACTATAATAAATATTTCAGAATAAGTCCATAATTCATCAAAGGAGATCTTGATAAAGAATAAGGTGCCCATGCAGAATCGTGCAAAAAAACACATATAAGTGCCTTCAGTGCATATATGTGAGCATCCCACCATCCACGTGTCAAAGGTCTCACTAGATGGACTCACCAGAGGATTAGCTGTTATTATCCAGCAATCATGCTTATAGGGTTAAATATCCAACATGAGCATGTTACCCCGGGGGTAACCACCAATCGCCACAACTGCCAGAAAGATAGCATCCCAAAACATATATAGAGGGGGGAAGAACAATATCCAAATAGTGTAATTCCGTAAACAAATAGTTTATTTAAAACACAATGCAATTACACTCACATTCATAAGTGTCTGACACGACACAAGGGGTGCTGAGCAATATTACAATCACACGGACACCGCCCTGGCTGCTGCAGTGAAAGCCGAGAGCGTGTGTGTTCAGTACGGTGTAGCTTTCAGCATCCAGAAGCCCTGCCCTACTAATTTCATCTATTGACGTCTTTCCGGGGCGGCAGATGCTCAATAGGGTTTAGGTCTGGAGACATGCTTGGCCAGTCCATCACCTTTACCCTCAGCTTCTTTAGCAAGGCAGTGGTTGCCTTGGAGGTGTGTTTGGGGTCATTATGTTAGAATACTGCCCTGCTGTCCAGTTTCCGAAGGGAGGGGATCATGCTCTGCTTCAGTATGTCACAGTACATGTTGGCATTCATGGTTCCCTCAGTGAACTGTAGCTTCCCAGTGCCGACAGCACTCATGCAGCCCCAGACCATGACAATCCCACCAACATGCTTGACTGTAGGCAAGACACATTTGTCTTTGTACTCCTCACCTGGTTGCTGCCACACACAGTTGACACAATCTGAACAAAATAAGTTTATCTTGGTCTCATCAGACCACAGTACATGGTTCCAGTAATCCATGTCCTTAGTCTGCTTATCTGTCGCCACTGAATATTCCAGAAGCTCAGATAGTGTAAAGAACCACAATGCATTTCGCTGTATAGCGTCATCAGGAAGTCCGATTCACCATCTGAACTAGAGGGTTCAAATAGCCAATAAGTTTATATGATTGGATACCACCCATGAACCACAAACTAACTTTATTGTCCCGTTTTGACAATGAGTGACTGAACACCCATACAACAAAAATGACGGGATACAATTTCTAGTCTCTGGTGGTGCTCTTAG
This sequence comes from Pelophylax lessonae, assembly GCF_965119305.1. Lineage (NCBI taxonomy): Eukaryota > Metazoa > Chordata > Amphibia > Anura > Ranidae > Pelophylax > Pelophylax lessonae. The sequence goes on along the minus strand of NC_138779.1, from coordinate 155,662,073 downwards.
AATGAGTTCATACATAAAATAAATACTAATATAACCTTTATTTATAGACTCCGCTAACAGCTTGCAAAATATGTAAATTAAATGAATAAAAAAAAAAAAATAATAATTATAATGTCAAATAATAAGAGACTAAATATGTAGGACAGTATAAAATGAATACATCTAAAAAAAAAAAAATCTAAAAACTTCTATTCGACCTCAAAAGGGAAAAACTGGCAGCTTCATTAAATGATACTACCCGCAAAACGCCAGCCTCAACATCCACAGTGAAGAGGTGACTCCGGGATGCTTGCCTTCTATGCAACGTGGCAAAGAAAAAGCCATATCTGAGAATGGCCAATGAAAGGAAAAGATTAAGATGGGCAAAAGAACACAGACATTGGACATAGGAAGATTGGAAAAAAGTGTTATGGACAGACAAATCAAAGTTTGAGGTGTTTGGATCTCACAGAAGAACATTTGTGAAATGCAGAACAAGTGATCAGATGCTGGAGGAGTGCCTGACGCCATCTGTCAAGCATGGTGGAGGTAATGTGATGGTCTGGGGCTGCTTGGGTGCTGGTAAAGTGGGAGATTTGTACAAGGTAAAAGAGATTTTGAATAAGAAAGCCTATCACTCCACTTTGCAACGCCATGCCATACCCTGTAGACAGCACTTGATTGGAGCCAATTTCCTCCTACAACAGGAAATGACCCAAAGCACACCTCCAAACTATGCAATAACTATTTAGGGAACAATCAGTCAGCTGGTATTCTGTCTGTAATGGAATGGCCAGCGCAGTCACCAGATCTCAACCCTATTGAGCTGTTGTGGGAGCAGCTTGACTGTATGGTACGTAAGAAGTGCCCATCAAGCCAATCCAACTTGTGGGAGGTGCTTCAGGAAGCGTGGGGTGCAATTTCTTCAGATTACCTCAACAAATTGACAGAATGCCAAAGGTTTGCAAGGCTGTAATTGCTGCAAATTGAGAATTCTTAGATGAAAGCAAAGTTTGAAGGACAAAATTATTATTTCAAATAAAAATCATTATTTCTAACCTTGTTAATGTCTTGACTATATTTTCTATTCATTTTACAACTAATTTCATGAATAAAAGTGTGAGTTTTCATGAAATTGTCTGGGTGACCCCAAACTTTTGAAAGATAGTGTATATCTATTTGTTTTTTACTCAATTTTATTCATCTTATTTATGCACTTTTTTTGAATTTTTAGCGTGCACAGTATTTTGTGAACCATGATATTTTTATGCAAATTGTATTGTTTATTAACCACATGCCGACCGCCGCACGACTATATACGGCGGCGGTCAGCCCCTCCTGGGCAAAGTGACAAAGGGGTACGTCACTCGCCCACGAGCCTCTAGGGGTCGAGCGCACTTCCGGAGACGTCAAATTTCTGATGAAACGCGGCAAGTTGGTACGCACGTTGCCTCGTTCTGAGCTGACTGCTGAACCGCACGCCGAGTTCCCGCTTCCGGGTACGGCGACATCACGCGATTGTTCACATCGCAGTGTTCCGAAAAGCAGCCGCGAGGTTGAAAGGAGCTCAGTAGGGGCCGGAGCAGAGACTTAGCTTTGCAATTTTGCACTTTATCTGCCGTTTGGGCATACGTGTGTGACTTTTAGTTGAAGTGATTTGGAGTTTTTTTACCACTAAAGTTTTTTACCTTTGATGTTCGTGTGAAGAGTTTAATAAAAGTTTTTTAACCTTCTACACGATGAGGAGCTTCTTTTTTCTTTTTCCCGGAGCAACACCTGCCTCCTAAGGATCCAATTCATCTATGAGCCAAAGCCGGAGTAGTGTATAAGCGCAGTTTGATTCTTGTTGGCGTACGCCACAGGAATCCACGCCATCTGGTAAGGGAGCTACCTTACCATCCAGCACTTTGAGGTGAAGTGGAGGGCTGTACCGTTACCACACCATTATCATTTGCACCTAAAGGACTTTATAGCACTATTGCACTTTTCTTCTAGTCAGCACCATCATGGACTGATTTATTGGAGCACTTGATTGTCACTACTGTAATTGGAATATATGTTTATTATTGATATATTTGGCACCATTTATAATTTTAGAAATTATTTATAATCAAGGGTACACTTTAATCTTATATATGTTGAATGTATTATGATTTTACACTAATTACTATATTCTAGGGTTAGCGCAGTTACCTTTGATATTTACTTATGCACATTTAACCATAAATGATATGGTTAATTTGAAACTTGCTGCTTACCTAATAAAGCATTGTATCCTTGGCGCGAGTGGAATACCTACATACATCTGTATATCTATTTGTTTTTTACTCAATTTTATTCATCTTATTTATGCACTTGAGAACTTTTTTTGCATTTTTAGCGTGCACAGTATTTTGTGAACCATGATATGTTTATGCAAATTGTATTGTTTATTAACCACTTGCCGACCGCCGCATGACTATATACGGCGGCGGTCAGCCCCTCCTGGGCAAAGTGACATTGGGGTACGTCACTCGCCCACGAGCCTCTAGGGGGTGAGCGCGCGCCGGCAGAGGCGCGCTCCCGTCCCCGCTCGTTCCCTGACATCCCCGCACGTGTGACCGGCGGCTCCGATGTCCGCCGGCCACTCGCGATCTCCCGCAGGAGAGGGAGAAAGGCCGACGGCTGATGTAAACACAGCCTCCTGTCATTCTCCCTTAGATCATGACAGAGGCTATGCGATCCTGCTATGTAGGATCGTATGTCTCTGTTATGATCTAACAAGCCACGCCCCTAGGGACACACTTAATCCCTTGATCACTAATAAAGTTAACCCCTTCCCTGCCATTGTCATTTTTACAGTAACAGTGCATATGTATAGCACTGATTACTGTAGTAATGTCACTGGTACCCCCAAAAGTGTCAAACATGTCAGTCAAGGGTCTGATCTGTCCGCCGCAATGTCGCAGTCCCGGAAAAAAAAAAAAAAAAAAAATTGCAGATCGCCGCCATTACTAGTTAAAAAAAAATAAAAATGACATACATCTTTCCTGTAGTTCGTAAATGCAATAACTTTTGCGCAAACCAATCAAAATACGCTTATTGCGATTTTTTTTACCAAAAATATGTAGCAGAAAAAATGGCCTAAAATGTTAAAAAATTTTGATTTTTATATTTTTTTGAGAATTTCATATAAAAAAAATGTGAAAATTATTTTTTCAAAATTGACGCTCTTTTTTTATTTATAGCGCAAAAAGTAAAAATCGCACAGGTGATCAAATACCACCAAAAGAAAGCTCTGTTTGTTGGAAAAAAGGACGTCAATTTAATTTGGGTACAGCGCCGCACGACCACGCAATTGTCCGTTAAAGTCACACAGTGCCGAATCGAAAAATAGGGCCTGGTCTTTGAGCAGCCAAATCCTCCGGGGCTTAAGTGGTTAATGAATTCACATATTTATGGAGTTTATGCACTTTGACACTTGGATTTGATACACATGGATGTTAGCGTCTAATTATTTATGCACTTTATGATTTTATGTTTTATAGATGTAGATATTATAAATAATTATTAATTTCCAAGTTTTAATTTTATTACATTTTTGAGTCCATGCACATATTTACATGCACATATAATTATCAGTGCCTTACTTTTTTATTTATCTCCCCATTTAATGTGTCATCACATTTAAAGGGGCAGCAGTTAAAAAAGGTCTTGTAGCTCAGTTGGGTATCAGGCCCCTTCACATATTGTAAAATGCTTGTTCATGTAGCACATACCTGACCCTTTTTACAGTTTAGGCCTGAAAAGTCAACACATCCCCCACACATATTATTCACTCAGCAGTGACCACAAACTTGTAGAGCCATTCTTTTATCATCAGTATCCACATCATATGACGCTCTTCCTATGTTTCACCGCTCCCCTCTATTGTTTTTACTAGCTTCAGTCAGAACTTTTTTCACTCGGTCTGCACTACATTCATGGAATCTCCGCTCCCTTTCCTTTATAGGTTATGTTCTCTGGCAGCTCTCCCTCCTTTGTCTTTGCTTCATTCTATATTAGTTAAAGGCTTCAGGAAATAATTTTTTTACCTCAAGGCTACCTCCAAAGCTAAAGGTAGATTTTCTGTCCAGACACTAGCGGCCAATCCATAGGGTGTATTATTCCCAAGAGCAATGGCTTCTTTAGCAGTTCGGAATGTCATTGCAACCAAGACCGGGCCAAAAATCTGTTCAAGAAATTCCATCAAAACAAAACATAAGTTAACACATGGCATAAAAATGTAAAAGGCAACAGAGAAACAAGCTTGTTAGCCATACACAAAGCAAGGGAAAATTTATGCTCCACTCATTTTTGTTTGAGGAGCAGGACTGGGAGTCCCTGTAACGATGCCTGAACCAAGTGAACAAATTTGTAATTGCAAAGACATGGAAGGGTTTTACAGTACATACAAGTACAGTAAAACCTTGGATTGCAAGCATAATTCGTTCCGGAAGCATGCTTGTAATCCAAAGCACTCTTATATCAAAGCAAATTTCCCCATAAGAAATAATGGAAACTCAGATGATTCGTTCCACAACCATTTATTCATAAGTCCTTCAGTTTATAGTCCATATAAAAAGATTATAGCATTGCGATAGGTTATATAACCATAAAATGTCCATCCACAAATAGCCCCTTCCACAAGGGGATAAGAAACAAAATCCAGTAGGAGCTACAGAGTATCAAAGAGAAGAAAGGCGCCTCTAAGTGTAGCAATATGGTTCCATTTAATGAAGGTACAACATTTAGCAACTCACATGGTTGATGAATAAAACAGGCACATCTAAGTATGCAGGCATCCGGGGTAAAGCTGTCCACATGGACTATCTTCTGCACCGCCGGCTGCCAGTCTGTAATCCTGACCGGGAAGACCACCCTGCAGTAAAGGGATCTAAAAGCGAGGGGCAGCATGGAAGGGATGACGTAGATGGCGGTGCAGAGGATGGTCTATGTGGACAGCTTTAGCCTGGATGCCTGCATACTTACATGTGCCTGTTCCAATCATCAACCATGTGAGTTGCTAAATGTTGTACCTTCATTAAATGTAACCATATTGCTACACTTAGAGGCGCCTCTCTTCTCTTTTATACTCAGCTGTGACTTAAAGCTACTTGTATATCAAGACATCGCTTGTAAACCAAGTCAAAATTTATTTGAAAATTTTGCTTGTCTTGCAAAGCGCTCTTAAACCAAGTTACTCTCAAACCAAGGTTTTACTGTATGTGTGTAATAGAGAACTTGGAGCTAAATAAGGTAAGGTTTAAGAGAAAGATACATCCAAAATGAATTATGCCCTTTGATTTAATGAGGAGCGGATCTGTATGCACGAACAAGAAAAATGACTGGTCTTGTGTTTACTAGAGTGTCCAATGTATTCACCTGCACTGACCTCAAATAAAGTGCAGCACAACCACAACCATGCTGCAATAACATATATAAAGCAATCAATAATAATATCCACTTAAAAAATATATATAGTGAAAAATGCGTACATATATGCCTGTACAGACTGAAAAAAAAAAGATCCTTCACTATATGCGATTTAAAAAAAGAAGGGAATACAAAAATCACATTAAAATGTCCTTTTGTTCATAAGTCCTCAAGTAAAATATATAAACAATGATCTTGCAGTGCTTCAATAGACTTCAACAGAATCTTGCGTGAAGAAAGTGCTCCAAAACAAAATCTTGCGCCCCAGTGTACCACCACCTCACACTCGGGCCCCTTATCTCACATTTAGACCTACACAGTGGTAAGATCCAAAAACATTGTGTAGGTCTATTTGTGGGGTAAGGGGCCAGAGTGTGAGGTGGGGGTACACTGCGGTGCAAAATTTTGTTTTGGAGCACTTTCTTAATGCAAGATTCTGTTGAAGTCTATTGGAGCACTGCTGTTTTGTAAAATCAATGTTTATACACTGCTCAAAAAAAAATAAAAAATAAAGAACACTTAATCCGAGTATAGCATCAAGTCAATTAAACCCCCAGGATATTGATCTGGTCAGTTGAGTACAGTCTGAGCTGTTTAGGTGTTAATGAAATTAACAGGTGCACTAGATGGGCAACAATGAGACAACCTCCAAAAAAAGGAATGGTTTTACAGGTGGAGACTGACTTTTTTTTCCCCTACTCATCTTTTCTGATACTTTTTGACTAATTTTGCATTTGGCTAGGGTCACTGTCACTACTGGTAGCATAAGGCAATACCTGGACCCTATAGAGATTGCACAGGCAGTTCAACTCTTCCAGGATTGCACATCAATACGTGCCATTGGCAGCTTTGATGTGTCTTCCAGCACAGTTTCAAGAGCATGGAGGAGATTCCAGGAAACCAGCAGTTACTCTAGGAGAGCTGGAAAGGGCCTTAGAAGGTCCTTAACTCATCAGCAGGACCCGTAACTGCTCCTTTGTGCAAGGAGAACCGGGTGAGCACTGCCAGAGCACTACAAAATGACCTCCAGCAGATCGCTGGTGTGAATGTCTCTGACCAAACAATCAGAAACAGACTTCATAAGGGTGGCCTGAGGGCCTGGCATCCTCTATTGGGCTTTGTGCTCACTGCCCGGCACCATGGAGCTTGATTGTCATTTGCCACTGAACACCAGAATTGGCAGGTCCGCTACTGGCACACTGTGCTTTTCACAGATGAGAGCAGGTTCACCCTGAGCACCTGTGACAGACATGAAAGGGGAGAAGCCGTAGAGAACATTATTCTGGCCATAGCCTCATTCAGAATGACCGGTTTGGCAGTGGGATCAGTGATGGTCTGGCCTAAAGAAGGAGCACATGCTCCACAATGCGTCGCCGTTTGTCTGAAGCTCTGCATCCTGGAAGTGACGTCACGGCCCCTCTACGTGCAGACTAGCGAAGCTACTGCAGTCCACGGACCTGGACAGTCCCCTGCCTGCCACAGGAGACCCCCGCGCTCCTCTGCACAAGCCCAGTTCAGACTCAGATGGACCCCCTGGATGCCAGATGCACAGGACCTCCTTATGTTTTGATGCCTGTATTCACGCTACTCTTGTGAGCAACATTGCTTTTATCCCACATTAAAGTTTTTTTATGCTACTCAGATCAGCGCTTGTGGTTCTCTCCCCTTGTAAAAATTTCTACAGGTTACCAGCTTAGAGTTACAGAGGAGTTCTAGGGGGTTTAAATTATTGCTCTCGCTCTAACGATCGTGGCGATACCTCACATCTGGTTTGAACAACGTTTACATATGTGGGCGGGACTTGCGTATGCGTTCACTTCAGCGTGCACACTACGGGGACAGGGCACTTTCATTTTTTTTTTTTTTGTTTCCAATTTATGTTATCAATTTTTTTTTGTTTACACTGTTTTTTTTTATTTCTTTTATTTTTGATCATTTTTATTCCCATTACAAGGAATGTAAACATCCCTTGTAATAGAAATAAGCATGACAGGACCTCTTTATTGTGAGATCTGGGGTCAAAAAGACCTCAGATCTCACATCTACGCTAAAAAAGAAAAACATTTTTTTTTTCATGATGGAAAAAAATTAGCTCTTTAAATACGTTGCTAGGCGACGTTTGACGACGCTCCGGTCCTCCAAGACCATAGGGTTGAGTGGGGGCCATCTTGCCCTCACTCGACTTCCTGCCTGCGAGGAGCGCAGACTGGATCGCTTTCCCTGCTGCCGGGTGGTCCGGTAAGCGGAGAAAACGACCGGGAAGCACGGAGGGGGGTGCACCTCTCCCGCCGCACCGCAAGGGTGATCCCACTGCGAATCTGCCGCTGGGACCACCCTTATAAGAGGACCGCTGGCAGTTTAAAAAAATACTGGGATTGTGGCAGCTATTTGCTGCCATAACCCCGGTAATTAGCGTCAAAGTACCAACGTAAATCTGCGGCAGGCGGTCCGGAACTAGTTAAATACATGTACAAGCTATAGGGATTTGAGCACAGGTATATCTTTTGTTATCATATATATAGCTGGGTATTTTTATTTACCGCTGCATAGAGATATTTAAGAATACATTTTTTTCTTTTTTAAACTTAACTAAATTATACGCCACACTTTAGTTTTTTTTAATTTTATCGGATTAAGGGAAACGATAATCGGACAACTAACCAATTATGAAAATAATTGTTAGTTACAGCCCTAATTGCTTTATTTATGTTATTGTAGCACTGCAGTGGGTACACTTTGAGATTTTTGCTTCATTGGTGATTGAACACACCCTTGTGCTTAGCTGCACCACCTGTGAATATTATTATATATATTTTTTGGAAAACACGGAATAGTTTTTGTTATTTTCCCTGTACTGCATTTAAAACTAGGGTACATTGAATATCCAGCTGTCAAAATGGCCCAGATTCATTGATCCAATTGCTTTTTAAAGATGCCAGCGACATTGTCACATAACAGCATCACAAACCAATATATTGGCCGTTACTATCATTTAGACCTGTGCAAGTGCATAGTCATCAGTAACTCCATACTGCCTGTCCTCACCACTACAACCAAGAAGTAATTGGCAAGGTAGAGAGAAGAATGGAGGAAGGAAAATTATAGCCAATATACTTCTCCAGTGACCTACTAGCAGCATACAAATGTTTTTTTGGTGAGGGGGCGCACTGGACACCTTCGCTGCCATTGTGCTATTTGCTGGGGGACCAGCATGCCCAGGTCTTTAAGGTGGGGTGGGCTCACTTCAGGCATACCTGCCCTCAATCTATCCATTATTATAAATGTTCTTCTACTATGGAGGCTCTCAAAATGTATGATGTTAGGACTTCAGATAATACTGGGGTGCCATGACGTGGCCTCTGCAGCTTACGCATTTATTTGCAAATCGGTAGAATCTAAACCCGTTTTTAACATCAACTGTTAGACAGAATAATTCAGTTTCTTGCAGGCTGGCAAGTTGAGCTGGGAATTTTTCTTTGTTGTTGTCTGACATGCGTCACCCTTCTATGTGCTCCCTGCAGTTAAGGCCAGGTATAGGTGGGGGCAGTTGCTATTTGTTTGTAGCGTACAATTACCCACTGACCACCAATTTACATTATTCATTACCACGAAAACACCACATAGGAATATGGCAAAAACGGAATTTTTGTAAAATCTTACCTGTAAAATTCCTTTCTCTGAGTCCTCCGACAGTCGCCGCCTCTTCATATTCGTCACTAATGGGGTTATTGACCTTTGCTCCGTAGGAGTAGCTAGGCAACAGAATATATTAATATCAAAGCTTTTAGCATATCCCACCCCCAGGGGGTGGTCCCCTCAGTCAATACCTCCCTGCTTCCTGCATTTCCAACTCAGTTTCAGTAGCATAGCAGTAGAGTACATAAACAAACCCCAAAAGAGGGGCGGGGGCGGCGACTGTCGGAGGACTCAGAGAAAGGAATTTTACAGGTAAGATTTTACAAAAATTCAGTTTTCTCTTACGTCCTCCGACAGTCGCCGCCTCTTCATATTCGTCACTAATGGGGACGTCCCATAGCAGTGTAGACATGAGGGGTGGGAAAAAAGCAGCCGCGCCTAAAGCAACGCAGTACCCACATCAGAGAAAGGAACCTTACCAAAAGTAAGAGAACCAACTGGGCAACAGGAAAACGTGCTCAACAGGAGCAACAACCCAGGAAGAACAAGTAACCTAGGGCTAAAAACACCCCAACAGCCAATGACCCAAACAAGGGACCCTAAGGCACCGCCGCACTAAGAACTTTACGGCCAAAGGAAGCATTTGCCAAAGCCTGAACATCCACTTTGTAAAATTTTGAAAAGGTGCGAACGGACGATCAAGTCGCCGCCTTACACACCTGGGCCACAGAAGCCTGATGACGATAGGCCCAAGATGTACTCAGAGACCTGGTAGAGTGCGCCTTCACAGGAAAAGGAGGAACCTTCCCCTTCAAAGCATAGGCTTGCACAATCGTCTGTCTGATCCATTTGGCGATGGTCGCAGCCGACGCCGCCATGCCCTTCCGAGGTCCCTCAGGAAGGACAAAGAGAGAATCCGACTTGCGAAAGGATTTAGTTGATGACAGGTAAACCCTGATTGCCCTAACAACATCCAAGGAATGCAAAGCCACCTCCTTCGGATGCTTAGGCCTCGCGCAAAGCGAAGGCAGAACAATATCCTCATTGAGATGAAATTCCGAGATCCTCTTCGGAAGAAAAGACGGGTTAGGTCGCAAGACCACCTTATCCAAGTGAATCACCAAATACGGAGATTTGCAGGACAAGGCCGCCAGCTCCGACACCCTGCGAGCCGAAGTGATCGCCACCAAGAAGGCAACCTTCTTGGACAACAGAGACAACGAGATCTCCCTGATATTTTCAAAAGGAGCATGTTGCAACACGGACAGAACAAGGTTCAAATCCCATGGAGGCAAAGGCTCCCTCCTAGGAGGGACCAAATGTCGCACCCCTTGAACAAAGGTGCTAACCAAAGAGTTAGACGCCATAGGGCGTTGAAAGAGAACGGCCAGCGCAGAAATCTGACCCTTAATCGTGGCCAACGCCAAACGCTGGTCCACGCCCGTTTGAAGGAAAGCCAACACTCTCGACACCGAGTACGAGCGAGGGGAATACCCCCTGGACTCACACCAGGCAAAGTAAGCCTTCCAAGTACGGTAGTAAATCTTCCCCAAAGAGGCCTTCCTAGCCTTGATCAAAGTGGGAATGACCTCAGGGGAAAGACCCCTATCCTTCAGGACCTGGCTTTCAACAGCCAGGGCGTTAAACCAAGCGACTGTAAAGCAGGATGGAATATCGGTCCTTGAGACAGGAGATCTTCTCGAAGTGGCAGACGCCACGGAGCGTCGACCGCCAGATTCATGAGGTCTGCGTACCAAGACCGGCGAGGCCAGTCCGGTGCCACCAGAATCCCCGTGTGCGGTTCCGAGGCCAACCTGCGAAGGAGCCTGGACAGCAGCTGAATCGGTGGAAAGGCATACATCAGGCGATACTGATGCCAGGGCGCCACTAACGCGTCTGAGGCGTCTGCCCGAGGATCGCGCGTCCTTGCCACGAACCTTTCCACCTTGTTGTTTAGACGAGACACGAACAGGTCCACATATGGGGACCCCCACTTCGCGCACAACATCTGGAAGACATCCGGGTGAAGGGACCATTCTCCCTGGTCCAGGGTCTGGCGGCTCAGATAATCCGCCTGCCAGTTCTCCACCCCCGGAATGTGAACTGCAGATATCGCCAGGACGTGCGTCTCGGCCCAAGACAGAATGTCGGCTACTTCCCGAGCCGCTCGGGCACTCCTGGTGCCCCCTTGGTGGTTGATGTAGGCCACCGCTGTGGCATTGTCCGTCTGTACCCGAACTGGACGGCCCTGAAGCCTGTCCCTCCAACGCAGAAGACAGAGATTTATCGCTCGCAATTCCAGAATGTTGATCGGAAGGGAGGATTCCTCCTCCGACCAAGTTCCCTGGGCGGACAGAACGCCCAGAACACCACCCCAGCCCGACAGGCTGGCATCCGTGGTGATCACCGTCCACGACAAAGGACTTGCCCCCCGACACCGCCGGGGACTGGAGCCACCACAAAAGACCCCTTCGGGTGAGATGGCTCAACGACAGCCGTAGATCCAGAGATTGCGGACGCCCGTCCCACTTGGCCAGGACCTCCGCCTGAAGCTCCCGTGTGTGAAACTGGGCGAAGGGAATCGCCTCGAAGGCCGAAACCATCAACCTCAGACACCTCATACACGTCCGGAGGGACGAGCACTGATTGTCCCTGAGGGACCTGACTTCGTCCTGAAGCGTCCGGAGCTTGTCTTCCGGCAGGAAGACCTTCGCTTGAACAGAGTCCAGGACCATCCCCAGGTAGGGAAGACGAACCGACGGACGAAAATTTATCGTCCAACCGAATTCCTGCAGAGTCTGCATCGTGATGGACAGGTCGTTCACCAGGCCCTGACTGGTCGCGGACCGAATCAGGATATCGTCCAGATACCCCAGGACAGAAATGCCCTGGGCCCTCAATAAGGCCAGAACCGGCGCAAGCACCTTGGTGAAAAACCGCGGAGCTGAAGCGAGACCAAAGGGCAACGCCACTAATTGATAATGATCGTCCGCAATGGCAAATCGAAGGTACCTCTGGTGACCCTCGAAAATGGGGATGTGAAGGTACGCATCCTTCAAGTCGATGGAGGCCATGAATTCCCCCGGAACCAGGGCAGCCACCACTGATCGCAGGGATTCCATGCGGAACTTGCGAACCCGCACAAAGCGGTTCAGAGCTTTTAAGTCCAGAATCGGACGTACCTTGCCCTCCTTTCTGGGCACAGTGAACAGATTGGAATAGAACCCCCGAAATCTGTCCCGATGAGGCACCGGAACCACCACTCCCTGGGCCCGCAGGTCCCGCACCGCCAGGTGCAGATCCCGCAAGCACTCCGGAGTCAGCTGAAGGTTTGAGGGGAAAAATCTGCCCGCCGGCCGAGAAAGAAACTCGATCTTGTATCCAGATCGAACGATTTCCTGAACCCACCTGTCCCGAATGCTGTCCAGCCAGGGTTGAAGAAAACCGAGCAAACGTCCCCCCACCCCAGAACCGGGTGAGGGCGTCCCTTCAGGCCGCATTGTTATGGGCAGCGGGCCCGGACTGGCCGGACTTCTGCTTACCCGTCCACGGCTTCTTCTGGGAGCCTTGGCCCTTGAAGGGCTTACCCTTATAGTGCGACCGAAAGGCACGAAAGGACCTCTGAGAGGGCCTAAACGAGGCATTCTTCTTACCACGAACAAACTTATTCTTGCGAGAATGGGGCAAGAGAGTGCTCTTACCCCCAGAAATACCCTTTATCAGAGTATCCAAAGATTCGCCAAAAAGGCGAGATCCCGCGTAGGGCAAATTAGCCAAAGTCTTGCGGGAAGATTGGTCAACCGACCAACATTTCAGCCATATCAGGCGACGGTTCAAGACCGCCACACTAGAAAGACGCGCAGCCAAAGGGACTAAATCCAAGTCCGCATCACACAAATACATGACACCCTGGTGAATCTGATCCACCATAGCCAAAGTTGTCGGCGGGGCAGAGTCAGCCACCAGAGTGCGCCTGAGCACCTGCGTCCAATCCGCAATAGCCTGGGCTGCCATAATGGAAGCAAAAATAGGCTTCAGCATAGAGCCAGCAACCGTATAGGCATGACGGGCCAGAGATTCCAATCTCCTGTCCGTCGGGTCCCGGAACACCGGGGTATCCTCAGCAGGGATCGCAGTTGATTTATTCAAAATCGCCACCGCGTGATCCACCTGAGGCGGCACTAACCAATGCTCATCAGTAGCTGGTGTAAAAGGATAACGCAGCTTGAACCTACTTGGCACAGCAAAAGGCTTTTTTAAATTGCGCCATTGCTCATCAACAGCGCGCTGAAATTCCGTAGAGCAAGGAAAAACCTGCGATGTTTTGCTTTTCCTTTGCGTCCCATAAGAGGACATCAAAGCAGGAGGACATGGTTCATCCTGCAAATGCAGCGTTTGCTTGATAGAAGCAACTAACTCATCCATGAGTGCAAGCTCTTCAGACGAGCCAGGGGGAGAATTATCAACCCCTTCCACCTCAGCCTCCCCATCAGACCCCACAAGGTCTAGGGATGAGTGAGACCCTGAGAAGGGCACTCCAGCCATAGCAGCCCCATCGCCCTCTGAATCAGAGGAAATAGACACCCTGGGCCGTTTTGTGGATCGATCAGCCACCAGCACTTGAGCAGCTAAGTTTGCCACAATAGTGGCCAGATCAGCCCCCTCGGGGGAAGCAGCAGCCCCTTGGCCCCCCACCAAGGTGGGAGGAAACTTGCAATCCTGAGAATCCATGCCCCAGCAATGTAAGGAAGAAAGGGGTACTGCCCCTTTAAGATCGCGGCGAGCGTAGCCCACCGCACCCACTGAATACACCGACCCCCACAGGGACAAGAAACTGGGCAAGGAATACAGGAAAAAAGGGAAGATAAAAACCTGGAGAGATCACACAGGCTGCTGCACCGATCGCTGTCCCAGAGCAAAAGGAAGTGATGCAAGACTGACCGCCCCTATGAAGCCTACGCAAGGCTACACAAACATGGCCGCCCGGCTGAGGATTCCTTGGGCAAATACAACATGGCGCCGACATGTGGCCTGATCGATCGCCGCCAAAACGCCGTGCATTACCACTCAGGACCGGCCACCACGATTTTGCCTCAAAAAAATGGCGGGTCACCGCAGCGATCGCCGCACAGCATGCCTCAAATCTGACTGCCTCATGCATACATCCAACAGAGCGGGAGAGCCCCCCCCTTCACAGCCCACACACAGGCAGCAAGTCCACACAGGAACTGACAGGGTGCACAGCAGCCACACAGACATGCAGGGTCACACAGTCCCAGACTGACACCCAAATAGACAGGTCCCCACATAGAGTTACACTTACCAGTCCGGATGGCGTGGGGAGCCTGCTCCAGCGACCAAACCGCTGCACTGAGGACAGGGAGTGTCGCAAGCATGATGCAGCGGAACTGCGGTGCGAAACCGCAATGGCGTCCAGTGAGGTAGCCACCTCACCGATAGCATCCCTGCAGCGAACAGGGATGGGTCGTTCAATGTGCCAGGGTAAAACCTAAGCTGAACGCTCGATGGCAGGCTGGGAAGCCCCTGGCCCTGAGCCCTGGGATCCAGGGTGGCCAGACTGAGACCCAGCTCCGCACGATCATCTTCATCAGAAGAAGCTAACTAATGCTGAAAATAAACAGCTAAGCAAAAGAAATAGAAAAAACTCCAAATAAAATCAAAAAGAGAAAAGAAGCTGAGACTAAGAGCCCCAGCACAGGAACAGCCTAACCTACTCCTGAGCTAAGCATTAGAAACTGAGTTGGAAATGCAGGAAGCAGGGAGGTATTGACTGAGGGGACCACCCTCTGGGGGTGGGATATGCTAAAAGCTTTGATATTAATATATTCTGTTGCCTAGCTACTCCTACGGAGCAAAGGTCAATAACCCCATTAGTGACGAATATGAAGAGGCGGCGACTGTCAGAGGACGTAAGAGAAAATATGTTTAGGATTACCAGATTATACTGATACAGTACAGCAATTATGGATGATATAATAAACTATTCAGCATGTAGGCTATGCATCTTAACCACTTAAGCCCCGGAGGATTTTCCTGCTAAAAGACCAGGGGGTATTTTGCGATTCGGCACTGCGTGACTTTAACGGACAATTGCGCGGTCGTGCGAGGCTGTACCTAAACGAATTTGACGTCCTTTTTTTCCCACAAACAGAGCTTTCTTTTGGTGGTATTTGATCACCTGTGCGATTTTTTGATCACGCGCTATAAACAAAAAAAGAGCGACAATTTTGCAAAAATAGCAATATTTTTCACATTTTTTTATATGAAATTCCCCAAAAAAAAAAAAAATGTAAAAATCAAAATTTTTTAACATTTTTGGCCAATTTGTTTTATCCTACCTATGTTTGGTAAAAAAAAAAAAATCGCAAAAAGCGTATTTTGATTGGTTTGCGCAAAAGTTATCGCGTTTACTAACAAAGGGAAAGATTTTTGTCATTTTTGTTGTTTTTTTTTTTAACACGTAATGGCGGCGATCTGCGATTTTTTTTGCGGTACTGCGACATTGCGGCGGACAGATCGGACCCTTGACTGACATTTTTGACACTTTTGGGGTTACCAGTGACATTTCTACAGTAATCAGTGCTATACATATGCACTGTTACTGTAAAAATACACTGGCAGTGAAGGGGTTAACTTTATTTGGGAGGGAGGGGCTGTGTGTGTCCCTAGGGGCGTGATTCTTACTGTGATTGGCTGTGGCTCTAGCTGTAAGGACACTGATCAACAGATCTACATACTAGATCCGTGTAATCAGTGTCTTTACAGCGAGGAGAATGACAGGCAGCTTGTTTACACAAGCTGCCTGACATTCTCCCTCTTCCCCCGACGATCGCCGAGTGGCCGGCGGACATCGGGTCCGCTGGTCACACGCGCGGGGGGGGGGTGCGTGACCGCGCGGGAGCGCGCTCGCTCCCCAGACCCTCCCAGGCTAGTGACGTTAATTAACGTCACTCTGCCTGGCAGGGGCTGACCGCCGCAGTAAATCTACTTGCGGCGGTCGGCAAGCAGTTAAAGTTACATTTTCAATTTTGTCTAAAGCTTGCCTTTTATTGTGTTTCTCAAACTGTACCTTACATGTAGAAAACGCTCTAATACATCACCTGGTGTAAACCCTTAAAATGTATGGATGAACACAAGGCTTCCTCTGACTGGCTGAGGTGGAGAGGCCGGTGGATGCTGTCAAAATCTCCACCTCAGGGAATCAGAGAAAGCCTTGTATTCATTCATAAAAATAAAAGCTTGCTGTGAAGGGATGAGCAGTGCTCAGCTCAACTCAGCAATGTTCCAGGAAAGGGACAGTAAGTCCCCGTCCCACTGCAATTAAGAAAGAATACAAATATATACCTCCTCTCTGACACAGCGAGATGTGGTGTCCACACCGGTGATCAAGGTTGGTGGGTAGAACAATCCTTTTTTAGGAAGAGGTCCAGGAGTCTGAAAAACCTGTTGGAAATACAGAACAAATGCACATTAACTGGAAAGAATATTAACGGAATATAAAAGACACTGTTTTAAGTAAAAGGTATACATTTTCTCTACTTTCTTCCAAAATATAAACAATAAAATGCAGGAAAAGGAAAAATTAAAGTAGAACTATAGGCAAATCTTTCTTCATGTTAGGGAATGGTATAACCCGTCAGATTTTTTTGCTCACCATCTATGTTCTGTTTTTCCTTCACTTCCTGTCCCATAGCAAACAGGAAGTGAAAGGAAATCCTTACAAATTAATGAAATCCCTTGGGGCCCCCAAGTCACTAGAACTAGTACCCCACTGAAAGATTTCCCCTCTTACTTTTTTGGGGACAAACCAAAATGTTGGAATATTTTTTACTTTCACCTTTAAATAATTGTAAACAGGGAAAATAGAGAAGGTGAATCTTCCTAACTGGGGCAAAGACCGCAAAAAAACTGACAAGCATTTTAATGTCTCAACTCCATCCAAAAAAAAACAAAAACCTGGATTTTTGTCTTACCGTAAAGTCCCGTAAAGTAAAGCACCTCTGAGGTTCACTGACGGACACAGCTCCAGGTCTTTTAGACCATTGGGCTTTATGCTGCTCTAGGAGTAGGACTAGGCAGAAACCTTTTTGGTTACTGCCCTGAGGCAGTCCCAGAGGGTATACCATCACTTCCTGCTATAGGACTTTAGGTTGTAACAAGCAGTGTCAGAAGAACATATAATTCAACCCAACAGAGGGGCGGGCGCTATGTCCGTCAGTGAACCTCGGAGAAAAGGATTTTATGATAATACAGTTTTCTCTTTCGTTCATTGACGGCCACAGCTCCATGTCTTCTAGATCACTGGGCTGTCCCAAAGCAGTAACTAATTGACCTGTGGTCACTGTTTCCTAAGTTGTCCCGTATTTCTATATCCGTAAGCAGGTCTGTATTGTTGGAGATCAGTAGGTCAAGTACCGCATTGTTTCTTGTCGGTGCATTCACCATCTGACCCATGAAATTGTCCTGCACAACATTTAGGAATTGCCGAGCCTTGGCTGAATGCGCGGTTCCTTCTGCCCAGTCTATATCTGGATAATTAAAGTCCCCCATTATAATGACATTTCCCATCCTTGCTGCCAATCCTATCTGTAAAAGAAGGTCCGCTTCCCCCCCTCCTCCCTCTAGTTGGGGGGCCTATAGCATACGCCCAATATTACCTTCCCCACAGTGCCTTCCCTTTGAAGTTCTATCCATAGGGATTCTACCGCCTCCATAGCTCCATTATTAATATCATCCCTCATATTTACCTGTACACTGTTCTTAACCACTTTACCACTAGAGCATTTTGCTGTCTTACGTCTGGGCCACTTTTTGCGATTCGGCGCTGTGCGACTTTAACTGACAATTGCGCGGTCGTGCGACGCCATACCCAAACGAAATGTACGTCCTTTTTTTCCCACAAACAGAGCTTTCTTTTGGTGGTATTTGATCACCTGTGCGATTTTTACTTTTTGCGCTATAAACAAAAAAAGAGCGTAAATTTTGAAAAAATAACAATATTTTTCACATTTTTTTATATGAAATTCCCCCCAAAAAAATGTAAAAATCAAAATTTTTTTAAATTTTTGGCCAATTTGTTTTCTGCTACCTATGTTTGGTAAAAAAAATTCACAATAAGCGTATTTTGATTGGTTTGCGCAAAAGTTATTGCGTTTACTAACAAAGGGAAAGATTTCTGTCATTTTTGGTGTTTTTTTTTTTTTTTAACGCGTTATGGCGGCGATCTGCGATTTTTTTTGCGGGACTGCGACATTGCGGCGGACAGATCGGACCCTTGACTGACATTTTTGATACTTTTGGGGGTACCAGTGACATTACTGCAGTAATCAGTGCTATATACATGCACTGTTACTGTAAAAATGACACTGGCAGGGAAGGGGTTAATTTTATTGGAGAGGGAGGGGTTAATGTATGCCTGGTGCTAACTGACGTGTGGGGGGGGAGGTGACTGTGTGAGCCAGGGACAGATCGGAGTGTTCAGCTATGCTGAACACTCCGATCTGTCACTCGGGAGATCCGCCCGCTTGTGTTTACACAGGAGGGCTGATCTCCACACTAGATCCCCGATGATCGGGGCAGAGCAGCGGCGATCGCCGCTGCTCCTCCCCTGGCCCGACTCCCGCTGTGACTGAATACAGCGGGAGCGAGCCTGCGGCGGCGCGCGAGCGCCGCCCACAAGGGGGAGTGTCTGACGACGTAGGTCTACGTCGTCAGACGATAACGAGCCACTTTGCCGCAGTAGAGCTACGGTACTCAGTGGCAAAGTGGTTAATATACAGACATACCCCTCCCCCTTTTTTAACTCCTCTATCTCTGTGATAAAGGGAGTACCCCTGAATGGTCGCCATCCAGTCATGAGAGCTGTCAAACCAAATCTCTGTTATCCCCACAAAATCAAAGTCCTCCTCAAACATCAGTAGCTCCAGCTCTCCCATGTTGTTGGCCAGGCTTCTGGCATTGGTATACAAACCTCGTAATTTTGACCGGTTACATATATCCTCATTTGATGTTTTTAGGCTGCTCTTGAGATTTTTCCCCATACCCACCCTGGGTTTAGGAGCTCTGAACACCCTACTGCTAATGCCCCCATTTCTGCCCTCTGAATCTTGCTTTCCACTGGCTAATTCTACATCTGTACCCTCCCCCCCATCACCTACTTTAAAAGCCCCTCTAACTTTATGGCCATCTTCTCACCCAGTTAGGCTGCGCGCTCCCCATTTAGGTGCAATCCATCCCTACCAAAGAGCCGGTGGCCGACTGAGAAGTCGGCCCAGTTCTCCAGGTACCCGAAATCCTCCTTTTCTGCCTAGTCAGGAATAAGAAATTGGCTCTCTGCTGGGATCTGCGGTCCTGGCATTTTTTCCTTTTTAAATGGAATTTTTACTCTTTTTTATTTTTGTTCTTGTGTAACTACAACCAACTTGTTCCTGTGTGAATTACAATCAACAGCTGGACCAGGTGAGGCACTGGATATCCTAGATCCTTATGGTCTTCCCAGTCTGACCTGTGGGCGCGACCCAACTATTAGCTCCGTGCTAGGTTTGCCGTGACATAGCCAGGGGCTGGCCAGCAAGTGAAACACCTCGCAAGGTTGCATAGCCCTGGTCACGACAGCAGTCATGATCAGAGTCGCAGCATACCTCAGGCCACAGCATCCTCAAGATGGTGCGGTGGACTGCTGGGAGTAGCGCCCGCCTGGTGCCGTGGTGAGTAGTGTCCCCCCTTCCTCCTTATGGAATTGCTGGGGTGGTCACGGGCCCTCCCTAGGGGGATGGTAGGCCCCTTCCTGTGTCCTCCCTCCTCCTCATGCTTTTCCTCCCATCTCCACAGCGGGGTTTCCCCTGCGTAGGTTGCCCTCACCTGCCCCCTGCCCCACCCTTAAGCCCCTCTTGGGGGGCACAGGTGCATTTGGGTAGGGGGGCTTGTCTGGCATTAGGCCGGAGACTGGTGGGTGGCGCTGTCGCCCCCCTTTTTGGGGTGTCCTTACCTGGGTGTTGCGTGGGGGTCCCTGAGGGGTTCACTCCTGGTGCATGACCTTTTCCCTGGGGTCTAGTGGGGTCTGGGTCCCGTGCAGCGCCACATGGTGCCGCCATTTTGCTGTGGATTCGTAATTCCCGGCTTCGGCTGACATGTTTGTGCAGTCCGGGGCCATGTTTTGGGTTTCCCATAGAGAATAACGGTGGCCATTTTCTTGTAGTCTGAGTGTGGTGATGTGCTGTGGGGGCCTCTAGTGTCAGTGCTTACTCTTCCTTTTCCATCTCAGTGTGGCAGGCTGTTTGGCTCTCTCCAGCTCTGGGATGGTGAGTTTTTGAGGGTATACGATCCTTCCTCTGCTATACAACGCCACGATTGCGCTGATTGTTGTAATGCTCCGGTGGTGGGGGGGGATCCCCTGTTTAAAAAAAAAAAAAAAAAAACTCTTATGAGCGGCTCCGATTAACCCCTTGTTGGCAATGGAGCCTCTGGATCGTGCATCACCACCTGACCCACTCTTGGAAGCTACGGGACCCTCTGGGTCTCAGTCTGCCCTGGCGGCCATGACGGCAGCCCTGCAGTCACTTGTATCCAAAGTAGATATGGCCCTGCAAAGGAGGTCTAGCAAGAAGCTCCACCCCACCTTCACCTGTATCCTCTGCCTCCTTAGAGTCTGAGGTGGATTTGGCTGCCGCGGGCGAAAGTCAGCCCACTGGGTCTGCGTCCATGCACGCTGAGTGCTCTAACAGTGAGGAAGAGTTGTCCTCCGCAGCCACGCATAAAAAAAGCACTGGTGGAGGCCCTGATTGTATCAGTGCTGGAAACTTTAAAGTTGGAGGACTCAGCTAATGCTAATGATGCAGCTTGGCACCCGCAAACCTTCCAAGGTGACTTAAGGTGTTCCCCTTTCCTGCCTATTTTGATGAGATTGTCGCTAGTCAATGGGGTTCCCTGAAATGCATGATTGGAATACCTAAGCGCTTTGCAAAATCTCTCCTGAATAAACTAACGGTTCCACCGTCGGTGGACTCTCAGGTTTCCAGGCTAAATAAGGCCACACTTTTGCCGGTGGAGGATTCTCCATCCTTTTAAGGATCCCATGGACAAGATAGCTGAGGCTCTAGTCCAATACCTTTTCACCATATCTGGTTCAATGTTGAGTTGGGTGTTTGCTATCATCTTGATATCTCAGACCTTAATGGAATGGGCAAAGATTTTAGGCAACGATCTGGGAGGGAGTCAACACCCTCCTGAGCTGCCAGATCAGTTGATCCAGGGATTACAGTACATTTGTGATGCATCTTTGAATGTGGCCCCCTTGGCCAGCAAGGTATCTGTGACGGTGGGGATTCTTCGCCGCATGATTTGGTTGAAGTACTGGTCAGCCACCAGGCTTCTAAAAAGGTGCTGACTGATCTACCTTTTGTAGGTAGCCGTTTGTTCGGTGCCTCTATAGAAGAGGTCATTAAGGGTCTTACGGGAGGTAAGAGTACATTACTTCGGCAGGTTGCTACGTCCGCCTGGATCGCAGAAAAAGGGTTCAAGATCCACTCGTAACTTTGTGGGAGGCTCCAAAAGACCCTAGAATGTTAAGTCCAAAGCTGGCACTTCTGGTTCCGAGATAAGCCTTTCCCAGCCTGAAGGGGCCCCCTCATCTGCATTTGGGGTAGGGGGAAGTCTTTGCCTTTTTCCGGACCCCTGGACCTTGCTCATTCAGGACAGATGGGTCCATGAGTTGCGTTGATTCGGTTACAAGATCGAGTTTCGGTCCTTGCCTCCGGCAAGGTTCTTTCCTTCCACCCTACGCTTGTCTCACAAGTCGCTACAGGGCCTCAGAGGTGCAGTGCAGGACCTGTTGGCACAAGGAGTTATTGTGCCAGGTCCAGAGTCGGATCGTTTTCAAGGTTTTCATTCAAATTGGTTTGAATGAAAGGAAGGAAGGCAAGATTCATCCGATCTTAGATCTCAAGGCTCTGAATCACTCTGTGCGGGTTCAGAAATTTCGGACAGACTCCATCATCCGCACTATAGTAGCTTTCCTTCATCAAGGAGATCTTCTGGCCTCTATCTCAAGGACGCTTACCTTCATATTATAATATATGTCGGGCATCAGCGTTTTCTTTGTTTTGCCGTGGGCAAGGAGCACTATCAATTCGTGGCGTTACCTTTTGGTATCGCCTCAGCTCCTTGAGTGTTTGGCCCCAGTTCTGGCCTTGCTACGACAGAAGAGGATTGCAGTACTGGGCTACCTGGGCAATCTGCTTCTGCGTGCAGAGTCTTCCTCGGCTCTAGAAGCCGACTTGGACATTACTGTGCAAACTCTACAGTAGTTCAGATGGACACTAAATTTTCAGAAATCGGCACCGACTCCGTCCACCAAGCTGGACTACTTGGGTCTGATGCTGGACTCCGCGGACTCCGTGTTAGCCCGGGTGTTTCTTCCTCAGGTGAAATATCTGAAGTCACAGGATGCAGTCTGACTCCTGTTGTCCAACCATTGGTCGTCACTCAGGACTTGCATGTAAGTGCTGGGCCTGATGGTTTCCAACTTCGAGGCGGTTCGGTTTGCACAGTTCCATACCAGACTTCTGCAAAGGGAGATTCTGACCAAATGGAACAAGGTTCCGCTGTCTTTGGACAATTTTATCCTGTTAAAATCGGGGTTTGAGGGAGTCTCGGTTATAGTGGCTCCTCTCCCTGGCCCTTCGTCTGGGAAAATCCTTTCTTTCCCTGTATTGGACAGTAATCACCACAGATGCCAGTCTGTCAGGATGGGGAGGTGTCTTGGGAGTGTACTCGGCCCAAAGGGGTTTGGAGTCGAGGGAAGTCCATGCTGTCGATCCGCATCCTGGAAATTCGGGCAATCAGACTTGTCTCAATGGACGAATCGTCTGCAGGGACACCCTGTGCGGATACAATCAGACAATTCTATGGCTGTGGCATAGGTCAATCATGAAGAGGGCATAAAGAGTGCCCTGGCGGCCCAGGAAGTGGCCGGTATATTGAGGTGGGCAAAACTATAGGTTTCGGCCCTCTCTGCTGTGCACATTACACGAGTAGAGAATTGTCAAGCTGACTATCTTGTTGGCAGACTTTGGATCCAGGAGAATGAACTCTTCACCCGGAGGTGTTTCGTCAACTGTGCCTTCGGTGGGGGACCCCCGATGTGGACCTGCTGGCCTCTTGTCTCAAGAGGAAGATGCAGAGGTTCATGGTAAGGTCTCTGGATCCTCTGGCCATCGCCACTGATACCCTGGTGGCCCCTTGGGGCCAGTATCATCTGATTTCTACCTTTCCTCTAATACAACTTCTGTCGAGACTGCTACGCAGAATCGAGGTAGAAGGGATTCCAGTCATTCTGGTGGCACCAGACTGGCCTCGCCCTTCCTGGTACGCAGGCATGGTTAGGCTGGTAGCAGATGTCTCTTAGAAACTTCCTCTTAGGGAAGATCTTCTGTCTCAGGGACCATTCTTCCATCCTGCTTTACAGTCGCTGTCTTTAACGGCCTAGCTATTGAAAGCCAGGTGCTGAAGGACAGAGGGCTGTCAGAGTCTGTGAGTCCTACGCTGTTAAAAGCTAGGAAATCTACTTCCAGGAAGGTTTATCATAGAGTTTGGAAGGCATACATTACTTGGCGTGAGTCTCGAGGGGGGTTCACCTTCCTTTTCTGTGTCTCGCCTGTTGGAGTTTCTACAACTAGATGTAGATCAACGTTTGGCTCTGGGCATCATCAAGGGCCAGATTTCCGCTTTGGCCATATTTTTCCAAAGGCCGTTGGCGGCAAAGTCCTTGGTTCACTCTTTTGTGCAGGAAGTTCCCTGCCTGGCTCCACCGGTGAGATCAATTTGGTACTGTCGGTGCTTCAAAAGCCTCCCTATGAATATATTCAAGAACTTCCTCTGCTCACTCTGTCACAGAAGGTGGCGTTCTTAGTCGATAGTACTTCCACACGTTGGGTGTCGGAGTTGGCTGCATTGTCCTGTTGGTCGCCTTACCTGGCGATTCATAGGGACAAAGTGGTGTTGCAAACCTGTCAGGCGTTAGTTCCTAAGGTTGTCTCTGGGTTTCATTTGAATGAAGATATTGTGTCACTGTCCTTATGTCCTAAGCCAAAACATCCTAAGGAAACTGCTTTGCATTCCTTGGGATGTGGTCTGGGATGTGGTCAGGGCGATTCAGGTGTACCTTGCGGTGACTGAACTGATTCGGAAATCTGATTGATTGTTCTTATGGATGGACCTTGTAAGGGGCAGGCTGCATCTGCTGCGACCATTTTCAAGTGGACCAGACAGACGGTGGTGCAGGCCTATTACATTAAGGGTCAGGTTCCTGCTTTCCCTGTTAAAGTGCATTCTACGAGGGCGCTTAGTGCCTCCTTGGCCTTCCATCATCAGGCGTCAGTGGTTCAGGTGTGCAATGTGGCTAAGTGGTCGTCTGTACACACATTCACAAAGTTTTTATAGGGTGGATGTACTTCCATCTTCAAATGTGGCGTTTGGCCACAATGTTTTGCAAGCTGCGGTTGCAGAGGCTTCCACTTCTTGAGGGTGTCTTTTTTTTCTTGTAGTGAGCTCCAGTTGTTAGTTGAGCTACTGTTTTTTCCTGGTTGGTTATGTTTAGCCTTGTTGGGAATTCTATATATCGCTGTGTTTTTCCCACCCTAAAATTTTCTACACAGATACAATCAGTGCATCCACCAGCACCCTTGAATGCGCATTCAAAAAAAGAGACATCCTTATGGCAGAGCATCCGAAGTGCGTGGACGCAGACCCAGTAGAGTCAAAATATGTTAAGCTCACCATGAGAACATAACAAGCAGGGGAGGTCGCCAACCACAGTCCCGCAAGGAGACACCGGCCAAAGTTCCACAAAAGGACCCCTATTAGACCTAAGGGTCGCCCACCATAAAGGACATAGCCCCCTATAAAGGGGAAGAGGAGGCCCACTAAGACATGCAGAGTACCCCCACACAACAATGTCCCCATGGCACCCCCCGATTCAAGGGGTAGCACCAGGCAGTCCATTTGCCCACCCCGCTGGGGGGGGGGGGGGGGGAGTGCGGACGCCCATCCGCTGCTCTGTCACCCCGGTCAGCAGCTCAAACAGCCCGGTCAGCAGCTCAAAAAAACTGGTCAGCAGCTTGGACGGCCAGCCCAGAGTAGGCTACAAAGCTGCGGCCTAAATTAGGGGTCCAATCCGGTCACGAGTCCGCCGTCAGCTTGATCAGCAGCTCGGTTAGGAGCTTGGACACAGATCAGCAGAAAGGGCAAAAGAACCGCTCCAGTGATAAGGTAATCCTAACCATCAAAATAAGGTGCAGCAAGGATCCGCAGTCCAGGCAACTATAATGTATAGAGAGAAATAGCCGCACTCCAACTTGAAGGTGAAAAATATAAAATCTGTTTTATTCATATCCAAAAGATAAAAATCAATTCAAAAGTGTATCCATAATATAGTCAGAGACAAGAGATGAACGCATAGTAGTTGACGCGTTTCACGGATAAACGTCCGCTTAGTCGTAACCATGCACATACATAAAGAGATATTGCTTAAATAGTGGCTAACACTTCCTGAGCTCATCCTTGATCATCGTTAATTGAGCACACAGCTGCAAGTCATCCACACCCAGTTCACAAATGGAAACAGCCCAGCAAAATTTCATGTATGGAGACACCACCCACAGCAAGGCAATTGCAATGGGTATGAAAAATAGAAGACAGAATAAAAGAAATAAAAAGCAATAATAACAAAGATAATGTAGAAAAAGAAAAAAGAAAAAAAAACATGTAGAGCAAAATAAGAAATAGGGAGCCATATCCGTAAAATGCATGTGAGTTGCTGGGATGATCTCTCTTAGTACAAACTATAAAACCTCTTTAAAAAGGAAAAAGAAAGAGAAATCCCTTGATTTAGATAATATGAAATACATGCACTGCCGAAATGGCAATAAAGGAAAACATGCATCTAGGTCTCATGTAGAGGATATCGATGCATATGAAGCATGCCTCCTTAACCATATATAAAGTTATACAGAAAAAATGCTGTGAAAAAAATGGATAAATGAAACAACCCTGGAAAATATAAAATAAAATAAACACTACTAAGAAATGAAAAATCATAATCAATTCATGTATATAATAAATAGCCTATATCATCACAGCTATGTGCTCCATAAACGATAGTGATCATACAATATAGTAATAAAACATCCTTGGGTATTATATACCCCAATTCTGTTACAACAAAGATACACCTTATTATAACAACATGCATTTATATAATCACATCACAGAAAAGCCTAATGCATGTGGTATAAATATATACACAAACAAATTAAACAATGTATCAAAGTGTGTACATACATGTTACAAAACATACAGACAAGACTGTTCTGCGACTGACAAGACTGTTCTGCGACTGACAAGACTGTTCTGCGACTGACAAGACTGTTCTGCGACTGACAAGACTGTTCTGCGACTGACAAGACTGTTCTGCGACTGACAAGACTGTTCTGCGACTGACAAGACTGTTCTGCGACTGACAAGACTGTTCTGCGACTGACAAGACTGTTCTGCGACTGACAAGACTGTTCTGCGACTGACAAGACTGTTCTGCGACTGACAAGACTGTTCTGCGACTGACAAGACTGTTCTGCGACCGACAAGACCGCTCTGCGACCGACCGACGGCGCTCTTGACTGATCGACCGTGAGTATTTTAGAGACTGGTGAGTATCTTAGCGACTAGTGAGCATCTTTGCGACTGGTGAGTATCTTGTGTCTGTTGGATCTTTGCGACTGGTGAGTATCGTTGCGGTTAGTGAGTATCGTTGCGACTGGTGAGTATCGTTGCGACTGGTGAGTATCTTTGCGTCTGTTGGATCTTTGCGACTGGTGAGTATCTTGCGTCTGTTGGATCTTTGCGACTGGTGAGTATCTTAGCGACTGGTTAGTATATTAGCGACTGGTGAGTACCCCAGGTTCAGTACCAGGGAAGTTAGAGGTAGTGTAGGTTAGGAAGAGCAGTTCGTTAATATATCCCCATAGAGTAGTGGGTAATAATGTCCGACAGGATTGCGGATGCCACTCAGTGCACTTCTTGCTGCATGTATGCGTTCCTTGATGAACCATTCGAGGGCGAATACTGCTGTGCAAGATGTGAGCAACTTGTTGCTCTGGTAGACCAGATCCTGGACCTACAGAACACAGTGGCAACACTGCGTGGCATCAACAACCTGGAAAGGAGCTTGGACATTACCTATCAGGCGCTGGTAGGGGCCAGCATAGAGGAGGGAGGAACAGAGGAGACGCAAGAAGCAGAGGTACGCAGCTGGGTGACTGTTAGGAAGGGTAGAGGGAGGAGAGCCAGGGAGGCCAATCCTGAGTTGGTACACCCTAACAAATCTGTCGAGTTGCAGGTTGAGGGGGATATCAGCTCAGGGGTGGCAGAGCTGGAGCATGCACCCTCCCCCAGCTGCCAGGGGAGGGACGGCTCCAGGAAGAAGGGGGGCCGTAACTCAGGAAAGGTTAGAAAGGTTGTGGTAGTGGGGGACTCAATTATCAAGAGGACAGAGAGGGCAATCTGTAAAAAAGATCTCGTGAACCGAACAGTTTGCTGTTTACCGGGCGCCCGAGTTCGGCACATCGCAGATCTGGCAGACAGATTGATGGGGGGGGCTGGGGATGACCCAGCGGTCATGGTGCATGTGGGCACTAATGACAAAGTTAAAGGTAGGTGGAGGATCCTTAAGAACGATTTCAGGGACTTAGGTAATAGATTGAGGAAAAGGACCTCCAAGGTGGTTTTCTCTGAAATACTGCCTGTACCTCGAGCCACACAAGAGAGGCAGAAGGAGATTAGGGAACTTAACAAGTGGCTGAGGAATTGGTGTAGGAAGGAGGGGTTTGGGTTCCTGGAGAACTGGGCTGACTTCTCAGTCGGATACCGGCTCTTTAGTAAGGATGGGCTGCACCTTAATGGGGACGGTACAGCTCTTTTGGGGAGAAAGATGGCCACCAAGTTGGAGGGGCTTTTAAACTAGGAGACGGGGGGGAGGGCTCAGAAGTAGAGTCAGTCAGGAGGAAGCAGAGGACTGAAGGCAGCTGTAGTGTCAGCAGCGACAGTAGGTCCACAAGGTCAATTGGCAGGTCTGTGCGGGAGAACCTCAGACCAATCAGGAATAAACATAACCGCCAATTGCGCTTAACTTCCTTAAAACTAAGAGGGGTATATGCTAATGCCAGGAGCCTAGCTAATAAAATGGATGAGTTGGAAATGTTAGTACATGAGGAGGACATAGACCTTGTGGGAATAACAGAGACTTGGTTCGACCCCTCACATGACTGGCTGGCCAATATCCATGGGTATTCGGTGTACCGGAAGGACAGGGTAGGAAAAAGAGGGGGAGGGGTATGTCTCTATGTCAAGAACAATATAAAGGTGACAGAAAGGAGTGACATTACGGATGGGATGAGCATGGATTTAGAATCTGTGTGGGTTGAACTCCATAGGGAAGGAGAAAAGGGGAAAGTAATTGTGGGGGTTTGCTATAGGCCACCTAACCAAGGGGAGGAGGTAGAGCTGGAATTTTTAGCACTAATGGGTAAAGTGGCAAAATTGGGATCAGTCATCGTATTGGGGGACTTCAATTACCCCGACATTGACTGGGAAGAGGGGACTGCACACTCACAGAAGGCCCGCCTATTCACGGAAACCTTACTGGATAATTACATGTCACAGTTGGTAGATTCCCCCACCAGAGAAAACGCAGTCCTGGATCTATTGCTCACTAATGACCCAGACATAATCTCGGAGGTAGGAGTCCAGGACAACCTGGGCTCTAGCGATCACAGGATGATCACATTTAGTGTAAATAACAACATAACAAGACAAGTGGGGAACATAAGAACCCTAAACTTCAGAAGGGCAAACTTTCCAAAATTGTACTCAATGATGGAAAAGGTAAACTGGGACCAAACCCTGGGATCCCTGACCACTGAGGAAAAATGGGAATGCTTTAGGAACATATTAGGCAAAGGCATCTTGCAGTGCATTCCTATAGGAAATAAATTTAGAAGAGACAAAGCCAAACCTGGCTGGCTAAACTGTAGCGTCATAAAACTTATTAGGGGGAAAAAATTGGCCTTCAAGAAGTATAAATCAGAGGGCACAGTATCGGCTTTCGAGCAATACAAGGAGGCAAATAAGAAAAGTAAACAAGAAATCAAGATGGCTAAAATCAACTTTGAGAGACAAATAGCGGAGGATAGTAAAAAAAACCCAAAGAAATTCTTTAAATATATCAACAGCAAAAAAACTAAGGCAGAGCATATTGCACACATAATTAACAATGATGGGAGGATGGTTACAGAGGACACTGAAAAAGCAACCGTGCTAAATGCTTTTTTCTCGTCAGTCTTTACACAGGAAAAGGAGGGGTACACTGACCATGACTGTATGGTTAGTAGTAATAAACAGGACTTGCCACCATGGCTAACAGAGGGGGAAATCAGGGAAAGGCTGGATAAACTTAACACAAACAAATCACCAGGACCGGATGGCATACATCCGAGAGTGCTCAAGGAACTCAGTATGGTTATATCTAGACCACTGTTCCTGATCTTTGCTGACAGTATTAGGACAGGAGATGTACCAGGGGATTGGAAGAAAGCTAACGTGATTCCAATATTCAAAAAGGGCCAGAGGCATATCCCGGGAAATTATAGGCCTGTCAGTTTGACATCAGTAGTATGTAAACTTCTGGAGGGGATGATAAGGGACTATATTGTAGAGTTTGCTAAGGACAACAACATCATCAGCAGTAATCAGCACGGGTTTACAAATGGGCGTTCTTGTCAAACCAATCTCCTTACATTCTACGAGGAGGTGAGCTGTGAGCTAGATAGGGGGAGACCAGTGGATGTGGTGTACTTGGATTTCGCTAAGGCGTTTGATACAGTTCCCCACAAGCGCTTAATTTATAAAATAAGGTCTGCAGGTATCGATAGCAGGGTTTGCTCTTGGATACGGAACTGGCTAAAAAGGCGGGTCCAAAGGGTAGTAATAAACAGCGCATACTCAGACTGGTCTGAGGTGGTAAGCGGGGTCCCCCAAGGCTCAGTCCTGGGACCAACCTTGTTCAATTTATTCATAAACAACATTGAGGTCGGGATCAGTAGTTCGATATCAGTTTTTGCAGATGACACAAAATTGGGCAGGGCAATAACTTCACAACATGAAGCAGATATCCTGCAGAATGACCTGGACAAAATAACAGAGTGGGCAACAACATGGCAAATGAGGTTTAACGTGGAGAAGTGTAAGGTTTTGCACTTGGGGACTAAAAACATAAAATCACAATACACGTTAGGAGGGGAGCCCTTGGGGGAATCAAAAATGGAGAAGGATCTGGGAGTATTGGTTGATGATAGATTAGGAAACAGCATGCAATGTCAAGCGGCAGCTTCCAAAGCCAACAGAATATTAGCATGCATAAAGAAAGGGATGCATTCCAGAGATAAGACTATAATCCTTCCACTTTATAAAACTCTGGTCCGACCGCATCTGGAGTATTCCGTCCAGTTCTGGTCGCCAGTCCTCAGGAGGGATGTGTTGGAGCTGGAGAGAGTCCAGAGAAGGGCAACTAAACTAATTAGGGGATTGGAGGACCTTGACTATGAAGAGCGTCTACAATCGCTCGATTTATTCTCCCTGGAGAAGAGACGTCTGAGGGGGGACATGATAGCAATTTATAAATATCTTAATGGGGATCCCAGCTTAGAAAAAAAGCTGTTCATTCGAAGGGATTGCATGAGGACTCGAGGGCATACAATGCGATTAGAGGAGAAGCGTTTTAACCTCAGGCAACGCGGGGGGTTCTTTACTGTTAGGGCAACAAGATTGTGGAATTCTCTACCACAAGAGGTGGTTTCTGCGGGTAGTATGGTGGCTTTCAAAAGACTCTTAGACTTACATCTCAAGGATCAGAACATTCAGGGGTATGGGAGATGATTACAGCCACACATGCCTACACAGGTTGAACTGGATGGACTATTGTCTTTATTCAACCTCACCTACTATGTATGTAACTATGTATGTAGATATCGCATAGGCACAATAACCCTAGCATTCCAGAATTAACCAAATATCCAAAAAAGGATTCAAACAAATAAGTATAATAATATGTAATGATTCAATAAAGGAAGCACAAAATAAAAAAAAAAAAAAAAAAAAAAAAAAAAAAGAAAAGAAAAGAGAAAAAACAAAAACAGAGATAGATAGCGATCGGTCAAAGAAACCATGAATGGATATATAATGTGGAAACAGTGTTAACAACCAACAAAGTTGTATGATAAATCTAACCTCCTTATGGCATATTTACCCCATGTATCCACATATATTCTCCTCTCAAAAATCCAGAGGATAGAGCAAAAATGAGCTCCCCATAGCACCAACAACAAGGGAAGAAGGGGATATAGCAAAAACAACGGGAAACAGATTGTACCGTATATGCATCCACCCGATATGGTATGTAAAAACCCATATTACTACACCGGGTGGAAAAAAGGACCCAACACAGAACCCCTCCAGAGGATGTCCGTGTTAGTATATAGTAATAATAATAGTAAATAATCCCATACAATAATATTGGTACTAAAGCTTATAGTGAATGCCCTCTTCCAAGCAGCTAGTTATCTCAATATCCATGCCCAATAAAAATTAAATAATAGATGTGGACATAGCGGACCCCAAGAGTATAGCTAATTGGGTTTTGAATCAACAGGTTCTTGCACACACATTGATAGACATATAGACAGACCTATCAACGACAGGGATCTCTCGATCCATACACTGACCAATGTATCAACGATATGGATCTTATGATCCCATATAAAAGATGCATAAGGGTCCACAAAGAAATGCACACATATCCCCGGCCATCAGCCACCAAAAGATATTATTTTAGCCCCATATACACAATATAGAAAAATATATAAATATATATGAAAGCAAACAATATTATATATATATATATATACACACACACACATACACAGGCCTCGAAAAATCCTGGGCGCCAGGTCGCATTTGCAACTAGAATTAGCGACCTGGCGCCTGGGGTGCCCTGCAGGATGTGTCCTGTCCCTTTTGCGCCCCCCACCTCCTCTTCGAGTTCACGGACTTCCCCGCCGTCCAAAAATTGAGTCCCCGGCTTTTCGGCCTTCTTCTGTGAGATGAGAAGCTAGGGGAACTGGCGCCCTCTTGTGGTGGCCGGGAGTAATGCATGTTCTCAGTGCCTTCCCTTCTCCTTCCAAAGAGGAGAAGAGAGGGAAGTTTTTTAAGGCTTCATCTCTCTGTCCAGTTACCTTTGCTTAAAGGTAAGTGGACAGGGAGTGTGGTTATTATTATTAATTTATTTTTTAAATGTAAAAAAAATAAATAATAATTTTTTCTTTTTTTTTTTAATTATTAAAAAAAATAAAAAGTTTTCTTTTTTTTTTTTCAATTCTTATAAAAAAAATATAATATAATATATATATATATATATATATATATATATATATATATATATATATATATATATATATATATATATATATATATATATATATATATATATATATTTTTTTTTTTTCATTTTTTTTTCCTCATCGCCGTGCCACAGCCGAAGGCCCCTTTCACACAGGCTGTCTGATCAGGTCCGCCTGTCAGTTTTTCAGGCAGACCTGATCGGACCGTTCAGTCTCCTCTATGGAGCGGTAATCTGCCGCCATCTGACCCTGCCCGCCAAAAACAGCTTGATTGTTAGTTTAAAAAAAAAAAAAAAAACTGGCTCCTAACTTTTTTAGCTGGCTCCTAGATTTCAGGCAAATTTGTCAAGCCCTGTATATATATATATATATATATATATATATATATATATACACATACACACACTCGATCAGCCAAATATAGGCAGATCGAATAAACCATTATGTGTGCAGGGGATATGTATACACTTTAATGCACAAGAAAACTACCTATTTCAGACAGATATTCCTTCACCCTAACTTATAAAACCCAACTTTATGAATAGAAGTGGGTGACATCCCATTCAAAGTTGAGTCCTCCGGGCAAACGAGTTTGGAGTCTGTGTATCCAAAACACTTCCCTTTTACATAGAAGGCGAAAAACACCCCCCCCCCCCCCTCAATGGGGATACAACCTGTTCTATCACCTGAACAGATACCAGGGACAAATCTCCATCGTGCTCCATATTAAAATGGCGCGCGACATTGGTAGATTTACGTACCCTGATATCGCTCAAATGTTCCCTGAATCTGTCCTTCAATTTCCGTGTGGTTCGACCCACATATTGCACGAAACAACTCCTACGTGTAATCAAATAGACCAGAAATGTCGTGTTGCAGTTATAGAATTTTTCTTTTTTATATGGTCTATTATCCAATGTAGATTGAAAGGTATTCCCTCCTGCAATGTGTGGGCATTTAATACAGTCTTTAGTGCCACATTTAAAGTTTCCTTTAAAATGCAGCCATGTTTCTGATGTTTTATTACTATATTGTATGATCACTATTGTTTATGGAGCACATAGCTGTGATGATATCGGCTATTTATTATATACATGAATTGATTATGATTTTTCATTTCTTAGTAGTGTTTATTTTATATTTTCCAGGGTTGTTTCATTTATCCATTTTTTTCACAGCATTTTTTCTGTATAACTTTATATATGATTACTTTAAGGAGGCATGCTTCATATGCATCGATATCCTCTACATGAGACCTAGATGCATGTTTTCCTTTATTGCCATTTCGGCGATGCATGTATTTCATATTATCTAAATCGAGGGATTTTTTTTCCTTTAACCACTTGCCTACAGTGCACTTTCACCCCCTTCCTGCCCAGACTGATTTTCAGCATTCAGCGCTCTCACACTTTGAATGACAATTACTCAGTCATGCAACACTGTACCCATAAAAAAATTGTGTCCTTTTTTTCACACAAATAGAGCTTTCTTTTGATGGTATTTAATCACTAATGGGTTTTTATTTTTTTGTGCTATAAATAAAAAAAGACTGAAAATATTGTGAAAAAACGCATTTTTCTTTGTTTCTGTCATAAAATTTAGCAAATGAGTAATTTTTCTTCACAAATTTTGGCCAAAATTTATACTGCTACTTATCTTTGGTCAAAATAACCCAAATAAGTATATATTATTTGGTCTTTGTGAAAATTATATAGAGTCCACAAGTTATGGTGCTAATCATTGAAAATTGATCACACTTGACCACACCTGATGTACTGAAGGCCTATCTCATTTCTTGAGACACTAAAAAGTCAGGAAAGTACAAATACCCCCCAAATGACCCCTTTTTGGAAAGTAGACATTCCAATGTATTTAATAAGGGGCATGGTGAGTTTTTTAAAGTTGTAATTTTTTCCCACAACTCTTTGCAAAATGAAGATTTTTTTTTTTTTTTTTTTAAATTGACGTATTAACAGGTTATTTCTCTCACACAGCATATGTATACTTGCAACTACACCCCAAAACACATTCTACTACTCCTCCTGAGTATGGCGATACCACATGTGTGAGACTTTTTCACAGCCTGGCCACATACAGAGGCCTAACATCCAAGTAGCACCGTCCGGCATTCTAGGAGCACAAATTACACATATAATTTCCTGACAACCTATCGCACTTTTGAAGGCCCTGGAGCACCAGGACCATGGAAACCCCCATAAAATGACACCATTTTGGAAAGCAAACAGCCCAACGTATAATTTTTGAGGCATAATGAGTCTTTTCAATATGTCATTTTTTTCCACAAGATTTTGGAAAATGTGGAAAGAAAATGAAAACACATTTTTTTTTACACAAAGCTGTCCATTTATGCAATATTTCTAACATATAGCATGTACATAGCAAAAATTGCACCCCAAAATACATTCTGCTATTCCTCCTGAGTATGGCGATACCACATGTGTAACACTTTTACACAGCCTAACCACATACATAGGCCTAACATCCAAGTAGCACTTTTCACAAAGTTGTTCATTTATCCACTTTAAGACTGGGCCTATTTTTGACACTTGGTGTTTACAAGCTAAAATCATTTTTTTTGCTAGAAAACTACTTAGAACCCCCAAAAATTATATATTTTTTATAGCAGAGACCCTAGAGAATAAAATGGAGATCGTTGCAATGTTTTTTATCACACCATATTTGCGCAGCAGTCTTCCAAATGCAATCTTTTTGAAAAAAATTCACTTTTTTGAACTAAAAAATAAGAAAACAGTAAATTTAGCCCAATTTTTTCCATAATGTGAAAGAAAATGTTACGCCGAGTAATTAGATACCCAACATGTCATGCTTCAAAATTGCGCATGCTCACAGAATGACGCCAAACATTGGTACTTAAAAATCCCCATAGGCAACATTTTAAAAATTTCTGCAGGTTACCAGCTTAGTGTTACAGAGGAGGTCTAGGGCTCAAATTATTGCTCTCGCTCTAACGATCGCGGAGATACCTCACATGTATGGTTTGAACACCGTTTACATATGTGGGCGGGACTTGCGTATGCGTTTGCTTCTGCTCGCGAGCTAACGGGGACAGGACGCACAGGCGTCCCGCAATTTGCAATGATTTCCGGATCGCAGGCAGAATCGCTGTGATTCTGCCCGCGATCGCTACGCTCACATGTGAACGTAGCCTTATGGGTGTCAATTTCTGGGCACTGATGAGGTGACTGTTGGGTGACAGGTGACATTGGGGGGGGCTGAGGACTGTGTGGGGACCTTTATTTGTGTGCTTTTACATTTGACATGTGTACAGAGCAGTAACTCACTATTTCTAGCTCTGCTCTCCTCACACTGGAAACTGTGTGAGGGGAGAAGAGCTAGTAACAGTGAGTTACTGCTCTTTGTTTACATTTTGTGATCAGCTGTGAATGGATTCACAGCCGATCACTTAGTAAACAGTCACTGTCAGTGACTGTTTACTACTGCCGGTGACAGCTGTGTTCCTACGGAACACAGCGCCACCGACATGACCGCGCTGCGCGCTCCCGATCGCGCATGCGCGGTCATCTTCTGGGCTGCTGGAACACAGCCGATCACGTGGGAAACAGCCACGCCCATTGGCTGTTTCCCCCCTGCCGGTGACCGGCTGTGTCCCGGGGACACGCCGACACCGGCAGTGCACGGCAGCGCGCACGCGATCGCGCGCCTGCCCTGCATTGCTGGATCACGTCATATGACGTCCGCCCAGGATAATAGCCGCACAGTCCCGCCGTCATATGACGGCAGGCGGGCGGCAAGTGGTTAAAGAGGTTTTATAGTTTGTACTAGGAGAGATCATCCCAGCAACTCACTTGCATTTTACGGATATGGCTCCCTATTTCTTATTTTGCTCTACATTTTTTTTTTCTTTTTCTACATTATCTTTGTTATTATTGCTTTTTATTTCTTTTATTCTGTCTTCTATTTTTCATACCCATTGCAATTGCCTTGCTGTGGGTGGTGTCTCCATACATGAAATTTTGCTGGGCTGTTTCCATTTGTGAACTGGGTGTGGATGACTTGCAGCTGTGTGCTCAATTAACGATGATCAAGGATGAGCTCAGGAAGTGTTAGCCACTATTTAAGCAATATCTCTTCATGTATGTGCATGGTTACGACTAAGAGGACGTTTATCTGTGAAACGCGTCAACTACTATGCGTTCATCTCTTGTCTCCGACTATATTATGGATACACTTTGAATTGATTTTATCTTTTGGATATGAATAAAACAGATTTTATATTTTTTACCTTCAAGTTGGAGTGCGGCTATTTCTCTCTATACATTATAGGAGCTCGGACAGCCTAATCAGTCGCCTGGACAGCTTGGTCAGTCACTCAGACAGCACGCTCCATCAACCACGAGTAGCCCGCAAGCCGCGGCCTCAATTTTTGGCCCGATCCGGCCACGTGAGGCGATCTGTCGGCATCTGCCAGACAGCTTGGTCAGGCACTCAGTCAGCCTGGTCAGGTAGTCGGACAGCTGCGAGTAGGCCGCAAAGCCACGGACTAAATTTTCAGACCGTTTCAGCCACATGAGGCGCAGACCCACAGATGAAGAAACATCCGCTCCCCCCCCCCCCAAGCCTATAACCACCGCAGGGAGCCCAAAGGACATCCCTACCCCAGTCACGAACCCATAGGGGGCCAGGAACTTGCTCAAGAACCCCCATGTGCGATCCGGACAGCCCGCTTAGCAACAACCACATGCTTGCTGGCCAGACTGGGAGACCTTAAGAATCTAGGATATCCAGTCCGAAACCCAGCCCGGCTGTTGATTGCAGTTCTCTCAGGAACAAAACTAGCTAAAAAAATTTTTATTTTAACAAAGCTTCCCTTTAAAATAAAAAAATAAAAAAAGCTAAAACTGAAGTCCCAGCCAGGAACTAGGTCCAACTCCTAAACTAGGCAGAAAAACTGAATCCTATAGCAGAATGAGTGGGTGTATGCCTTTCAGGGACTGCCCCATAGGCGTAGTACTCCTGTAGAGGGCAGCATAACCCAATGGTTAGGAAAAATATGGAGCTGCGTCTGTCAATGAACGATGAGAAATGGGGTTTTTGCCTTACCCTAAAATCCATTTCTCTTCATCTTCTTGACCATAGGGTTATACTGCCCCCTACAGGAGTAGGACACTAGGCAGATAAAAAGCTTGAACATGCCTATGGGGCAATCCCTGGGAGTATACTCTCACTTCCTGCTATAGGGAATTCAGTTTTTTAACAAGCAGTGTCAGAAGGAAAAAAAACTAACTCCATAGAGGGGTAGGTGTTGTGTCCATCAATGAACATCAGAGAAATAGATTTTACAGTAAGACAAAAAAAAAAAAAATCAAATTTTCTCTCCGTTCATTGACGGACACAGTTCTTCATCTTCTTGACTGTAGGGATGTCCCAAAGCAGCGTCAAACATCAGAGGTGGGAACAGCAGAAAAAAAAAAACAACTTCCCCAAGGCTATAAAGATAGCCAACCAGGTAACTTGGAGCTCAATTGTCAACAACTGGAGCTCACCTGAAAAACACCCTCTAAGAGGTCAAGTCCTATAAACAGCAGCCTGCAAAACGTTGTGGCCAAAAGAAGCATCTGCAGATGCTAACACATCCACTTTATAAAAGTTTGTGAATGTGTGTACAGACGACCAGGTAGCCGCCTGAAAACATGCATCACTGATGCCTGATGACAGAAGGCCCAGGAGGCACTAAGCGCCCAAGTAAAGTGCGACTTGACAGGGAAAGGAGGAACCTGACTCTTCATAGAATAAGTCTGAACCACAGTCTGTCTGATCCACCTGGGAATGGTCACAGCAGAAGCAGACAGCCCCTTGCGAGGTCCATCCACGAGGACAAATAGTGAGTCTGAGTTCCTAAAAAAAGACTCCGTAACTACTAGATACACCCTTATTGCCCGAACCACATCCAGGGAGTGCAAGGCAACTTCCTTAGGATGCTTAGGCTTGGGAAACAGGGAAGGTAACACAATGTCTTCATTCAGATGAAAGTCAGAGACGACCTTCGGAAAGAATGACGGACATGGACGCAGAACCGACTTATCCCTGTGAACCACCAGGTAAGGTGAACGACAAGACAACGCTGCCAGTTCAGACACCCTGCACGCCAAAGTAACAGAGGCCAGCAGGGCAGCAGTGCTTAAATCTTCAATCTAAGGTGGTGGTAAAATCTAAGGAGCTAGTAAATGATCAAACTCTCTGTAAAAAAAAAAAAAAAGGCATGGGTTGAGAAATTTCCAATGTATTGTAGTGCATGCTGGTGTATAAAAACAACCTTCAATGAAGGGAAGACCAACTTTTAATTCAGCTTCAAGAGAATATTTTTGTAAATAACTTTGAAAAACTAGAGAGAAAATACATTTGCAACAAACTGCAGCTTGAATAAATCAGTGACCTGATCTTACTAGCATTATTCATGATTTCCAATACAAACACTCC
Source organism: Pelophylax lessonae (assembly GCF_965119305.1). Lineage (NCBI taxonomy): Eukaryota > Metazoa > Chordata > Amphibia > Anura > Ranidae > Pelophylax > Pelophylax lessonae. Next base: position 155,622,999 of record NC_138779.1, on the reverse strand, counting down.
TATCCAATAAATCTGACCTCTGCTCCCGCTGATCGAGCTTCTTCCACAAACTCAGCGATGGTGTTCATCTGACTCTCGTCAACCAAGGCTCCCATGTCAATGGTTTTGTCCAGACTGTCACCAACTCTCAGATGGGTCATCCTCTGCTTGAGTCTTCGGATCAGATCTTCAGCGACCGATTCTTGCATGAGAAGTCGGGATCCTGCACTGCAAACCTACAGACAGACAAGTTATTGTGACAAACACAAAAGATTTGCAAAGGTACTGTTAGCAGGAAATATTTCAACTACATATATAACTTACAGGGTTCAAGCAAATTTAAAAGTAGTCTATTATACCCTTTCAAAAAATTGTCTATTAATAGAATAGAATACAAATTAACATGAAAATGTAAATTTTCATGTAAATACATTTAAGGGGTTGTTCACACATGGCAGGGAGAGTGGGGGTGGTAGAATGGCAGTTTCACCTCCCCAACACAGACAAGAAGCCGCTCCGGACAATACATATGACACTGCAAAAAAAAAAGAGCAAAGGTCAATAACCCCCCATTAGTGACGAATATGAAGAGGCGGCGACTGTCGGAGGACGCAAGAGAAATTGGATTTTTGTGGCTTACCCTAAAATCCTTTTCTCTGAAGTTCATTGGTCGGATGCAGTCTTCTGTTCTCAATAGCAGTAGGGTTATGCTGCCCCCTACAGGAGTATCCCTACTATAGGATGTCAGTTTTGTATCAAAGCAGTGTCAGAGAAAACAATACCAACCCAACTCAATAATAGAGGGGCGGGTACTGCATCTGTCAATGAACTTCAGAGAAAAGGATTTTACATTAAGACAAAAATCCCATGTTCTCCATCGTTCATTGTCTTCTGTTCTCAATTGCAGTAGGGACGTCCCAAAGCAGTGCCATAAAACATGAGGGGTGGGAACAGCAGAAAATAATCCCCCAAGGCTAAACCACAGCCAAAGTGGCAACATAGGACTCACCAGAACAACAAGATGAGACCCACCTGAAAAAAAACAAACATCCTCAAGGAAGACTAAAAACACCCTAAAAACTTTGCAGCCAAAGGAAGCATCTGCAGATGCCAGCACATCCACCTTATAAAACTTATTGGAAGTATGAACAGACGACAAGGTAGCCTTGCAAAACTTAACCACAGATGCCTGATGGTGAAAAGCCCAGGAAACACTAGGCGCCCAAGTAGAGTGCGCCTTAACAGGGAAAGGTGGAACCTGACCCCCAATTGATTAAGCCTGCAAAACCGTCTGTCAGATCCATCTGGAAACAGTCGCAGCAGACGCAGGCAGCCCTTTCTTTGGTCCATCCGTGAGGACAAAGAGCAAATCGGACTTTCGAAAAGACTAAGTAGTCGCCAAGTACACCCTGATTGCCCGAACCACATCCAAAGTATGCAATGCAAATTCCCTAGGATGTTTAGGCTTAGGACACAAGGAGGGTAAACATGTCCTCATTTAAATGAAAACTGGAAACCACCTTCGGAAGGAAGGACGGATCCGGACGAATTACCACTTTATCCCTGTGAACCACCAGATGGGGAGAACGACAGGACAAGGCCACCAGTTCCGACACCCTACCCAGGAAATGGGTGGCTAATGGCTTTTGGAAAAAAATTGCCAAGGGCGAAACATGACCCTTTATAGTACTCAAGGCCAAAGTTTGATCAACCCCCCGTTGAAGGAAAGCCAAGATCTGAGACACCGAGAAGAAGCGAGGGGGAACTCCAAGAGACTCACACCAGGCAATATACGACTTCCAAGTGTGATGATAGATCTTTCTAGAAGTAATTTTTCTCGCTTTAATGTGGCATTTATTCAAGAGACACACTTTAAAAACAGATAAATTGCCTTAGGGCTCTTTCACACGGTCCGCCTCCGTAGGCGGATCCGTGCTGCTCAGCGGGGATCGATCCGCGATCCCCGCTGAGCCGGCGGATGACAGCTCCGTCTCTGCTTGCAGTGCGGAGAGGGAGGTGTCACAGCCCCCGCTGCTCTCTATGGGGAATCGGATGAGAGCAGACCGCTTGTCCGCTCTCATCCGATCCCATCCGATCCCCAGGACGGATGGAAAATAGGGTTTCCATCCGTCCGGATATCACGGACAGGATCGGATGCGGATGGCAGCGGGTGTCAGCGGACATGTCACCGCTGACATCCGCTGCTCCGTAGGGCTGAATGGGGCATCCGATCAGATCCGCCTAAAAAACTGACAGGCGGATCTGATCGGACCGCCCGTGTGAAAGAGCCCTTACCTCAAAAATAACTCCTTTCCTTATGCTTACCACTCAACTAATATGCAAACTAAAACATGGGGAGTTTTGATACTTATAGCTAGTAATATCCCATGGTTCTACCAAGATAGTGTAAGTGATGTTAATGGCAGATTCTTGTTTATAAAAGGCAAGATAGGTGAGATACAGATGACTTTGGCCACGCTTTATGCCCCCAACAATCAACAAGATACATTTATTTCAAAGACCTTGGCTGTTCTCCGAGGGGCAGTTAATAGAAGGGGGAGACTTCAACGTCCCTCTTATGCCTACAATGGATATCTCTGATGTTGTCTCCACAACTTCAGCTAGGCTGAGTAGACGTACGTTGAGGTCTCTGCATAGAGAACAATTGATTGACAGTTGGTGCCTGCAACATCCAGCTGAGAAAGAGTATACATTTAATTCAACCCCACATAAGAGCTATTCGAAGATTGATTTCTTTTTGGCCCCTCATGCCCAGTTACAGGCAGTTAAACACTCCGATATAGATAGTATTACTTGGTCGGATCACGCATTGATCTCAAGGATATACAGCATTGCAACAGCTACTTCAATAAAACAACGTTTTTGGAAACTAAATGAGAGCCTTCTGTAGAATGAGAAGGTAATAACAGAGGTAGTGAAAGAATTGAAGGCTTATTTTGAGACCAATGATCAAGCAGGTTGTGCCACGGGGATACTGTGGGATAGTGATGGACGAACATCAGCCGGGGCGGTTCGCGAACATCAGCCGCAAATTTTATCAAATGTCCGCAAACCGCAAGTTCGTGGCGGGCCCCATTGACTTTAATGGGAGGCTAACTTTAAAAGCCTTTAGGTCATATTTGCAGCCACAAAAGACTTGCTAGCTGTGCACAAGTAGTCCCACCACATGGACAATGTCATAACAGAAGTATTGCATTTGGAAAAGTTGCCCTAAAACTTTTATTTTTTTTTTACAGCAAATTTTTTTTTTTTTTTTTTCATAAATCAGCCAGAACAGGGTCCATTCACACATCTGTAAAATGGGTCCACATCCATTCCACAATTTGGCGGAACGTTTACAGACCCATTGATTTTCAATTCCAGTCTGAAAAATTAGGCATTCACAGGATAAAGAAGTAAATGTCGGCCATTCCAGGCCCCAAAAATTAGCCCACATGGGTTTACCTGACAGCTAAGAACGTAGTATTCTGTGGCTGAAGGTTCATTAGGCATTCACAGGATAAAGCAGTGTCGGCCAATATAGGCCCCAAAAATTAGCCCACATGCGTTTACCTGACAGCTAAGAACGTTGTATTCTGTGTCTGGAGGTACATTAGGCATTGACAGAAAAAATAATTGTCGGCCATGAAAGGCCCCATAAATTAGGCATTCAATGGACATGAAATGCCTTTTATGCCGCTGTATTTAGCGAAGACAAGGACCAGGAATTGTTGTGGGTGGATGGAGGTCTGGCGGATATTTGTGGCCTGTCATGAGGAATTTTAATGAAACATGGTCTACTGGTCACATGTGTTGAATTCCTCAGAGATCCATGCCTCATTCATTTAAATGTGAGGTAGTCTACACTGTCATGAGCTAGGCGAGTGCACTTATTGGTCACGATCCCCCCTGCTGCGCTGAACGTCCTTTCGGACAGGACACTGGATGGGGGGCAAGACAACAGTTCCATTGCAAATTGTGCAAGCTCTTGCCAGAGGTCAAGCCTGCCCACTCAGTAGTCCAGGGGTTCATCACTCCTCAGAGCGTCCACATCGGCCGTTAACCCGATGTAATCGGACACCTGTCAGTCTAGGCGTTCCCTGATGCTGGATCCAGAGTACAGCTGTCGATGGGTCGGCTAAAAGAAGGATCTCATATCTGAAGTGACCGAGACCTTACAAGAGCCTTATTAGGCTCCTTTCACACGGGCAGTGGTGTGCCCGACGGAGTCCGTTCTGCTCAGCGGGGGATCGATCCGCCGATCCCCGCTGAGGAGGCGAATGACAGCTCCGTCTTCACTCTGTGTGCAAAGACGGAGCTGTTTGAGCCCATGGGGCTCTCTCCTCTATGGGGAGATCGTATGAGAACGGACCGCCTGTTCGTTCTCATCCGATCTGATCCTCCAGACGGATGGAAAATAGGGTTTCACGGATAGGATCGGCTCGGATAGCAGCAGGTATCAGCGGAGATGTCTCCGCTGCCATCCGCCACTCCATAGCGCTGCATGGAGCACCCGATCCGGTCCGCCTGAAAAACTGACAGGCAGATCGGAAAGCCCGTGTGAAAGGGGCCTTAGTCTTTTTCTGTGGTGACTTTTCTGTTTTAACTGAAGGATGATCTAGGTTTGTTTAGAAAATAGAGTCATAAATTACCGAAACATGCAAAAATCCAATTCTCTTACTTCCCTTAGGCCCCTTTCACACTTGCGACGTAAAAGTCCAGTGATTTTGCTGCGATTTTGACTGTACTTGGAACAATGCCTATGTTATATTGAGGTCTATGGACTTATAAACGCATCAAAGTCAAACCAAAGTAGTGCAGGGACTACTTTGAGGTCTTTGGGATTTGAAGTCGCACAGATATGAATGTTACTCATTGGAAATTATGAAGTACGACTTGTCATGCAGTCCCAAGTTGCAGGACAAGTCGCAGAAATGTGAAAGGGGCCTTAATCAATTGGAAAAAATAAAATAAATTTGTTGAGGCTGCAATCACACCCTATGGGGTAGAGACATACAAGCTTCCACAAAACGCAGGTGGAGAAAACCTTGTTCCCATGCAGGATAAAATGGGTCTCTCTCTCAATGCCACAAGTTCCAATCCTGGAACCTCTGTGGGGGTTCTCAGACAGATATTGAACTGGAAGAGTAAGAAAAGGTCCAAAAAAGCCCATCTGATTCTAATCGGCAGAGCTGCTAGTCATATTTTAACCACTTGCCGACTGCTCACAGTAATTACTGCGGCAGTGCGGCTCCCCTGGGTGATTCCAGATGCGCGCTCCCGCTGTGTTTAGACAGAGTGGGAGTAGGGCCGGAGGAGGAGAGGCGGAGAATGCCCCCTCCCTTCCCTGATCATCGGGGAAACTGTGAGAAGACCCGTCTGCTTATGTAAACAAAGCAGGCGGATCTCCTCAGTGACAGACAGGCAGGGATCACTAGATTCAGCATAGCTGAACCTACGATCTCTGTGTCCGTCACAGAACCCCCCCCCCACACACAGACACGTCAGTAAGCATGAGGCATACATTTAACCCCTTGATCTCCAACAGTGTTAACCCCTTCCCTGCCAATGGCATTATTACAGTAACAGTGCATATTTTTACCACTGATTACTGTAGTAATGTCATTGGTCCCCCCAAAAGTGACAAAAATCTCAGTCAGGGGTCCGATCTGTCTGCGGCAATGTCGCAGTCCTGCAAAAAATTGCAGATAGCCGCCAGTAGTAGTAAAAAAAAAAAAAAAATTACATAAAATCTTTCCCATAGTAAACGCGATAACTTTTGCGCAAACCAAAATACGCTTATTGCGATTTTTTTTACCAAAAATATGTAGCAAAAAACAAATTGGCCTAAAATGTTAAAAAAATTTGATTTTAAAATTTTCTATTTTGGGAATGTCATATAGCAGAATGTGAAAAATTTTTTATTTTTTTTTCCAAATTGTCGCTCTTTTTTTGTTTATAGCGCAAAAATTAAAAATCGCACAGGTGATCAAATATCACCAAAAGAAAGGTCTATTTGTGGGAAAAAAAGGACGTCAATTTTATTTGGGTACAGTGTCGCACGACCGCGCAATTATTCATTAAAGTAACGCAGTGCCAAATCGCAAAATAGGGCGTGGTCAGAAAGGGGACAAATCCTTCCGGGGCTTTAGTGGTTAAGGATGGGGGGCGTGGCTTGGTGCGCGGGAGAGATGGCCGCTTGAGAGAAGAGCTCTTCACACAACCCGATCTCCACTGCTCACACAGGCATCCTGCAAGAAAAATATGGGCAGAATTCTGAAGGCAGGACAGAGCACCAGAACCCCGCGATCCAGATCCGGCAGCAGCACCAAAAATATCCCGGATTTCTTCGGATTAACCCGCTCCACAAGGAAAGGCACGTCTGGATCCAAGATTGCGCGGGCCGCACGGCATGAGGAGGGAAGGGATTAGGAGACCGACTCCCTGGCAGACACAGAGGAAACGGTAGGCGACGCCGAAACCCCTTGATCATCCCCTCACATACAAGGCCATGACAGCCATAGCCGCAGACATTAAAAGTTCCTTTACTGCCGCCATTATAGACCTCAAAGCGGATATCACTAGATTGTCAGACCAAATGGCTGCCACGGAAAAAGCAGGGAGACACAGGGACAAAGTGATTAAAAGGCTGGAGGATGTTACCCTGTCACACTCAGCACATCTAATCACAATGAACAGACAACTCGAAGATATACAGCCGGTTCACATACAGGCGACCCGACTTCCCGGGGCGACCTGTGAAGTCGCGGTGCACAGCTCGCACCGCGACCTCGGAGCGGCATGCACGGACTTCATATCATTGAAGTCAATGCAGGTCGCCCCAAAGTAGTACAGGACCCTTTTTCTAAGTCGGAGCGACTTGTGTCGCTCCTATTAGAACGGGTCCTGTGCTACTCTATGGCAGGCGACCCACGGCGACTTGTCAGGCGACCAGGTCGCCTGACAAGTCGCCCCAGTGTGAACGGGGTCTTAGACAATAGGGGAAGGAGAAACAACATAAGGGTCAGGGGGATCCCTAAATCTGTAGAGAGGGAGCAGATTAAACCTGCACTTCAATCAGTGTTTAACAGTTTGCTTGAACACCCTGAAGAATCCCCCATTGAATTTGAAAGAGCTCACAGAGCCCTGCGTCCCAGGGGCTCAGATGAAGCACCCCCTAGGGACATCATCTGCTGCCTCTCTAGTCATCCCCTGAAGGAGGAAATCCTAACTAAAGCCAGGCAAAACGACCGTATACTCTTTAATGAGAGCGCAATTCAATTATACCAAGACCTCATGCCTATAACACTAAAAAATAGACGAGATCTTAAATCTTCAGAAACACTCAGAACTAAGAACATTCAATATCGATGGAAGTTTCCCTTCGCACTACAGGCCTCTCTCGGAGGTGAACAATTCCTACTCCGCACCCCTGCTGACCTTCCGTATTTTTGCGCCAATCTACACCTAGAAGAAATTGAGTTGCCAGACTGGCACGCTGAATTTTTGTTTCCACATCCACATGGCTCCACACCAGAAGAACCAGAAGCATCCACTTCTCGCTCCCCACACTACAGAAAAGGGAAACAGCAAAGAAAGCGTGAACTGAATCCTTGTTTTGGAGCATCTCCTAAGACCCCCAAAACCCCAAGATCTAGGGATCTCCCATGAAGTGCCACGACAAATTGTCTACTAACATGACCTTGCTGTCCCCCTAATTTCCTTACCTCCCTCGCCACACCTCATCCTCACTTCAAGGTACTACTTTCAGGTACCTTTGCTGTTCACAAGTTACATATCCCCTGTGGCTATTTCACTCATCATTCTTTTCTGCCCACTGATATACAACCTAGTCTGAGATACTGTACAATTCCAGTTTTGGATGATAGATGGCGCCAACATGCAAGGATTGCTGAATCACAAACTTTTTCTCACTCTGACTGCTTGGAAGTTCACCTTGTGTACACCTGCAACTCTGGTCTGGGCTGCCTCTATACTTAGGACATATAGGTATACCCTTCTACTCTGATCTGATCTGATACCTATCCCCTTAAAAAGTTCAGCCTCAGAGGGTGTCCTTTATATAATGCAACACCTCACCGCTGGTTTTATATGTTTATTACCTTCACTTCTCCTTCTTGCAGACTTTCTTCACAGCTTTCACCACGGATTGGGAAGCATGGAGAACTTTTAACCTGACTTCCGAGGATCCAGCACCCTGTGATTGACTTTGGAAGGTACCCTCATATCTAATCTGTATGCAGGAATTATAACGTCTCCCAAGCAGGCCCTATTTTTTGGGGCTCTATTTGCTCCTAGGTGACATATTGACTATGATACACCTCCATTCTCTCATATCATACTGTCACACTGGGATACTGTTCAGTGCTACACGAATTAAGGTTGTCATATTGAAGCCCACCAATCTACTGCAATGGTTGCCATGTTACTTCAGACAGGTTTTATGTTCATGCATTAATATTAGATGCCTGTTGTCACTGTTATTGTTCATATTCCTTTTTTTTTTATTGTTCATGTTGGAGACGGGATTGGTCTGAGCTTGTTGCAGTACTTGACTTTCAGTTTTTCCCGAACTAAGGTCAACCTTCTGCTCGACCTTCCACATTCCCAAAGAGGATAACTTACTATTGTGTCATTTGTCTCACATTTTGACTGTATCCTTTAGTCTGGCGGGCACGACCTGACTACTCCGGGAGTTGGGCCGTCCACGCACTACTTAGTGTCTACTCTTTCTTTCTTCCCCCCCCCCTCCTTTTTCCCCTCTGACTTTCCTCTCCCGACCCCTTATACCTAACGCCAATTTTATTAACCACCTAGTAAAGAACATACAGGAGTGGACCTCAGCCTGAGGGATAACGCACTCAAACAAGATGGTGTATTCCCAACTAGGTAAGAACCCTTTTCTGTTATCACACAACGTCAATGGATTAAACATCCCTGAAAAAAAGAAAAAAACTGATGTACGAACTTAAGAAATGTAAACCCCAGGTAATTTTCTTGCAGGAAACAAATTTTAAGGGGTCCTCCCACCCAGAATTATCGAACAAATTTTTCCCAAAAGCCTACTACGCTTGCAAAGATTTAGCAAAAACCAAGGGCGTGGCGATACGGATACACGAAGACACCCCATTTATTTTTGAAAAGCAACTTTCTGACCCCGAAGGTAGATATCTTTTCATAACAGCTACTTTGGACAATAAAATAATTACTTTTGCAAACACATATTTCCCTAATAAAGCCCATGTCACCTTTTGTAACCACATGATTTCAGAGCTCAAAAGCTTTGCGAAAGGATGTATTATCTTGGGGGGTGACTTCAACGTCCCCCTAAACCCTCTTCAAGATACCTCCCCGGGCAAGTCTTGCCTTACTTTCTCAGCTCTCAAAAAAATCAAACAAGCTTTACACTCACATACATTGGTGGATGTTTGGACAACACTACACCCCTCCACCAGAGATTATTCTTTTTATTCCACTCCACATAAACGTTATGCCAGGATTGACAACCTGTTTATTTCTCACAGAGACTTAGCCGTTGTTAAAAAAGCGGAAATAGGCTTAATTACCATTACTGATCACGCCCCGGTTTCCCTTCACTTCGAGGTTTCACCTGCGCACAGGGGCGACCGCTCCTGGAGACTCAATGCATCTCTTCTACTTGACCAACCCACTCAAAATCATATCCAATCAACTCTAACTACTTCACTGAAAACTGCTCTTCAGAGGTCTCCCCTCTCACAGTGTGGGAGGCTCACAAGGCAGTGGTCAGGGGGACCTGATTCGCACTGGTGTGCAGAGGAAGCGGGAAAGGGAACAATTAAAGAACAATCTATTATCTAAAATTAGTGATCTTGAAATGAAACACAAACACTGGCTGAACAAGTTGAGGAAGATTTACTCCAACTAAGAAATGAATTACGATCCCTTCTAGACTCAAACACAAGACGCATCCTCTTTTTCAAAAAGTCCATTTACTAAGAAACAAGGAGACAAGTCTGGCAAAATGCTAGCAAGGGCACTCAAGGAAGCACAAACCGCCAACAACATCTTAAACATCAAAAAGGGACACCTTGTTCATGACCCCAGGGGCATAGCCAACACCTTTAGAGACTTCTACGCTAAATTGTACAACATCCCCCCCATAACACCCCTGCTGATGTCACTGCCCCAAGGAGTCAGTCTATAACTGACTACTTGACTCAAAGCGGCCTTCCAACTCTGGACGCGGAGAGTCTTGCCACTCTGGAGCTGGACATCACCAGGGAGGAGGTCGAGGCAACAGTCAAGGCACTGAAGCCAGGCAAAAGCCCGGGGCCAGACGGTTTTACCTCACAATATTTTAAAACTTTCAACGACATTCTATCACCACACCAGCACTCAACGTCATCAAGAGCGGTCATAAACCCTCCAATGACTTTTTGATGGCACATATTGCAGTAATACCCAAACCTGACAAAGACACATCGATCTGCTCGAGCTATCGGCCAATTTCTCTGCTGAACACAGATTTAAAAATACTAGCAACAGACCTGGAGGGGATTATCGGACCAGACCAGGTTGGGTTTATGCCTGGTAGAGAAGCAAGAGATAACGTAATCAAGTCTCTGAACTTGATTCACGGTGCCAAATCGGTCGGCTTTAAGGGTCTTCTGCTATCTACTGATGCGGAAAAGGCCTTTAACCGAGTGACATGGGACTTCCTATTTGCCACTTGCGAGCACATTGGTTTTGGCCCAAGCCTTATGTCCTGGATCTAAGCTCTTTACTCTGGCCCACAAGCAAAAGTGAGAGTCAATGGGGTCTTTTCTGATCCGCTGGATTTACATAACGGCACCAGACAGGGTTGCCCCCTTTATCCCCTTCTATTTATCCTTGCCCTGGAGCCCCTTATTAGGTCCATCAATCTAGACCCCTCCATTCAAGGTATTCACATTAAGGGTAACACAAGATCTCAGCTCACGCTGACGACCTTGGAAGCCTTGAATCTAACCCTGCCCACGGATATGATAGACTTGACCAAAGCCAACTGTCCATACAGATGGGAGACCACATCCTTAACCGGTTGCCGACCACCGCACAACGATATACGTCGGCAGTCAGCCCTGGCCAGGCAAAGTGACGTATATATACGTCACTAGCCTGACACTTGCTTGGGAGCAAATAGCGGGCGAGCGCGCGCCCACGGAGGTGCGCTCCCGCCCCGGCTCGTTCCCCAGCAAGTCCGTGCGTGTGACCGGCGGACCCGATGTCCGCCGGTCACTCGCCGATCGTCGGTGCAGAGGGCGAAAGGCAGGCGGCTGATGTAAACAAGCCGCCTGCATTCTCCCCTGTGTAGAAACAGTGATCATACGGTTCTACTATGTAGGACCGTTGATCACTGTTCCTACACCTCAAGCCACAGCCAATCACAGTTAGAATCACGCCCCTAGGGACACACACCACCCCTCCCTGTCAAAAAAGTTAACCCCTTCACTGCCAGTGTAATTTTACAGTAACAGTGCATATGTATAGCACTGATCACTGTAGAAATGTCACTGGTAACCCCAAAAGTGTCAAAAATGTCAGTCAAGGGTCCGATCTGTCCGCCGCAATGTCGCAGTACCGCAAAAAAAAAAAAAAAAAAAAATCACAGATCGCCGCCATTACGCGTTAAAAAAAAAAACAAAACACAACAACAAAAATGACAAAAATCTTTCCCTTTGTTAGTAAACGCGATAACTTTTGCGCAAACCAATCAAAATACGCTTTTTTTACCAAACATATGTAGCATAAAACAAATTGGCCGAAAATGTTAAAAAATTTTGATTTTTACATTTTGTTTTTTGGGGAATTTCATATAAAAAAATGTGAAAAATATTGTTATTTTTGCAAAATTGACGCTCTTTTTGTTTATAGCGCATGATCAAAAAATCGCACAGGTGATCAAATACCACCAAAAGAAAGCTCTATTTGTGGGAAAAAAAGGACGTCAAATTAGTTTAGGTACAGCGTCGCACGACCGCGCAATTGTCCGTTAAAGTCACGCAGTAAAAAAAAAAAAAAAAAAAAAAAAAAAAAAAAAAAAAAAAAAAAAAATCGCAAAAAACCCCCTGGTCAGGAAGGGGGTAAAATCTTCCGGGGCTTAAGTGGTTAAAATACTTGGGTATCAAACTAACACCAAACATTGACTCACTGTATGAAACAAACTTTATTCCCTTATTGAAATCTCTGTCCAGAGACCTCAAGAGATGGGACAGAGGTAGGTTTTCGTGGTTCGGCAGGGCCGCCATAGTGAAGATGGCGGTACTGCCGAAACTTTTATACCGGTTTCATGCTCTTCCCATACACATCCCATCCTCGTTCTTTCGGCGCCTTACCACCTTACACAGATCTTTTATATGGGCCAATAAACACCCTAGAATTAAAATCCAATATCTCCAACGAAGTAAGGAAAATGGGGGTATGGGCATCCCAAATTTCCACAATTATTACTTTGAACACACTTGACTAGGATGATCGACTGGCATTGCCATAGCTCATCCAAGGCCTGGGTAAATATAGAGAGATACTGGTCCAGATGGGACTCTCACCTACTCCCCTGGTCAAACTCTTCTTCGCTTCCACCAGAAATTAAATCACATCCTCTGATCAGTACAACCCTGAATATCTTTTGCAAAATCATGGTCCAATTTAACCTATCTTCCTGCCCAGGCCCACTCACGTCCCTCTCCAACAACCCTGACTTCACATCAGGTCTAGCTAACAAATCCTTCCTCAAACCAAATAAAGATACGCATACACCTATACTTGCACTTAACTGCTTCTCCAACTCTAAATTTCTCAGTTACAATGAGCTGAAAATTATCTGTTCATCATCTCACCCCTTGACATCATGGAACTACATGCAGATACACGACTTTCTCCACAACAGCAAACATAGATCCCTATTCACTAAGAGTCTATCAAACTTCGAAAAATGCTGCCTGTCAGGGACCCCGATGAGAAAGGTCACCTCCATGGCATATAAGTGGCTCTATACCTCTCCCCAGGATCAATTGGACCCATATAAAAGGACATGGGAAAAAGATCTGGGTTTGCAATTTACGGAAGCTCAATGGAGGAAGTCGTGTATATTTTCGCATAAACGCTCTTTAAGCACCAAAATGCAGGAAACGGCATTCAAAATTCGAACGCAGTGGTACAGGACTCCAGTTAAGCTAAAACGTTGGTACCCTGGGCTCGATGACTCATGCTGGAGATGTGGCCAAGCACAGGGTACATTTCTCTAGGTTTGGTGGTCCTGCCCTAAACTCGTTCCCTACTGGTCTTCTGTAGCTCAGTGGATTAAACATATCACTGGGGCAGACCTGCAATTCGATGCGCCTACTTTTTTGTTGCATATAAATCCCCCATCGTATAAAAGCTACAAATACTCCCTCGTACGCCATCTACTGAACTCTGCCAAAAGTCTAATCCCGCTAAAATGGAATTCGCTCACGCTACCACAAATTGGAGATCATTCAAACAACACAGGAAAAGCCGCTCAGGCGAGGCAAAGGCACCCAGGTGCTGGTCGGATCCGCCGTCCAGTGATCAGATATCCAAAGAGAAAAAGTGACCGCACTCAAAGGTAGATAAACTTGAAGTGTTTATTACCAATTGTAGAAAACAACGGTGTATAGAACAGACATGGACACGGTTAACGCGTTTCACGGCTCTATGGGTCACTTACTCATAACCCCTATGAGCAAGCGACCCATAGAGTTGTGAAACGCGTTAACCGTGTCCATGTCTGTTCGATGCACCGTTGTTTTCTACGATTGACCACAAATTAGAGACTGGGTCATGAGAATTGATCAACTTTATGAGATGGAAAAAACTATTGCCCTGAAATTGGAGCGTCATGAAACCTTCCGCAAACTCTGGGCCAACTGGACACTTTTCTCTGTTCTGTTGTGAAAAAAAAAAAGGATGGGTCAAAGTTAACAGGTTTAATGAACATTGAACTGCTTTGAAAATAAAGCAATCTGACATTCATCAAACCAGATGACTCCAACCTATCCTTAAGGCCTGGTTCATTCCATTTAACATGACACGTTCACATTTATGCTTTTTTTAGTTGCGTTTTTGGAAAGGGTCAATGACTTTTTAAAATGCAAAACTGTGCATTTTGGTTCAAAAGGCTTAAACTGAGAAGCTGCAGAAAAGCATGTAGTGTGTTTTATCTGCCCAACAACAAATTGCCCAAAAAAAAAAAAAAAACACACATTAAAATTGCAAGACGTATCAAAACGTGTGTGCAAAAATGCAGAACGCACCGCAGAAAAGGATCAAAAGCAAATTGCATAGATGTGAACCAGGCCTAAGACAAACGACTAGGGGCAACTCTGCTGATCGGATCACCAATGGACTATCTTATCCCTTTTCCTATTCAAATTTGAGGGAGGTCTTGTTGTGTATCAGATTTTGGCACCAGTTTTCTTTTTCTGTCTGGTAGCTAAACATTATTGTGTATATGTAAATGCAGCATATATGCTTACCTGACCCTGATTAAACCATATGGCATCTACAACCCCTTCCACCGCGCTGTCTAGATCTGCAGTATCAAACACAATGAAGGGCGACTTGCCACCCAACTCCAAGGACAACTTCTTTCCACTGCCAGCTGTTGCTCTACGCAGAATGCGCCCCACCTACAACATAAAAGGAACAAAATATAGATAGATTATTTAGAAAAGGGGTATAAAAGAATGTGTGTGTGTGTTTTGACTTTTTAAAACATATCTAAACCCATTCAAATTCGAATTTCGTGAGAGAATAAAACAGAAAAAAAACAATATAGAATATAATAGGAGTAAAACAGAACAGAATATAAAATAAAAAAAACATTGGAAAAAAAAACTGAATAGAAAATAAAGGAATAGAATAGAATAAAAAATAGAATCAAATAGAAAGAAAAATGGGATTTTTGACTTACCGTATAATCTATTTCTCTGATGTTCTTGACCATTGGGTTATACTGCTCCCTACAGGAGTAGGACACTAGGCAGGGAAAAACTTGACTACGCCTATGGGGCAGTCCCAGGGGGTATACTCCCACTCTCAGCTATAGGCACTCAGTTTTGTTACAAGCCGTGTCAGAAGAAAGCCAACTCCACAGAGGGGTGGGTGCTGTGTCCGTCAATGAACACCAAAGAAATGGATTTTATGGTAAGTCAAAAATCCAATTTTTTTCTTTCGTTCGTTGACGGGCACGTCTCCTTATCTTCTTGACCATTGGGACGACCCAAAGCAGTGTCAAACATGAGGGGTGGGAAAAGCAAGAAAAAACTCACAAGGCTAAACCGTAGCCAATCAGGTAACATGGAGCTCAACCATAAACAACTGGAGCTCACCTAAAAAAAACAAAAAAAAAACAAAGAGGACCAAGTCTTCTAAACAGCAGCTTGCAAAACCTTGTGGCCAAAAGAAGAATTTGCAGATGCCAACACATCCACCTTATAAAAGTTTGTGAAAGTGGGGGCGTGGCCTGATGACGAGGTGAATGGCTGCATTCTAGAACCACTCTGGGGCTATCCACGCCAGAATCAACCCAGCTACAGCAGCAATCTCCCTCCTTAGGACCCCCAGACATCAGACAACATGTCGAAGAGGAGGAAGAAGTGCTCAGCTCAAAAGAAACTGACCGAGTACTACCCTCCGCCGTCCAGGACACATTTCCAAGATGGTGCCGGCAGCTATACAGCATACACATGCAGCAGTCAGCCAGCTACAGAGCCTCGAGCGCAGGGAAGCAGCGAAGTGGGGAGTAGCGAGGGAAATCAAGCTGTCCATCCGCATGGCAGCAACACTCCAGGTTCTTCACCATCAGCGAGTCCAGCCAAGTCAAGAACCAGCCTCACACAAAGTGGCGACCAGGAACCAGAGGTAAGTCCTTCTTTGTCACACAACACTGAAGCTGCAGTGCTCCACAACACCATTGCAGCCTTTTCAACTTCCAAACAGCCAGCAGTTCTGGCTACAACCCTAAGAGACATGCTACTAACAGTGAAAGGCTCCATACATGCATAAATAGCTAATATGATGGGCGGTTTTACAGCAGAAACCTCTTACATAGGAGAAAGAGTCACTAATGTAAAAACTAAAATGGGAGAGTCCTTTAATGATCTAGTGGATGCACATGGGGAAAAAAGTAGAAGATACTGAATGGATGAAAGCAAAACTTGCGGACTTAGAAGGAACAACATGAAAATTAGGGGAATCCCAGAGTCCGTGTAACAATCCAATCTGAGGGATTATTTCATGCAACTAATGGTCACATTGCTCCCAGATACCCCCCCAGGGAAATAATTATTGACCGTATACACGGGCTGCCCAAGCCATCACATCTGCCAGAAAGGACACAGAGACATAGTCCGCATACACTTCTACCATGTAAAAGGAGAAACTCATGAAAGCTACCAGGAATGCCACAACCTACCCGCAACCATACACCAACTTATCTTTTTACACGGACTTCTCCCAATATACCATGCTTCGACGCAAAAACCTTGCCACAATCGCTAAGCCCCTCCGTAACCACCAGATTCCATACAAATGGGGTCATGCTGTGAATTTAGTGATCACAAAGGAAAACAATTCCTTCAGTTCTATAGAGGAAGAGGCGATGGAACATCCTGGAACCCCTCGAACAACGTCCAGATAGACACCAACACTCACGAAGCGTAGATCAATGGTATGATCTGGAACCCCCAGATGAAATGACCACCTGAACATGCTGCACTCAAATAGCCAATGCAGCCCTGGATGAGTCACGGGAGACCGCCATATCGGTTCTATACCCCAATTAATAGTCATGGTTTATTCCACTCGAGCAGCCTTAAGCTGCCTTTTAACAACTTTTTTTTTTTCTTTTGTTCGTTTTTCAGTTATTTTCATTACATAACCTTTAACTCCATATGCAGTAACTCTCCTACCTGCAACAGCCTCTTATAAAGCAGTACCTGTTGGAACAACTCAACCAGAAAGCACAAAACCAGCTGCTTGGATCATCCGATCCTCCGATAAAGCTTTGGACTCAAAAACTTCACAACTGTAAGTTACCCACCTCTACACAATATACTTCCACAGCCACACTCCTACACATCTCTTTAATACACCTCCATCTCCCAACCACTGCACAAAAGGCTCACGCACCAGTTCGTGTATGCTCAAACAACTACCCATAATCACAAATATGCCTTTCAAAATCTCCTCAATAAATGTGATATTCTCTATGGTCCAAGGCACGTAAATTACAACGCAATGTTCTTTGTCTCCAAGAGAGACACTTCAGCCATGACAAAGCACCAAAAAATGTCCCACAAGAATTTCCCACATTTTTTTTGCAAACGCAACAAAACAAAGGAGTACTTCTAAGAAAAAAATAAAACACTGTGGCCTTTTAACCAATTCCATACTGGGCTATTTCTGGCACTACGCTCCTACATGTAAAAATCATCATTTTTTTGCTAGAAAATGACTCGGAACCTCAAAAACATTATATATATTTTAGCAGCGACCCTAAGGAATAAAATGGCGGTCATTGCAAATTTTTATGTCACATGGTATTTGCGCAGAAATAATGTCATCCAGGGTAGCCCCAAACAGACGGTCCCCTTGAAAGGGGAGTTCCATCAAGGCCTACTTAGAAGCCAGATCCACAGACCAACACTTCAGCCAGAGCATACGCCTAATGACCACCGCTGAAAACGACAGGCGACCCCACAGGGAAGCAGTATTCAGCGCGGCATCGCAAGAAAATTGCAGCCCCTGCACCATCTGGTCCAACAGCTCCCTAAAGGCAAGAGGAACAGGCTTGCCCTCCACATGGCATAGAAGCTTGGCCAATTCAGTCACCGCTTTGCCTGACAAGGGCTGCAGTAAAATCAGGCCTCAGTGCAGTCCCTGCCAGAGAGTACATGTTGTGGGCCACAGCCTCCCCTTTTCTATCCTCTGTGTTCTTAAAGGACGGGGAATCTTCCACCAGAATATTGGTAGCCTTGTTAAGCCTGGAGACCGGAGGATCCACCTTAGGTGGTACCAACCACTTTTTCACCAGAGACTACTCAAAGGGGTAGCGTCTAGTAAACCGTCTAGACACCCTAGGGGAACGTTTTGGTCGATCCCATTCTTTTGCGAGTAGGCCAGCAAATAAGTGGGGAAAGGAAAATCTTTTCCACCCTGGAAGGCTTATGGGTGCCGAAGGCAACCTGCGTCCCAGGAGCGACGACAGCCGTATCCTCCTATTTTAGGGTTTCACGCACGGAAACAACCAGTGTGTCCACCAGCGCCTTATCTTGCGCAGCAGTAGAGGTAGAGATCCCATCCTCACTATCAGAGGAGGCATGGCGCAGGGTACCAGACCAGGCCTGCGGTGGCTGAGTCAGACTCAGAATCCGAGACATCAGAAGCGGCAGGGGTAGGAGGGGGTAGTTTGTTCACACCCCGCCCTCTAAAGGACACCTCCACCCGGGACACAAATGCTTCCAAGACCGCCGAAATCGCATCGGTGGACAGCTGAGATCCGGAAGGCCCCGCGGCCTCCGTGAGGGGGTCAGGTGGAGACACATGGTCTGAGGAGTCCATTTTGCAATAATAGAACCCATAGGTTGAACTGGTGTCTTTTTTCAACCTCACTAACTATGT